>NW_026542594.1:40845362-41459916 GCF_028750875.1 Macrosteles quadrilineatus
TTTAAAGAGTACTAGAGATATACTTTATAGATATACTTTAAAGAGCTGTTATAGGGAAGGGCTAAAGCTTTATTTATTGTTTTTAATGTTGATGGTAAAGTATTAAATAAAAAGGTTGCCAAATTGTATCAAAATATATTCATAAAGAAGTAAGTACATCATTTTACTGTTTCTCCGTAAGAATAGTTTTTTTTTCTCAGTAACATTTTTTTGTATAGCCTTCAAATATAATATTATAATATAACTAGCTGTACCCGCGGGCTTTGCCCCGTTTAACTTCATAAGTGAGCTCGTTCGCATGGCTCAATCACGTCCTGGTTGAACCCGCGGGCTTTGTCCCAATATATATAATATAATAAATATTACTTCAATGAAATAATATTTGCTTTTATGGCTACACGATGGTCATAATTAAAGTTGGATATTTTATTTTTTAAGGGTAACAGTTTGAATAAAACCAGTTAAGAAATTCAACACCTACAACACCCTTCGCATGGTTATCTGGCTGCTTCGTGAACTCATTCAAGTTTATCCAGCTCTACACATTTATGACAAACTTCATCAATATAGAAGCAAACACAAAATTGCTCGAGTCATCGTTTTCACGAACACATAGATTTGACAAATTAATCCCTTATGTGAGAAATTTGGCAATAATAAATCAAATTCTCATGATAAAAAAGTCCTTTAAATTAATAATCCCACGTTAAATAAAACATTATTTTCATTGAATATGAGCTGACGTGAGCCTATAAAGATGCACTTGTTCCTTGATAATATCCAGGCCTAAGTCGTTAAGGCACCTCTTCTTTACTCAATGCTCTCCTTTTTGTAATTAGAAGCTGTAATTAGAAATAACAGTATGTTCCGATAGTATTTTATGAGTTAAAATTATTATAAATATGACAAATAATATTATTTATAGATGTATTCTTGTAATGGATCTTGGAGTCTAATATAACTTAACTAAATGTATTGATTTATTTCTCATTTTGAGTGGATTTTGTTTTGGTAACATTTCAATGGATTTGTTTGTTTATGAACCATACCACTTTCGGTTCAAATATTCGTTACTGCACCTAATTTAACACTACTTTCACGCTATACGGTTTTCGCCGTATGGATAAAACCCATACTAGTATTTTTTGTTAGTAGTGTAAGGAATGTCATGAGAGTTTCCACACTACACGGTTACGGTGACGGGATAAAACCGTGCAGCCTTGCAGCCGTTCACTGCCACTGAACCGGACGATTGTCGCGCCGAGGCCGGGCCTCAGTGGTGCATGTAGAGAAATGATGAGCTGAATGCAAGCGTTAATTCTGCATGGTTTATAATCGAACAGGAGCCCACCAGCCAGTGCAAATAGACCAGTTGTTGCAGCTTGTTATCGTTTAATAGTTACTAGAGTTCGTCCAGTGGTCGAAAATTATACCAAAAATTATGTAATGTACACTGTACAGACATCTCCATTTTTACCCTACGCTGTAAATAAAACACGTGATTGGAATTTCTTCCATAGTGTTTTGATTTTATGTTTATATTTCGTTGTTATTTCGTCACCAGCATGAAAAGCCATAAGGATCATGATCTATTTTGTTTTTATTTTAAATTCTTTTTAATTTTAAATGTGCTTTTTTATAGCCTATTTTAATTTATAGAGGGGTTCTGTACATCTACAGAAAAATATCTGTTCAACAGCATGCGTAAATTTTCTCTGTAATGTACACGAGCTGAGAACAAATGTTTTAAATGAACATGCTTGCCTATTAATATATAGATTAGTGTGACTAGTGGGTGAAGTGGCACTTTGCTGCACACGAGAAGTTTCTTGAGTGCAGCAAAGGCAGTTTGCACTCGCATTGCACATTATATTTTACCGACAGTTACTATCAAGTCTGTGAGTCAACAGCCATTTCACACTGGTCACATTCTGTTCTGTCACTCTGAAACAACCAAATCACTACTTTACGGGATCTGTAGATGATTCGCCCTTGTGAAGTGGTCGTAAAGATTCATTTGACAAAGGTCAACCGTAAACTAGGCATAGCTTCCCGCAGCTGAGCTCACAATCTCTGATTGGGCCTGTTAATCTAAATATATCACCATTGAAACAGATTTTGCATTCATTTGACATACTTTAAATGTATATATTGGGGTATAAATTTGGAAATTTTTTAATATGTTTGGAATAGTTATTTGTCTAACTAGTGGACAACAAGTTTTACCAACTTTTTTCAAGCTTTCACGTATTACGTGCCTAATAAAGCACGCTGTTTTGTGTTTTTTGGTTGGAATACTGGTGTGCGGCAAATGTAAAAAGTGTGCGGCAAGAGTAAGAAGATGCAGCAATCAGCAACTTTCTGTGCTATAATCAGTGCAAGGAAGGCCACTTTGTCAAGTGACTGTAGAAGAAATATTTTTTTTTCCTTTTTTTAACAAGTGTTTATTTACAATCTATTCTATACAAGAACAATAAGTGAATTTCATGACAATTTAAAATGAGTTAATTATACTCCATCAAGTGCACTAACATACAAAAAGCGTATAAAAAATTGAACTAGAAACGATTTGGAAGGTTCATTGGATTATTTTTTTTTAAACCTATACGTAGCCTTGCTGTTATCGATGAGGTTAACTGCCAGAAAAATGGGATGGTTTTCAAATTTTCTTTGATATTCTTCACTTAGTTTTTTTTTTATTTCTTCTCTAATAAAAGGTAATTTTGTATATTGATGAATAATTTTATTTGTGACAAACCATGGTGTTGTAAACTTTTCTTAGTGATTTGAATTGAAATCATTAAATTCTATGTTTGAGTTTGAAGTGGTTCCCCAGAGCTAGATACCATAAGTCCACATAGGTTTCAATACAATTTTGTATAAAAGTTATTTGTTTTCAACAGATAATTTTGATTTTTAACCAATAAGCCAATCTAGTTTGTTTGATAACAAAAATGAAGTTCGTTCCAAATGAGTTAATGACACTACAATGTCATGTAAGCCGTCTGTCGAGACGTATACCAAGTTACTTATCTTCGTTGGATTGTGGAAGCATGACATTATTCAATGTTACTGGGGGCAAGTTCTTGTTGACATAGTAAATGTAACTTGAATGGATTTTCTTTCATTTACTTTAATTTTCCGATTTTGTAGCCGCTGTGACAAATCGACTAATACAGCCTGAAGGTTTGATAATGTCAGAAAAGGATCCTGATTTGATGATAAAAAGCAGTGTCGTCTGAAAATGTTGCGACTGTAATACCCTGAGGTTAAAATCTGACCTGTCAATTGGACACTGTTTATGTTTATTGTGATTTTGTAAACGCATTTATCTCGCCACAAGATCAGAGACCGTGTAATGTGAAAGAAACATAGCCACGACGTAAAATCGTACTATTTTGTACCGGGCGGTGAAACCGTATAGTGCGAGTCAGGCTGATTTACTTGGAAAAAAATTAATTTGATCGTGTATGGAAACCTAATTTTAATAAACGTAACAAATTATCATTTAACATTTAGTTTTATTTTAAGGATTTTAGAGGCTCTACTTTTGAGTTTACACAAAATAGATTATTTTAAAGTCAAAATAATCTACTACATTATTGGAACGCTGACCAAACCCTCAAACGTTTGTTCAGATGCCAGACATTGAACTCCTATAATCTCACCAAGTCCTGAAACACACCTCACAGAACTCAATCATCATCCACAGTTTTTATCTTCATAAACCAAAAGTACATTATTAAAATAACAAATTAAAGTTGCAATCCTTTATGTAGTCACAAAGACAAAGAACACGAACCATTGTTGAGACCACGGTGATACATGGCCAGGTTACCTAGTTATTCACATTATCGATACACACAGTTTTTATAACCTTAACTGACTACGATGACAAACAGTTAGTAGCTTGTAATTGAAATTGGATCTTGTTTGTCTCCGAGTTCAGTCCAATTACATATTGTTTACATTGCGATTGTGACATAAAACAGAGTTCACGAGCACGTTCTTATTGGCAATTAATTAGCCATCAGATTGTACTCATAACTGTTTGTTGATATTTGCGTGGTTGTTATGATTATATGTTTTAGCAAATTTCCCTATAGGGAAGTAGCTATTACCGTAGGTGGCACGGTAAGACCTAGACCCGGGACCGATTTACTTTTTCATTTTGATGTCCCCAGAGGCCAAAAACACCATTTGTTCAAATTTTTATATATGTATATATATATATATATATATATATATATATATATATATATATATATATATATATATATATATATTGACTTTATTATTTTCTTGCATTTTTAGGGCTACTAATATAATAAAATTAAAACATATATAACAAAGTACCCTTTTAGTAATTATTTTATTTTTCATGACGACATGTTTCGGAACTAAGTCCATTGTCAAGTCATTTTTACCATAACCTCATTCTTTAAACTAACAAAATTAAAAATATAATCATATGTAAAAATAATAAAATATGTTAACTAAATCTTAATACATTTTGGTATTAATTTTTTCATTATACTATATGAATGTTTTTCTTTCTTTCCTTAGTTTTTCAATTTTATCAATTACACAATGATTCCAAAATTAAACCAACCTATCTACGATAAAATTGAAAAACTAAGGAAAGATAGAAAAACATTCATATAGTATAATGAAAAAAATTAATACCAAAATGTATTAAGATTTAGTTAACATATTTTATTATTTTTACACATGATTTTTTTTTTAATTTTGTTAGTTTAAAGAATGAGGTTATGGTAAAAATTACTTGACAATGGACTTAGTTCCGAAACATGTCGTCATGAAAAATAAAATAATTACTAAAAGGGTACTTTGTTATATATGTTTTAATTTTAATATATAGACATATATACAGGGTGACAAAAAAGTCTGGAAACGGTTTAATATCTTTTTAACTAAATCCGTTAGAAAATTCAACCCTTTCACATCAACTTACATGTATAAAAACTACTTTTTCCAAGAATTGTCATTTTTTACCTGTTCCAGGGGACGACCCATGAGGAGTAGGTACATAATCTTTAATGTAAGCATAGGTTGATATGCACATCATTTTAAAGGTCTGGTCAAGTGGAGTTCATTGCCGGAAACCGCGTCAAAAAAGGTTCATCTGTTACAAAATGGCGGCTGTCCAAAGTTCTTGTTGAATATACCTGCACAGGCCTTACTATTGGTAAATACTCGTATTAAACATTAGCTTGAAAGCTTAAACTGTATTTTAAAGTCAACTAGCTCGTAGACTAATATTATTCAATCTTCAAAACAAATTAAAACGAATTTCACATTTCCCGGCTAATGTTGAATATGAGTAATTTACCAATTCTAAGGCCTCTGCAGGTATTCCGCAAGAACTTTGGACTGCCGCCATTTTGTAACGGATCAACCTTTTTTGACGCGGTTTCCGGCAATGAACTCCACTTGACCAGACCTTTAAAATGATGTGCATATCAACCTATGCTTACATTAAAGATTATGTACCTACTCCTCATGGGCCGTCCCCTGGTGAAGGTCAAAAAATGGTAATGCTTGCAAAAAGTAGTTTTCTTACATATAAGTTTCTGTGAAAAGTTTGAATTTTCTAACGAATTTAGTTTAAAAGATATCAAGCCGTTTCCAGACTTTTTTGTCACCCTGTATCTTATCTTACTAATATTATAAATGTGAAAGTTTGTGTGTTTGTTTGTTTGTTTGTTTGTTTGTTTGAAGTTCAATCACGCATAAACCACTGGACGGATTGGGCTGAAATTTGGCTTGATGATAGCTTACATTCCCGATTAACATATAGGCATATTCTTATCTCAAAAATCCTTTCGGGCTCCGCCCCAGTGGCTCTGTAATTCCCCATGTTAACCTTATAAGTATTCATATTTAAAGGGAATTAAAGAATTTAGTCAGCTGTTTCAACTAAAAAAGTTGGTTCTATGATATGGAAAAGCATTAAAAAGTTATAAGATTTACCAACAGGGTGCAGCACTATATTTTTTTTTGCATTTATGAAAACAGCTAATTTGAACTAAGCAGCAACAAAAAACTGTGATTCGCAATGAGAACTGTCAAAGTAGGATTGTTTACAGTTATGTTTATGTTTTTCATTTCATGAATAATTTGTGATATTTTGCGAATTGATAATTTATTTTTCTCTATTGTTTGGTGAAATGGTAGAACATTATGGCTATGGTAGATGTGTAATACTATAGAATACTGTAAATTTAAAAAAGCAAATTTTATCAAACTGTGTCCTCCACCCATTGCAATCGCAAAGCTTAAGTATAACTGCAATAAGCATTTTATACTTATATTCCAACCCCGTACGAAGGACGGGTACTCTGCTAGTATATATATATATATATACGCCCGTGAACGCGATGCGATAACTTGAGTAATTTTTGTCCGATTTTGATGAAATTTGGTTTGAAGGTGTAAAGCGGAATAAACTTGAATGAGTTCGCGAACCAGCACGATCAGACCATGGGAACGGGGCTTTACGGGGGGTTTTATGGGGTAAAAATTGGTTTTTCTCAATTTTGACCCTCAAAACACAAAATTTCCCGATTTCTCTTTAGACCAATTTAAAGAGCTTAAAAAAACAAATAATTTAGTATATAAAAGTATTTTTGTGTGATTATTAGTAACGGAGAAAATTTAAAAAAATTTTAAATTTAAAATTCCCATGTTGTTCTTATAGAGAATATTGTCAAATGTTGTGGTTTGTTTGTTTATGGATATATTTTGATCAAACTTGGCAAATTTATTTATTTTGTACTAAGCTATCAATATTTTACTCAAAAACACACTTTATTAGTTTCCTTGTAGCAGCAAACCTAGGTACTCGTTAAACCTAATGTTATCAAAATATATTTAACTGAAAATCAATTCAGACAAATGGAAATTCGCTTAGTCGGCAGGTTTGCTGCGGCGGGGGTATTTAACTTATGTAGAAAAAATACAAATACTTAAATATTTAATATTTAATAAGCTTTATGGTTGTCTTTCTGTGCCTAAATATTTTTTATCTTAATGTACAAGCGAACATTTAATTAAACATATTAAGTGTAATGCATATCATGTTCAGATACGTGAAATTTGTCTCTCAAATCAGTATTAATAGCCAAACTGATGATAAGGAAAAGATTATAAAACTGACAATAAGACTTGATATTTAAAAATTGCTTCAACCAGTTTTAACGATATGTTATACCTTGGTCTTCAATAAATTGTTGTGCTTGTGTCAATCAATGTGTAAACGTGTTATTAAGCTCATGTTAGGGCGTGGCTTGGTGTTGTCTTAGGCTCGAAGTCAACATTTAAATAGCTGAATTAAAATAAGCTCAAATTTTTTTCATTGGCCGATTTTGGATTTATTTTTACGAAATTGCACATTATTTAATGGAAATCATTTGGAAACCCAGTATTATAATGTGATACATTAGCCGAGTGTTACAGGGGGATCAGCTGACAGTGAAGTGTACCTCTCCCAACGAGCTGCAGCATGAGGACCGCTTCGGCTACAGTTGGACCAAGAACAACGCACTGTTCAAAATGACGCCTGACCTGGAGTTCTGGGAGGATTTGTACCCTGGAGGCAGCATTCTCAGGATATATAATGTTCAGGTAGGATTGTAAAACCACATTATACCCGTCGATTAACATTCGGATTTATATCATCCAAAACTTGCACTTACTAAAACTAAAAGTTCATTATAATCATTTTAGAAGGAGTCTGGCTTTTAATCATGTATACACTATCAAAAACATAAATCATCGTATATAAAAACATAATTTTTTAACAATTTTACCTATTTGTTAAACTTGTTTTTCCACTTTCTGTCAAATAAATCTTAGTTTGTCCAATTGCGTCCAGTTGAAACAGTACAATAGCGATGAGCAATTCAATTACAAAATCCAAAGCTTTTATGAAATAATTAAGTTATCAGTTGTATGTGAAATAACTTTCTCGTTAAATGAAAATTGAATTCTGATTTGTTTATTATTTATCTAACACTCTCTTTGAGACCGGGCCTTATGCAAACTACGAAATCAATTAACTCATTAACGGCTGAACATATTTAATCCAAACTTTCCGGGGTTATTTTGACAAACAGTGTTCATGTTATTAAACAAACAAATTTCAATTTGATAATTTATGTACAATTTGAAGCCAACATATTGTTTTTAGCATTAGCCTTATGAGTTGCCATGATGGTTATGAGATAACAACGGGGATGTAAACAAAGAATCATAGCATGCTTGTTAGGTTGTTGGTAAACTAATATACATCTAAAAGGAAAACCCACTCAGAATACAGAGAAAGTATTACACGGCATTTGGAAACGCCCGCCACCACTGTATTTAAGAGGTACACTATTTTACAGATTTGATCTGCGGCAATCCTAAAATGCTATGGGAAGGGATGGAAACAGGTCCACGAAGTAGGAAGTGCTGAAGGAATTAGTAAAGGCGAGCAGTGCGGAGTGTGGGAACCGTTTGTGACAGTTAGATTAATGTATCTGCAATACTTAAATGCTATGAAAAGGGAGGGAAACAGGTCCACGATGTAGGTTGTGGTGAAGAAAGTATAGTAAAGTCTGGCAGGGCAGAGTGTGGTATGTTTTATGGATATTTTGTTTTAATAAATGTATAATCCTATATTAGCAATTTTTGCTATTTTATTTATCATTAAATGTTTTTTAAACTAGTATATTTTCAAATTCAAATTTTATTTAGAATAAAAGATTATTTGTTAACTAATTTGTTCACTCCACTCAATTGGCGGACCTGAGACCTCACACCTAGCATTGGATAAGATTACAGAACCGTTTTTTTATTGCATTACTGATTTATATATATTTAAAATATATTACGTTTCATGCATTTAGTACTGTATCTTTTAATATTGTTCGCTTTACTGTTGAACGAAATACCTCGTAACCGTTTTAATAAACGTATTCGTGCACATTGCTTTTGTATACAGATACAAGTCAATCAAATAAGCTGATAAAGGGACACTAATAAACCACCTTGCATTACTCAAAGAATACTTTATAGCTTAGAAGATAAAGCCAACCCCATGAAAACTAAGATTTTGGATTCCGCGTAAAGATCATAATTTTGAGTCCATGCACAATGGACTATTGCTGCAGCAGGGAAAAACGCTAGTTTGAGCTCTCCAGTTAAAGCATCAATAAACTATGTTAATATGCGTAAAATACGGCATACTAGGTACAAACCATCTTAGGGCCATTTCCAAAACCAAAACCAATACACATTTCCTAAAGAGACCATACAGTGAGCAGACACAAAAACTCCTTTTCTATCCCTAGAATATTCTACCATCAAATTATGAATACTTGCGTGTGGCTGAATAGTGGTAGTGAGCGCTGTTGAATGTATCAAGGTATTGATTCCTGTTCTATGCATTATCACTCCACCTGAATTCAAACTTAAACAGACTCTACTGTAAAGTAATTACGAAGATTTTAGCCATCCTAAGTTCCCAATTCACTACTGTTGTCTGCACCTTAGGATGAACTTCATTGGTTGAAAGCTTCGGATTAAGCTTTGATCATAGAGATATGATTCACATTGTACTTCAGTTTACATATTGTTAAATTTAGTTAGTTTGGTACAGGTACTTTGCAGATATTTGGGAGATTATTAAGGACATTTGTCACCACAATAAAAAATACATGTTCTCGACGTGATGTCATGGTGTTGGGTTAATAAATATATTTAATTCAATATTTAAGTCAGCTGCTCTGAACTATATGCAGTTTTAACTGATTCCTTGATATCCGTGTGTAGGACGAGCCTATAACACGTTCTCGCAGTGAGCTGACATCCTGAAAACTATCTACCTGGCCCACCGTCGTGGTTTTGGTCCACAGGACTAAATCTTCTCAATCCTTTACTAATTACTGTGGTTTTCATCTCCTCGGCTTAGGGCCATAAAAATTCGTTTGCTTTCAGGGTGCAGGCCTAAATATAGTATTCTTTAAAAATAAGCTTTACTTTCTATAGTGGTATATTTATAAAACTACTCAAGACGAATGATTTACATTCCCGCTGTACGTTGTAGTATGTGCACAATAATACGGATTTGACTATAATATGTGTTTTACAGAAGTCAGCCGTGTATAGTTGCCACGTCCACGGTGCGGCGAAGTCCGTGTCACGGAGTGTGCGGCTGGAGCTTCTGAACCGCTCGGTGGTGCCGTGGTGCGCAGCCAGTGATGGGTGGCGCTGGGCTGGTCCAGGAGTCACTGCGAGGGAGGAGTGTCCCCCGCAGTACCAAGGTATCGCTACTCGTCTCTGTCTGCTGGTCGACAAGGACCAAGCGGCCTGGCAGACGCCGGACTTCTCAGACTGTGTTGGCGATAAAGTTTCGTCCATCGCAGATAACGTAAGTGGAGTTTTGGTACAAAATTAGTAATTAACGAACAATAAGCATAAGGAACATTTAAATCGTACTTTACATGCTGCAAAAATGTAAAATTTTCAGTTCAGACTATTAAAGTAAAAATATTATCTTAGAGCTGGATAAATTTGATCTATTTTGCGAACCAACAATAACGAAATTAGAAACGGGGTGTTATACGATTTTTAAATTTATTTGTCAAAAATCGTGTCTTTCCAAATTTGACCCTTAAAACATGGAATTACCTAATTTTTATTATAACCATCGTGTAGAGCTTCAAGAAAACAACCAATTTTGTATATTGAAGCATTTTTGTACGATTAGGTACTAAGAAGTACGTACAATAAGATTACAAAGAATGTTTTCAAAAAGTATACTGTACAGTATATTAAAAACTGTTATTATTCCTATATAGACTATTCACTTAGACTACATACTTTCTGCGGCAAGGGGTATTTGGTGATTGTTTATAAAAAGTAAATTCAGTTAATAATCATGCAATTCTTCGAAGGTATAAGATATATTCACTGACAAATACTCTAATGTCAAGTTCCACCGCGTGACGCTGGGTTACGGCAACACCACCGCTACTGACACACTGTTAGCACTGCTCAAAGTGCTGCAGGACCGTGGCACCACCTACCCTGGCGAGGGAGAGCCCGTAGTTGCCCTGCTGAAACGTCTCGTCGACTACCTCAACGCCACCGCTACCCTTGATGACGTCACCAACGCCACAGACCACTTATACGGAGTGGTCAACTCTCTACTGCTTCAGAGAAACTCTATCATACACCATCAGGTAGCAACATACAGCAGTAATTGGATACGTGAATACAGTTAGTAAGTAATTATTTATAGACTGTATTGAGGTAGGCCTAATCGTAATAATATTTCATTACAATAATATATACAATTTTAAGAATATTGCAGATGAAATGTTAGTTGTATCAAATTCGTCCACCAAGAAAACTCATAAGCCTTAAAAAAGACATTAACTCGTGTATTCTAACCAGAAGGTTGAGGAGCTGCAGAGGGTGGTGACCCAGTGGGCTCGACTGTGGGGCACCTTGGGCGGCTCAGCCAACCTCCATCTCGCCCTCGACACTCTAGCAGTAGACATGTTCAGATACGAGGGTGGGAGTGGTCTCAGACGAGGGCTCACACTCACACTGCCTAGGAGCTCTCTCAGGTCAGTAGCCACCACAAACCATCACTTAATTATCAATGTATTAAATCAAAATAAAATTTAGTTATTTACATTCATAATTCACAATATATTTAAGATACCTCAAATAAGCAGGTTTAAGGCAATCTACAAAAATCATAAAAATCCAAATGACCATACTAATAATTACCCAAGTAGGTCAGTAAACATATAAAAGAACAGTCCCTAAAAGAACCTCAGGCAAAGGGTTTGAAGTCAGAGGAGAGGTCCGTATATAACTTTGGGCAAAAGTACGCCACGTTTTTCCTCCAAAAATCATGCTTCACTTTGGGAAAACTCCAGGATGGGTCTTGCGCCGAGAGACCCTCTCTCAAAAGCGGAGCATGCCAAAGAGATACTGTGCCTTTTGAGTTAGGAGAGAATTTATGAACCGTGCAGCTCGTCATGATCCGGCAAACTATATCACTCGTTTGCACAAAAACCATTGTTCCGTACTTGATAGACACAATTTAAATTTTATGGCTAAGCATATTACTAATTCTATGTTACTTATTCTTCCAACAGCTATCCGGCGTGGTATGCAAGTCAAATTTCTCTACACGTTGAGGCTAACAAAAAGAATCAAAACAGTACCTCGAGCGTTTCTGTCATCACCTACAACAAACTCTCAGAGTTTTTGCCTCAGCGGTACTCTCAAGTTCTAGAGTAAGTGTTTTCTGTAACTACAATTTGTTTTTGTTATATGAAGTACGTAACTAAACAAATGTGTGGTTAAGTTAAGCTACTGTAGTATTATCTTATCTTACTAATATTATAAATCTGAAAGTTTGTGAGTTTGTGTGTGTGTGTGTGTGTGTGTGTGTGTGTTGCTCAATCACGCATAAACTACTGGACGGATTTGGCTGAAATTTGGCATGATGATAGCTCACATTCCCGATTAACATTAAAGCATATTCTTATCCCAAAAACCCTTTCGGGCTCCGCCCCAGTGGCTCTGTAGTTCCCTATGTTAATTTTATGATTTTTCATATTTAAAAGGAATTAATGAATCTTAACAGCTGTTTCAATTAAACAAGTTGGTTCTGTTCTATGTTGTTCAATAGCATAAAAGTTACAAGGATTACCAACAGGGTGCAGCACTATTATTATTTTTTTTTTATGACAACAGCTAATTTCCAACCAAATGGTGAGTGATCGTAGCGAACGAGCTAACCTGAAGGCAAGTGAGCGCAGCGAACGAGCTCTAACCTAAAGGTGAGTGAGCGTAGCGAACGAACTTCAACCAGGACGTGAATGAGCCATGCGAATACTTATGAAGTTAAACGGGGCAAAGCCCGCGGGTACAGCTAGTTCACAATAATTATGGAACATTGTTAATTTATTTATTGTTGTAAATATTTACTTTCTTTTGGGGAAGCAACATAATCCATTTTTAATTCCCTTTTTTGCTAAAGGAAAATGACAGAAATATCGAATTCGTTTTAAAATTTGTTTAAATGGTATTTTTATATTAACCTGAAGTTCAAGCTTAAAAAAAAGGTTTACGCACTATCTTTAGCTTTTAACTGAGTTTACAGACCGTAATATCGAGCAGTGGTTTTTATTCACATAAACAGATAGCTTATAGTGCGTCAAGCAGTTTAATTTGATTTTTCAATAAGAAATTAAAGATACATGTTTGCAGTAAATAGTATTTTTCTTAGGTTTAATGGCAATGAGGAAACAAGCACGCTGAAAACAATAATACTATGTAGAAGAAAAAAATACTTACAATAACTTAGTGAGAACAATGGAATATTGTGTTTGACAAAAGTAAATAGGGATACTTTAAAAAAATATATTAAACGATTTCAGTGGTTTAGTAGCTACCATCTTGGAGGTTTAGATGTACGCATCGAGAAAAGAGTGACTGATGTTTTAGGAAAACCTTATAAAAAAAACCCATAAGAGGATAATTGACTAATACCGCTATGAGTCTGGAGGCCGATGATTAATTGTTAACAGTGTTTGTGTTGGCAGCAACGGTAGCGAGGTGCAGTACGAGGTAGCCTCCTCTCTAGTGACTGTAGTAGTGCAAGGTGCAGTAAGGGTCGTACCAGATGTCATGTTGACATGGTTCCAGTGGTCTGGTCTGACGCTCCTATGTGTGTTTGTTAACAGTGTTTGTGTTGGCAGCAACGGTAGCGAGGTGCAGTACGAGGTAGCCTCCTCTCTAGTGACTGTAGTAGTGCAAGGTGCAGTAAGGGTCGTACCAGAGGTCATGTTGACATGGTTCCAGTGGCCTGGTCTGACACTCCTATGTGTGTTTGTTAACAGTGTTTGTGTTGGCAGGAACGGTAGCGAGGTGCAGTACGAGGTAGCCTCCTCTCTAGTGACTGTAGTAGTGCAAGGTGCAGTAAGGGTCGTACCAGATGTCATGTTGACATGGTTCCAGTGGCCTGGTCTGACGCTCCTATGTGTGTTTGTTAACAGTGTTTGTGTTGGCAGGAACGGTAGCGAGGTGCAGTACGAGGTAGCCTCCTCTCTAGTGACTATAGTAGTGCAAGGTGCATTAAGGGTCGTACCAAAGGTCATGTTGACATGGTTCCAGTGGCCTGGTCTGACGCTCCTATGTGTGTTTGTTAACAGTGTTTGTGTTGGCAGGAACGGTAGCGAGGTGCAGTACGAGGTAGCCTCCTCTCTAGTGACTGTAGTAGTGCAAGGTGCATTAAGGGTCGTACCAGATGTCATGTTGACATGGTTCCAGTGGTCTGGTCTGACGCTCCTATATGTGTTTGTTAACAGTGTTTGTGTTGGCAGGAACGGTAGTGAGGTGCAGTACGAGGTAGCCTCCTCTCTAGTGACTGTAGTAGTGCAAGGTGCAGTAAGGGTCGTACCAGATGTCATGTTGACATGGTTCCAGTGGCCTGGTCTGACGCTCCTATGTGTGTTTGTTAACAGTGTTTGTGTTGGCAGGAACGGTAGTGAGGTGCAGTACGAGGTAGCCTCCTCTCTAGTGACTGTAGTAGTGCAAGGTGCAGTAAGGGTCGTACCAGATGTCATGTTGACATGGTTCCAGTGGCCTGGTCTGACGCTCCTATGTGTGTTTGTTAACAGTGTTTGTGTTGGCAGGAACGGTAGTGAGGTGCAGTACGAGGTAGCCTCCTCTCTAGTGACTGTAGTAGTGCAAGGTGCAGTAAGGGTCGTACCAGATGTCATGTTGACATGGTTCCAGTGGCCTGGTCTGACGCTCCTATGTGTGTTTGTTAACAGTGTTTGTGTTGGCAGGAACGGTAGCGAGGTGCAGTACGAGGTAGCCTCCTCTCTAGTGACTATAGTAGTGCAAGGTGCAGTAAGGTTCGTACCAGATGTCATGTTGACATGGTTCCAGTGGCCTGGTCTAACGCTCCTATGTGTGTTTGTTAACAGTGTTTGTGTTGGCAGGAACGGTAGCGAGGTGCAGTACGAGGTAGCCTCCTCTCTAGTGACTGTAGTAGTGCAAGGTGCAGTAAGGGTCGTACCAGATGTCATGTTGACATGGTTCCAGTGGCCTGGTCTGACGCTCCTATGTGTGTTTGTTAACAGTGTTTGTGTTGGCAGCAACGGTAGCGAGGTGCAGTACGAGGTAGCCTCCTCTCTAGTGACTGTAGTAGTGCAAGGTGAATTAAGGGTCGTACCAGAGGTCATGTTGACATGGTTCCAGTGCCCTGGTCTGACGCTCCTATGTGTGTTTGTTAACAGTGGTTGTGTTGGCAGCAACGGTAGCGAGGTGCAGTACGAGGTAGCCTCCTCTCTAGTGACTATAGTAGTGCAAGGTGCATTAAGGGTCGTACCAGAGGTCATGTTGACATGGTTCCAGTGGCCTGGTCTGACACTCCTATGTGTGTTTGTTAACAGGGTTTGTGTTGGCAGGAACGGTAGCGAGGTGCAGTACGAGGTAGCCTCCTCTCTAGTGACTATAGTAGTGCAAGGTGCATTAAGGGTCGTACCAGAGGTCATGTTGACATGGTTCCAGTGGCCTGGTCTGACGCTCCTATGTGTGTTTGTTAACAGTGTTTGTGTTGGCAGGAACGGTAGCGAGGTGCAGTACGAGGTAGCCTCCTCTCTAGTGACTATAGTAGTGCAAGGTGCATTAAGGGTCGTACCAGAGGTCATGTTACCGAGGTCTCATCGTCCAGGCTGGCAGTTCCGATGTGGTGTCACCAACTCGCCCAGCACAACATGGAACCTTACTGTCTGTTCGGCGTACACCCAGACACCCAACCTTACCCTCTGCACCTGTCCAACTATTGGCACGTACGCCGGCTTGATGGTCAAGGTTGTCTATATGGTCAGTGATAATTTATCATTTTTACATATAAGTCATTATTAATTTTTCACATTATAATTAAATAATTTCATTCAGTATTTAACTGACTAGATACACAGACAACTAGTATTATTCTCTTTCCTAGTCATATAATCTAATACGAGCAATGTTTGCTTGTATGTATGCTTGCTTGCTTGCTTGCAGAAAGATCTCGAAAACGGCTCCGACGATATTCTTCAAATCTTGTAAATAGTTTAATTTTGGCCTAAAAACGAGTTTCATGCAGTTCTATTAGAACTGCCAACAAAAATCTAATTACGTAGAAAAACGAAACTAAAAGTCACATTTTTTAACATTAGCTTATGGGTTGCTAAGTAACCATGTTGGTTGAATTAAATAACAAATAAAAGGTAAACAAGAGACTTGAAGTTGTAGCATGTGTTCATAATAAGCCAACTACCCACAGGTATTTACTCAGGGGAGGTATAGAAGAGGCTACGATGACAGCTGTGGGCTTCTTATTAGCTGAGGGAACGCCATTACCGTAACAATACGGTCTGAAGCCATCGGCCTCGGTGGATTAGTGGTTAGCGTGCCGGGCTGATATGCTGAAGGTCCCGGGTTCGAATCCCGTTAGTAGCAGTAACTTTTTGTCCAAGAGTTTTTCTTTATCAGCAAGTTTGGTTGTTTTGGTTCGGTTATGACAGTTTAATTTTATTATTAAGTCATTATAAAATTTTAATTGAGCAATTTCTAGTTTTATTTAATAAACAGAATTATTTTTTCTATTACTAAACTTTTGTTATATGTTATTTCATTATCAGCAAGTTTGGTTAGTTCGGTTAGGTTATGATGGTTTAATTTTATAATAAAAAAATAATAAAATTGAATTTGAGGCATTTATAATTTTATTTTATGAACAGAACTATTTTTGCGATTAGTAAATTAAACCTTCATTGCCAAAGTGCTCTCTACTACAGCGCTGTTCACGGAGGAATTTTGAACTAATGCCTCAATCGTACCTCCCCTAAGTCAGACCCCTACCCACAGTATACTAGCAAATTACAAATACAGTACAAAAGGGAAAGCATCACTTGTTACTATTGAGCAAAGATTATAGGCCTACTGTAGATTACTTGATACATTGTAGTAAAGTCTAGCCGTGCGGAGTGTGGGATCTGTGGTTTATGATGATTAGATAAGGTATCTGCAATCGGAAGGAAACAGGTCCGCGACGTAGGAAGTGGTGAAGGAAAAAGGTCCACGACGTAGAAAGTGGTGAAGGAAAAAGGTCCACGACGTAGGAAGTGGTGAAGGAAGTAGTAAAGGCGATCTGTCCGGAGTGTGGAATCTGTTTATGGCGATTATATAAAGGTATCTGCAATCCTAAAATGCCGTAGGAAGGGAGGGAAACAGGTCCGCGACGTAGGAAGTGGTGAAGGAAGTAGTAAAGGCGAGCAGTCCGGAGTGTGGAAACTGTTTATAACGATTATATTAAGATATCTGCAATCTTAAAATACAATGGGAAGGGAGGGAAACAGGTCCACGACATAGGAAATGGTGAAGGAAGTAGTAAAGGCGAGCAGTCCGGATTGTGGGAACTGTTTATGACGATTAGATTAAGATATCTGCAATCCTAAAATGCCATAGGAAGGGAGGCAAACAGGTCCGTGACGTAAGAAGTGCTGAGGGAAGTAGTAAAGGTGAGCAGTCCGGAGTGTGGGAACTGTTTATGACGATTAGATTAAGGTATATACAATCCTGAAATGCTATGGGAAGGGAGGGAAACAGGTCCACGACGTAGGAAGTGGTGAAGGAAGTAGTAAAGGTGAGTAGTCCGGAGTTTGGGAACTGTTTATGACGATTAAATTAAGGTTTCTACAATCCTAAAATGCTATGGGAAGGGAGGGTAACAGGTCCACGACGTAGGAAGTGGCGAAGGAAGTAGTAAAGGCGAGCAGTCTGGAGTGTGGGAACTGTTTATGACAATTGGATTAAGATATCTGCTATCTTAAAATACAATGGGAAGGGAGGGAAACAGGTCCACGACGTAGGAAGTGGTGAAGGAAGTAGTAAAGGCGAGCAGTCCGGATTATGGGAACTGTTTATGACGATAATATTAAGGTATTTGCAATCCTAAAATGCTATAGAAAGGGATGGAAACATGTCCACGACATAGGAAATTGTGAAAGAAGTGGTAAATTCTAGCAGTGCGCAGTGTGGGAAATGTTTTTTGGCAATTAGATTAATGTATCTAGAATACCAAAATGCTGTGGAAAGAGATAAAATCAGGTCCACGACGTAGAAAGTGGAGTAGGAATTAGTAAATTTTAGCATAGCTGAGTGTGGGAACCGTCTGTGGCAGTTAGATTAATGTATCTTCAATCCTAAAATGCTATGAGAAGGGATGGAAACAGGCCCACGACGTAGGAAGTGAAGGAAGTAGTAAAGGCTGGCATCGCGGAGTGAGGGAACCAATTGTGGCAGTTAGATTAATGTATCTGTAATATATAAATGCTATGAGAAGGGAAGGTTCATTACGTAGGAAATTGTGAAGGAAGTAGTAAGGCTAGCAGTGCAGAGTGTGGGAACTGTCTGTGGCAATTACATTCATATACCTGTAATCCTAAAATGTTATGGGGAGTTTGTGGAGTTTGGGAATGGATTAATGTATCTGCAATACTAAGACTGCTTTCAGAGTAAACTAATGATTTACCCCGATCAAAGCTCGGTCCCCAGGTACTATATAGCCTACATGACCTAGATGCTGGATTAATAATTTACAGCATAAGTGCATTCATTAAACCACATTAAAGTACAGTGACTACTTTTCAGCATACTTTATCAACATGTGGTGAAGAATAATTATAAAAAAAAAACTAGTTTTAATTCTAAGAGCTCAGTAAGAAATATATTACAAAATTTGTCTATGGAAAATGTAGTAGAAAAGGGATTTAACATAATGCCATCAACGGAGCTTATATTAGATTTTTAGATTTTAAAGGACGTAATTTAAAAGAGTGGATTTCTAGGATATCATAGAGCGGGGCTGAAGTAAGTAAATTATCACGATTATTGGGAGATAAAAGAATACTTTGGTTCCTTCTAACCTGTGCTATCTTTGGCGAGCCGGTATAAAAATACATAAATATTTAATGTAGTTTTATTATAATGAAAACTTTATGTTTTGGAAAGTATTTGATTAATTAAATATTATTATACGATAGAGAATACTATGGTTTAGCCTCATACTAAATGACTATCACAAATATAATGTATGAACAACTGCAACATCATAAAATAATAATTTTACAAATGAATCGACTGAACCTGTATTCATCCTACTTTATTTTATGTGCATTTCAGAGTGAGTCCAAACAAAAGCGGTCTATGGCACGGATAGTGTTAGTGGGTTGTGTGTGCTGCCTAGCTCAGTCACTTGTGGCTCTATCGCTACTAGCACTCAGGTGGTATCGCCATACTACATGTCTGTTATTCCTCAAGCTACAATGCTGTGCGACCACCGCTACCGCCATGATTGCCTTCCTGTACGCCACCAGTAGTACACCACCACATGTATGTAGATTGTATTTCCATTCTTTAACTATATTTTGCTTTGTTATGTATCGTGTCAATTAGGATAGGCACGTGGGAGGTATGATAGCATTACCCACGAATACAGAGAGTTACACCACTAGATACAAACCCCTAGCGTAATCCAACGTCAATTAATTGAGATGACTACAAAATAGCGAAAGCGATAGCGGTGGGGAAAAGGTCCTCCTTTAGCTCATTTTCATCTCGTTTGCGATTTGATACGACCTGAAAAGTAATAATATTTCATGTACGTTGTTTGCCTTGAAACTCTTAGCTGATTCGATTAAGTTTTTCCTAAAATGTTATTTTAAGTCCTCTCTATAACAATCGTTCCTCGATAACCGTAATTCCATACACATAGTATAACCTAATTTTTAAACGTTAATATGAACTGTTGTGTTTAGGAGTCGTACCCTGCGATATCCACAGTTCTTCAGGCTGCTGTCATGGTCAGTCTGTCGTCACACCTCAGTAAGGTTCTGCTTGTCTACACGGAGGTATACCTACCCTCCGTTAAACACATAAGGCACACGATCATCTGCATTATAACAGGTATTTTGGGTTTCCATTAATTGAAACATTTTTGTGATGATATTTTGATTAGAATGAAAGCTTACTAATTTAACATATTAACATCTAAACTCTGCGTGAAAACACATTTCTCGAATGTTTTACTAATTTTTTTTTTTCACAAGCTAGCAAAATATCACATAAAAAAGGTTTTGACATTCACTTTGCTGAAATCTGACGTTAACTCAGGCGTAAACTACGGCGAGGAACAAACAAATTAAGCTGAGACATCAAGTTACCACCATCGATCTTATGGCTTGAGGAGGAACAATAAAACAGTGTACTCGAGCTGATCCCTCTAACAAACTTAACATCTCTGGTTAAAATGCAAGATATTAAAAAGTCAAGAAGTTTTAAAATGTATTATATTTTATATACTTCTTACTCCTAATGTAGACCAAATTCATACCGTTTGATTTCAACTAATTCGCAAAAGATTTAGCTTACATATATTGGTTTTTAATTTAGTTTTTTTTTTACTAAAAGTCCAGTAACGGAATTCTGATGAAAATTTGAACATGAATTATTAGCAGTTTTGCAGGGATGATTAACAATAGTTTTTTTTTCATTTGAATTGCTTGTTAGTTGGCAACAAATCTTAGAGATGTGTATACATTTTTTAAGACAAAATTGAATTGGCAGATGTCATGGTAAAGAAGCGTACTAGAAAAATTACTGTCTGTACAGTTTTTTTTTTTATGTACTGAAGCATAAACAACTTTTATTAGGATATCTCAACTTTTGTCTGTAGAGTGATTTTGTGTTTTAATCTGACTGCCTGCCACTCTATTTAAGAAATTCCCTATGATATAGCTATGTTTTAGGTGATTTTTGCGATAACGTAAAACACGTGATAGTTTTCCATATGTTCGGCTTCATCATTTATCAACGTGTATATTGCCAGCACTTCGTTTAAGTAGATGATATTTCATCACTAGGGCATAAAGTTACCCGAGTTGGAGTTTTATGATTGAGCCGAAGTCGAGTTCTGAAAGTAAGTCAAATACCCCCACCGCAGTAAACCTGTTGTCTAAGCGAATTTCCATTTGCCTGAAATGATTTTTTATTAATATATTTAAATAACATTAGGTTTAACTAGTACCTTGGCTTGCTGCCACAAGGAAACTAATGAAGTGTGTTTTCAAGTAAAATAATTATAGCTTAGTATAAAATATACAAAAATGTTAAGTTTGAACAAAATATATCTATAAACAAGCAAACTACAACAGTTTACAATGTTGTCTATAAGAATAACATGGGAATTTTATATTTACAAATTTTTGAGATTTTTCTTTAACCAATAATAACACTTTGATATATTGAATTATTTGTTTTTTTAAGCTCTCTAAAGAGAAATTGGGAAACTTTGTGTTTTGTGGGTCAAAAATGAGAAAAACAAATTTTGACCTCAATAAAACCCCGTTCCTATAGTCCGATCATGCTGATTCGAATTCAATTTTAATTGACTTACACATTCAAACCAAATTTCATCAAAATCAGACAAAGATTACTCATGTTATCGTGTTCACGGACACACACACACACACACACACCTACACACACACACTCACACCCACACACACACACACACACACACACACACACACACACATATAAATAAATATATATATATTTAATTAATTAATCCATATATATGCATACAATTTTGAACTAATTGTGTTTTTGGCCTCTGGGGACATCAAAATGAAAAAGTAAATTTGTTACGGGCCTAGAACTTACCATCTACGGTAATAGCTACTTCCCTATAGGGAAATTCTCTAAAAACACTATTTGCCCGCGTGATGAACGATGTTTCTCGTCATATTGCACCATTATTCAAGCTAACTAAGTTGGAAAGCAGTAAAAAGTTGTATGTAAAAATTACCTCTCCATATGACTTTTAACTTGTTCTCAATATTGCTGATGAAAACCGTCAGCTGTTTAGTAGGTGACTCAATCATTTCGACTATTAAGATTGTGTCAGTGTACATTATACCATCGATATGTTGAACTGTTAACAAGAATGGAACAATCTATATATTTAATACACAGTTGTAACACTGTTTTCTCAGTAATTACTGGACCGATCTACAAGTTCTATGTGTCAAATTAAAGGGGATAATGCATAGATTTGCCGAACTTCATTAGAATTCACGGTTTTTCTAAGGGTTAAGACCTACAGCCCTTCAAAGGTTGAGTCAATACAATTCTTATTGAAGAGTATAATCTTTGACTATTAATTACAATACCCTAGCGCAATCTGTGACTGGCTCACACAACTACTTTCTTTTTTAGTAAAAAATTGGCGACAGCTGATCCATATAGATGGGATGTCTAATGGTATAATACACAGTTTATAAATTATTCGTCAGCTGTTTAATGTTTGCCAGACATTTGTTATTATTTTATAACCTCATATTCAGTATGTAATAATTATAATCTAGGAATTCCTGTTAAAAAAAATACGATTTGGAACAAAGAAAAGTGTATTTGTTAACTTTTTATACCACAATGTATTATTTATAAATGTCTTTGAACATTATTTGTAGCCTATGTTTTGGTGCAAATTTTGTATTTTCGAATAAAGTGTTAGTTTTCTGAAGAAAAGTGGTAATTGAGTTTAAATTTGAGCATGGAATGTGAAAGAATACCCATACGACGGAAACTTCCGCTTGCAAGTTGTAGCCAAAAGAAAATTGTTAATGAGTGGGAAAAATACAAACATTTTACTTTAGGGATGAATCTTACTCAAGGTCAGTGTTTGATGTTCTTGAGATGGCGAGTACTATGGATATGTGGAACTACAATTTATCAGTGAACTATACCCTATAACTATTTTTTCAAGTACACAGGGAAGATGCTTGAGAAACTGTGCCTTACGATTTTGGTTATGGCGAAGAAGTGTGTGACTTGATATTTAATGCCAATGTTGACTCATTACATCGTTATAAAACTTTATCATAACTCCCAGGGTGTGAAATAGTACAAAAAGAAAAAAGAAAAGGTGAAAAGTCATTAACCGTGCGTAAAGAGACAACCATTACGAACAAAACACGTGGAAAGCCATCGAATAAAAAAAGTAAAAAGCAGTGATGGTGTTAAATGGGTTCTGGAAGTTCTTACAAAAAACCATTGACTTTTTGAATTGGGGTCGTTAAATTGGATTTTTCACTACTGAAAATCTATGAATTTATTGGCAGAACAGACTAACAGGGACACAAATATATTCTCCTTATATTGTCACAAGAGGGAGGTAAAATTAGCTCCTTATCAACATTCTGAGATCAACAAAAATCTTATCAACGGGGCTACATCAAATATGAATATAGTATCAAAAGAAACAAAAAAAACTTCCAAAAAAACTATTTGATTAATAAAAGATTATATGCCTACAACTCTGCATTTGCGGTTATCTATAAGTATAAAAGAGGATGTTTGTATATATATATATATTAGTTTGGCAGTGATAAACTCAGACACCGCTGAACCGATTGCCACGAAACTTGGTACATACGTGTAGAATTTCATGGATTAGGTTTATACACCATCAATATCGTGATCCGTCCAATCGGCTCCGCCCCAGTGGCTATGGAGTTTCCCATTTTAACCTTATGAGAAATGGAATTAATGAATCTTAACAGCTGTTTCAATTACACAAGTTGGTTCTGTTCTATGATGATCAATAGCATTAAGGCTAAACATCCCAGGTTTAGTTCCAAATTCTGCCACCACGTCGCAGCACCAAAATGGAGTCATTTTGTGTTGGTGTTTATTGGTTTAATTTTCATCCGATTTTCATTTTGAAAACTGATTTGTAAACGGGATAAGATAACAATTCACGCCATTGAAGATAAATTTGAATTAAGTTGCTGGTTAAAAAAAATTATAGTAAAATAATTGTGTTACAAAATGAAAAATGAAAATTGCAGGTAGTCATTTTAAAGACAATAATTTTTAATTAATTTTACTTTTTAAATTTTTAAAATCGCTTGGCTAGTTTAGTCGGTATCGTTGTTTAAACATTTACAGTAATTATAACAAACGCAAGAGAGACATGAAGCAGGAAGGACAGGGCCGCTGTGACTCATTCCAAGGTCACACTCACATTTGCTACCCCTCCCCCCACAACAAGGCTGGGGTGTTGCTTGTACACCGGTGGATAACGGTTTCCTGCGCTTCCATACACGAAATACAGAATTGAATTAGGGGTTTTGCTACGCTTTAACCAAAGTAAATTGCAAACAAAATAATTATTTAAAAAATTTGATAGTGTAATCAAATTTTTAATTTTATGATAATCGTATTTAGGCCTAATCAAACTGTAAAATTGGTGTAAATACGTTGGCAAATATATAAATCTATATAAATAAAATTACAGTTTTGTCTGTACATTGCTTAGAATCATGCAGTTGTTGGTTATTTTTACGTTTCATAGCCTAAGAAAGCCGAAACGAGTCTTATCTCAATTTCTGTCTGTCTGTCTATTCTGCCATTCCGTATGTGACGCCAAAATGTCATTTTACGCGGCCTACTCCTAGAAAACTAGAGTTCCGATCAAGGTTCTAATAATTTTTTCGTATTTACTGGATTGGTGAGAGTGTCTTTGGCTATAAAAACATGACCTCGCTTCTTTGAAAACAAAGTAACGAACCATCAAAAACCCAATTTGGTTAGAATTTTGTCAAATTTTCTCCCAATGTTTACTACTGTATTACATTTTATGAAATAACGATCAGCTGTTTGGATTAGTTCTCACTTCTAGCTGTCACTGATATGTTTTAAAGTTGCTTACAAATAATACTATTAATGGAAAATAACTATGATTTTCGAAAACTAAACAATGTAAAACCAAGGGAGATTAATAACTTCTGAACTGCACAACATCAAGTGAAGGTTTTTTTGAGAAAACCATATAGTGAGTTTTTAAAGCTTTACGTTGTTAACGATACATGTTACATAATTTGTGGCCTGTGTATTTATTTATTTTTATATTTTCCAACGGATTAACACCTATAATACACTTTAATTAGAAGGACAGTTTGAATTGGCCGTAAGTACTATAGTTCTTTTCGTAAATGTAAACGTTGGTTTTTGGTACTGCTACTTTTCCTTAGAACCGTTGGTAGTAGTAAGAAACATTTTTACGTACAAACACATCACTATTTACAACTATAGTTATCGTTAATGCTGCACCTTATTTCTTATTAAATTAAATTAATGTCTTACTGTATAATGTTTGCGTTTTCTGTCTGGACTCCATAATGTTAGTTTATGCTATGAAAATGAAAAACCATTAGTGAAAGATTTTTTTTAGTAAACCATCATGAATTTTTAAAGCTTGGCGTTGTTAACGTATAAATGTTTTGTGGACTGTGCATTTAATTACTTATTTATATATTTGCCAACGGATTTAGACAAATTTTAGAGTTTGATTAGGCCTAAAAACGATTATGATAACATTTGATGACACTATCAACAAATTTAAAATAATTAATTTGTTGTAATTTGCTTTGGTCAAAGAGTAGCAAATCCCCTAATTCAATTATGTATTTTTGTTTGTATGTCTGTTGGTAACGAATTATTGTCCTTATTTCTCAGTGTTGCGTGGAAAAGACAAGAGTACCTTTGAACATTTCAACCCGAATAAAGTGCGCAATAGTGAGGTTGAGGGTTGAGGTAGTATTTTAACTACTTTTAACCTGTTTGAAAAGTAACTTTAAATTGTAGGCCTACCTTTAGGGCTATGCCTCATAGATCTATAAAGCAATTCCTTGTATCATTATGGACTAACACGATCGGGTGACATTTAATTGCGAAGCATTCGTTTTGGCTTTGAAACTGTCAGATATTGTATTTGCGAAGGTTTGAAACCTGTTCAAACCTGCTGCAGGCTGGTATTCCTATATAGTAATAGTTTTGCTAGCGTATCTGGAAAAATGCACGCTAAATAAGCAAACCAACTCCTGTTCTGAATATAAGGTTTCAACTTACTACAAGATTCTCGTAGGCCCTACGTAGAACGGGCAAACAGCTAGTAAGTTTGCTATTTAGCTAACACAGCTCGCTATTTTAGTCATCGGAATGAGCATTCTCAGTTAAAGAAATAACATTTATGATTACTGTAAAATTAATTGCCTGACACAAGTATTCAAATTTTATATATTACTGATTAAATAATCCGAAAATTAAAACTAACCCTTAAACCTGCAATTTATTAATAACTTCTTAAAAATAGTGATATGTCAATGTAACACAAACATCACCACTGTCTTTCGTGGTCGTGTGACAAAATTCTGATATTTTTCAGAGGTAAAGGAAACATTATAATCCTCTTCCGCGGTCACGAAAACGTCATCGTCGTCTCCCGTGTTCACGGAAACGTCATCGTCTTCTTCCGCGGTCACGGAAACCATCTTCATGCGCAATAGTAAGTGGCAAATTGTAAATTCCCGGTAAAATACGAAATTTACGCATAATTCCCGGTTTTCCCGGTCGGTGGACACCCTAAAGACAGGCAAACGGACAGACAAACAGACAGACAGAAATTGAGATAAGACTCGTTTTGGATTTCTTAGGCTATGAAACGTAAAAATAACCAAAAACTCCATGATTCTAAGCAATGTACAGATAAAACTGTAATTTTATTTAAATAGATGTCTCTTTCCGACTTACAGAAAATACTTGTTTTTAAATCATAAACTAGTATCTGTCGAAATCAGTAGTCCAGTCTAGTAAGTGTGTCCGGTCAGAGTATGAATGCGAGGTGTGTGTGAGATGACGAAGCTACAGTCGCGTTGTAGGGCCGGGCAGAGGGGCAGAGCGGCTGGCACTGGAGCTGCGCTACGCGGGGGGGGGGGGGACCGGAGCGCGAGAGAAATTGTAATGATAATTTCTTTAAAAAACTATTCCGATTCGACCATTTGGCCGAATTAATATCTGAAAACGGCAAAATTCTTTTAAGATTTCTCTTTACAACATGACTACCTGCGATTTAAAAAAATAGTTACAGCAATAAAAATTAGTTATAAAACTTTTTTGTAAATAATTTTTAAAAAACATTAGCAAAATAGCGTGAATGTCTTATTCATATCATTTACAAAACAGTTTACAAAACAAAAATCTGATAATAAATACGGAAATTATAAGTGGTACAAATTTGCCGCAGAGGTGCTGCTATCTATCGGGCCAGAAACACAACTTTTTCAGGGATGTTTAGCCTTAAAGTTACAAGGATTACCAACAGGGTGCAGCACTATTATTTCTTTTACATATTTATGACAACAGCGAATTCGCAACCAAAAGGTGAGTGAGCATAGCGAACGAACTTCAACCTGGAGGCGAGTTAGCGTAGCGAACGAGCTAACCTGAAGGCAAGTGAGCGCAGCGAACGAGCTCCAACCTAAAGGTGAGTGAGCGTAGCGAACGAGCTCTAACCTAAAGGTGAGTGAGCGTAGCGAACGAACTTCAACCAGGACGTGATTGAGCCATGCGAACGAGATCATCTTGAAAATTAAGAAGTTAAACGGGGCAAAGCCCGCGGGTTATAGCTAGTACCCTTTAAAATTGAACCAAAGTATGCTATGAACCAACTTTATGTATACGACGTAAACACAGCTGTTACTCACAGAATGGGTCTAAGATCCGGGAAATGCGACCGACTGCTGATGCGTGATTTAAGAGATTATTTTTATTCCACACAACGAATGTAACGAACAAAAAAAAACATCGAATGTGGGAATATACATGAACAAATTATCTCCATAGCATAAGTAGCTTATTAGGTTATCAGCATTGCGCAGTTCGTACTCTATTTATTTGTCAAACGAAACTGGAATTAAAATAAAACATTCATTTGGTTTAAACTAATATATCGGTTAGATTAACATAAATAGTTTATACAGACCAACTAGCAGGTCTATGCCATGTAAAAAATCAAGCAGTTGCTAAATAAAACACAAAGATAAACGGTATTTGTTAATTATTATGTCTTTTATTGCTGACAATATTCCCGTGTCGGAGCACGGGCGGTTAACTAGTAAGATAAAACCGATAAAAACTAGCGATACATATTTTCGATACATACGATTGCTTACAACCGAAGTTTACAGCTGTGTTAAAAACAACTGATTGTTACTCCCTTTGGAATAAAAGATTGGATTAGGTTTAGACCCACAACGCAAATAGCTGTATTTGTTGCAATATCACAAAAAATAGAATAGTGATATTTTTTCAAAGATAAAACTTCTAGTAACGAATTTGTGACAAGTGTACGTCGTAGACAGTAGCCAATTTTTGTATTATTACATTATTATTACATTATTATTATATTAATATATTTGCTGCATTGTATTTCTAATGACTATAGTCTCTTAACATACACCTAAGTTACTTTATATAGCCATTTCATGAAGTCATCAACGGATAGGAATTCTAGAGCTTATATTTTAGCTTTCGTTTATTAAAGTGTATGTATATTGTATATCTTTGCATGTATATTTATATGATTTATACCTAATATGCCATTAAAAAAAAACTTCTTTCTACTTTGAATTTAGAGGTATTCTACGTTTGAGTTTATATATTTAGTTTTATGTTGCTATCTAAAATCAAGAAAGAGAAATTGAATATTATATTGGTTAAGTCACAACTATCATGGAAATATAACACTTAAAAAAATAATAGGTTTGTGTTAGAAAAGTAAACCACGGCACACTTAACTAATAAAACAAGTAAAAAAGTTACCGGTAACACTACATTTAACGAGCTTGGAACGCTTTCCCTTAAAAACACATGACTTTACTTCATTACAAAAAGGCCACTAGTGTAGACACAAGAAAAAAACAAGGACCTCGGTCCAATTTTAAATAAAAAATTACGGCCATTTTATTTGGATGCATTAACTTAGGTAATTACAAAAGAATAACTGATTTTATGACAAATTTACAAGGCAACTTTTATTTGCCGCTTAACAATTCCTAGCAAATGGCACCAGGTAGAAAATAAAAACAAATAATAAATGACTTCAATATCTTAATTTAAGTTGTAAATAAGGTAAATTTTGGCTAAGCTAGTCATGGTGCACCTCTGTTAACCTTATTTTAGAACCAAAACATATATAAAATATACTGTATATTGCGTGAACATGAGAACTCGAGTAATTTTGGTTCGATTTATTGAAATTTGGAATTTTTCAAATATATTACCCTTAAAACATGAAAATATGCAGTTTTCATCGTGGCCATTAGAACCATAGAACTTAAAAAATAAATAACTTTGCATTCGTACAATTATTGTGGGAATAAAGGTCACGGCGAAAAAAGTCCAATTGGACAAATGGAAATTTGCTTAGTCTACGTCTACAGGTATCAGTGGGGGTATCTATATTAATTACGTAAGCCGATTCTTTGCGTCAAAATTGCGGGCGACTGGGAAGTCGTAGAACGACGGAAAGGGGCTCAAATTAAAGGTCTCTATCCCGTGACGGCGGGAAAAATAGTAGATAGAATTAGAAGCCATTTACTGCTGGTTTTATGTTTACTTCAATACAGCTGCTGATTTATCATCAAGCCAGTAAGCAATATTACATTTTTGGATTACTCATTTGCCAGTCAATTCTGCAATGTACTGTACTATATAAAACCAGGGGAGGGTTTTTCTTCTAATTTGAAGGATATTGTTGTGTTGAAGGAATGAAGGAAGTAATAAACTATTCAAGATTAAACGGAAAACTTCTGCTTTGTTTTTATTTCAAAACATGTTAAAGATGTATTCTACATTTTTTTTATATTAACTAACATTTTTAATTTGAGATGTATTGTAGTGTTTAATCAATATTTTGTATGAAATGGAATAACCTCAACGGTCACTCTTAGAAAACAACCTGGAAATAAAGATGAAATAGGTTCGTTTAGGCAATATATTTGTTCATTAAGTTGTTCCTAAAAGTAAGTTCATTCAAAAAGTTCCAATGGGCGGAAAACAATATGTTATAGATAGATCCGGAGCTCAGCAAACGGCCCTTAGATGAGATTTTAACCAGGTTGCTCCAAGCAAAAAAGGTTCAAATAATAGCCTAGCATGCGCGGTAGTAAAGGGAGCGTCCATATATAACGCCAAAACCTAGAGGTCGATTCCGTTTCTTAAAATCAAGCTTAAAACCTGCGCTAAAACATGCTTTAACCAAAATCATACATGTCGAAGATGCTAATGAAAAAAGTAATTTCGTGATTGGTTTCGATAACTGGGTAATGGAACCCTAACCAGTCGCAAAATAGTTAGGAATCAGCGTTGATGTTGATTAGGCCCTATTTTGATAGAATATGTTAAGTCAATCGCTCCTTTATGAGGAATACCACCACACAATCTTACACTAGGTTAATGTTAGTTTTTTATGTTCATCAGAAACCAATTTAGCGTTAGGTTTGGTCAATGGGGTGCCTTTACTTTACACTAATTTTGTTAAACTTTTACAAAAGGAGCATAAACTTAGAAATAAAAACTGGGTCGGGTGCTAATTTTGCTGTTTTGACCAAGAATTAAGCTTATCTCAACACCTTTATTTGCCTTTCATATTTGACGAAGACAATTGCCAATATTTCAATCAGGGAAGCCTTTTTATCATCATTAACCAAAAGACCAAAGCTACCTTAATAAGCAAATATTTATTCACAAACATGTTTTCTGTCTTTAGCAGAGTTACACCTCTGAAGTAATTCTAATTATTTATTGAAAATAACATCAACAAAAGCAAACTAAGACAAACAACAAACTATTTTTCACACAAAAGATATGTTGTACTGGGATAACCATCCTTACGCATGAATAATTTGATTCTGAGTTTGTTTAAATGTTACAATAATTTGTTTTACGTTTGTGCTTTTTAGGGACTTATGTCCCTACAAGCCACTAGTTTATATTAAAACGCGATTTCTGAACTGATAAGCATCTGATTTAAATAAATTATAACATGAGCAATAATATTAAACTAGGGATCCATAGCAGCAATTGCTGCCTCATTTGTTATTTGGCCTTAACCATATCTTTGCTGTGCAACATTCCTAATACAGTACTCTCCTTTGTAGTCGTGGTCTTCCCCTAACACATTTCAACACTACATTACTATTTTAACCTAAAAATAAAACCATAACACTAAAACCAATCAACAAACGAACACGCAATGGCACATCAGCTGGTATATTAAATATAACATATAGAAATAGTGTAGCAGTACTCCCATTAGAAAATGGCTGGATCTTTGACGGCCTGTGGGGCAGATAAGGGGTAATTTGTGACAATTCTGATGTTTTTCCAACCGCCCTTGGACAGTAAGCTTCAAAATGAATCGTCAACAGCCATGCTATCTTTTTCCTAGCTCGAGATATTTCTTGGGAACCGATTCGCTCACGGAATAAAATATCTACTAGTGGCTTGTAGTTACACAATTCCCTTAAAAGCTCTAATGTTAAACAAATTATTGTAATATTTAAACAAACTCAGAATAAAAATATCCATGTGTAAGAATTGATACAGTTCTACAATAATACTTAGTCCTACTGTACTTAGTAATTACTTTATACATGTAGTAAATGTATTAGTATTCTGGCCCATTTATCGTTTTTAATATTATACTAGTGGAACCCCGCCGAAATCGACGGTTAATCTTGAGGTTTTATGTAAATTCAGCTAACTGCGTTGGATAGAGGGAAGTCATTAAAATCTTAGTTATATGACGGGAGGATAAGCAATAATAAGTATGACGATTGTGTTCCCAAAAAAACGTGAATGATGAATTCGTTTAACACAATATTTCTTACCCTTCTTTTTATCGGCTTTAGGTTGCCCAAAAGGTTTTTTAGGAGTCTTATAATTGTTTGTTCATGAGTTTGTTTCATACCAAAGCCACTTTCACTATATGGGAGAATGAGTTCATAATTAGTCTATCATGTTACGGAAAGAGTCAATATTTATTACTAACCACTAATTCCATCTGCTTTAGGAAAATCATTCAGATTGTATCCGGATTTATAAGTATACCTTCATCTCTTTTTTTTTTTATAAAAATATCTGATTCTCCAGAAAGCAGTAACATTCTTACTTCGATCTCAGCAATTTTAAATACTTCTCTTGCCACATCGACCCATGTATTTAATCATCCTGTTCTTACTTGATAATTCATTAACTTATGGGGTAGTTTTGCCTTGGCCATATAGATCACATAATGCTGTGCATGTATTTCGTGGATTGGAATGAACCATACACAAATCTTGAACATTTGTGGAACCAAATCCATAACCTAGTCCAGCATTGGTAACAAATTATGCTAATGCGATGAGATGTGATGACACTGTTGTGTTTCCGAATGTTTTGTATGTAGTGAGGTTTAGATGCGTTGTTCAACCTACATGTGTACATCAAAGTAAAAACTGTGTAAACATTTTTTTAAATACCTGAATTGACATTAGTTCACCTATTTTACCAAAACCATAGACTCGGTAGTTAGTCTATTCCAAAACTTGAACACAGCTCTCATCCTCAACATACTCATCTATGACACAATTTTCAACCCGATTATCAAAAACTGTTATACCAATAAATGAATCTCAGGTGTTCTTTCTTGAGTTTAAAAATAAATGGTGATTGAAAGTAGGAAAAAAAGGCAAGTGCCAACCTTACAATATGTATAAGCTAACCCGATAAGGAGTAGTTATATGTTCCTTTGAAATTGATAAGTCACACTTATTTCAAACGTATCATAAATTCATCATTTTGTTGAAACTATAAAAAACTTGCCATGCAGTGGAGAATCCATTTAAAATCATAAATAATAATGTAAACATTTAATTTTGACAGTTTCAGTAGACCTTTGAATACAATTTTAATATTAACAGCTGGTTCATTAAAAGTGGTGTAAAATTATCCATATGGTCGAAATGTAAACAAAATTGCAGAATGAACTTTAAAGGCCTCTGGGGCAGAGTCCCAAGGAAATTTACATCGTTTCTCTTTTGAGGGCTCACCTACAGACCAATACCTTTCTTTAGACACCCCTACCAAGTTTCTACGCCCAGCCGTTCTCTCAAATTAGCTGTGACAAAAACCTCGTTTTCCTCCATAAGAATAACATGGGACGGGAATTTAAAAGCCACTGGGGCAGAGTGCCGAGGGAATTCTCCATGTTTCTCTTTTGATGGCTCATCTACAGATCAGGACCTTTCTTTAGACACCTCTACCGAGTTTCTATGCCCAGCCGTTCTCTCAAAATAGCTGTCACAAAGAAAAACAGTTTCAAATTAATATATAGATAGCTCTACTCCTTTTGTAAGGGCGCAACTAAATTAGTGTAAAGGCTGACCAAACTAAACACTAGTTTCGTTTCTGATCGACATAAAATAGAAACTACTCTTTGAGTAAGCTTATGTGGTGGTATTCTTCATAAAAATAAATGTGATTGATTTTACACACTCCATCAAAATAGGCCTGTTGTTTAGTTTAGTTCAGTGGGTTCATAGTTTAGAACATATTAAAGTATTTCTTTGCTAATCCGTCCTCATTTTTGAAGTACTTAATGGTATAACATTTTTCATTCAATGGATGTATTTTTTGTTTAAAAACATCTTAACGTTTTTATATTTATTTAGCCTAAAATTCAAAAAGCTATTCATGGACTGATTACTAACTCTTATGCCACTGGTTAGGGTTAAATTATCATTTTAACGAAACCAATCACGAAAAAACGTTTCATCAGCATTGATATAGGTAAATATTTTTGGTTAGTGAAACGTAAAGAAACGGAAACTACCTCTAGGTTTTACTGTTATGGATGCTCCCTTTACTATCTATATTATGCATGCTAGGCTATGTTACTTGGAAATTTTTTCCTTGGAGCAACAGGCAATAGGTACCTGGTTGAAATCTCCTCCAAACAATGTTATTTTTCCGCCCATTGGAATTTGCCATAGTAATTAATTAAAGAAAAATATGTATTGCCTGTATGAACCTATTCATATTTATTCCCAGGTTATTCTCTAGAGTAGCTGTTGAGGTTTATTCCACGTCATACAAAATATAGATTAAACACTACAATTACGTGTCAAATTAAATGTTAAGGAATTCACAACAAAAGTTTTGAATAAATCTACATATGTTTTTAAATAAAAACCAAACAGAAGTTGTATATCTAATCTTGCATCGTTGATTATTCAGTCAATGGGGCTATTTCATGTTAAACATCCCTTCAACACAACAATGACCTTCAAATGTGAAGAAATGTAATCAAAGTAAAATAACTTGTAAACTTCGTGAACATATGTTTTAAAATAAAACCAATGCTGAAGTGTTTCAATTAAGAATAGGCCTAATATACAAATTATTTTACTTTTTATAAAATCTTCTGTTAAAATGGTGAAAATTAATTTTTTCAGCCATTCTAAGTCCAATTCCTTTGATTTTAGCCATCTCACATTATTCTACTACTTATCATGCGCTTGGCTAATTTACATGAAAATACACAGATTTGCAAATTGCACAGTAAAATTGATTAAACATTCTAAGACATAACGAAAGAGTCTCAATTATAGGTAAAGTTGTCTCTAGTTTTATATAGTAAACGGTATCTTGTAGAATTTACTGGCAAATAAGTAATCTAAATGTTAATATTGCGGTATGGCTTAATGATAAATCACGACCCGCTGTATTGAAGTAAACAAAAATCAGCCGAAAATGGCTTCTAATGCTATTCTTATGGAGAACATTTTATGTTATGTTGTTTTATTAATAGTAAAAGGTTATATATAATTTTGTGTTAACACTAGTGGCTTGTAGGGACATAAGTCCCTAAAAAGCTCAATAATATAAAACTAATTATTCTAATATTCAAACAAACTAAGAAATAGATTATCTATGTGTCAGAATTGATATCCCTGTATGCCATATCTTTTGTGTAAAAACAGTTTGTTGTTTTTCTTTGTTGGTGTTATTTTCAATAAATCATTCGAATCACTACATAGGTAACTCTTCTAAAGGCAGCAAACATATAATTGTTTGTGAATAAATACTAGTTTATTAGGGTAGCTTTGGTCTTGTGGTTATTGAGGATAAAAAGACTTCCCTGATTGGAATTTTGGAAATTGTCTTCGTCAAATATGAAAAGGCAAATAAAGGTGTGTTGAGGTAAGCTTAGTTCTTGGGCAAACCCGCTAAATTATCATCCCAACCTATTTATTACTTCTATGTTTAAACTCCTTTTGTTAAGGTTAACAACATTAGTTTAAAGTAAAGGCATACCCAAACTTAACCAAACTTAAATCAACTTAACTTAACTTGACCAAACTTAACCCTAGATTTTTTCTGATTAATATAAAAAAAAAACTACAATTAGTGTAAGTTTATGTGGTGGTATTCCGCTTAAAGGGGCGATTGACGTTACATATTCTATCAAATTAGGCCTAATCATCGGCTGATTCTTAACTCTTTTGCGAGCGACGGACAGTACCTGTTTAAAATCTACAAACAATATTGTTTTTCCTCCCATTGGAACTTGTCATAGTACGTACTTAATTAACAAATATATATTTCATGTACGAACCTATTCCATCTTTATTCCCAGGTTATTTTCTTTTGAATTTCAATTTCAATTTCAATTCAAATTCGAAATCAAAAGAGTAGTCATTGAGGTTATTCCACTTCATACAAAATATTGATTAAACACTACAATAAATCTCAAATCTAAAATAAAGAAAGTGTAGAATAAATATAGAACGTATGTTTTGAAATAAAATCAAAGCAGAAGCTTTCCATGAATCTTGATTCGTTAATTGTTTAGTCAATGTGGTTATTTAATGTTAAACGTTAAAAATACACCAATTTGAAAAGTTTCACAGTAAAATAATGTATTTCCACATTCTATAACGTAACTAAAAAGTCTTTATTATTATAGGGTAACGTTATCCATAGTTTTATATAGTACATTGCAGAATTGACTGGTAAATAAGTAATCCAAATGTTAACATTGCGTACTGGCTTGATGATAAATCACTATCAGCTGTATTGAAGTAAATAATATCAGCAGTAAAGGGCTTCTAATGCTTTTCTTATGGAGGACATTTTATGTTATATCTCGTTTTATGGTAACTTTATGGGGATTCTGCTATTTTTCCCGAGTCCCTGGGGTCAAGAAATTTAATTTAAAACCTCCTCTCCCAATTTTCTGCGACTTACCAGTCGTCAAAAATTTTCTGGTAAAAATTTTGTCTTTCGGAATTATATATAGGGATATTATTAAAATAAATTATTACATTTTTGTGTGAAGCAAATCGAACCCAAATAAATATTTATTTTTATTGGCATATTTTTACCAATTTAAAGCTCTTATCCTCTAGATGTGCCTTTTGCGGGTTTGGATCCCATGAAAGCCCTTCGTCCTATAGGCTTTTAAAATTTCATAGTTTGTGCTGAATTCTGTTGTCAATCACCTGAACGTTTTCAAGTTTACATTTTTTATATTAAAACAGATGGCCAAAATACAAAGCTGTTTACATCCATACGAAAATGGGGTTATCTGTTAGTAGTTGGTGATGTTTCAGTGAATTTTAGTAAAATGTTGCAATTTTATTTGTATAAAATGTTAAGAAACAATTTTCCTACGTTAGATGTTGTGCTGTGATAGGATTTTATACTTTCATGGTATGTTTATAGATTTTTTAGGGAATTCAAGTAAAATATTGCAATGTTATTTGTTTAAAATGTAAAGAAGAAAATGACTTACGTTGTGTTTTCATATTATGTTTCATTAATATTTGTAACTTTTCTACGATACCTCGTAGAGAACTGCACGCAATGAAAATAAGAGAGATATGATGAGAAATAATCGTTTTCAACCTTATCAACTATATATATAATATATGACGGGTTTTGAAGTCACGAAGTGACGCAGGCTGCTAGTATAGATTAAATACTTAACAGACAAGTCACGATCAACTTTTTAATATTACCGACGAACACTTGTACATAACCGGAATATAGCATTAACATAATATGATTTTGACAATTAAATCCAAGCAATGTTACAATAATGTTTTTTTCGTGCCAGCAACGTCATTTGTTTATGTTTTGGACCCATGCCGGTTCTGTTCAGGTATTCATGATATTGCTTAAATTTAACCAGTACGTTATTTAAACACGTACAACGTATACATTTAGTGTGATATTACAACCATTCTTAATGAATTGTTGATGTGAGTTTTGCGTATGTAGTAAACTTGTCCACTTGATGCACTTTCATTCACCTAATACAAATTATCAAAACGGGGTTTCCTTAATTTTTTTTGTTATTTTATCTTGCAAGATTGCATATTCCCCAAAAGGAAGAATCACAAAAGTTGGCTAAACCGATGTTATTTCGCAAATATTGCTAACTAATTTTTTTTAAGTAACTTAATCTACATTTCTCTTGGCTAAACGAGTCATCAAAACATTTTTGTTTAGGTTTTAGGGGGGTGAGGTTCATAACTCCAAGTTTTCATAACTCCAAGTACTTTTAAATACAACATTTCATAACTCCAAGTAAAATTATGTCCAAGTAAATTTAAACCAAAATATCATAAGACCAAGTTTCATAACTCCAAGCGTTCATAACTCCAAGATTCATAAGTCCAAGTTAAAATAAAACCAAGTAAATTAAAATACAAAATTTCATAACTCCAAACGTACAGTTTTTTCCCTTAGGGGTAGCGGGGGTAGGGGGTAGTTCAAAATTTTCAAATAGCAGCTATAGTCGAGTTTGGTATCATTTTGTAGGTCTTAAAGAAACATAACAATTAACATAAAGAAAATAGAAATCGGACCCTTAATAACAAAATGGCAGCTAAAAATGATTTAGACAATGGTTATTTAAAGAAATTTTGAACTACCCCCTACCCCCGCTACCCCTAAGGGCAAAAATTTCAAAACTGACCATAATTATTGTAACCCTTCATTCCCAAAAAAGTTGCCGCAAACCGATTTCAAATATCTCAAATAGTTAAAAAGTTAAAGAGGGTGCAAGTTAATTTTTTTGCCACCCTCATGGTTATTTGGATTTGAAACGTTTTATGGCGCCAATTCGTTATTAGTCAGCCGATTTTGGTTTTCTTCATGTCAATGTTCATGTTTTGTCAAGATCTGTAAAATGATACCCAACTCGACTATACTTGTCATTTGAAAATTTTGAGCTACCCCCTACCCCCGCTACCCCTAAGGGCAAAATTTCGAAAATATACCATAATTATTGTAGCCCCTCATATCTAAGAAGGTTGCCGCAAACAGATTTCAAATATCTCAAATGGTTGAAAAGTTAAGTGGGGGTGCAAGTTACTTTTCAGCCACCCTGTATGGATCTACGTATCACGTTTCGTTTAGCATACAGGCAGGAAATGTCACTCATTACGAAAATATTTATTAATTCTTTTAAAAATGACTCTAGAGAAGAGTTAGAAAATTAAAAGGTGTAGAACAATACAGCTAACAAAAGTGGTCCTGTAACATTTGGTCATAACTTGAACCCATATGACATTATGGATCCTTTCATGTTCTGGAATTGATGGAGAGTTGCGTGGAGGGGCGAGCAGGGGCGTGTGGGATTTTTTAGTATCCATACTGGCAACCTGCCTGCCGCTTACTTCGAATTGTCAATGTTACCAACATGACGTGGCTTCCGTGCCCCGTCTTCTGAACTGCCCGTTTAAAAAATGTAAATTTAAGTAAGAAAGGCCTATAAATATTAATATAAATATAAATATAATACAATAAAAAAAATATTAATATAAATATAAATATAATATAATAAAAAAAATATTAATATAAATATAAATATAAATTAAAATATAAATATTGCATATAAATGCAATCAAATTAAATGTAAACGGTTTTATGGTTTACCAAATAAAAATATAGGCATACTGCACATCAAACTTGAGCTTAGAATGTGCATATTTGCTGAATATTATAGGTATGGACTAATTTCTCAGGTCCCCATAGGCCGATTTCAATGGGCTACGTCTGTTATGCTTTCGCAGTTTGAATAATTTAATTCTGTTTATTTAATGAAAGAGCTGGGCAATGCAATTAATTGGCGTTTGTTTTATTCACTTGAAAAAATATGTTTTTGATGCTAGGAAATATGTTCATCTGGGGGATTATGTTCGGACAAAAAAATGTTGTACAAGTTTTGTAAGAGTATTGCTCACAGTTTTATTTGTAATGTATATAGTAATAACATATAAATAGGCATGACTCAAATTGAAGAAATGTCATAAAACATCTTATTGAATGAAACAGAAGCATTGATATCGAGGACCTTATTTGTGTTATTGCTACACTAAGGTATGTTGTCATAGTCTTTCGAACTGAAACATACGGTATCGGTTATTGGCAGTCCTGGGGGTAACGATGTTTCTTGCAACACAAAAATCATGAAAATATGTCAAATGGTTATTGATTAGCATCGTGAAATAAATCACTCTGTGAAGTTTTAATGTATAGTGTACATGTTGCTCGAAATCGAGCAATTGCAAAGAAGTCAAGTAGTTATTCAAAAACAAATAACTTATTTGAAAACGAATGAAAGTCATAATTTCCGACGAGTTTAAGACTCAACTCATAGACTACGTACCTAACAGTTCCATATAATAAACATTTCTTGTAAATATTTGATCATTTTTCAACATCTTATATGGTTTTTAGTGTATTCTACAATTTTATTCCACTTGTAGCCACATTATGTTAGTCAAAGAATCGTTTAAAAAGTACATTACCGTATAGGACACAGAAAAAGGGAAGAACAATAAGATTAATATCATTGAGCATAATTTACTACAAAATGAAAACAACCAATAATTATGGTCGCCGGAATAAGGCTGAAACACCTTTGACTTTAAATAATCTAAATATCCATTACATTTTAACCAAATATAAGCCTACCATTGAGTTAGTCAGTAGTGGCGAACTAGCAATATGACATCACTTTAGGCACGTTTTCCCCATAAGAATAACATGGTGAGCTTTTTTTGACCACTTTTTTAAAAATCCAGCTCTCGACCAATACAAGCCTATATAAATGATCAATACCATTGTATAACTTCATTACTATTTCAAATCCACATGCATTCACATGTATATTCTCAAAATCGATCGAGGTTTGTACGCGAACTCGTGCGTGCTCCCGGCTCATGGCGCTCTCCCCAATACATGCTACCCATATAAAATAATGTTAAATTTTTTTCTTACTTTTTGATTTTTTTATGTTGTAATATTGTTTATAATCAAAAGTTGACACCCACTACGTTTGCCAGAATTGCAACCGTTTTGCCGTATCTCAAGCCGTTTTCGAGATATAAGCGTTTTTAGATAGTTTTATAGACTTAGACGATTTTTCATGGTAAATTTTATTTGTACCCATATAAAATAATGTTAAATTTTTTTCTTACTTTTTGATTTTTTTATGTTGTAATATTGTTTATTATCAAAAGTTGACACCCACTACGTTTGCCAGAATTTCAACCGTTTTGCCGTATCTCAAGCCGTTTTCGAGATATAAGCGTTTTTAGATAGTTTTACGTACTTAGACGATTTTTCATGGTAAATTTTATTTGTACCCATATAAAATAATGTTAAATTTTTTTCTTACTTTTTGATTTTTTTATGTTGTAATATTGTTTATTATCAAAAGTTGACACCCACTACGTTTGCCAGAATTTCAACCGTTTTGCCGTATCTCAAGCCGTTTTCGAGATATAAGCGTTTTTAGATAGTTTTATGGACTTAGACGATTTTTCATGGTAAATTTTATTTGTACCCATATAAAATAATGTTAAATTTTTTTCTTACTTTTTGATTTTTTTATGTTGTAATATTGTTTATAATCAAAAGTTGACACCCACTACGTTTGCCAGAATTTCAACCGTTTTGCCGTATCTCAAGCCGTTTTCGAGATATAAGCGTTTTTAGATAGTTTTATGGACTTAGACGATTTGTCATGGTAAATTTTATTTGTACCCATATAAAATAATGTTAAATTTTTTTCTTACTTTTTGATTTTTTTATGTTGTAATATTGTTTATAATCAAAAGTTGACACCCACTACGTTTGCCAGAATTTCAACCGTTTTGCCGTATCTCAAGCCGTTTTCGAGATATAAGCGTTTTTAGATAGTTTTACGTACTTAGACGATTTTTCATGGTAAATTTTATTTGTACCCATATAAAATAATGTTAAATTTTTTTTTTACTTTTTGATTTTTTTATGTTGTAATATTGTTTATAATCAAAAGTTGACACCCACTACGTTTGCCAGAATTTCAACCGTTTTGCCGTATCTCAAGCCGTTTTCGAGATATAAGCGTTTTTAGATAGTTTTATAGACTTAGACGATTTTTCATGGTAAATTTTATTTGTACCCATATAAAATAATGTTAAATTTTTTTCTTACTTTTTGATTTTTTTATGTTGTAATATTGTTTATTATCAAAAGTTGACACCCACTACGTTTGCCAGAATTTCAACCGTTTTGCCGTATCTCAAGCCGTTTTCGAGATATAAGCGTTTTTAGATAGTTTTACGGACTTAGACGATTTTTCATGGTAAATTTTATTTGTACCCATATAAAATAATGTTAAATTTTTTTCCTACTTTTTGATTTTTTTATGTTGTAATATTGTTTATAATCAAAAGTTGACACCCACTACGTTTGCCAGAATTTCAACCATTTTGCCGTATCTCAAGCCGTTTTCGAGATATAAGCGTTTTTAGATAGTTTTACGGGCACTGTCACAAGGGCCAAGTGAAGCGGTCACGAAACTGGGGAATCCTCAGGTGGTGACGTCACCGGGGACGAGCCTATATATAGAAGTGGCATCCGGGTGATATTTCATTCTCGAGCGTGATGCCGACCTGTCAACACTGCTCCGCCTCGCTGTCCAAGAAGAGCAATTTGGTCCGCCACTACAAGCTAGTACATCAAATGAAGGTGAAACTGTGCAAGGTATGTGATTTAATCTGTGATGATAATGTGGTTCTAAAATCGCATATATTACAAAGTCATAAGAATTGTAATTTTTGTAAGAAAAATGTGGTTGGTCATTTTAAAAGACATGTCAATTCTTGCAATAGTTGTCCATATACAATGATTGAATTTGTTGGTGAATCAATTAGAACTGAACTTAAAAATACTCTTCATTCTTGTCCTCTTCCGATAAAATGGACTTTAGTAAGGAGAATTAAATTTATAAAATATTCAATGGATCAAAATGGGCAATTAGTTAATGAAAAAGAATGTATTGCAGATTTTAGAAGCCTTACCACCTTAACTATTGAGAAAAGAGATTTAAAGCCTCAAATTGAAAATGCACTTTTAAAGATTGATGCATCCATGCACAAATATCAAGCCCAAGGCAGTGGATGGATTTATGACCATACTAAATATTGGCAGCTGCATGTTTACAAGTATAAGCCCCTAACTCCAAAGTCATATATCCCTACACCAGAAAGTATTAAATTGACAAAAGCAGTTTTAAATATAAAAAATGCTGATAATAAATGTTTCCTTTGGTCAATTTTAGCAGCTTTATATCCAAGGAACTCTAATGAAAATGCTAATAGAGTCTCCAATTATGCACCCTACATAGGTCAGTTGAATATGACAAACATAAAGTATCCTGTGAAATTAGCTGATATAGATAAATTTGAAAGACAAAATAATATAAGTGTTAATGTATTTGGAGTTGAAGACCAGAAATTTATATATCCATTAAGAACAACCAAACTAAACAGTAATACTCATATAGATTTATTATTATTACAAGAAGGTCGTAAATCACATTACTGTTTAATTCGTGATTTTAATAAGTTAATGCTGCGGTCTACAAAATATGACCATAAGAAACATTTTTGTAAGTTGTGTTTGCAACATTTTTATACTAATGATATATTAGAACGTCACATAATGTATTGTAAAAACTTTGATGCCCAACGAGTGGAAATGTCTAAACAAGATACATTACAATTTAAAAACTATAAATATCAACTTAAAGCCCCATTTGTGATTTATGCAGATTTTGAATGCTTTATAAACTCTAACAAGCATACTCCATCTGGATTTGCATTTGTTGTCGTGAGAGATTCTAAGATTATTTCTGAAGAGTTATATAGTGGTGCAAACGTTATGGATGTGTTTTTCAAAAGGTTGTTTGAGACTTATGACTTCATTAAACGTCAAATGTCAATATACATTCCCCTAGTAATGACTCCTGAGCAAGAGGTATCTTTCAAAAACTCAACACATTGTCATATTTGTGAAAAGCCCCTATATTTTGATAGGGTGAGAGATCATTGCCATTCCTCTGGGCAATACCGTGGAGCTGCCCACAATGATTGTAATTTAAACTATAAAGTAACAAAGAAAATACCAGTATTCTTCCATAACTTGAAAAATTACGATGGGCATTTAATAATGCAACACTTGGGGAAGTTTAATCGTAAATTAAATTGCATAGCTAAAGATATGGAAAAATATATATCATTCTCTGTAGATGATTTAGTATTTTTAGATTCATACAACTTTCTGTCCCTTCCATTATATAAATTGGCTTCCAATTTAAACACATTTAGATTCATACAAAATCCACTACTACAACGTAAAGGTGTATTTCCCTATGAATATATGACGGGACCAGATAAGTTTGCAGAGTCTCTACCCCCAATTGAGACATTTTATAGTACTCTAACTAAAGAACATATCTCTCCCAATGAATATGAACATGCTAAAAATGTATGGACACATTTTAATATAAATAATTTACAAGAATATCATGATTTATATCTTAAAACAGATGTATTGCTACTGGCTGATGTCTTTGAGACTTTTAGAGACCTGTGCTTAAAAGATTACAAACTTGACCCCGTACATATGTATTCACTTCCTGGACTTACACGGGAGGCCTGTCTTAGAATGACTGGTATAAAATTACAATTATTTCAAGATATTGACATGCATTTGTTCATAGAAAGTGCGATTAGAGGAGGAGTCAGTATGATTTCTACACGTTACGCTAAAGCAAATAATAGATATATGGGTGAACACTATGATCCCAATCAAGAGAGTGTCTATTTAATATATTTAGACTGTAACTCACTATACTCTACAGCAATGTGCGAGCCACTGCCTGTGGATGGATTCCGTTGGACTAATGAGATAGACTACAAATACAATCAAAATGATGAGTTTGGATACATTTTAGAAGTTGATTTAAAATATGATAAAAGCTTACATGATTTACATAATGACTATCCATTAGCACCTGAGAAAATGAATGGCAAATTAATACCAAATTTAAATGACAAAACTAAATATATTTTACATTATAAAGCATTACAAAAATATGAGGAATTGGGTTTGATTGTTACAAAATACCATAGAATTTTAAAATTTAGACAGTCTAAATGGCTTGCGCCCTATATTAATTTTAATATTGAAAAACGCAAATGTGCTAAAACTGATTTCGAAAAAGACTTTTACAAATTGTTAAATAATAGTCTCTTTGGTCGAACAATTATGAATCAACGAAAGTTTCGTGATATATATCTCAAGGATGAGTCACTATTAACAAAATATGTCACTAATCCAAGGTTTGACTGTAGCAAAAAGTTTGATAACAATTTACATGCTATACATTTAAATAAATTAGTTGTAAAGTTTAATAAACCAATATATTTGGGAATGACCATTTTGGATATTAGTAAAGTAATAATGTATGATTTCCATTATAATTATATGTCAAAATTTAAGAACAAAAGATTTCTTATGACAGATACAGATTCTTTAATGTATTCTATAGTTACAGAGGACTTTTATAAGGAAATAGAATGTGACTTGCACTATTTTGATACCTCTGGATATAGTAAAGACCATTTATTATACTCTGATAAAAATAAAAAAGTCACAGGCAAGTTTAAAGACGAATTAGATGGTCATATTATGTATGAATATTGTGGTTTAAGACCAAAGTTATATTCTTATATTCCTCTAAAATGGTTATACGAAGAAGACAAGCAAGTTTTAGAGGTGAAGAAAGCTAAAGGAGCTGATGGTGCTACAGTTAAACATCTCCTCAGACATCAACATTATTTGAACTGTCTTGCAACTGGGCAAGATTACTATGAGAATGTGACAAGAATTAAATCTACAAATCATCATCTTCAAACTTTGACCATGAATAAGAAAGTACTATCCTTTGACGATGACAAGAGGTTCATTCTGGAAGATGGCATCAATACCCTTGCGCTTGGTCATTATAAAATTGATCAAACATAAATTGTATGTGTAGATATATAATAAATACAAATGTTAAAAAACTCCAGTCTTTCATTTATTTACCCTTACCATCCTCTTGATAGAATTGGTCAAACATAAATCTATATTTGCCATTATTCTTTGACCTTTCCTTGTCTATCACGAAAAAGCCATATTTAGTTTTATCCCAACATTGATGACAGAGATTTTTAAATTGGTCAAATGAAAAGTCATTACCAACATGATTGTGATATACATGTTTTAAATTTAAATCATCTTGTTTGAATAATATTACAAAATTTACATTATCACGTAAATGTTTGTGTACTTTGCTGTAAGATTGACACAAGTAAAAACAGTTAATATTTTTATGTCGACCCATTGAGAAAAATTGTGTAATATTTGGACTATTTATGTCATCAAATACAACAACTGACTGTGATTTTACATCATTTGGTGTGATTTCACAGTCAGTAAACGTGTGTAATTTCACTTCATCACACAAACTAAATATTTCAATTATTTTTTTATATTTTTCTTGTTCTAAAGATTTAGATATTAAATATAAGTTTGTAAATTTTAATCCTTCCTTTCTTACAATTAAGTTATAAATTACAACCGTCTTCCCACTTCCACTTGGACCGCAAATAACACATCGAATATTGGTGGGAAATAGACCCATTTTCTTTGGTATATTTTCCTTAGTATGTACTATTTTAAATTTGTGTTTTTGTTGAATAAAAGACATTTTTTATATAATAAAAATGGTAAAAAATGTTAATAAGAAAACATGTAAAAAGGGCAAAGGTTTATTCCTAAAGCCTTACAGGGGTCGAGGGTTATTGAATACTCTTATAAATAACCTTCCATTCCCACTTCACATACCATCATATCGGTACTGTGGACCTGGAACGAATATACGTGAGAATATAGCTAAAAATGTACCTCCAAAAAATAAACTAGACTCTTATTGTAAAGAGCATGACATATTCTACATGAATAATCCAGATACCGCTGCTCGGAACAAAGCAGACATGAGATTAGCAGACTTAGCTTGGACTAGAGTAACGGCCAAGGACGCAAGTCTTGCCGAAAGAGCTGCTGCTTATGCCGTGACAAATTTGATGAAGGCAAAAGCAAAGATGGGAATGGGATTAAAATTTAATAAAAAAGATGGACAACTACCAGCTGTTAGAGGCCGCAAAAGACGTGCCTCACTTCAGGGGGGTGTACCTAAAAAACGAGCTAAAAAATCTAACACCAAGAGTAAAAGAGTGCGGAATAGTTAATTTAGACAGTTCATCTGGCACACATTGGACAGCTTATCGTAAAAATAAAGATATTGTAATTTATTTTGACCCATTTGGAATCCAACTTCCAAAAGAAGTAATTAAATATTTTGAGGGATATAAAATCTACTATACAACCGATCAAATACAAGATTTAAATAGTTCTATTTGTGGAATTTTATGTTTATCATTCATAAAAAAATATTTCTTTATAAAAATGGATTCATTTACTATAACATTTTCGGGTACAGAGCCAGAGCTAAAGTCAGTATTCTTTCCTCCCATAGAATTAAATGATGATTATGTAATTGGATTGGTAGATTTTCAAAGTTATAATTCCATATTTAATGTTAAAAAACCCCTAAATACTTTAACATATTACAAAGTAGAGAAAATTACATTACCAAAAGGAGAGATCTCAGTTGATGATTTAAACCAGTTATTAAATGGAAAACTTAAAGTTATAGTAGATAAAAATGGAGAAGCATTAATTAATACTAAATCCAAACTTTTATTCAAAGGGCTTATTCCAAAATTAAATCAACTTAAAGGCAACAAATTAACCATTAGAGAAGGTGATGATGTTTTCTATTATGACCACAATGCTCCAGTTACAATAGAAATTTCTGAAGGAACATATGAGGTGGTTGAGCTTGCAAAGGAAATTCAAAAGCAAATCCCAGACTTTTTCCTTACAGCTAATAATAAAACTATGAAAGCGACATTACTTTCTAGCCACGTGTTTGATTTTACAAAACCATGTTTAGGGTCTATTTTATTAGGATTTAAAGGTGTTTCTACTCCTGGTGTTCAGTTTGAATCTACAAATAAAATAAACATTAATAATGTAAATGTGATTAGAGTAAAATGTAATATTGCAAACGGGTCCTATTTAAATGGAAACAAATCACACACCATACATAGCTTTTATCCAGAAGCTCCTCCTGGCTACAAAATTATTGAAGTTCCAAGAAATATTATATATTTTCCTGTAAATAAGAGAAGTTTAGATGTTGTCAGTATTACATTTGCCGATCAACATGACAAGGCAATTGACTTTAACGGAGAAGAAACTACAATTACTTGTCATATAAAAAAGATATGAGAATTTATAAAAATTTATCTATAAGTGTACAAAATGCTAGGTTCCTAAAATCAATAGGACTAAAGTTAAAATTGTATATTAATAAAAATGGAAGATTTTCTAGACGTTACAGGGAAATCCCAATTCGACGATAGTGTGGTTAAAATTACAAATCACTCCTATGTTCCCCACAACACTTTAGCAATAAATAATTCTGATGAAATTCGAATATGTATTAATAATCAAGATTTGCTAACTCTCCCATGTAGGAGTTATCTGTATATTAAGGGAGAAATTGAAAATCATGATAAAGGTCATTTTATAAATAATGCATTTGCATTCTTATTTGATGAAATTAGATACGAAGTTGCAGGTAAAGAAATAGACATTGTAAGAAACCCAGGAATTTCTAGTCTTATGAAAATATTGAGCTCTTACAATAAAACAACTAAATTGACAAATGTAGCATTTGATTCTGACACGAATTTAAAAGGGTTCCATAAAGGTGGCAAGTTTAGTACATGTTTGCCATTAGAGCTGTTAATGGGTGTATTCGAGGATTTTAATAAGGTATTAGTAAATGTCAAACTAGAATTGGTGTTGAAAAGATCCAAAAATGATTTGAATTGTATATTAACAACCGCTAGTGCTCCAGCCAGTGGCACTGCTGATTTGATTCCTAAAATTACACTTAACTCAATTCAATGGGTGATGCCACATGTGATACCATCAGATGGAGAGAAGTTACAATTACAAAAGATGTTATTGCAAAATAAAAATTTGCAAATTGCATTTAGAAGCTTAGAGCTGCATGAACTTCCATCATATCCCAATACCACAAGACATACATGGTCAGTAAAGACATCTTCAAGTTTGGAGGAGCCTAGATATATTATATTTGGTTTCCAAACAGCTAGGGATAATAGTGCACGAAAAAGAACTGATGAATTTGATCACTGTAAATTAAAAAATCTCAAAGTATTTTTAAACTCTGAATATTATCCTTATAGTGATTTAAATCTCGACTTTGAAAATGGAGATGTCTCTAAAGCTTATGAGATGTTTATGAGGTTTAGAGAGACTTACTATAATACTATCCCAGATCCTATGATTAGTAGGGCTGAGTTTATGAAGAAATATCCACTAATTGTAATAGACTGTTCTAGACAGAACGAAACCGTGAAGGAAGGAATTGTTGATATTAAATTAGAGATTGAAACTGCAGAAAATGTGCCAGCAAATACATCTGCATATTGTTTGATAATACATGATAAAGTGTTTGAGTACAATCCTTTGTCAAATGAGATAAATAAAATGTAAATAAAAGATGAAAAACATTCAACAAGAATTGGTTGACTCTGCAAATCAAATACGAGAGAAATATAGAGCTTTAAAACGTGGCAAGTTTCTAGAGGCTGAAGAGAGGTTCCAAACATTCCAACCTTTAATAGAGCCATTACAAGAATTAAAGAAAATCACATCTATTGGCAAAACAGAGAGTCCTCGAATGGAGATACTCCCAATGACTCCATCTAGAATATCAATGATACCAAGATTACAACCATTACAACCATTACAGCAATCCACTCCACAGAAATTAGATTTTGGTCTTTTAGCATCAGACTATTTAGGAAATTACCTCAGTAAAAGTAGTATGACAGACACTACATATGGTATTAGACGAGAAGCAAATAAATTTTTTATTGGAAATAAGGAAGTTGATATTGCCAATGATGATGTTACAGTTGCAAATAAAACCTACAAGGGGACAAAAGGTTTGTGGCAGTTGTTAACTTTAAAAGAACCTGAGGATTATACTCAGGCTGATTTGCAAAATTATAAAGAGATTTTGGAAGCTACAAATGGACATTTAAAGAGTTACAAAGATGGTGCACCAATTTCAAGTAATAGACATACTAAATATCTTAATATAATTAAACCTCTTTTTAAATCTGTTGGTGAAGGTTTGAGACAAGTGACTGGTAATAAAATAGACTATATTTATTGGGATGATCCTAATGAGCTTGTAGATAGGTTAAGACTTCTTTGGCTAAGTCGCCAAGCCGGTAACTCAGGAGTGGATAATGAAATAGATTCCATTATTGAGGAATTGAGAGAAAGTGGTATTATTTATTAAATAAAAATATGTTTATAGATAAATTTTATCGTTTATATAATCCATATAATAAGCCTGCAGAACCCAGGGCTAGTAGTGAACCTACTTTGAATTTACAAGACGATAGTTGGAATTGTTTAAACTGTAAAATTGGTAATGTTAAAGATGGAGAGTTTGTAGATGATGTATCAACTTTGGGTCAGACATTAACTAGAAAAGGTGATGTATTTTTACAAGGTAAAACTAAATATGAGTTTTTAGAATCTAAGAATAAAAATTGGAATGCTAAAAAACAGAAAATTACTAATGTGGAAAAGGGTGAAAGTTTAGATGATGTGCCCACTTTACAACAGACTTTAATACGAAAAGAAGATGGTAAATTTGTACAAGACAATAATAATTTTGAATTTTTAGAATCAGAAAATGGTGTTTGGAATGCTAAGAAACGGAAAATTACTAATGTGGAAAAGGGTGAAAGTTTAGATGATGTGCCCACTTTACAACAGACTTTAATACGAAAAGAAAATGGTAAATTTGTACAAGACGATAATAATTATGAATTTTTAGAATCAGAGAATGGTGTTTGGAATGCTAAGAAACAGAAACTTAGCAATTTGATAGAAGGTACAGATAGTAAGGATGCTGTGAATGTTTCACAAGTTCCAAAAATGGAAGCAGGCTATTGGGATTTTAATAATAAAAGGTTAGTACGTGTTAAACCTGCCGTTGATGACACTGATTGTGTTACAAAAGAACAGACTATAACTTTTGATAAAAAAGAAAAATGTTGGGATGCCAAAAAACAATATATAAGAAATCTGCCAATGGGGGAATATTTAGATGATATTTGTTTAATGTCACAAGCTATGTATTATGATGGATCAAAATTTGTATATGGAGGAAGAAAATTTAATTTGATGGAATACAATCCTGATTTATTAGTTGCCGACCCTACATCTTTGAGTGGATTTAAGTATATAGATAATAGACCATATATACCAGAAAACTATGTATTTAAAAGAATGGAAGATAATCTATTGATTGGGGCTAATGGTAATATATTTACAGTACAAGGAAAGAGTGATGTTATAAAAAATGAATGAAATTGCATACGAACTTCATAAGCCTGCAAGAAAGAATTTCATTAGAAGGTCTTTTAAAGTATTAGGTATAAACGAAACTGTACAAATAGATTTAATTGATATGCAAAACTATGCTAGAGAGAATTCTGGCAATAAATATATTTTAACTTTAATAGATACATTTTCTAAAAAAGCTTATGCTGCTCCACTAAAGAATAAGACAGGGCTGGTGGTTACAGAAGCCATTAAAACCATTCTACCAAAGGGGGTTAAAAACATTCAATCTGACAATGGAAAAGAATTTTTTAATCAATATTTTAGCAAACTAATGAAACAATTAAATATTAATCACTATCACACGTTTTCTACAACTAAGGCTGCAATTGTGGAGAGGTTTCAGAGAACTTTAAAAAATTGGTTATATAGGGAATTTAGTGCTCAGGGGAGTTATAAATGGTTGGATTTACTTCCAAAGTTAATTCGAAAATATAATAATAAGGTGCATAGATCTATAGGAATGAAGCCTAACCAAGTGAATATTAAGAACAGTAAATATGTGCATGAGAGGTTGACTTCTAAAGTAGTGCAAGTTAAAAAGCCAAGATATAAGGTAGGTGATAGTGTGAGGATTTCTAAGTATAAACATGTTTTTAGTAAAGGATATACCCCGAATTGGACAGGGGAGCTATTTACAATAGCAGAAGTAAAGAATACAAAGCCTGTGACTTATATCTTGAAAGATGAAAATGGTAATATAATCAGGGGAGGCTTCTATACAGAGGAATTGTTAAAGACCAAATATAAAGACATGTATTTGATAGAAAAGGTTATTAGGAGAAAAGGTGATTTATTATATGTCAAATGGCTTGGGTTCCCAAGTAGCCAGAATTCATGGATTTCCACTAAGGATGTCCAAGGGAGCGCGCCATGAGCCGGGAGCACGCACGAGTTCGCGTACAAACCTCGCACTGTCAAGTTGATGATTTTGAGAATATACATGTGAATGCATGTGGATTTGAAATAGTAATGAAGTTATACAGGGTGTTCATTTGAAAACTTTCCATATCTGTTGTGTGCAAAGGTAAGGCTTTTAACACTTGTTTGTTCTCATTTACCCCTAATTTGGACATGCCAAATCCAATAAAATTATTTTCAATTTTGAAAAATGCCCCAAAAGGGCCCAATTTGGGGGGTAGGGGTGCTTTTTGAGAAATTTTCAAATGTAAACATGGGTTGTGTGATACATCAATTTAAAGGTCTAATCACCCCGATCATTTTGGTGCAAAAAAAGTTTAATTATCTTTAACTGTATTTACAGGGTGGGTCAAAACGTATTAAAAAAGGACTTTGAAGTTAAGTACCGTATTACCCTAACTACTGAACGGAACAGCGCCAAATTTCTTTCCAAACTTATTCTTGAGCTACTCTTTAAGATAACTTGTAGTAAGGGTATTTTCCAAGTTATTTTCTAATTTTTAAAAAATCCCAAATTTTAAGAATAAAAGAAAGCTGAAAGCTCAAAATTCTTAAATAGCAAGGTATAACAAATTTCATACCACGTGAAAGGTCCTTTTTTAACAAACATTTTACGTATTTAAGTTTTCTTTCTATCTCTTACCGTTTAAAAATTGCAGTAGAAAAACATAATTTTCTATGGTAAAATTGTAACTAGTTTTCTAATAAAACAGCCAAAATTCGTCAATAGACACATTAAATGGTGCAATAACTGAAGGAAACAATTCATAATTATTTTTAGGCGGATAGGCAAATACGTTTTACTTTGTGAAAAACAAGTTTTATAGCTGATGAGAAAAACCCAAGCGTGGGCCGCTTTCTGTAGTACCATTGACTAGTCAATGGTAGTATTAATTTCAAAAGTACCATTTCCTGTCGTACCTAATCAAATATGGTGTAAACTTAAAAAAATAGACTTTATTTTACTTATTGGTCATAACAAAAGTGTTCCAGGATAACTGCAAAGTGTAACAATAGATATCCAGGTAAGACCTTGAGTCATATGGCTGTAAATGATTTAGTTAGGAAGTTTTCTGAAACTGGCTCAGTTACCAATGAGAAAAGAACAGGATGAGGGGTCCAAGATGAATTCTGACACACGTAAAAGTAGTCGATCAATTTGTTATGAATCCTACTACATCGTTGAACAAAGTGCAATGTGTTTTATTAGAAAACTAGTTACAATTTTACCATAGAAAATTATGTTTTCCTACTGTAATTTTTAAACGGTAAGAGATAGAAAGAAAACTTAAATACGTAAAATGTTTGTTAAAAAAGGACCTTTCACGTGGTATGAAATTTGTTATACCTTGCTATTTAAGAATTTTGAGTTTTCAGCTTTCTTTTATTCTTAAAATTTGGGATTTTTTTAAAATTAGAAAATAACTTGGAAAATACCCTTACTACAAGTTATCTTAAAGGGTAGCTCAAGAATAAGCTTGGAAAGAAATTTGGCGCTGTTCCGTTCAGTAGTTAGGGTAATACGGTACTTAACTTCTAAGTCCTTTTTTAAAACGTTTTGACCCACCCTGTAAATACGGTTAAAGATAATTAAACTTTTTTTGCACCAAAATGATTGGGGTGATTAGACCTTTAAATTGATGTATCACACAACCCATGTTTACATTTGAAAATTTCTCAAAAAGCACCCCTACCCCCCGAATTGGGCCCTTTTGGGGCATTTTTCAAAATTGAAAATAATTTTATTGGATTTGGCATGTCCAAATTAGGGGGAAATGAGAACAAACAAATGTTAAAAGCCTTACCTTTGCACACAACAGATATGGAAAGTTTTCAAATGAACACCCTGTACAATGGTATTGATCATTTATATAGGCTTGTATTGGTCGAGAGCTGGATTTTTAAAAAAGTGGTCAAAAAAAGCTCACCATGTTATTCTTATGGGGAAAACGTGCCTAAAGTGATGTCATATTGCTAGTTCGCCACTACTTTAGTCAAAGAATCGTTTAAAAAGTACATTACCGTATAGGACACAGAAAAAGGGAAGAACAATAAGATTAATATCATTGAGCATAATTTACTACAAAATGAAAACAACCAATAATTATGGTCGCCGGAATAAGGCTGAAACACCTTTGACTTTAAATAATCTAAATATCCATTACATTTTAACCAAATATAAGCCTACCATTGAGTTATATTTCCATTTAACTTGCAATTCCAAGTAGGCTTTCCATTTCAGTGAACTAGACTTAAAATTAAATAATGCAGACTTAGGCAGAATAGGTACTGCAAGAATTAGGACTTCCATTAATATGAACCGAAGATGCCACTGAGTTTAGATGCTGCAAGTAGACATTCCATTGACGTGAACCAGACGTAACCATTGACTTAATATACTGCGAATCGGCACTCCGTTTATGGGAATCAAATTAACCATTTCTTTGGATCCTGCAAGTAGACAATTTATTTATGTGAACGATATGTACCATTGAGTTTGTATACTTCAAGTAAACAATTCGTTTAAGTGAACCCGACGTATCATTGACTTTGGATGCTGCAAATAGGCATCTTATTTATGTGAACCAAATGGACCATTGACATTGGATACTGCAAGTAAATTTCTCATTTTTGTGAAGCTGGTGTACTATTGATTTAGGATACTGCTACTGCAAATAGACATTTAATTTATGAGAACCAGATGAAACATATATACTTTGAAGTAGACAATACATTTAATTGAACCAGACTTGTAATTGACTTTGAATAACGAAATTAGACATTTCATTCATTTGAAACAAAATATATACTAATGAGATTGGATACTGCAAGTATGCATTTCATTTACGAGAAACATATGTAACATTGACTTTAGAAAATTATTTGATTATTATGTCTGCTATCTGCTCAATATTGCAAGCAGACAACTGCATTGTACACCTAGTGTAAATTACCTGAAATGTAAAGTTAAAACTGCGAACGTTTCTCATCCAAAGTCCCCGTGCGATCTCTAGTGTTCACTTGGTAATACATGGGTATTTCAAAGTATAGGGTGTTTTCAACTCCCCACGTGAGTGTTAACGTTTCGTAAAAAGTACAAGTTCCTGTATAAGGTAATGTTTTTTCTTTTTGCGAAAGACTCTAAAAGTAATGAAAGGACATTTTTTATTTACATTTGTTTCGATAACAAACAAGTGTTTTTGACATATAAATAAATTTGTTTGCACAAAACTTGTGTGTATTACGATCCCCCCCCCCTAAAAACAGTTTTTTAGTAGTACATTTTAGGAAAAAATAATACTTTTACCATTCACAGACATAATATAATCTTTTAAAAATTATATATTTTCCGGATAGTACATATGCTAGTTATTCAATATCAAACAGTTCAATGACAAAATACATATTTTTTAATACAACAAATGGTTTATATGCAAAAGTTGACCAAATACACACACAAATTGCAGTTGGTAAAAGAAATATATTATTTACATTGTATAACTTAAAATAAATAACTCTTTCATATTGGAAACAGTATACAGTAAAACAAACTTAAATAACAACAAAAAATGTTATTTACCAAAATTATTAGTGTTAATACAATTATAACAAATATGTAATAACGAGGTGTCAAAAACACCCCACGCGAGTACATACGTTAGTAAAACCCGCGCGAGTAGTTAAAGGTTAAAGTCCCTTTAGCATAGAAGTAAGAAGTATAGCAATTAATTAATCTGTAAGTATATAACAAAATTACATAATCGTTTGACAGGCGACGGTAGGTATATAGATACTGTACAATGATGCGGCAACGGCTGCTGACAGTATTACAGCGGAGCGGACAGCGCAGGAACTTGTGGCGCTGACTGTACTACACATTCCACTTGGAGATATGAGACTCCACTCAACTTTTGGAGTTATGAGACTCTGGTTTAATTTTTACTTGGACTTATGAAACTTTGGAGTTATGATCACTTGGACTTATGAAACTTTGGAGTTATGATCACTTGCGCTTATATTTTTCTTGGAGTAATGAAATTATCCCTTTTCGGGTACTTGTAGCTGTGAAACTTTGGATTAAATTTAATTTGGAGTTATGATCTCTTGGACTTATGAAACTTTGGAGTTATGATCACTTGAAGTTGTGAAACCTTGGAGTTATGAGATGATCCCTTTTAAAGGGCATAAGATATTTACGGTTTAAAAATGTCAACCAACAAATAACGTTCCTGCACTAAAACTGGCGTTATAATTCTCTATAATTAGAAGTCTAGCATCTCCAGGTTTAATTAAAAGTCAAGAGAGGTAAGAACAAAAGCCAATCCGACCCCGTCTGACAACAAGAACTAAACATTTCTTTTGTTCTTCGTTCAATGGGGAAATTACCTTATTATCGCATAATCCAAGACTCCAAATATTTGAGTAATAAAGAATTTTGTATCAAATGAGCCAGAGGGATGGATATTTTGCGTTCATAATTTGGCAATTCGCTCCATTAAATCGTCTTTATATTGTTTTTTTTTCCATTAGCTTAATTAAAGAGCTTTTATTAAAGCAAAATAACTTATATCTTGTGGTTCATATTAACAAAGATAATTTAATTAAGATATAACTGTAGTGTAAGGGGACAAGAATGAAAAATAATCTTTTATTGGTCGATAGCGACCTATGATATTGTAGGCCTACACAATGTTTGTAATCATATTACAGCTAAATAAAATATAAGAGCTCTAATTTGTATTATGGAGTCAACGCATATATTTAATTCCTCCTCCTTTTCTCTATGTTGTGTTTAAGGAGTGCCGTTGCTGGTCGTCCTGTGTAACCACATCGCCCAAACCACCACAGATTCCCCACTACACTCATGGTGGCTCACTCACGGCTCCATGGTGTACTACACGTGTTCTACTTACATCGTGTTTCTATTATCCTCCTTCGTGTTTCTGTTCTACCTTGTGACCAAGAGACTGAGGAGTCTTACAGTTGGCAAGAGCTCTGATACAAATAAAGCAATACTAAGGAGGTAAATACATTAGGTGTCAAAGAATCTCTTTGTAGTTTCATTGTTAGTTAAAGTGTATATTTTTAAGTTTGAAAAATCTTAAATTCTTCCATTAGTGTGATTTCTATTTTTTGTAATATGAATTAAATGAAATATAATAATGAGCTTGACCGATCACTTGCGTTTTTTACTTTCTAAAATTCTAAACATTTCTCTAACCATTAATCGTGCCTGTTAAGTGCTTAACTCTTTATTTTTTGTAATAATGTTGGTTATTCTACAACTCTTATCCTGGCCTTAAAGTGAATACATAATACAACCAAACTAGTGTAGCTTTAAAAGTATAAAATAACATTTATGAGTGATATTTATATTTTGGCCCTTTGGTTGTCTGGTCACTCTAGTTACTAACTCCTTCCTATTGGTTGCAGACAGGGTTTGTTGAACCGCGCCGCTGTAGTACTGAGTGCAACGGTTGTCATGACTGCCTCCAGTTTCATCTACGTCAACGAACCCTCCACGAGAGCTCAATACCTGTTCAGCTTTACTAGTGCCTTATTGGTAAGATTTTCATAACCAGCCCTCGCCTTAAAAGAGTAGGATATATCTTATAATGTTACGATAGAATAATTTTAATTGGCTTGTTCGGTTAAGTGATCCGTGTTAGAACTTCACTGCTACAGTTTTGGGCAACTAGTTGTAGTGTATACAATAATGTACCATTATGTTGCCATTTTTACGATATTTAGATTTGTGTTATATTGAGTTGGCAATATGTTTTGCATTTGTGTCCTGACTGCGATCAGGCGACTGTGACGTCATATCATATGATTTCAATAAAGCTCCCGAATTGGCTACAACCCATCACGCCACTTTTCCCTCCACGTTTAACCGCCAATCCAAAAGTTTCCTTACTCTCCAGTCCTCAAGATTCCAGCAAACCGTAAACATGTAGTCGGCCGGGTTTTATTTAATTCCCCAAATGGTGTTTTTATTTCAATCAATGCACCCCAAACGTTCCACTAGTGTCCATTTTAAAGTGTATCTCTAGTCAAGATGAAGCAATAAAACACATTTCAGCTTACATTCAGTGAATTGCACTATGGCTATTGCACTATGGAATTTTAGGAATGAATTTGATTTTATTCTCTTAATACAAAGTCGTCCCAATAAGGGAGTATGTTTTATCTATAGACGTACTACGCCAACCAAGTCGTAACCGGGCTGCGTATCTAAGTTGAAACTAACTAAGGATAAGTGTTAAATTAACTGTGTAAACTTAGTGACTGACTGAGATCAGCTGGTCTGACAGCCTGAACGTGTTATTATAAGCCTAATGATGAAGGAAAGCTAAGTCTACTTTTCACTAATAACGCTACTTACCTTTCATTGTACAATGTACTTTATCACATTACTGTACTTGTATACACGCTTATGTTGCAGGGGTTTACCATCCTCATGTGCTACGTGTTGCACTGCGAATCCCCGTTACATCTCAACTTGCTCAGAGTTCTTCAACTTGATAATTCCTTCAGTTCCGAGTCTGACAGCAGCCCCCTCAATAGTGAGTTAACACTTTCTGATGATATTATTTTACCCAACCATTCAAAAAAATGTCTATTCTCACCTCTCAAATCACTATTTCACAGTAAACTATATTAGCAAAGAATGTATTTATAACATTAATTAGTTTAATTACTTGTAGTATTTATCTTTTTCACTAAAGATTGAATTAAAATAAGTAGTTATTTCTTGTAATTCAATAGAACAGAGGTATCTAACCTACGGCACGCGAACAGACTCTATACAGCTCCCGCTAAGGCCTAACTGAGAAATAATGATTTCTATATGGTGGTATACTCCGATGATCGTCAAAGTCGCGGAAACACTCGCGAGCGTATCTTGCGAAACTGTGATCGTCTCTTGCAATCGCAGCAACACTTGTAAGTATATTTGCGGTCTCAGTGATATTGTGATCGGCAGTCACGATCGCTGCAGCATTCGTGAGCATATCTTGCGGCCTCGGCAGAACCATGATTGTCTTCCACGATCACTACTACACTGTAAACATCTCTTGCAGTATCAGTAATACTGCGATAATCTCCAGTGATTGTGATTTACTTATCATGTCAAAAGAGAATAAATTGAATGCCGACAATGAATTAATTCATATTGGCTATTGTTTATCATTTTAATCCCTGATCCATACCAGAATTCAAGTTCCTACAATTCTCAGTGCCTAGGTTGGCTGGGCACCCTGTTTAAATTTTTGTGTAGTACACCTAACATCAGAGAACTGGCTTTATAAGCATGTGCCAAATAATCAAGCTATCTAAATACCGATCTTCCACATTAGATGAGCCTTCGAAATCAATCCTAAAGATCAGGACGACAAATTTATTTACCCTTATTGCCCTTAAAGTGGCAAATGCAAAATTGCCTCTTACATTAAACAACTGGGGGGAACAGGGCGTAAATTAAAGGTCTCGATCCCTTGAGGGCGGGATAAATAGTGAAATTCCCAAAATTGTAACAGAAAATTAGATTTAACGTAAAATGCTCTTCATAAGAAGGGTATTAGAAGCCATTTACTGTTAGTTTTTAACTTCAATACAGCTGATTGTGATTTATCGCTAAGCCAGTACGCAATATTAACATTTGGATTCACTTAACAGCATTATTTACTTATTTAACAGCATTGTTCTTTTTTTACTTTGCAACATGGGTAACGGATAATGAGGTTCAAGGATTGAGAGAAAAGAAGCAAAATTCAGGCCAATTAATTTGTTAATGAGTTGTGCAATTAGTGTTTGGTACAATGATTTGTTGCATGACTGTCAGTAGCAACGAGAGGTTATAAACGAAAGCATAAACTCTCTTAGAAGTTATGAGTAGTGATTGTTAGTAATAAAAAAACTACCGTAGGTAAGGTGGTGTAGGCCTACGCAATTCGCGTAAATAGAGTTAACGAAGCTCTTCCTGTGACGTTAATACTGGTGTCCCAGAAAGGAATGCACTTTTATTTTGGGGAAAGCCGAATGTCCAAGAGAGATAAGATAAGGAGCTTATCGGGGCCTTGCAGCTATGCCCGTGGAAAATAATTTGCCATAAATCACTTAACCGGTGAGCAGCGTGCTTTCTGTGTACGCGAATATTACCAAATGCTTTCTTATGTGACAATTTAACGATACTTCTGCGCTTGCCTCCATGGTCTCAACCAAATGCCATCAGTGAACATAATCAAATGCTGGGTGCACACATTTCAAACTACAGGATCAACTATGAACCCTCATCCTATCGGTTGGCATAGAGAAGTGCATTATGAACTAAATATCGAGCGTATTAAAAAATTGGGCTGTATTTCTTTGAGGATAACCAAGGGAACACTGTGACAGTTAATTCCCAGCGCTACGTAACAATGATTAATGACCATTTACAGCCGTTCTTGCAGACGTTACCTCGGGCTAACAGGCAAAGATATTGGTTTAAACAGGACGGAGCTACGTGTCATACAGCAGAAGACTCCATGACTCCAATAAGGCCGCTGTTTCGTGGGAAAGTCATTCCAAGATTTGGTGATACAAACTTTCATTCGAGAATCCCAGACCTAACTCCACTAGACATTTTTGGGGGTATCTAAAAAGTTGGATGTACAAAAACGCTCCTGCTACCCAACGTCATCTGGACAAAATATTCGTGAGGAAACTGAAGCTATCCCACCAGAACTCTGCCATCGAGTCTTCGCAGATGTAAGGTTTCGTTTGGCGGAGTGCCGGCGCCGGAGGGGTCTACATCTGGATGATGTATTCTTTCACAAGTAATTTTCTTAAGAAATTACTTAGAATTAACGTATTTAATTAATGTTTGTATTCTTGCAGAAAAAATGCTGTAAATAATACCATTTTTCTGTTTTCTTCGTTTTTAAAGTGCATTCCTTTCTTGGACACCTAGTACTATTTTTATGTGAACGTTGTGTAAACTACTACATCCTACACTTTTTTTGTAAATTTACTATTATTTTTTATTTCGGATTTATTGTAGTGTTTTATCAATATTTTGTATGATGTAGAATAACCTCATCGGCCACTCTTAGAAAATAACCTGGGAATAAATAATAATATTTATTATTATTAATATTATTATTATTACACTCTATGGCAGTACCAAGCTTAGACTGGTTAAATTTGGACTCCTTATTAATTAACTAATTTTTAATTAATTTATTCAAATATAAATGTTTTAATACATCAAGAAATGCATTAAGATCCTATTGGAACAAGATAAGTAAATAGATTTGTCTTAAAAAGTGAAATAATAAATATTCAAGCAACACCTTCAGTTCCATGTGAGTTTTAGGTTAGGTTTGGAGCTAAAATTATAGGACTGAATATAATAAATACATACAAAGTAAATTATTTCCTCAGTAAATAGACTAACATAATAAATAAAAGCTCTTAAATATAAATATCTTAATAAATAGCAATCATGGCTTGTCCTGGGTGTGATAAAGACTTACCTACTGATGGGGACTATGTGACATGTGGTAGATGTAAAGAAGATATGCACTATACCTGTTCAGGTGTCTCTAAAAACACTTGGAAAGGTAAGAGTATCCAAAGGAAAGCAGAATGGGAATGCTCTACATGTAGAAATAATGGAACTAGAGGGCGCTTGTTAAGCTGTGATAAAGATGAACCGACAGATCCAACTTTTTTGGCGTTAAAAAAACTCCTTGAGAAAATGTTTAATAAGCAGGAGAAAGTAATTCTAGAGAAGATTGACGACATAAAGAATTCAATAAAGGGCTTAGAGGAAAAAATTAGCGATGTCACCGAAGATGTCAACAGCCTGAAGAAAGAAACGTTAGAGCTACGTGAAGACCTAGAAAAAGTAAAGCTAACTTTGGAATGTGAACAACAATATGGAAGATCCAAGAACTTTATCATCACTAGCATTCCTCCCACTAAGGAAGAAGATGTCAGTGGAAAAGTCGTACAACTGCTGAGGGCTCTCGACATTGACATCAAAAAAGAGGAATTCACGGCTCACCGACTACCTTCAAAGGACCAGACACCACCTATCTTTGTGCAGTGTAGTACAAGAGCAAAAAGAGACAGCATAGTACATAAGGCTAGGAAAGAAAAACCACAGTTGTCATTGATAACTTCGGAATATCCAGACAGAGCTATCTACTTTAACGACCATCTAACACCGTACTTCTCAAACCTAATGAAGGAAGCAAACGTTTTGAAAAAGAGTAAGGGGTACGAATATCTGTGGATGAATGGAAACAAAATAATGGCAAAAAAACATAAAGATGCAAAAGCAATTCAAATTATTAAAAAGGCAGACCTTAACAAAATTGTATAGGCCTAGTCAAATAGGATCTTAAGTCACATAACATAATAAAGGCTAACTATCAATTTTTTTTTTATTTCTCTCTATTTCTAAATTCAATCAATCGATTAAAAATTTTTCAGATTGAAGAAAATGAGTATGTCAACAACGAGAACTTTTTGTCATTTGCAGGTTGGGACCAAAATGTGAATTTTTTTACTCACAAAGTAAATGAAAGGGAAATGTTAATTTTATGTATTAATATAAGAAGTATAAGGAAAAATTGGGATTTGTTGTTGTTAGAATGTAAAAATGTTTTAAAATATACAGATGTGCTAGTTTTAAGTTAAGTAAATGTAACGGCTGAAGAAGGTAGTATGTATGGAATCCCAGGGTACAAAACTGTGATGAAATGTAGACCGTCAGGAAATGGGGGAGGTATTATGATCTTTTATAAGAAAACAATTAAAGTAGAGGTATTAGATGTGAATTTTAACTCTGCAGAGGTATTAATCATTAAAACTTTCCTATTGAATAAAAGTATAACTATTGCTGCCTTCTACAGACCACCGAGCCTAAATGTTAATGATTTCAATTGTGAACTTGAAAATTTCTTATCATCAGAGAAATTGAAAAATGAGGCAAATTTAGTACACTACCACTAGATTTAAGATCAATAGCAAGTAAGAACGAAGTTAAAGTTAAACTAAAGAATTATTTTATAGAAAATCCATAGCCACTACCCAGCACATTGATTATTACAGTAGCCTAGTTAGTTAGTATACTTACATTAGTTAGTCACAATGAACAAAAAATGTTAGTATCACATAAGAGAACACGACAACATAAACTGGGGGGACTATAGGCTAATATTATAGGACTTGGTATTTATTTATTTTAATTTTATCAACATTTTCATGTATAATGTAGTCATTAACCAAGCATGAGTTGAGGAATGAAGATTTGAGCTACATAACCTCACTTTTTACTTCCATCTATTTTGATCTGGACTGGACTGGAATGGATTATTGGTATTGCTTTTTTTCCCAAAGTGAGGAGACAGGATAGGGGAAATATTGTTAGTTTTTATTCATAAAGTCTTTTGGTATTGTAAAATGCTAATCACTCGTTGTTTTATGAGTATTTTATGAGTATGAGTATTATTGTGTTTGATTGTCTCATGTATATGTAAACTTACACATGATATGGAATGGTGAAACTGGGTGACAGAGGCATTGACGGCCCCGAGTTTTAACACGGGGCTACCAGCCCGGCCCAGGATTAACTACTTCCATAATACTATTATGATGCACACACACACGCATATATAATAAACATACAAACTCATATTAAAATATAATAATAAAAAAAAACATAAAAAGAAAAAAAAGGAAAAAAATGTTTTTGTTCAAATTATGGTTGTTTATTAAATATTATTTAATTCGAAAATAAAATAAATGGATTTATACGATGTACCTGTAAAAGATAGTATAATAAGGCAATAGATATAAGTTTTCCTCTCAAATAGCTTGCAGCTAGAGAGGTATACAAGGCGCTGCAGTGTACAACAAATTTTCGCATGCGAGAAATAAACAAATTGAAATTGAAAAATAAACAAATTGAAATTGAAATTGAAATTATTATTAATATTATTATTATTATTATTATTATTATTATTATTATTATTATTATTATTATTATTATTATTATTATTATTATTATTATTATTATTATTATTATTATTATTATTATTATTATTATTATTATTATTATTATTATTATTATTATTATTATTATTATTATTATTATTATTATTATTATTATTATTATTATTATTATTATTATTAATGGATTTATACGATGTACCTGTAAAAGATAGTATAATAAGGCAATAGATATAAGTTTTCCTCTCAAATAGCTTGCAGCTAGAGAGGTATACAAGGCGCTGCAGTGTACAACAAATTTTCGCATGCGAGAAATAAACAAATTGAATTGAATTATTGAGCGGAGCGAGCGAAGCGAGCGTAGCTCTTTGGGATCAACTTCAATGCAACAAATAAAGCAACATCACTCAATAACGGCAGTACACATTTCTGCTAAACTTAACAAGATTACTTAGACTAATAGTGAGATGGTTAATAAACAAACAAATTCAATTAGATAATGCTAATGCAATTTAAAACGAACTTAAAATTTAAAAATTTTAACATTAGGCTTATGGGACTAAAGTAGCCATATGACAGCTTTTTGTTTACAAGAAAAATGTAAACAAGATTTGTGTTGCCAGCTGATTAGAAACAGCCAATGTTAGAAATCAGGATTTAATAAGCGATATATCGAACCGCATCGAAATCGATATTTAATCCGATAATACATCACAGGTTATATTATGTTGAATTACATCGACGTTGCAGTAAGTTAATTTACACACACTTTTAATAAAAAGTGATTTAAAGATTTAAAACACTTACTAATAAAACGCAGATTGAACACTGATCTAATTTAGGCATGCGGGGAAGGTAGGTTGGGGTTTATGAGTATTCGTGACTACATTAAGTGTTTTGAAGTAAGGTTAGATCAGGGAGGTAAAGTGTAGGTTATAGGTAGGTGATCGAGTTGTTTATTTGTGTTGCACCATATAATTTTTATCTTTTGGAATAGTTGGTTAAACGGGGGAACGATTTCAAAAATGTTTGCATATGGTCTTAACAAACCATCTACTATAATCAATAATTCTAGCTAATTACTACATAAAAACCAAATGAAAAGAACATTTGGATTTGGACCTTTGACCAAAGCAAAACTAACATATAATTTATGAAATGTGAAAAGTTGTATATCATTAAATACTATTCTGTAATATTAATAATTGTTCGGCAAATCCTCATTTTAATGGCTCGGCTGAAAATGGAATCTGCGTTTTGTGAAACAGTAATTTGGTAACAATTCAGTAATTTAAAATGTTGACAACAGTAGCCTATCCTATATAAATACTGTTATTTGATTGCCAAGCCACGGACTATACATACGTCCAGTTACAACCGTAATAAGTAAATAATTAATTACCTGTAGGCCTACTTATAGAAGTACACTTTTAACCATGGTATGGATAATCGTCTAGGCCTGTCCAGAAGTAGGCTACTAATTTCTAATTATATTATCTACATTTTATTTTTAAGGCATGACATCCCTTCTTGAAATACATGATTGATAATTCAGTTCATTTTAGTCTTTACATTTATTCTAGATGTTTTACATTTGAGTCTTACAATAAAATAGCCCTACATTTTTCGTAGGCCTATGTTTGATCTTTGACTATCAATACAACTAGACATTCCATCCCCATGTTAAATTTGTAACCAGCTTCTTCATCAAAATCTTTTGTATCCAATAGCCAATGGTATTATTAAGGACAGTATTAAAATGCCGTCTCTAAATCGTCCTAAATAATGGTAGAAACCTAAATTCCAGTTACATTACAATCACATCCTCCATCAAGAATACTTGGTATTAACAATCATAAATTATTTCTAGCAAAGTAAGCTGAGTTTAACCGATTGCAGGGGTTGAAATGAAGACCAATGTTTATGTTGCACAGTTGAATTTAAATATAAAATTTCCTCTCCAGTTGTAATACTTTAATACTCGTTTTTTTAATAGTTACTGTTTTTTTATACTTTAATATAGCCTACTTTAACCGATTGTAAGGGTGAAAGATGAAGTCCAATGTTTTTGTTGTAGGCTACAGTTGAATTTGAATGTTAAATTTCCTTTCTCTTTTTTATACTTTAATGCCCTTTTTGGATATTAATTCCAGATTCCAACTACTGTAATATTTTCCTGGTCAAAACTACCATAATGCACTTTTGGAAGAGGTATCTGAATAACAAGATGTAGTAAAAACAAATCTGAATTATTATAATTTTAATCAATAAAACCAGCATTAGTACATCTATTGACTTTTTTACATTTAGTTACTTATACAAATATCAAATCACGTTTGTTCCGCTCAACTGGCTTTCACCTGTCTGAAAGCAACCCTAGTTATTATTATTATTATTATTATTATTATTATTATTATTATTATTATTATTGTTGTTGTTATTATTAAATCCACAAATCCTTTTGAGCACGTACAATGCCTGTCTGGCCGAGGGGAAGTTTCCCTTCTGCTGGAAAACAGCTAGGCTTGTGCTCGTGGGGAAGGGGAAAGGAAACCCAGACCTATCCTCCTCTTACAGACCTCTCTGTATGTTGGACACTGTTGGGAAAGTCTTGGAAAAGTTGATCCGTTCCCGACTGAATTCAGCCATGGTTGCTGCATGAAATCTATCCCCTCGTCAGTACGGCTTCAGGAAGGGACGGTCAACGGTTGACGCTATTGAGGAGGTAAAGCGAGCCGTAATGAGAGCTGAGGAGTTTAACAACTATTCTCGACGAGTTGTGCTGCTTGTAACACTTGATGTGCGAAACGCATTTAATTCCGTGAGGTGGTGCGATATGCTGGACGCACTGGAGAACACTTTCCACGTCCCGGCATACCTCATGTGCATGATAGAGGACTACCTCCGGTACCGCCTCATCATTTACGACACTACAGAAGGCTCCAGGACGATGGATGTAACTTCTGGTGCTGCTCAAGGATCCATACTGGGCCCGGACCTCTGGAACGTCGCCTACGACAGCCTCTTGAGATCCGAGATGCCTGAGGAAACTGTCCTAGTTGGGTATGCAGATGACGTTGCGGCTTTAATAGCTGCACGTAGCATTGAGCTTGCCCAGCTGAAACTAAATCGAATCATGCGCACCATTAACGCATGGATGGCAGAACATGGTCTCTCGCTCGCTCTGAGCAAAACTGAGATTGTGATTCTGACTAAAACGAGGATTGACACCATCGTGCCTTTGATGGTGGGGAACGTTGAAGTCCAAACCACTCGTGCCGCAAAGTATCTTGGGGTCATGGTGGACAGCAAGCTCAGCTGGCGAGACCAGATCACCCGTACGAAGGACAAGGCCGCTAAAATGGTTTCTTCCCTTAGTCGGTTAATGGCCAATGTCGGAGGTCCGCGGTCCAGCCGCAGAAGGCTGTTGATGTCTGCGGTCCAGTCCGTGCTCCTGTACGGTGCGGAGGTCTGGGCAGACGCTCTCAATAAGGAGATATATAGGATGCGGCTCGACCGAGTGCAGCGTCAGGCAGCACTAAGGGTAGCATCTGCCTATCGAACAGTGTCCGAACCCGCCGTCCTGGTGGTTGCTGGAGTCATCCCCGTCAAACTTTTGGCGGCGGAGAGGAAAGCAATTTATCAGCGCCGTGGGGAGGACCAGGCAAGAATTGAGGAACGCACCCGGATCTTCCAGCTGTGGCAGGAGAGCTGGGATCAGGAAAAAAGGGGGCTCTGTACCAGGCGACTGATACAACAGGTCCAACCTTGGGTTAATCGGCGGTGCGGAGAGGTGAACTTCTACCTCACCCAATTTCTGACGGGTCACGGCTTTTTCCGGTCGTACTTGTTCAGGATGGGCAAAGCCGTGTCACCCGATTGCATATACTGCCCAGGCATTCCCGATGACGTGGAACACACTTTTTTCCACTGCCAGCATTGGGAAAGGCCCCGCCTAGAGGCTCAACAGTCGTAGGACTGCTGTCGGTGGACACGGTCATACCAATGACGATGGAGGGTGAGGACAATTGGACCTGTGTGTCACTTTACATCCAGGGTGTTCTCCGCGCCAAGAAGCTTGACCTCGACCGGGATGCGGTGTAGGTCAATGGGCTTAGGTCACATGTTGGCCTGACTTGAAGTAATGTGACAAACAATTCCAGGTCTGTGTCCAACAGAGTAGAGGGGGTTTTTAGTGAGTAGTCTGTGATCTCAGGAGTCTCACACTACAGGCTGGCTACCTGTGTGCGTAAAAGCATTTTCCCTCCTCACCCTAAAAAAAAATTGTTATTAATAATATTATTATTATTATTATTATTATTATTATTATTATAAAAAGTCTTTATTCAGCAAGCGCTTTTTAGATATGTACAATTATTCTACTTTTCAAAACAACTCTTTACATTAACCTACTTATACTATACAAGTATAAACTATCTATAAAAATAATCTAACATATAAAAACTATCTATAAAAACAATATATTGCAACAATATTAAAAATAATCTGAAAATAAACAATGTATGAAAATCCTTAATGTTTAATGTTTGTAAAAACAGACTCAAATTTCACCCAAATACTCTTTTAATCTTTTTTTAATACATTTGGAGTGTTGGTCCCCTTTACCTGATTAGGGAGAGCACTATACAAGGCCGGACCGAAGAATGAGAAGGGGCGCCTTCCCACCTCATGCCTGACTCTGCGAAAGTGTAACAACTCGTGCTGCGGTCAGAGATATCTCGGCGAGACAGAAGTCTAAATTATTCGTGTGATAGCATGAGTAGCCTAGCCAACATTGACAACAGCTTTGAACACAAAGCACGTTTCAATAGCCATTGGGAAAAATAGATGTTTTGACCATGCTTACTTTTTGTATCAATTCTTACTATGGAAAGTGTTCCACGAACGAGTTTGTACTATTGATTCACAATAGTTTACTAGTAACTATACAACCCTCTGATTGAAACTAAACATGCTTTGTAATGCATCGACCTTAAATGCTAAGTTAAATTCCAACCTCTTTTGGAGTAGTTTCAAAATCCCTTTCAATCGGATTTATATCTAGAACATGTAAAAGGCCCCATGTTAAAACCGTTTCAGGAGTAATCCCGGCTGCTTAGTCCATAATATGTTTCGTGGCTGGTTTGAATATCGTGCTTTATTCGCTCATAAAACTAAATGTTGGTAAAAATAAAAACTACTTATTTATCTTTATTTTACAACTATCATAAAAACAAAGATTTTAAATAATTAACATTATGTGTAGGTATTGTGTGGCCATATGAGTATTTACCATAATGACGTAAATTTTGACACAAATAGCTGCAGTGAAGAGGAATCTTACCATAAAAACACAGCCCTTCGCTTATCAATGTTTCCTTTTCAGTTTTCACGAAGCAAGAGGCAGAACGGGAGTGTGAGGGCGCGCCTCTCACAGTATTGGATGCAGCACCTCTTAGGAACGGTAAAGTGGAGCCTGTCAGAGAGGCCCCTCCGATACTGAAGACCAAGACAGACGACCACACACACTGTCGCACTCCTACCAGACCCAAGGCAGTCACCTTCCACAACGACCTGGTGACGGGTAAGCTACTCTTACACTTGGTCTATTCAACGTTCACTGTGCAGTACACAGAGGTGCCTGTAGAGAGTTTTTGCTTTATCAACAGCACTGGAAACATAATGATTATTGTCATACGGGTGCGTCGACTATCCAACTCTCCGACCGCATAAGCCGCTAAAGTAATTTTACTGATTGTATTATTGTGGATTGATATTTTTACTTATTGATTTAGATTGTCACTTTAATACAGTAATAATTACTGTAGCGAAAACGCGTGAGAAAAAAGTGAGGTATCACAAGCCCTAATTGTTCAGGAGGGCTAACGTCACAAACTGAAACGTATAATGTACAGCTTATTCATGACCAGTACTGCATGGTAAACGTGGGATGGAAGATGTAGCTTATGTCTTTAGGGGCTTTAGCTGTTAGTTTATTTGCAAAATTTACGGCTTTTCGTGTTTAGATATCTTTTAAATTACTATAAAAAAGCCTGATGTGTAATTGTATACAACCTCAATGTACTGTGATGTGGTAGACAGTCACGGTCTCGTGTTTTGTCTAGATGTGTTCTTAAGTTAAACATGTTGTACTTTACAGCCAATATACCTACGATAGTCATACACGGGAGCTTAAATCTCTAAACTTCAGCTCATTAAAAAGCTGTGCACATTTTAATTGAGCAGAACGAATGAAGCGAGCGAAGATCTTATACCCACTCCTGCTTTTGATTCACAGATACTAAACGGCTTAAGCGATCCGCGCGAAATTCACACGAAGCACAGTCATAGTAACTAACTATAGAAAGTAGAGATGGGCCGATACCAAAAATTGTCGATACCGATACCGATACCACCAAAGTACTCTCGATACCTATCGATACCGATACTTTCGATACCTATCTTTTTTGCACAGTTTCTTCCACTAATAATATTATAAACTGTTATACGATAAAAAAAACACAATATGTATGTGTATCAAACTTATATTTTGGTGTTAAAGGTTTATTATTAACTAGCTGTGTGCCCGTTCTACGCACAGGGATCTTATCGTAGCCAGTTGAAACCTTCTTATATTAAAAACAGCAGTTGATTTGAATATTTTCAGATATGCTGGCAAAACAATTATAGATAAACCTTCGCAAATACAGTATCTGACAGTTTCAAGCACAAGGCAAAACAAATGCTTCGCAATTAAATGTCACCCGGATCATGTTGGTCCATATGTTAAATCCAATGATTAAACTAAAAAAATGCTTTATAGATCTATGAGGCATAGCCCTAAGGTAGGCCTGAAAGTTACTTTCCACAATGGTTAAAAGTATATAAGGTACTACATTAACCTCACAATTTAACACTTTATTCGGGTTGACATTTTTCATTATCAAGATGCGCTTGTCCTTTCCGTGAAATACTGAGAAATAAAGGACATTAATGCGTTACCAACAGACATACACACACAAATCCAGAACTTAATTAGGGAATTTGCTACGCTTTAAGCATAACAAAGTACATACCTATAAAATTAGTATTTGAAATCTTTGTTAATGTCATCAAATTTTATCATAACAATTTATATTTGCTTGGACCGAAGATGACCCGTAATGCTGTCAAAATGACGGCTTACTTTATGAAATGAAGTAGGCCTACTATAGACAGTTTAGATTGGTAATTTATAATAAAAATTACCAAAATAGGCCACGAACTATTGATGCATAAACAACGTAAAGCGTTTAAACAATTCATGATGGTTTACTGAGTTTTACTAAAATGCGTTAGCCTATCGTTTTCTTAGCATAAACTAACATTTTGGAATCCAGATAGAAAAAGCAAAACTTATACAGTTAAATTGAATACGCCTCACCAACGATAGCTAATTTGTAAATTACAATGATGTTGTAGTACGTTCTAAGGTAAATCAGTACCAAAAACCAACGTTTACAGTTAAGAACTGTAGTACATCCGACCAACTGTATGCGTTAATCAAGTCCCGAGGATATTAATCTCTTGGTTTTGGATTTTCTCGTAAAAGGTTATTGGCAGTCAAAGTTATTTACCATTAATTGCTTCTTTTATAAACAACTTTTAATGTAAACTTATCGGTGTCAGTTTGAAAAAAAAAAAACCTTATACAAACAACTGTTTTGTTATTTAACAGATTACGTATTCTCTAAACAATGATTGGTATAGGCTATCCATTAACATTAGAAGGGAATGTGATAAAAATCACACAAATTTGGGTTTTTGGACGTTTGTAATTTTATTTCTTAAGTAGGTAGGCCGTGTATCTTAGGAAAAAGTACCGGCATCAAGGATCGTCGTCAAAATTGGCTAGGCGTAAGCACCCAAGAGATGGACTATTTGCCTATTGGCTGTATGGTCCAGCGATTGCATCACACGGTGAGTAGGAACTATTGACTATATATATAGTCAATTGTAGGAAAAGAAAGAGACACATTGGAAAATCGAGTTTAGCATCATCCGTAAACCTCTGTTACAATCACCTACTGCAGTTGTGATTTTTTACTTTACACTTTACACAACCGCCATTGAAGCGCCGTCACTGAGTGGAAATCTTGTTTCTAAGCTATTGGCGACGATCGTTATTAAATTTAAGTTTCCCACCCGTATACAACACTGATTCAAGGTCTTCTTTCTTGTTATCAAAACTCAAGAACAATTTCATACACTAAAGAATTTCTGGTTCCTGACCTGGATGATACCTAGTTATTAATTTCATTTACGGTTACACTATTACACTATATTATTGAACTTACGATTAATTTAATCCGTTATGTAAGAAAAACGTTTTTAATCTCACTTCGCTGAGATTCGCTTTCAAAATGTGATCGAAAATGGTTGCGGTATTTGTAAACAACATTTGTAAACATATCAGTGACAGCTAGAAAAAATAATCTTGATCCGAACAGCTGTTCGTTATTTCATAGATGATTATGTGATAAAAATTGGACGAAAACTTTAAAAAATCGCACAAAACTGCATTTTTGAACGTCCGTAATTTTATTTACAAAGTAGTGAGACCATATTTTAATGGCTAAAGACACTCTCACCAATCCAGTAAATACATTAAAACGACTTGGATCTTGATAGGTACTCTCGTTTTCCTGGAGAAGATTGCGTAAAATGCCATCTTGAGTGTTGCAGACAGACAGACAGACAGAAATTTAGATGAGACTTGTTTCGGCTTCCTTAATGTATAAAACGTAAAAATAACCTAAAAATTTATGATTCTGAGCAATGTACAGACAAAACTCTAATTTGATTTATATAGATTGCAAAAAACAATTGAAAAAATATGGAACTAAGTGTTTATTTTAAAATAGGCCTACTGTAAATGTTTGAATTTGACTAAAGCATGAGATTTAATAAAGTTTCCTCTAATTTATAAATAGGCTTATATAAGTATTTATCTGTCATTTTGTCAGTTTTTGTATTTATTTGAAAGTGCATCAATTGTCTTAGTTAACTCATTAAGCTATAAATTAAAAAAAATATATGTACATCTTGGCCTACAAATACTCTTGTAAGTTTTAACTTCCTATATAATGGCAGTTTCTCACTAGTTGTACAGTTATATACAGTTATAAACAGTTATATATCTTCAAACTATGAAAAAGTCACCAAGTCTAGCTGAAAACACATTCATAAATGAGGATATTTCTGAAATACAGAATAACTAATCAAATAACCTTTTTATTTTAAACACTTTTATTTCTCAACTTTTCTTCCTTGAAAATGTCCAAATTTTTTTTACTTATTTTTAATAAAGATTATCACTTATAATTTTTTAAAAGAAATCTACGTGTGAGCTATGAAGAGCAGACAAGAGACATACGTCACTGCCACAAAAACTATTCTCTTCTCTACTGTGAATGAATAAACTGAGTGTTTATTTAGTGTGAAGCCCCGCCCACCGTCTAACGGGACAAGGGCTAGGAAAAGAGAAAGTTTGCTGTTTGCTCTAAAGCCTGGTTCACATCTCACATGCCCTCCCTTACCCTCGGCGTCAGTCACTTGCAGATTTCCATTACACAAACGTTTCTGAGTGTTAATTATTTTAAAACATTGTAAATGTTTGAATTTGACTATGATGAGATCTAATAAAGTTTCCTCCAATTTATAAATAGGCTTAGGCCTAATAATCTAAGTTATTTGACAGTTTTTGTATTTATTTTTAAAAGCAATTGCAGTTATACTTTTAAAACAACTACATACATCTTGGCCTATAAATACTTTTTGTAAGGAGAGTTTTTTCTCTATAGTGAGTAAAAACGATCGTGGTCAAGGAATGACTGTGTTAAAACAGCACACTGTCAATTTTTACAAAAGTATTTTGACTGAAACCTAGTATTTTTAAAGAGATTGTAGAATAAGTCGACGTATGTGGAGAAAAGTATGGCAATAGATAAGTTTTACTTTTAGCCTACAATAAAGATTATGTTTTGGGACTAGAATCTCCAAAAGAGTGCTTTTATAAAACATGTCATAGTTTTATTTAGTAACAAAAGTGTTTGACTATGTTCCCGATGATACCAAGAGTAGTATAGGACACGTTCGGCAGAGTGGATTCACTGTGAACCGGCCTGCCTGGCCCTTATGCACGACGTCACTACAACTTCCGTGTAGGGGTGTCAAAATGGATCGGAACAATCGATGTTTTGAACCTGTCTGTAACTAACCTATTTTAGTTTTTTTTAATACTTTAATACTCATTATGCATAAACGAACACGTACTACATATCGGATCTCGAATCACGATAAAATATCGATACCCATCCCGCCCACAATAAGCAGTAAGCACATAAAACGATGTCTAAGCAATCGTCATTTGCTCCATTGAAACACGAAAGTCGATTGGCTGACATGGTAGTGCATTGTCGCTTCCTGGCCAATGAGAACTGTTGTTACATACTTTTATTGTCAACATTCACCATTCGTTATAACATTACAAAATCTACATGGACTAGGGCTTATGATATTTTTCAATAAATGCATTGTGTCATAGTAGCACTTAAAACTTCACTAAACTTTTTAATCAGGTAGATAGTACAGATAAATATGGACCTACTTTCTGGTGCAATATAAAGCAAGCCTAACCATACGACGATGACGATGTTAAAGTTTAATGGTTGAATATAATTTTTCTATTGATGCGTATAATGCAGGGAGGAAACTGAACATTTGGGCTAAAAACAACGTGTTTAGGCTATTTATTTTGTACTCAAAATAAAAATAATACATCTAAATGTCTGACTTATTGATACAGACATTGTTTAGTATAATTAATTTCGTGTTGGCAGGACATTCGCGCGCCGGTTGTCTCATGAGTTGAGTCTGACATCTTGTGCAATGAGCTGAAAGCTAAACAATGTTACCGGCACCGTCGCTGTTTTGAGCTAGATAGTTTCTAAGTTGGCTATGAAAATTGTTAACCGTGATTACAAAACTAATACTGTAGCTATAAAGTTAATAAATGTTGAAATAAAATATTTATCCCTGTCGGGTGTCGGTGTCATCGGAATCGACTTTTGACAATCGACTCTTGGTACCGAACCGATACCAATGTCCAAGTGGTAACCAATGGTCAATGGATGGTGGTATCAATGACGTTAATCGACACATCCCTTTTTAGAATCGAACTGAAATTTCAATGCATCGCACTCGCTGCACGCACACCACTACCATGCCACTACCTATCACTATCACCCAGTGTCAGCTGTCGCTGTCAGTGAAATGGATGACGCAAGCGATGTCTAGGTTGCCGATTATTATTAGGCCTAGTATGACAACATTGAAAGGGGTTAAGGGATTAAATAAAACGCAAACATTTTCCTTTCTTATTATTTACTTGTCAAATATCAACGATATCGGCTTAACCTCTACTACTCGACTCGAGTTGCGAGTATATTTAACTAAGTAGGCAAACAGCTAGGATTCGTAACGGCAACGGCAATTTACCCGCTCGGCGCTCTGACTGAACTGACTTAAATCCGCACCGATTCGTAGGTAGCATTCAGTGGTTCAGTGTCAGTATCGGTATCGAACCCAAAACAGGCAAGTATCGAGTATCGACGATACCTCGATACGGCTGGTATCGAGAGTATTTTGGTATCGAGTATCGGTATCGGCCCACCTCTAATAGAAAGGTATTGATCTAAAATGGTACAAATCGGACTACAAGGCTTTTTTCCTACGCGAATTTATACTTTTAGAAATTTAACATGGGTCATAGGGTTGATTGGTCACCATGAGAGCATTTGTGAGATAACAATGAAATGTAAACAATGGCGTCGTTATTATGTTTATCAACTAATCATCTAAAGTACCACATTAAAAACTTATACCAAAAGGGAAGAAGAATCGAATTGATTCCGGTGGGTAAAATTTACTAGAATAGAAAAGAATAGACTTTACTTCCAAAAATGCTACAGATAATTACAGTTTTGAAATTACAACATTTAAAATGTACAACTAACACAAAGAGTATAATCAACATAATAACACAATCATCCTGGAAATATAGGACCTCTGAAGGAAAGCCTGTACAGAGGTTCCATAATTTAAAATTAACATAATAATAAATCCAATACTTTTCCAAAGACAATACTAAATATGTTTAACGTAAATGAAAGGTCTACTTGCAGCATTCAAAGTCAATGGTATATTTGGTTCAAGTCAACGTATTGTTACAAGTCAGGAGCCCCGCGCAACAATAGCCAGGCGCCATCTCAAAAGGGTTGTTTGTTTACACGGGTTTCTCCGAACACACCACTGATAGACAATAGACCCATGTCAGTTGAGTTGAGTTGAGCCTTCCGAGAATCGTCGCAGCAAGCGCCCGTCGGTGTTAGTGACCAGTGCTAGTGCTAGTGGCAGTGACAGTGTAGTGACGGTGTAGAGACAGTGTTGTAACAGAAGTAGTGATAAATCCTGTAGAGGCTAGCTGTAAGTAGAACCATTGTAAATTAGATTAGGCTTTGGCTAGGTTTAGATAGGGTTAGTTAGGTGTTAGGTAATTCTAATATTTGTAAATAAAGAGTAAATAGTGTAAATAAATAGTTAATATAAAATCGCCAAGTTTTTATTGTAAAGAACCCGTTAAGCCCGCAACAATTGGTGTCAGAAAGCGGCATTATTTTGGCGATTTTAATTGTAAAATATTGAGTTTAATTTTGGTTGTATTAGATATTAGTGATTTTTGTCGTAAATTTGTTTACTAAGGAAAAAAATAATTTATTATTTTAATTGTTTTGCATAAAAATGGCTTTCAAAGGTGTGAAACTTGACGAGTTAAAAGTAGCTGATCTTAGGAGAGAATTAGAAGAACGAGATCTTGATACTAGTGGAACTAAATCAGCCCTTCAGGCACGCCTTAAACAAGCTTTAATTGATGCAGGTGAAGACCCAGATAACGTTTTATTTGAAATATCTGATATGAATAAAATGCTTAAGAACTTAGAGTCAAAAATGTCAAATCTAGAATCTAATATTGAGTCGAAAATGTCAGAAAATAGTAAAACATTGGAGTCAAAAATTTCAGAAACTAGTAAAACGTTAGAAAACCTAGAAGCTAATATTGAGTCTAAAATTTCAGAAAATAGCAAAACATTAGAGTCAAAAATGTCAGAAAATAACAAAAACTTAGAAGCTAGCATTGAGGCAAAAATGTCAAATGTAGAATCAAAAATGCTGAACAAATTAGATGAATATTCGAACAAAGTTGATAGTTTAGAAAGTAGAATGAATGAAATGGATGAGAAAATTAACTGTATAGAAAAAAATCTAGAGGATAGGTTAGTTGATAAGCTTAGGCAGGAGATGGCTGCGTCAGGAAGCTTCACACCTACGTCATCGGCTAGCACTGGCGAACTTCAGCATGAAAACGCCCTACAAACCGTCTCCAAGCCAGCGCCCACCATTGCTGCCGTTGCCCCTCAGAACATCGTTCCTCACTTCGATGGAAAAACCCCCTGGGAGGACTACATGCTTCTCTTCGAGACAGCGGCTATGGTCCATGGGTGGACAGAGGAAACAAAGGCTTCGACGCTGTGTCTTGCACTACGGGGCGATGCGTTAGCAGTTCTGCATGCTATGCCAATGGCGGAGCGGAAGAACTTCGCAGAATTAGTAAGAAGATTGGACATGCGCTTTGGACATCGACATATGGACCAGCTCTACCGATCACAGCTGCGGAACCGGATCCAGAAGCCCAGCGAGTCACTCCAGGAGTTTGAAGCCGACATTGCTCGCCTGGTGAGAAACGCCTATCCATCGGTCACGGATGATGTCTACGAGAGTTTGGCGGTGGATAAATTCCTAGATGGCCTACGTGAACCTGAGACTCAACAGGCAGTGAAGCTCGCCAGACCAAAGACCCTGAGTGACGCACTGACACAGGCACTGGAGTTCGAGGCTGTGCGACAGTCGGTGAGGGGCCAGGCTCGAGTCCGCGTGGCAGACGTAGAACCTACAACTCCACTGGACATCGAGGAGCTAGTAAAGAGAGTGCTGGAGGCACTAAAAACTCGTCGCCGGCAGATACGCTGTTGGAGCTGCGGACAGATGGGACATCCCCGAAGTAAATGTCCTTCGACCACATCAGAACCGAAGCAGGAAAACTAAGGAGGGTTGATGGAAAGGGGCAACCGTCAGCCCGCGATTGGAAAGCCCCGAGGAAAAGTGTTAAAGTTGCTTCACTGGGAAGTCAGTCGAGCAGTTTCTACGTCGACGGAAAGGTGAACGGGCGTCTCCAAAGCTGTCTTCTGGACACCGGGGCGACTATGACCATCCTGAATCCAAACACTGTGTCGACGGAAGATATTTCACCAACATCATGGTCTCTACGTACAGCTACAGGTCAGCTGGCTCAGGTCTATGGGCAGACGGTTGCTACCTTCCACATCGGCGGCTGCGTGTTTCAACACTGCGCACTTGTTGCCGACATAGACGAGGACGTGATTTTGGGAACCGATATAATGGTGAAGTTCGGACTGAAGTTGGACATGTCAAGAGGATTAGTGACTTTCGGAGATGAAGATGTCATACTTCGGCGTGGAAAGGATATCTCTGCACGTGTCCTTCTACTGGAAGACACAACGCTACCAGCACGCAGCCAAGTCATCGTTCGAACTACTGTCGAAGGAGATTGGACTAGTGGGCAAAGTGTTCTTCTGGAGCCAGGAAGTGACAGTGAATTCCAGCTCGGACGTGGTGTTTTTGTCGCCAGATCCTTATTTAACTTAGGTCATGAAAATCCGGTGCAACTGATGAACTTGAATGGTTTTCCTGTTACAATAAAAAGAGGAGTAACGATCGGAACGTGCGTGGCTGCTAATTCGGTGGTACGTCAATTAAAATCATGTCCGCCATCTCCAAATGGATTGCCGAAGGAGCTGGAAGATTTCGTGGAGAGCACCTGTCAGGAGCTGACGCATCAACAAAGTGCGAAAATAAGGGAATTCATTACCAGATGGCAAGATGTCTTCGAGTACGGAAGCGGACCTAGAGGAAGAACAAACATAGTACAGCACAAGATAGACACTGGAGATACAAAACCCATACGCCAGGCTCCTAGACGACTTCCGCTAGCAAAACGTGACGAAGCTGAGAAAATCATAAAAGAGATGGAAGCGGATGGTGTCATCGAGCCTTCTAGCAGCCCTTGGGTGTCACCTGTGGTACTAGTGAAAAAGAAAGACGGCTCAACAAGATTTTGCGTAGACTACCGCCTTCTCAACAATGTCACCAAGAAAGACAGCTACCCTCTACCCAGGATTGATGACACACTCGACACTCTGGGAGGATGTCAAATATTCTCAACTTTGGATCTGAGAAGTGGCTACTGGCAGGTCGGGCTCGCTCCTGAGGACAAGGAGAAGACGGCGTTCTCTATTGGGACAGGACTTTGGCAATTCACTGTGCTGCCTTTTGGACTTTGCAACGCCCCTGCTACTTTTGAAAGGCTCATGGAGAACGTCCTCAGGGGATTGTCATGGGAGACATGCTTGGTTTACTTGGACGACATTATCGTCTTAGGCAAATCCTTCGAAGACCACCTGAAGAACCTAGAGAATGTCTTCATGCGACTGCGGATGGCTAATCTGAAGTTGAACCCCAAGAAGTGCAACTTGTTCCGCAAACAGGTCAATTACCTCGGCCATGTTGTATCGGACAAAGGAGTGTCTGTGGATCCGGAGAAGATCAGAGCTATCACCGGTTGGCCAGTACCTCAGGATAAGCACCAGGTTAGAAGCTTCCTCGGGCTGTGTGCTTACTACAGGAAATTTGTTAAGGGATTTGCTAATATTGCAAAACCACTAACCAAGTTGACCGAAGACAAGAGGACCTTTGTTTGGGATAACGACTGCAAGGAAGCTTTCGAAGAGCTGAAGACTAAATTATGCAGCGCACCCATATTGAGCTACCCACGATCCGACGGAAAGTTCATATTAGACACGGACGCCAGCAATACGGCCATTGGAGGAGTTCTTTCTCAGCTCCAGGATGGAGAAGAACATGTGATCGGATACTTCAGTAAGGTCCTGTCAGCACCTGAGCGTAATTACTGTGTCACCAGGAGGGAGCTTCTCGCAGTGGTTAAGTCCATAGAACATTTTCATAAATATCTGTACGGAAGAAGGTTTCTCTTGAGAACGGACCATGCCGCACTGATGTGGTTGCTAAGATTTAAGTCTCCAGAAGGACAGGTTGCAAGATGGTTAGAAAGGTTACAAGAATATGACTTCGAATCAATCCATCGTGCGGGACTGAGCCACAGGAACGCAGATGCACTATCTAGAAGACCGTGCGGGGACAACTGCATGCACTGCACACGCAAGGAAGACAAAAGTGCATCAGTTCATCGTGTGACCGCCGTTGACGACGACTGGGACAGCAAGAAACTGTCAGAGGACCAGAAGGAAGACACAGACCTAAGACACGTCATGCAGTGGAAGATAAACGATAAAGGAAGACCGTCGTGGCAGGATATTGCTCCATTGTCTAAGAACGTCAAGACCTACTGAGCGCAGTGGAACTCGACTTTAATGGAAGAAGGAGTTTTGAAGCGAGTCGTCGAATCGGAGGAAGGAGGGCACCGAAAACTCCAACTATTAATCCCAAGGAAGAGGGTTCCTGAAGTGCTAAGGGAAGTGCACGATGGAATTTCTGGAGGCCATCTAGGGGTGCATCGTACACTGGTGAAAGTAAGGGAGCGCTTCTACTGGGCTAATCAGAAAGACGACGTCATAGACTGGTGCAGAAGGTGTGCGACCTGCGCAGCATCAAATGGCCCTGTCAACAAACGAAAAGCCCCTATGAGGAAATACAACGTAGGTGCCCCGTTTGAGCGCATCGCCATTGACGTAGCAGGACCGTTCCCCATGTCCGATTCTGGAAATAGATTTATTTTGGTTGCAATGGATTACTTCAGCAAATGGGTAGAGGCCTATGCATTGCCTAACCAGGAAGCGGTAACAGTTGCAGATATATTAATCAAGGAAATGGTGAGCAGATTTGGCGTCCCGCTCGAACTTCATTCTGACCAAGGAAGAAATTTTGAGTCAGCGGTATTCTCTAGAATGTGTGAAGTTCTTGGTATCCGGAAGACTCGAACAACACCTCTTCATCCACAGTCAGATGGCATGGTAGAGCGCATGAACAGGACGATGGGGAGATACCTGTCAAAAGTTGTCTCCGATCATCAGCGGGACTGGGACCAATACCTGCACCTGTTCCTACTTGCATATAGGAGTTCGGTCAACGAAACCACCGGCCAGACTCCAGCCAACGTAGTTTTCGGCCGAGAGCTCCGTCTTCCATGCGACCTGCAGTATGGTTTGAAGCCAGACGAATGTGTGGTTGGCGAGGATTACGTATCCAATCTGCGGAAGAGGATGGACGAGATACACGAGAAAGTCCGCCGCAACATATCTGGAGCAAGCGACAGGATGAAGGAGAGGTACGACGTGAAAGCCGAGAAAGGAGGGTTCACACCTGGAGACCTTGTGTGGCTACACAACCCCCGAAGGCGTCGTGGATATTCGCCAAAACTCCAGAACTCGTGGGAAGGACCTTATGAAGTTATTTCCCGTCTAAATGACGTCATCTACCGGATTAAGAAGCAACCAAATGGCAAACCCAAAATAGTCCATTTCAACAGGCTTGCACCCTACAAAGGAGATCACGGCCAACAAGATGAACAACAAGCTCGCAACATCTCAACCGAACCAAGAGACGTCGTGCCCGAGGAACGTGGAAAGGCGGAATTGAAACTGTTATATAAGGACCTCTTCACCTTGCCAGTGGATTATGCCTTGGCCCACTGCGTAGCAGAAGACCTGAGAGCGTCGCGAGGTATAGCCACAGTCTTCAGGAAAAAGTTTGGAGGGACTGAAGATCTTGAGCGTCAGAGACCCGCCATTGGCACCACCCTTCACCTGAAGCGCAATGGACAGCATTTGTTCTACCTCGTTACGAAGGAAGCGTCAAGCCAGAAGCCCTCCTACGAATCGTTGAAGAAAAGCCTGCAAGACCTGCGAGACAAACTTCTTCAGTTTGGAATCAAAAAGCTTGCTATTCCAAGGCTGGGATGTGGTTACGACGGACTGGAATGGAAGACTGTAAGAAATATGGTGCAGGAACTTTTCGAGGACACTGGCATCGACATTGTGGTCTGCGTATTCAACCCGTGGGGGACCGGAAACATTTGTCCAGAAGATCTCAACCTTCGAGAGAAATCTGTTCTGGGACAGAACAGTCTTAAGGAGGGGGTAGTGTTACAAGTCAGGAGCCCCGCGCAACAATAGCCAGGCGCCGTCTCAAAAGGGTTGTTTGTTTACACGGGTTTCTCCGAACACACCACTGATAGACAATAGACCCATGTCATCGGACTACCTCAATAGGGGCCCTAGAACCTTCTACACTTCTACGGCGTAAACACCTTTGTCTAGGCTACCAGGGGTCTCCAGAATGTTCCACGGCAAACTTATATAAGGGACCGTCTTCCGGCACACGGCAGTTGAGTTGAGTTGAGCCTTCCGAGAATCGTCGCAGCAAGCGCCCGTCGGTGTTAGTGACCAGTGCTAGTGCTAGTGGCAGTGACAGTGTAGTGACGGTGTAGAGACAGTGTAGTGACACTAGTGACAGTGTAGTGACAGTGTTGTAACAGAAGTAGTGATAAATCCTGTAGAGGCTAGCTGTAAGTAGAACCATTGTAAATTAGATTAGGCTTTGGCTAGGTTTAGATAGGGTTAGTTAGGTGTTAGGTAATTCTAATATTTGTAAATAAAGAGTAAATAGTGTAAATAAATAGTTAATATAAAATCGCCAAGTTTTTATTGTAAAGAACCCGTTAAGCCCGCAACAGTATTGTATATTTGATTTATCAAAATCAATGTTAAATCTTGTTTACATAAATAAAATGTCTACTTGCAGTATCCAAAGTCAATGGTATATATGGTTCACTCAAATAGGATGGCTATTCGCAGAATCCAAAGTCGTGTACATCTGGTTCACGTAAATGTAATGTCTACTTGCATTACCCAATGTCAATGGTACATCTAGTTCACGTCTACTTTTAGTATCTCAAGTCAATGCTGTATCTAGTTCACGTCAATGCAATGACTATACTTGGAGTCTCCAAAGTCAATTGTGCGTCTGGTTCGCATAAATGGAATGTCCAGTATGTACATGATCTAAAATAGATAACAAAATGAATAACCAAGTAGGCTTATGCATAGTTGACAAGATACTGCAAATGAGCATTCAGTCCATGTGAAACAAATATACCATAGATTTTAGATGATGTACATGCTGGACATTCCATTAATGCGAACCAGACGCATAATTTACTTTGGGGACTCCAAGTAGTCATTGCATTGACTTGAGATACTAAAAGTAGACGTGAACCGGATGTACCATTGACATTGGGTAGCAAGTAGACATTACATTTACGTGGACCAGATGTACACGACTTTGGATTCTGCGAATAGCCATCCTATTTGAGTGAACCATATATACCATTGACTTTGGATACTGCAAGTAGACATTTTATTTATGTAAACAAGATTTAACATTGATTTTGATAAAGCAATTATACATTCCGTTGACTTGAACCAAATATACCATTGACTTTGAATACTGCAAGCAGACCTTTCATTTACGTTAAACATATTTAGTATTGTCTTTTTAAAAGTATTGGATTAATTTGCTTGCTTCCCTCAATGTTTTAAGCAGAAAACTGCATTGTACAACTAGTTATTTTATGGTTTTTTATTGCATGTAGGTGTATGTAAATATTAGAATATGACTTTATTGTATTTAATTAATTGTGAACAGAATATTTAATCATTAAACCTTTGTGAAACTAATTCAAGCTTGTCAGTTTTAGTTATAAGCCGCTTGCATTACAATCGTACCTTACGCAGCATGTTATTGATCGTTAATTTCGAAAAATCGTCGGATGCTAATGACTACATAGTTCAATTATGAATTCACATTCATAATGATGGGGTTTCAACAAAGCGTTTCACTTTGTCGCTTTGTCGAATCGCCGTTCCAACCACCGGTTTGCCTTTGTAACTAATTGCCTTTCATGTCAACAGTTGATACCAGCGCTTGCTGTGTAGTTTATATTTTAAACTGAGTAGGCCCTACCTATTGAACCAGTCGCTTATTCTAGATACTGAGAACCGCATCATAGGCTGGTTGTTGTGTTGTAGGTTGTGACCGAGGGGTGGTGGAGCCAGTCAACATGGAGCTGTACCCGGCCAGTCCCCGCAAGTTCCCCGGAGGAGTCTGTGTCATCACCAGTGTAGTCGTGGACACTCCCAGTGTGGTAGTCTGTAGCGTGGATGTAGAGCCGTGTACCGTGCTGAGTCAGTCTATCGTCCACACTGCAGTACAAGAACCTCCGACGCCCCCGGAGCCAGACGACGACGACGGTGACGTCATGGATAGGATATGCCACGACCTGGACTACTTGCTGGGAGGTCTTCCACAGGAGATAAAGGCGGAAATCCCCAGACCAGACGAGCCTGTGGATGCCTCGGAGGCAGGAGGGATGATACAACAAACTAGTTTATAGAAGTCGTGTGTCGTCACAAACATTATAATAACTGTGTTGTAAGGTATCTCAATTATAGAATAATTTAAATCCGATTAATGATATTAACGAGAATCCTTTATTTTTGTAACCTTAACAGTACCTTTTCACATAGAATATGTTTAATATTAATAAGTCAATATGTTAACATCCATATACCCCAAAGAATGTTCTCAACCACTGCCAATTTAGAAATTGTATTTAGTTGTCATTATGTTTACAAGATCAGGTAATTTTAAAAAATCTAATATTTTTTGTTATTCGATCTATGTCTTTAAAGAAAAGTATCGTCAATGGAAACGTATGTAGGCTAAATATTTGTCTTATTGCTGTAATTATTCAGACGGAGTGAACAGGATAGGTTGTAAAATATCATATATTTCCAGTTAGTAGTAAAAATATTTCTGTAAACGGGGCCTAAACATTTGTTAGTGTGGTAATTGATGTGTACGTTATGTAAGTGTAGAATATATTAACTGGATGGACGATTATGACTTGTTAGATTAAAGATTGTTACAATTTTGTATAATTAAGTGTTTTTGTACCTTGGAATACTTTAACACTATAGTTGTCTAGAATATAAGTAAAATATTTTTTTAATTCGCCGTCTGTACATCAAATTTTATTTCTTTACATTGAAAATATAAATCAAAACTGAAGAAATACAATTACTATCGTTTTAGAGAGTAATACTAGTTTGTATAGTTAATTTATTTGTTATTTATGCACAGAAAACTGTGAAGTAAGTTTACTTAGTTAGATATGTTCTGTTACGATATGTATATATTCTTTGTATTCTTAGGTTACATATTCAACGAGTAAATAACACGGTTAGATTTATATAAAAGGTGATGATTTTGTTAAAACTCAATCAAGCTTGTTCAGACATGTAAACAAAAGTTTTGTAAATAGCATTGATAGTTGAAAAAAACATTTCAAAAGAAATGTAATCATTTTTCCCTTTTTTTTTGACAAAATGTCTTATTTTAGGGTCACTACACCTTCAAAATCTTCATTAGTATAAAATCATAGTAGTATCTACAACAGTTCATTATTTGAACCAAAAAGTGAAGAATAGTATAATTATAAAACCATTTTTGTGCAAATATTTACTCTATACTCAACCAATAAAAACCCATTGGTAACGGTGGTGATGAGCTGGTCAGATATGTACTGAACATCTTCATGTTAAAGCTGAGGTGGCTTACTAAATACCGTACAACATCCGTATTATGCAGGAAAAAAGATTATGTAACTTGTATACATTTGTATTGCCATGGATAGTCACACAGGGGTTTGCAAAGAGTTTACTGGTGACGTCAACTATTATGCAGGCTCATTTCTAAACAAAAATGGAATCTTGATTTGATTTCATGAGACTTGGGCTAAGCATTACCTACTTTTGACCTGCAGACATAAGTTTAGTTAACAATCACTTACTAATAAAGTAAAATTGCATATATTTTAAAACATGTTTTTATGAGTAAGGTGTAGAATAATATAATTTACTCGCAATATATTATTTCTCAAATAAAATCATTTATTTCATTGTCATTTGATGCAAATCTTGTTGTTAACTATTTAATACACAGGGTAAATAAATACACTATTATTATAATATGAGTTATTCTTTTGACCCCAAACGGACCTTTACATCGATTATATAACATAACGATAATTTTGGTAATTTATAGGGATTTGTAACGATGTTTGATAACAATAGGAATGTTATACACACTCGTGCTATCTACAACGAGTAAATAAACATAACTTACATATACTCAAGCAAGGGTATATTTTAGGGCAAGACTAGAAAGTGGGTCATCCATCTATCTATACAGGGTTAGTAAAAAGTGTGGAGACCCCCTGTTATTTTTTTAACGGCCCATACTAGAAAAACTAAACTCGGCACACCATTATTGCATGTCATGAAATACTCTTTGGGCATAACCACCACTTGGCGTTCATCCCCAAAATGGGGGATTTTGGGGGAAACTCAAAAATTTTGAATAATAAGCCCCATTGAGTGACCCCTCATTTTGAAGGTCATAATAAAAGAAAACTAACAACGCAAACTATAGGTCTCTATCTTAACATAGTAAAATATGGCAGCCAATTGAATTTAAGATTGCAAGTTACTTCCGATTTCTAAATATTTCAATCAGCTTCTATGTTTTACTGGATTGAGATAGAAATCTCTAGTTTGCGTTGTTAGTTTTCTTTTACCAGGACCTTCAAAATGAGAGGTCACTCGATGGGGCTTATGATTTAAAACTTTTGAGTTTCCCCCAAAATATCCCATTTTGGGTTTGGTAGGCAAGTGGATATTAGGCGTAAAAAAGTACTTCATAACATGCCAAATAGGTGTGCCGAGTTTAGTTTTCCTAGTGTGAGCCGCTACAAAATTTACAGGGAGTTTCCAGACTTGGAAAGCTGCAAGTTAAATTCAACTTCTGAGAATTTCAATTGGCAGCCATTTTTTACTGGATTGAGATAAAGACCTTTAGTTTGCGTTGTTGGTTTTCTTTTACCTGGTCCTTCAAAAGGAGGGGTCACTCGATGGGTCTTTGTGTTTGAATTTTTGGAGTTTCCTCCAAAATCCCCCATTTTGGGGATGTACACCAAGGCGCGCGTACAGATTGGCCAATGGTTCGAGGGTCTTTTCTAATATACAGATTGACCAAAGGTCCTAATGAGCAGGGGCAAAAAATGGGGGAGGAGCTTACAGCAGTGATGTGTGTGGGGGAGGAGCTAATCTATTCAAGTAAACTGTTTGTTAACGTTTTCTAATCTTACCAGATACAGAGGTGGTCTCTTTAATGCTATTGAATATCGTAGAACCAACTTGTGTAGTTGAAACAGCTGACAACATTTTTTAATTCATTTTAAATATAAATACTCATAAGGTTAACATTGGAAACTATGGAACCATTGGGGCAGAGCCCGAAATGATTTTTGGGATAAGAATATGTCTAGATATGTTAATCGGTAATGTGAGCTATCTTCATACCAAATTTCAACCCGATCCGACCAGTAGTTAATGCGTGATTGGATATCAAACAAACGAACAAACTCACAAAATTTCACAATATTAGTACTACGATATATTGTAGTTTTTAAGGGTAAAAATATGATGACTCATCATATTTCCATTATTTTCATTGCGTGCGCGATCTCTTCAAGGAAACTTCAGAGAGATTAATAATACTAATGAGACATACTATAAACCATTTTCTTCTTTACATTTTATACTAAACTAGCTGTTGTACCCGTGCTTTGCATTGGGAAGAGGACACAAAATAGAAACATTTTAATCTTTACATCTGTTGCATATAATAGTTACACATCCGCAAACGCTTTTAGAAACAAAATTCAACTTTTATGGCCATAATAGAAAAGTTAAAGTTATAACTTTTAAATCTGGTAAGTAGTGGATAGCACCATTTTGGTTTTGATTAATTTTAAATCTTGTGTAGGCTGATATGAGAAAACCTGACAAAATCTTCGAATACAACTTTGACATACATGATGATACTTCATCTCCCTTTTAAATATCTTTTCATTTACTATTGACATTTTAAATATCAATTTTGAAGTTGCAAAAATACTAATTATTAAATTTAAATTAACACTTTTTTTTAAATTTCACTCTTTTTTATATTAAATCACAAATCCTTCCATCTTCAGTTTCTTCACTCACAATAAATCATTAGCAAAACTAGGCTAAGTCAGCTGTTATAAACTTTAGAAATATTGCTGTGCCTTATCAATACAATCTTTTGAAATATTAAAGAAACTATATCTATAGGTACTATAAAAAATTGCAAACAAATAATTCAGCATTAAAGACAGCAGACAAAACTAATATCAAAGCCTCAAGGACTAAAAAATATAATAGCAAATACAGTATATATTTCATTGCATCTCTGATTCTACTCTATAAAAAATATCAACAAACAACTTAATATACAGTACAAACCAGTTCTTTTAATCAGTTCCATCGTCCATTGCCTTTACATTTTCACACTTACCATTAAGTAAACATAGTAACAGATATTTCATTGATTTTAGAAACAACAGAACACTCTGTAATGCTTAGTTTTATGATATTTTCCTTGGTTTAATTTAATCAGTGGTGTGGCAAAACACAAATAATAAATGTATCAAATAAAGTAAATGTGAACTGAAAGCTATGTTAAGATAAAAAAAGAGTATTTTGTATTGCCATTTGATAATTAAATATAGTTACACATGTACAACAGATTTTAGAAAACAAAAATCAACGACAATTTAGTTATTGATGATATTCTTTAGTTTAATATAAGCATAGGTTTAGCAAAACACAATAACTTAATTTACCTAAATATACATATAAAAAACAATGTGATGTGCAAGTTATGTTAAGTTAATCTAACACAAGTTAAGCAGTTTGAATTTATTTAAAGTAGCCTCCAAAATCACACAAAACATCTATACATTGTAATTTTCATACTGTTTCCATGAAAACATATCAATAACATTATTTTCATAACTTAGACGCTTTAATAAATCCAAAGCAGAGCCGGAGTTAATACAGCAACTGTTATAGAATCTTTTTTTCTATAATCATTGACATAGTTTTAGAATAAATAATCCATTATAAAAGGTTAGATTAAAATAAACCCACCTCATAGTTATGGAAACTATTATATTTAAGTTCTTTGTATCAGCTCTCTGAAATTGTGAAATATGCAGTTTAGCAGTTCTTGTTTACATTTAAATGTCAAAGCAAATGTAAACAAACATTGTTAGTGTTCTCATTGCAGCTATGGAGACCAATCAATATTTACTTTTAAAATGTTCACCTCAGAACTTTTTAAAGCCAAAGGGGCAAAAGCCTACGGTCAGTTTTTAAATGTGAATAGTCCAATAATGGTCCTTGTTGTGGTAACTATAATTTTGTAAAATTTAAGCCCAGTTGGTTCAGTAGTTTTTGCACCTATTACTAACACACATACAGACAGACACCATTAGATTTTTATATAATACTGTAGTATAGATAATACAACATTTTCTTGAATTAACTTAAACATCACCGACTTACAGATAACCCAATTTTCGTATGGATGTAAGCAAAATTGTACTATGGACATATGTTTTGATGTAAGCAAAATTTCATTGTAAACTTGAACAAGTTCAGACGATTGACAACAGAATTCAGCACAAACTATGCAATTTTAAAAGCTAATATGACGAGGTTATATGCTTTCACGGAATATCATCCAAACGGAATAATACCTCCAATTTGGAGTTATTATTTTCTTTTAGCGGCACCTGAAAATGTAGCTGACTGAATATTAATAACGAATTATTATTTATTTCAGGATTTTAAGGCAAAATGTTAAGATTTATTTGAAGTTTAGAATTTTAATTTTTGGTTTACGTAAATGTTGAATAAGTGAGTAGATTTTTATACTCTGTGGTAGAACATTTTATTCAGGTTATTTCACTTCCAATGGAATTTCTTTTTCTTTTTTTAACTTTTGTTAAAATACTACTCCTATAATGAATATTGCTAGATTGGTTTTGTAAACTTAAAAATGAACATCGTGTGCAAAATACTAAGACAGATATTCAAGGTAATTTTCAAACAATGGGTACACACATACAAACGAGAATGCTAATGCTTTGAATCTTGAAAGAACACTTCAGGACTTTTAAATGGTAACATTATCCTTATTGCTATAACTAGGTCAAACAAACTAACAATTTCGTAACCAACTCGACCTCCAAAAAAAATTTACTTTGTGTACTTGAAAAGAAATTGATAGTGAGTTAATAAGCAATTAGTTAGATTTTATAGCCTATTATTTGTATTAGAATGCACTGTTTTGTTTAAGCTACAGTTGAATGTAAAAACCTTATTTGTTTACCTAACAGTTTACATAAAACTTAGTGTTTTAAAAAGTAAAATTCGTCTCTTGAGCTTGGCCACCTCTGTGACTGGTAAGATTAGAAAAAGTTATCAAACACTTGACTTGAATAGAAAAGCTCCTCCTCCACGGGACATCAATGCTGTAAGCTCCGCCCCCATTTTTTGCCCCTGCTCATTAGGACGTTTGGTCAATCTGTATGTTAGAAACGACCCTTAAACCATTGGCCAATCTGTATGTGGCCACACCAAGTGACGGTTATGCCCAAAAAGTACTTCATAACATGTCATAAAGGTGTGCTGAGTTTAGTTTTTCTAGTATGCGCCATTAAAATAAAAAACAGAGGGTCTCCATCCTTTTTACTAACCCTGTATATCTATCTGTATCTCTAGGCCTATCTATCTATCTAAATAAAATTAGAGTTTTTTCTGTACATTGCTCAGAATTATATATTTTTAGGTTATTTTTGCGTATTATACATTAAAGAAGCAGAAACGAGTCTTACCTCTATATCTGTCTGTCTGTCTTTCTGTCTGTCTTTAACACTCAAGATAGCATTTTACGCTATCTTCTCCAGGAAAACGAGAGTACCTATCTTGATCTAAGTCATTTTAATGTATTCACTGGATTGGCGAGAGTGTCTTTAGCCATAAAAAAATGGCCTAACTACTTTGTAAATAAAATTACGGACGTTCAAAAATGCACTTTTGCGCGATTTTTGTCAAGCTTTCGTCCAATTTTCATCACATAATCATCTATGAAATAACGAACAGCTGTTCGGATCAAGATTATTTTTTCTAGCTGTCACTGATATGTTTACAAATGTTGTTTACAAATACCGCAACCATTTTCGATGGAATGGGCACACGGGAGGGACTAAGGCTAAAGGTGTAGTGACGTCATATCTCTAGTGGCTAATGTCTTCTCTTGAGGCGACACGATTACCGTAACGAAATGATGTGTTTTCAGCGGCGTTCGTGGCATAGTTGGTAGCGTTACGGAATGGTGTTCAGGAGGTCCCGGGTTCGAATCCCGCTGGCAGCATAAACTTTTTGTCAACACATTTTTCATATCAGCAAGTTTGGTTGGTTAGGTTAGGTTATGGCAGTTTAATTTTATAATACCAAATTTTAAAATTAATTTTATAATTTATTAACAATTATAAGTAATTATTAATTAGATTTTTATTTTATATTGTTTTTATATTATCAGCAAGTCTGGTTGGTTAGGTTATGTTATGACAGTTTAATTTTAAAAATTAAAAATTTATTTTATCATTTTAAAACAATATTTTATAATTAAAAAGTTAATTTTATAACTAAAAATAAAAATAAACTAATTTAAATTTTTTCAACTTAGCAGTTCTAGCGGCGAACGCTGACACTACAAGATATGTTAGCCTTAGTCCCTCCCGTGTGTCCCACCGATTTTCGATCATGTTTTGAAAGCAAATCCCAACCAAGTGAGATTAAAAACGTCTTTCTTACATAACGGATTTAATTAATTGCAAGTGCAATAATATAGTATAATAGTGTAACCGTAAATGAAATTAAATAACTAGGCATCATCCAGGTCAGGAACCAGAGATTCTTTGTGTATAAAATTGTTCTTGAGTTTTAACCAGAAAGAAGACGTTGAATCAGTGTTGTATACGGCTGGGAAACTCAAATTTAATAATAATTGTCGCCAATAGCTTAGAAACAAAGTTTCCACTAATTTACGGCGCTTTAATGGTGGTTGTGTAAAGTGTAAAGTAAAAGATCCCAACTGCAGTGGGTGTTTGTAACAGAGGTTTACGGATGATGCTAAACTCGCTTTTCCAATGTGTCATTTTCTGTTCCTACCATTGACTATATATATAGTCAATAGTTCCTCCTCACCGTGTGATGCAATCGCTGGACCATACAGCCAATAGGCCCATAGCCCATCTTTCGGGTACGTACGCCTACCCAATTATTCATAACAACCTTTTCGACGACGATCCTTGATAGGCCTACCGGTACTTTTTTTCCTTAGAACCGTTGGTAGCAGCAAGAATTAGTTTTACGTACCATCACATCACTGTAATTTACAAATTAGTTTTCGTTGGTGTAGCACCTTATTTATTACAGGCGTATTCAATTTAATTGATGTCTTAACTGTATAAGTTTTGCTTTTTCTGTTTGGATTCCAAAATGTTATTTTATGCTAAGAAAACGATAACGCATTTTAGTAAAACATTTATTCAGCAAACCATCATGAATTGTTTAAAGTAACTTTTGTAACTTTTGTTTAAAGTAACCATTGTGGAAAGTAACTTTTAATTAAAGGCCTACCTCACAATTAATTAAAGGGCTATGCCTCATAGATCTATAACGCATTTTTTAGTTTAATGATTGGATTTAACATATGGACCAACACGATCCGGGTGACATTTAATTGCGAAGCATTTGTTTTGGCTTGAAACTGTCAGATAATGTATTTGCGAAGGTTTATATTGCCAGCATATCTGAAAATATGCAAAGCAACTGCTGTTCTTAATATAAGAAGGTTTTAACTGACTACGATAAGATCTCCGTGCGTAGAACGGGCACACAGCTTGTCTATCTATCTATCTATTCTGTCTCTACTATTATTGAGAAGAGGTGGTGTCTGTGTGTGTGTGTGTTTGTATAAGCTAATCTCAAAAACTACTGAACCTACTGGGCTCAAATTGCACCCAAATGAAGCTACAGCACTGAGTTTACACATAGAACTATTCCCGCTTCGATATTGACAAAGGACTCTGCTCTGGGCTTTCACAAATCGGAGGTGAGATATTTAAAAGTAAAAATTGATTGATGGTATCCATGGTAACAAAGTTTAACCTACAAAGTTTAAAAATGTAAACAAGCAGAACCAACTGTCAAATTAATTTTGATTTCACAATTCCACACAGCTGGTTCAAACATTTATTTAAATATTGCACGAATATTAGAACAGAGAGGGTAAGGATCATATTTAAAATAACGACGGTACTAGCCTGAATGTAAACATTATTTAACATTACTATGGAGCTGTCAAACTATAAGTTAATGTCATTTCATTATAATAGGAATTCTTTCAGTTACATCATTCGTTTATGTTTATGATCATACTGAGCCTGTTCTAATATTTGTGATAAGCTTTAATAATATGTTACAGTGAATATTTCATTGTAAAAAGAAATATTCATGAATATATAATAGGAAATAATTAAGATTCTACAATCACAATCATTGCCGTATCTACCTAGGCCCTTATCTTGAGTTGTATGAGAATTATGTTTTAGATTTATTTTTGTGTAAACAGTAATTTAATATCCCTGTTGCAGCAAACCTATAGACTAGCGAATTTCCATTTGCCTGATTGTCATTTCCTTAAAATATGTTAGAAAACTACACTATTGACAGGCTTGGAACTATTGTGATAGCTTTTCATTTACAGTCCAAACCATTAAACAGGTTCTTTCATTATACCTTAAAATATATCATTGGTTTTGTATCCTAGCCTAAATAAGTATTCATGGTATGAGTTATCAAAAAAGTACTAGACCTATTACTATTATCAAGTTAAGTAGGCTAATACAGTTCAATTTCGTTTCTAAAATAAATGGTAGGGAGTGAAACCATTTGGCATTTTCAAAGAACCAGCATTAACTCTTTTGCATACTGACCCCGTTGCAAGGCACGGGTATAGCTGCTAGTGAATACGAATAGTAGCGCTGGTTGCAGTAGCGCCACAGAGCATGGAATAAAAATTTATACTATGCTCTGTGAGTAGCGCCAGCCAAATTTTTATGCGACCAACACTACTAATTGGGACCGACGGGATTGATTATTTTAACATCTTATATAACATCTTATAGCACAGCTGCAGTCTATTTTCAATTAAATCTAATTCAATAACATTAGGTTTAACGATTATCTAGGTTATGCTGCTACAGGGAAGGTTACGAAGTGTGATTTTAGGAAAATACTATTAGCTTAGTATAGAGTAAATAAATTTGCCAAGTTTGATCAAAAATATATCCAAAAGGAATTAAAGTACTTTGTCAGCTTTCAACTGCACAAGTTAGTTCTATGATATTAAATAGCATTAACAGGTTTTAAGGTTTACTTACAGGGTGCAGCACTATTATTTTTTTGCAATTATGACAACAGCTAATTTGAACCAACTAGCAACAAAAAGCTGTGGTACGCAATGAGATCTTTACTTTTTTCTATGGTTCAGGGGCAGTGGTTGAACAAAAGAACTAAACTTTCTTAAACCATGTTGTCGCCTATAACTGCAATAAGCATTTTATACTTGTATGCCAACCCCGTACGAAGGACGGGTACTCTGTTAGTTACAACATATTTGAGACCATGTTTGAAGTGCGAGATTTATCGGCCACTTTAAAAATGGTCGAGAATATGTAATGACCACTTCCACTCGAGTTTTGAACGTTACTTTTCGGTATACTACAAAAACTAATTATTTTCTTAATTGAAACAGACATTGGATATTTCTTTATTATTAGTAGCATTACAAAACCCAAAACACATAGAATTTTTTATGCTAAACTTCAATTTAAAGTTAAAATTTACATTGATGGGATTGTTTTGGTTGTTGAAAATTGAAACACTGGACAAAACAATAACAAACCTTAGTATGTTTACGTCGTCAAAATCTAAAAAAGATAGTAAACATTACTTTCGCATGGTAAACATTCTTTTTACGTAGTAAACAGTGTAATGATAAATTTTCGCAGGTGATAGACATGTAACAAAAAAAGTAATTTCACAGTAGTGTAGCGAAAATTATTTAATTAACTTTTGTGATTTTTCCCTATATCTGCATTAGGTCAGAGTTACAACTTCTATAGTTCTTATAGATACTGAACAGACTCAACATCAACTCTCTTTCCTTAACCAAGTCTGCAGAATACCATTGAACTTTTTTGCAGGATTTTTGATATTTTTATTTTTCTTACATTCCAAAGGGGAACAAGTGTGCCAAAGTGTTACACATTGCTTTTTAAATTCATCAACTAAAGTTTCAACATTGATTCTACCTGCAATATAATTGTCAAAAATGTCCCGCTGATATTTGCTCAATTGCTCTTTAAAATAATTAATATTTTCCTCAGATAGTTTCCGGAAGAATACTTTACTGACAGGATTGATATTCTTAGCAGTTTTATCACTAATTATGTTGTTGTTTGACTTTATATTGACAATTTGAGAACTATCAATGGAAAAATTACCTTCAATGAAGCACACATTGTACATGTCATTTGAGAAATTGACCAAAATATTATCGGTGCAAGAATTCATGTGTGTTGGTTTATTTTTGCATGTTAAATTTAAAGACCTCAGAAGGTTAAGAAAAACTTTTGTCAGTTGGGTTTCCCAATTTGATATTAAAATCTTATGCGTTGCCATGCTGGTGACAAAATAACAACGAAATATAAACAGATAATCAAAACAAATGAAAGAAACTCCAATCACATGTTTTATTTACAGTGTGGGGTGAAACATTAACACAAGTGAGTACATTACATATTTTTGGTCGAGTTTCGACCACTGGACATTACTCGTACATTTTTAAAATATTTACAAAAACCGAACAGGCCTGTTCTATTCTATGTGTTTTGGGTTTTGTAATGCTACTAATAATAAAGAAATATCCAATGTCTGTTTCAATTAAGAAAATAATTAGTTTTTGTAGTATACCGAAAAGTAACGTTCAAAACTCGAGTGGAAGTGGTCATTACATATTCTCGACCATTTTTAAAGTGGCCGATAAATCTCGCACTTCAAACATGGTCTCAAATATGTTGTAACTAACAGAGTACCCGTCCTTCGTACGGGGTTGGCATACAAGTATAAAATGCTTATTGCAGTTATAGGCGAGAACATGGTTTAAGAAAGTTTGGTTCTTTTGTTCAACCACTGCCCCTGAACCATAGAAAAAAGTAAAGATCTCATTGTGTACCACAGCTTTTTGTTGCTAGTTGGTTCAAATTAGCTGTTGTCATAATTGCAAAAAAATAATAGTGCTGCACCCTGTAAGTAAACCTTAAAACCTGTTAATGCTATTTAATATCATAGAACTAACTTGTGCAGTTGAAAGCTGACAAAGTACTTTAATTCCTTTTGGATATATTTTTGATCAAACTTGGCAAATTTATTTACTCTATACTAAGCTAATAGTATTTTCCTAAAATCACACTTCGTAACCTTCCCTGTAGCAGCATAACCTAGATAATCGTTAAACCTAATGTTATTGAATTAGATTTAATTGAAAATAGACTGCAGCTGTGCTATAAGATGTTATATAAGATGTTAAAATAATCAATCCCGTCGGTCCCAATTAGTAGTGTTGGTCGCATAAAAATTTGGCTGGCGCTACTCACAGAGCATAGTATAAATTTTTATTCCATGCTCTGTGGTGCTACTGCAACCAGCGCTACTATTCGTATTCACTAGCAGCTATACCCGTGCCTTGCAACGGGGTCAGTATGCAAAAGAGTTAATGCTGGTTCTTTGAAAATGCCAAATGGTTTCACTCCCTACCATTTATTTTAGAAACGAAATTGAACTGTATTAGCCTACTTAACTTGATAATAGTAATAGGTCTAGTACTTTTTTGATAACTCATACCATGAATACTTATTTAGGCTAGGATACAAAACCAATGATATATTTTAAGGTATAATGAAAGAACCTGTTTAATGGTTTGGACTGTAAATGAAAAGCTATCACAATAGTTCCAAGCCTGTCAATAGTGTAGTTTTCTAACATATTTTAAGGAAATGACAATCAGGCAAATGGAAATTCGCTAGTCTATAGGTTTGCTGCAACAGGGATATTAAATTACTGTTTACACAAAAATAAATCTAAAACATAATTCTCATACAACTCAAGATAAGGGCCTAGGTTGATACGGCAATGATTGTGATTGTAGAATCTTAATTATTTCCTATTATATATTCATGAATATTTCTTTTTACAATGAAATATTCACTGTAACATATTATTAAAGCTTATCACAAATATTAGAACAGGCTCAGTATGATCATAAACATAAACAAATGATGTAACTGAAAGAATTCCTATTATAATGAAATGACATTAACTTATAGTTTGACAGCTCCATAGTAATGTTAAATAATGTTTACATTCAGGCTAGTGCCGTCGTTATTTTAAATATGATCCTTACCCTCTCTGTTCTAATATTCGTGCAATATTTAAATAAATGTTTGAACCAGCTGTGTGGAATTGTGAAATCAAAATTAATTTGACAGTTGGTTCTGCTTGTTTACATTTATAAACTTTGTAGGTTAAACTTTGTTACCATGGATACCATCAATCAATTTTTACTTTTAAATATCTCACCTCCGATTTGTGAAAGCCCACGGGGCAGAGTCCTTTGTCAATATCGAAGCGGGAATAGTTCTATGTGTAAACTCAGTGCTGTAGCTTCATTTGGGTGCAATTTGAGCCCAGTAGGTTCAGTAGTTTTTGAGATTAGCTTATACAAACACACACACACACAGACACCACCTCTTCTTAATAATAGTAGAGACAGAATAGATAGATAGATAGACAAGCTGTGTGCCCGTTCTACGCACGGAGATCTTATCGTAGTCAGTTAAAACCTTCTTATATTAAGAACAGCAGTTGCTTTGCATATTTTCAGATATGCTGGCAATATAAACCTTCGCAAATACATTATCTGACAGTTTCAAGCCAAAACAAATGCTTCGCAATTAAATGTCACCCGGATCGTGTTGGTCCATATGTTAAATCCAATCATTAAACTAAAAAATGCGTTATAGATCTATGAGGCATAGCCCTTTAATTAATTGTGAGGTAGGCCTTTAATTAAAAGTTACTTTCCACAACGGTTACTTTAAACAAAAGTTACAAAAGTTACTTTAAACAATTCATGATGGTTTGCTGAATAAATGTTTTACTAAAATGCGTTATCGTTTTCTTAGCATAAAATAACGTGTTTTCACGATACATATCCTCGACGTATCCGTCAATAACATTAGTTTGGCACCAAAGGTCTACACAGAGCAAAAATGTTGAATTTACATTTATTTTCTGTCAAAACAGTTAGATATCTAGCTAAGTCTTTGCAATGACTATCTTATACTATTAAAATCTTTCTCCTTTCCGCATTTAGGACTAGGTTAACTTACTAAGGCGATATTCGTATTATTAGCTTGGGTGTTAGATATGTTCGTGACAGTCATATCATGCATGGAAGGCACAATTTGATTAGGTTGTGGTTGTGGTCGAGGTGTAGAACATTCAATCACAGGTTTGGAGTTCGCAGTTTGGGTTTTATTATTACTATCACTTCTACCTCTTATGCTCCCCTTCTCACTTTCCTTCGCTCACCAGAGTTAGGCCTAGGCCTACACAAACTAGATTCTACTAACGGTTCATACGAGCACTTCCTATACTTGTTCGCCTTACTATAGCATACTTATTACTAAGAGGTAATGGAGGGAAGTCCGAAATATTAACTGGTGATTGACTACTTAGGTTAACGCTTCTATACCTTACATTAATAACAGCAACAGTTGTAACAGACTCTTACTCCTTCTTAAGTTTGATTATTTTCTTCTTCTTTCATTAGAAAAATTTAACTGAGGTTAACATTTTGTTTCCTAGCATCATCATACAAGGCCTTGTATTCACGAATTTCATCTTGCAACAAAGTTATGGTTGAGGTTAACGATTTAAGTTCTTGATTTGACAATTTTTTTTCATTCTTTAAACTACATTTATCACAGTACCAGTTTTCCTTCTCCTCAACTAGCCTATCATGCTCTTCTATGCTTATACCTACGCACTCAATGTGATACCATAGGTCAGAAAAAAATTGTAGGCCTACAGAAAAAAAACAGAATCGAATGTCTTGTGAATGATTCAGTATTTTCGTACCTAAACACGATTAATTAGTGAGATTTAAGGACCGGAACTGTAAAAATAAAGTAAAAACATAAATCTGGTCGCAAATATAGTAGGATTCTGGGATTTTTTATATTTTACATCATATTAAGGGTAGATCCCTCAAACTCAAAAACTTTCTGCACGGTGAAGATCGGATTAATTAATTATATTTAGAAATATGCTATACTATCATATATTCTGTGATGGAGTGTTCTACTCAAATAAAGCAATTTAATTAGAGCAGATCAGATTACCATACCACCGCATCGCCAAACCACTGAGCCCAAAATTACTTTGTGATCTTTGTCCTCTTTTTTAAAATATATACTGATGAAACATTTGTCCACTTTAGATTAGGTAAATAGTAGTTTTATGTTGTTTAACTAAAATCAATATGTTGAATAAGTAAAGAAAAATTGCTATTTTTGTCATAGTTAATAGTTAGTACTTCATAACATTAAAACTGAAGTTGCGAATATCCGTCAGAATAACTTTATTTCATTGTTACTGCTAAATAGTGCTATCTTTTCTGAATGCGGACCCCTGTCGAAAAAAGTATTTTATTTCCAATAACTTTCTATTGAGCTAACAATAATTTTGTGTTATCTTATCAACTCATTTAGCGTAGACAAAGTAATTTCATGATATTTATTTGCTTTATTACCACGACGCATTAAGTATTAAATAATTGAGAGTTAAATACGTTATATTTTAAATCGGTAAATGGGAAAGTAGTTAATTGTGGACGATATTTGTTATTATAAGATGATAAAATCTAACGATTATACTTATTTATTAAACATTTCTTTTACAAATTAAAGCCAAAAAATAAAGAAAAAGACATAACAAGTTTGAAATGGCATAAAATGCGGGACAAACTATGACCACTAACTATAACTAACTATAACCAGCGTAAAACAATAGTTTTTTCAGTGTACATGTATTTAAATTAAATTTTATGAATTTATAAATTAACCAAATTATTAGTATAAATGTTGGCATTTATTGGTGAAACTCACTTTTATATTTCTACCTCTGTTCATAAATTGATAGAAGGATGATTAACATATTTAATCACATAATTATTAATTTTCTTAATTATTATTTTTCTCGTCATTCATTTAGTTGCTTCTTATCTTTAGATTTCTGAGGTTATTCTTTTTAAACTCCCATATTATAATAAACAAAGGGGACCCATACACAAGTTGCACATTTTTATATAATTCAAAAATGAATTCCAATGTAAAAGTAGTAATAATACAACCCCCTTTTACATTTTAAAGATCTAGATCTACACATTAAGACTGTATATTGATTTTACTGTAATTAAACATTAGCTGTTGGAGTAAAATTCACATTTATACCGTTATAAAGTTGTCAGCAAACCTTAGATCTTTAAAAGTGAACGAAAAAATTATTTAAACCCAAACGGGGAGAAGAATTATTAACACTTAGAACTATAAAAACTGAACTGCAATACCTAAATAATTATTCATATCTTGTGAATATCCATTGTCATAACATATTATTCAAGGTTATAGTTTAAAGTAACACCATACGATACATGAATATAGTATTCCGGGGGGAGTTTTCTGGAGACGTAAATATTACAGTAACAGAAAGCCCAACTGAAAATACCCCAACAACAGCAAACCTGCAGCCTAAGCTGATTAGAATTTGTCTGATTTATATGTTGACTTATATTATTTCCATAAACAAGCGATATGTTTTCTCCTATTTTAAGAAAATTTATTCAACAAGAACTCAGGCTTGCTGCTAAAGGGAAGGAAAATGTGTTTTTCATGTTACAGGATACAATTGCCAAAATTGATCAAAATATATCCATAAACAAAACAATTACAACAGTTTACTTTTTATTCTTAAGAATGACATGGGAGTTTTACGTGTAAGTTTTTTTAGCAAATTTCTAATGTAGGGAATAAACTATTTTAGTTTTCTTTGTAATCTTCAATCGTAAAAAAATATTTCTTTAAGCTCTATACGATGGCTAAATTGAAAATTTTGTATTTTATATGTTGTAAGGGTAAAGATTTGGGGAAAACATTTTTTTTTACTTTAAATCCCATTACACCCTGTTATATCACCTGCTTGCCCGTGAACTCAAGCTAATTCAGCTCTACACGATCGTGCCGAATTTTATGAAAACCTTTCCACAATTACTAGCACACACACACAAACAAAACCGTTTGAACTTGGCATCTGAGGACATCAAAATTTACAAGTAAATCGGTAGTAGGTCTCTCCGTACCACCTACAACCTCCGTACCGCATCCTTGCCTATAGAGAGATTCGCTAAAAGTGAGTGGTTTCTATAAATTGCCTCATATGTTGGCTCTTATTTATCTTTTCGAAATGTTATCAGTATCCGTTGGTTTATATATATATTTGAGAGGTAATGTACAGAAATGGTAGATGTTATACGGTAGCCTATATCAGTCGTCAGTATGTCCATCAGTCTGTCCGGTATAGTGCCCATCAAGCCACATTAAGGATTCCTCTCCTCTGATCCACATGTTGGTCCTCATACCCCGGATCTATTTGATTATTCCTATCCTTAAATGTACCCAATATCTGATACAGTCAGATGTATGTTGAGAGTGACTTGTCCAGCATGTTAATACTTCCTGCGTTGAAAATGTGCGTTGAAAGACAACTTCGGAGACAGTTTTTAAATGTTGTAACTTAAATCTTCTAAAATAGTTGTAAAAATAGAACTAGTAATCGGAAAAGTATTTTATATTATAATTAAGTTAGGTTAATTTGTAAAGCTCAAAAGTTATGATCACTGTATGAAAGACAATATACAATACATTTTAGTGCAAATTATCTAATTTGAACTAAAACAAATTCTCTAAAAAAATTCTCCTTATCTAAGGAGAATTTTTTTACCTCTCTGTGATAGGGGCTTTTGTAAAGAATTAAAAAAAAAATCAGTGGTGGTAATCGCTAAGGAGTATTATTGTCTACTTAGACACTCGTACCAGTAAACATAATTGTGTGTTTTTATGTGACGCAAATACAACTGCAGAGGTAAATAGCACATGGCAACACCAGCCCTCAATTGTATCCAGGAATTCGTTTCAAGAGAAGTAGTCTGTGTTTAAGTTTGTAACGAGCCTCGGAACGACCTCGCATTGTATACAAGAGCAAACACTAACCTGCTTCATTACAATTTATCAACATTTCTTGTTTACGTCGAGGTACAAACATCCTTTGAAACAGACCGCTGCCTATTAACTAGTGTAAGACTGTTGGTTAGGGATATTTTACGTAATATTGATGTTATTCCTGTGCAAAGGATTTTTACCGGTGGAAACTGGAGTACACGTAAAACATACAATGAAAAAACATTAATTTAAAAAAAATAGGTAGCTATCGTGACCATATAAAATGTCTATCTATAGCGTATGCTACTCATAGTGCACACACAATATGCCGACTATTAAGTTTTATTTTCATAATTAAGTGTGTAAGGAACTGCATTATAACTGGACGGGCATAGTTAAATCAATTACAAGACCACATGCTATTCGGCTGTAATTGCCGGGAGTGGTGATTATGTTGTGGTAGATTACTAACATTCAATCCTCAGAGAACTGCAAATACAGTACCACAAACAATGTACCTCAACAACACATTTATAGGGGAATGTTTATCTAGCGTGCAATAGTGTTACACCAAATTATATTTAACCACGAATTTAGAATTGCATTTTACTTGTTTTTATAGTGTTGATAGTTCTTTAAATAATGCAAGTGTAAAGCACCTAAATTATCTCCAACACCTAAACACCATCAACACAACAAATCAGTACACAATACCTTTTTTTTCACGAGTCGAATTGAAAAATCTTAAAGGTGAACAATAATAAGTAAATTTCCTTATTCCGTTAAAAATAAAGTATTTCTTATTCTTTTGAAAGAAACATAGCATTCCATTTTCTTATTATAACCTTGCTTGATCCATAGTTAATGAATATCGTGTTTGGTTTCCTCTGTTCTAAACCTAATCATACTAAGAATAAAGAATGTCATCGTTTTTATTTAATACTTCTAGTAAAAATTATTTCATTTTGAATTATTAAAACAATTTTAACTAGAATTAAGATAAATTACGAAAGTTCAAAATAATTATAGTTTGCATATCTATAATATTAAAACGAAACAGGGTTTTTTTTTTATTTCACGATTCTGAATCAACCACTTGACGGATTTTCATGATTTTTGTGTTGAAAGAAAAATAATTTTGAGAACTAGGGAATGTCGAAGCCATAATTTTAGTTTAGGGTTTCAGTTTTTTTGAAATTAAGTTTTAATTTTTAAAAAGTCTAGCAGCCGACGCTAGCAATTTAAAGTATTTTCAACGCTGGTTTAACTAACAGCTGGTTTATAACTGGCATTAAAATGTTTATGTTACGAGTTGTTTGTTTACAAAAATATTGTTCGTTGGTGTTTGCCTACATACTATTTCACTTTAAAATGTAGGTAGTTTTCCCCTACCGTGAAGGATATGCGTTATCAGGAAATGTATTATTTTGAACTAAACATCTCAAACACTTGCATTTAATCAAGTTTTGTCGTAAATGCAATCTGTGTAAGTATTTAGTTTATGCATTGCAAATTTCAACTCATATTTGGGAAATATTTTTTCAGCAGTTATCGCTTAATTGTTTAAGATATAAGTGGTTTACGTGTTGATACTTCGTTTTCTGTATGTTTGAATGTGAGTATGTCGGCATACTACAATTTTGGTTAGTAATGAAAGCGTCAATCGGTGTATTAGGTCTCTATAAAACTGTCAAATAAACTGCAGGGTGCAGCAGAAACCAAAGTCGACTCATACCATACCAACTATCCCCGCAGTGCTGATGATTCAGAAACTTGGGCACTGACCAAAGAACCGAAAAACCTTAATGCCGGGTTAGATAATAAAGTGCAGAGAAAATATACAGACCAGTTCAAGATAACGGCCCGGAGGTCGAAATAAAAAAGAACAGAGAGCTAAGGGAAATGTGTTAACACCCAAATATAGGGATGCTTTCCAGAAGTAGGTAAAGCTTGGATGGACAGACTGTGCATAAACTTTTAAAAAGTATATTCCAAGGAGTACCACACGATAGACGGGAAATATCAAGTTATGAAATGCATCCTCAGACTGATCTAAGTTTTGAAGAGGCAGGTGATAGAAGATATACGGTAAGTACATAAGTAGTACAGTATGCAATTGGAGGTGGCATGTAACTACTCTACTCAAAACCAGCGTGAATCGGTCGCCAATCTCACTTCAAGATTTTTCAAATCGACACAAATGCTGTTTTATGGTAAAGTTATCGGATTTAAAATGCATATCGCCATATTTTAGGTCTATATTCGAATGGAATAAATAGGTGGTCAAGTTACATTTGTTTATAAGGTGATCTTCCCCATTAAAACTGCCAGAATTTGTGTCTATGCGTGTAAACTAGATGTTCTGAATTATTCCGTTTTAGTTGACAACTTGATTCCCGTACGTAGGACGGGCCACCAGCTCGTTTGTTATAAATTTAAACATTTTTAACAGCTGATCCTTCAGTTAAATGTTTAACCACAATTTGATTGTAAACAAGGGATAAAAAAGTTAATAAATTTAATTAAAAGCTGGACGTAGGTACTTGGTAGAGGTGTCTACAGAAGGGACTTGGTCTGTAAAGGTGTCATGAAAAGAGAAACTATGTCAATTCCCTTGGAGCTCTGCCCCAGCGGCCTTTAAGTTCCCTTCCCGTGTTATTCTTATGAAGAAAAGAAGCTCGTATTTTGTATACCCTAATTTGAGAGAATAGTTAGGCGTAAAAACTTGGTAGATGTGTCTAAACAAAGGTCTTGGTGTCAGACGTGTCATCAAAAGAAAAACTATGTCAATTCTCTTGAGGCTCTATCCCAGTGGCATTTGAATTTATCTTGCCACGTATCAAGCATTAAGTTTCTACTTAGCTCAAGGCAACAAACATTTTATTATAAGTTAAGGTAAATACTGGTTTACTAAATTTAGCTTTGGTCTTAATCTAAATTAGTGTAATTGTATCCCTTTTTACCAAATTTACGCTTATATTTATATTTCTGACCTACTTAAAAACTACTTTTAGAATAAGTTTATGTTATGGTATTCCTCTTGACGAAATGATTGATATGACATATATACCCTACTTTATTTTTATTCCCTGATTTTTAAAGAGTCGCCATTGAAGTTTTTTCACGTCGTACAAAATTATTTATTAAACAATACAATAACTGTAAAATGTTAAGATTAAGCAATGTACAAACCAATTTAGATTAAATCTTCAACATATGTTTATTTATATAAAAAGCACACCTTTTACATAAAATCTCGAATCGTTGATTATTCAGCCCATTGCATGTTGTACTTAGGGCAACAATAACATTCAAATGTAAAAAAAAAATTAAAGTAAAATAATTTAGTAAACATCGTGAACATTAAAATAAGCTATAACAAAGCAGAAATGTTTTAATATATTTTCACCCACAATTTCTTTTATTTCAGCCGTCTTCCATTATTGTACTAGAATACTTATCACACGCTTAATAAACTTACATAAAAATACACAAATTTGTAAATTGCTAAGTAAAAATATGATTGACATCAACACTCTAAGACAGAAAGAAAACGTCTCAATAATTGACAACGTTATCCCTGCTTATAATATAGTATAGAGTACATTGCAGACAATTGACTGACAAATAAGTCATCCAAATGTTAATATTGCGTACTGGCTGAATAACGATCAGTTGTATTAAAATATACAAAAATCAGCAGTAAATTTTTTCTAATGCTATTCTTGTGGTGAACATTTTTTGTTTTATATAAATTTGTGTTCACCATTTTTCCTGCCGTCGCAGGATAGAGACCTTTAATTTTAGCCCTTTCCCGTCGTTTCTACGACTTCCCAGTCGCCTACAATTTTGACGCAAACAATCGCCTTACGTAATCTTATCTTACAAATATTATAAATGTGAAAGTTTTTGTGTTTGTTTGATTGTTTGTTTGTTTGTTTGTTTGAAGTTCAATCACGCATTAACTACTGGACGGATTGGGCTGAAATTTAGGATGATGATAGCTCACATTCCCGATCAATAGGCATATTTTTACCTCAAACATTCTTTCGGGATTCGCCCCAGTGGCTCTGCAGTTCCCCATGTTAACCTTATGAGTATTCATATATAAAGGGAATTAACGAATTTAGTCAGCTGTTTCAAATAAAAATGTTGGTTCTATGATATGCAATGGAATTATAAGTTATAAGGTTTACCCACAGGGTGCAGCCCTATTATTTTTGCATTTATGAAATCAGATAGTTTGAACTAAGCAGCAACAAAAAACTGTGATGCACAGTAATAACTGTCAAAGTAAAATTGTTTACAGTTATGTTAATGTTTTTAATTTCATGAATTATTTGTGATATTTTCGAATTTTAAATCATTTATTTTTCTCTATTGTTTAAGTGAAGGGGTAAAACAAATACTATAGTAAAGGCTATGGTAGATAAAATGTATACCGTAAATTCAAAGAAGCAAATTTTATCAAACTGTGTCCTCCCCCATTGCAAATGAAAGAGTATAACTTGAAATAGTATAACTAAAAGCATTATTATCTCCTTTTATCTATGCTTATATGCCAACCCCGTACGAAGGACGGGTACTCTGCTAGTTTAATATATAGATTTTCTACTGCATATTATGTTTCGTAACAATTGTTTAATCTCAACCAACTTTGTGCTTCTAAAATCGAAGCCTCAACGCAACTAAGTAACAATATAATATTAAATCATTTAATATGCAAAATCTCAATTTCAAAGGAACATTTAAATAATCCTTATCAAGTTAACTTAATACATTTTTAAAGGTTTTAAGTACCTTTTTGACTACATTCATGTATTATTTATGACATTACAGAAAGATCATCGGGAAGATACTTGTCAATCGTATGTTACGAACATTGGGAAGAATATTTGATTTTGTTGTACAATAAAAAATCATGCGTTGCCTGTATGAGCTGTGTTCACATTGTTGGTGAACAAATGGCAATCTGATTGATCTTTATTAGAAGTTCTTCGTGGAGAACTTTATAGAATATAGATGTATTTATTTGGAAATTGGTTTTAGTTTGTCTCCACTAAATCGAGAGATAGTTGGGCGTAGGAACTTGGTTTAGGTGTATAAAGAAAGGTGTATAGGATGTGCCGTCAACAAAGAAATACGCTTTATTTCCCAGTGGCTCCCTTTAAAGTTCCTTTTCCATGTTGCTCTTATGGAACAAAGATTTGTTTATATTTTGACCTGATGGATAATTGTAGACCTACACTATACTTAATTTAACTGTACAAGTGTTAAGTGTGTGTGTGTGTGTGTGTGTGTGTGTGTGTGTGAGTGTCCGTCCGGACGATTACTTGAGTAATTTTTGTATGATTTTGATAAAATTTTGTTTTAAGGTGTAAGGTGGGATGAGCTTGAATGAGTTCGCGAAGCAGCATGATCGGACCATGGGAACGGGGTTTAACGGAGGATTTATCGGGTAAAAATTGGGTTTTCTCCCTTAAAACACAAACTTTTTTCTCCAGACCTTTTTAAAGAGCTTAAAAAACAAATAATGAAGTATATCAAAGTGTTTTTGTACGGTGATTGGTTACGGAGAAAAAAAAATCATTTAAAATTCCCATGTTATTCTTATGGAAAATATCGTAAAATGTTGTAGTTGGCTTCTTTATGTCTTTATATTTTGGTCAAACTTAGCGGATTTATTTATTTCATACTAAGCTATTGATATTTTAATTAAAAACACACTTTATTAGTTTCCCTGTAGCACCTAACCTAAGTACTCGTTAAACATAAATGTTAATTTAATAGATTAATTAAAAATCAATCCAGGCAAATGTAAATTCGCTTAGTTGGCAGGTTTGCTGCAGCGGGGGTATTTGTTTACGTATTGAGTTTATATGTTGAGAAATTACCAAAACTGTAACTATTGTTTCTATACTTCTGTGTAATTTTATGATATTAACATATTTTGGAATTTGCATATCAGTTGGATCTCTATCAAATAGAACACATTTCTTTAATAGAAGGCCACATTAAATTTAAACCTAATATCACTTTTCTATTGCTGTATTTGAACACTTCGGTATGAGCATATTTTTACACATATGTATAAAACCTGCATGTTTTAATGTAAACGGTATAAGCCAAAAATATAGCATTTCAGGCTGATTGTTATTGCTTTATTCTCTGATTTAATGCATAGTTAAGTAGCATGTATGAGTGCCCCATGGTTTCAACTGCAGCAACTAGGTGGGATTGGTGATATCTTTGATGATTTCGTGATGAAGACCCTAGTAAATTCCTCCGCTACCGTCGGATGAATGCCAACTGTTTCTTGCAGCTGCTTGAAGGTTAATCCAGCCCTAAAATAGTATTTTAAGATATAATAACTAGGACTAGTAGAGATTGATAATTTTAAAACTAAGATAAACAAATTTGCTAACTTAATGCAGATATAAGGAAAATTGATGTAACATCAAAAATATAAAGACTCTGGTGATATCTTACTAATATTATAAATGTGAAAGTTTGTGTGTTTGTTTGTTTGAAGTTCAATCACGCATTAACTACTGGACGGATTGGGCTAAAATTTGGCATGATGATAGCTCACATTCCCGATTAACATATAGGCATATTCTTATCTGAAAAATCATTTCGGGCTCCGCCCCAGTGGCTCTGTAGTTCCCCCTGTTAACCTTATGAGTATATATATTTAAAGAGAGTTAAAGAGTTTAGTCAGCTGTTTCAACTGAAAAAGTTGGTTCTATGATATGCAAAAGCATTAAAAAAATAATAATAAGAATTACCAACAGGATTCAGCACTATTATTTTTCTGTATTTATGTTAACAGCTAATGTAATACGCAATGAGAACTGTCAAAGTAGGATTGTTTACAGTTATGTTTATGTTTTTAATTTAATGAATAATTTGTGATATTTTGTGACTTTTTAATAATTTATTTGTCTCTATTGTTTAGGTGAATTGGTAGAAGATTATGGCTATGGTAGATGTGTAATACTATAGTATACCGTAAATTTAAGAAGCAAATTTTATCAAACTGTGTCCTTCCCCATTGCAAACGCTAAGCTTGAGTATAACTGCAATAAGCATTTTATACTTATATACCAACCCCGTACGAAGGACGGGTACTCTGCTAGTTTATTTATAAATTCAAAGAAAATAAGTTTTTTTGGTAATTTTATAGATACTCACCCACTTTTACTTTTACTACTTTTACACTTTTACTTTTTTATAGTTGTATGATTCCATGAATCTAAAGTAGTGAGCAACACACGTTAAATGAGATTATAGACTTTTGCTTTTCTTACAATGATAAACCAAATCATAAACAGTTTTGCTAGAAGAACAGAAAATGCCTCGAGCTCAAAGAAGAAATATTGAAAACAGGAGGAGGAGACGTCTAATAAAAGATCGTATGCCTATGTGGAGAGTAGAATAAGAGAGGGTTGGTCTGACAGTACGGAATCCAGATAAAAACACACACACTTGGTGATATAAATAGTATGTGCCAGTTCTGCTATGCAACTTATTTTGGAAGTGAAAAAATACATGAATAATAATACACAAAATATATAATTGGTCTCAAGTCGAGGTATTACCATAAGGCCTAAGCTAATAGCTAATTCCCTATATGGGAAATTTGCTAAAATAAAAAATGAATTTTGATGTTTATTTGTTTTCACGTCCAGTGCCTTTGGATGACTGAAATCTGTCATCGCATGCTGATTGGTTCCTGGAATCTGGAACCCAATTTCAGCTGTCTCTAGTAGACATTTCTGAATTTCGATATGACTAATCAAAGTCATTTTAAACTTAATTGAGGTATAATTAATAAATATACATAGTCTCTGTGAAAATTTTGAAAAGTAGGGCACTCTTGACATTGTGGATTGCTAAATTCTTCCACTGTCACACAGAGTTTGTAAAAGCGAGTCGAACGCTCGTACTGCCCAGTGAATGCTGGAATCTCGTAATGAACACGTTCCACGCAAATCACATTTACTGTTGTCTCATGGTGGTCTTCGGACCTATCCATGACTGAAGAGACTAAAATAAAGTCGAAACAACAGAGCACACTTCTAATCCTGAAAGATGGATTAGTCGTATTGGACATAGCGCAGGCTCAATCAAATTTCGAATCTACAAACCACACACGAACATGGATCGTACACACCCGAGACGGTACGTGTGACAATCTCAATGCTCGGAGAGGTTGAGATTTTGGTTTTGTAATTTGAAAGAACATTCAAAAGAATGTAATTGAAAATTGGCAAGGGATTCGTCCCATTTACCTTCAAAAAGATTAACCTGTAATGAAGCGCTTGTCTTATCCCCTCACAATAACGCGTAACCGGGTTTTAGACGTAGGGCAGATGCTGATCTTAATTGCAGCTATCAACCACGAAAGCTATATGCTGTGGGAACCCTCACGATCGCCGGACAGGCAGATGCCGCCCACACGAATTGTGTAGAAGAGCCTAAACGTGCTACTGTTTGATGATATCAGTGATTCTAAAATTGCAGTCTGATTGAGAAGACTGACCAGCTCCGCTGGATTTGCAACTACATCACCTGTCACAATCACTTTAACCAATTAATAATTTTGAGTGACTTGTAACATTAGGTGCAAGTGTTTGGCTTCGCAACCTTCTAAATTCTAAATTAATTTTGCAGGTTAGATGTATTGGTCACGAAACTCGTTCTTGGGGTTATACGTGCGAAAAGACGCCCTAGTGGCGGAATCACTCTTGCAACGTAAAAGGTGCGATTATACGCATAGCGATATCATCTGTTTCGGTCTCAGGGCTAAACAGCCCATACCTCATCAGGTGCACACTTTAGTGCACGACAGATTGAATTATAATATGTTGAGGACGGATTAAATTTTTCATCGTCCAACTGAAATTTTGAATTTTGATGTTTCTAAATTTTGAAAAGATGAAATTGTCAACTTAGAGTTGACCAGGCACACCTGAGTATTTACTCATTGTTCTTGAATTATTGTGGACGGACTCATCAATTTTGATGTTTATTTGTTTTCACGTCCAGTGCCTTTGGATGACTGAAATCTGTCATCGCATGCTGATTGGTTCCTGGAATCTGGAACCCAATTTCAGCTGTCTCTAGTAGACATTTCTGAATTTCGATATGACTAATCAAAGTCATTTTAAACTTAATTGAGGTATAATTAATAAATATACATAGTCTCTGTGAAAATTTTGAAAAGTAGGGCACTCTTGACATTGTGGATTGCTAAATTCTTCCACTGTCACACAGAGTTTGTAAAAGCGAGTCGAACGCTCGTACTGCCCAGTGAATGCTGGAATCTCGTAATGAACACGTTCCACGCAAATCACATTTACTGTTGTCTCATGGTGGTCTTCGGACCTATCCATGACTGAAGAGACTAAAATAAAGTCGAAACAACAGAGCACACTTCTAATCCTGAAAGATGGATTAGTCGTATTGGACATAGCGCAGGCTCAATCAAATTTCGAATCTACAAACCACACACGAACATGGATCGTACACACCCGAGACGGTACGTGTGACAATCTCAATGCTCGGAGAGGTTGAGATTTTGGTTTTGTAATTTGAAAGAACATTCAAAAGAATGTAATTGAAAATTGGCAAGGGATTCGTCCCATTTACCTTCAAAAAGATTAACCTGTAATGAAGCGCTTGTCTTATCCCCTCACAATAACGCGTAACCGGGTTTTAGACGTAGGGCAGATGCTGATCTTAATTGCAGCTATCAACCACGAAAGCTATATGCTGTGGGAACCCTCACGATCACCGGACAGGCAGATGCCGCCCACACGAATTGTGTAGAAGAGCCTAAACGTGCTACTGTTTGATGATATCAGTGATTCTAAAATTGCAGTCTGATTGAGAAGACTGACCAGCTCCGCTGGATTTGCAACTACATCACCTGTCACAATCACTTTAACCAATTAATAATTTTGAGTGACTTGTAACATTAGGTGCAAGTGTTTGGCTTCGCAACCTTCTAAATTCTAAATTAATTTTGCAGGTTAGATGTATTGGTCACGAAACTCGTTCTTGGGGTTATACGTGCAAACCATGTTCGTGTGTGGTTTGTAGATTCGAAATTTGATTGAGCCTGCGCTATGTCCAATACGACTAATCCATCTTTCAGGATTAGAAGTGTGCTCTGTTGTTTCGACTTTATTTTAGTCTCTTCAGTCATGGATAGGTCCGAAGACCACCATGAGACAACAGTAAATGTGATTTGCGTGGAACGTGTTCATTACGAGATTCCAGCATTCACTGGGCAGTACGAGCGTTCGACTCGCTTTTACAAACTCTGTGTGACAGTGGAAGAATTTAGCAATCCACAATGTCAAGAGTGCCCTACTTTTCAAAATTTTCACAGAGACTATGTATATTTATTAATTATACCTCAATTAAGTTTAAAATGACTTTGATTAGTCATATCGAAATTCAGAAATGTCTACTAGAGACAGCTGAAATTGGGTTCCAGATTCCAGGAACCAATCAGCATGCGATGACAGATTTCAGTCATCCAAAGGCACTGGACGTGAAAACAAATAAACATCAAAATTGATGAGTCCGTCCACAATAATTCAAGAACAATGAGTAAATACTCAGGTGTGCCTGGTCAACTCTAAGTTGACAATTTCATCTTTTCAAAATTTAGAAACATCAAAATTCAAAATTTCAGTTGGACGATGAAAAATTTAATCCGTCCTCAACATATTATAATTCAATCTGTCGTGCACTAAAGTGTGCACCTGATGAGGTATGGGCTGTTTAGCCCTGAGACCGAAACAGATGATATCGCTATGCGTATAATCGCACCTTTTACGTTGCAAGAGTGATTCCGCCACTAGGGCGTCTTTTCGCACGTATAACCCCAAGAACGAGTTTCGTGACCAATACATCTAACCTGCAAAATTAATTTAGAATTTAGAAGGTTGCGAAGCCAAACACTTGCACCTAATGTTACAAGTCACTCAAAATTATTAATTGGTTAAAGTGATTGTGACAGGTGATGTAGTTGCAAATCCAGCGGAGCTGGTCAGTCTTCTCAATCAGACTGCAATTTTAGAATCACTGATATCATCAAACAGTAGCACGTTTAGGCTCTTCTACACAATTCGTGTGGGCGGCATCTGCCTGTCCGGCGATCGTGAGGGTTCCCACAGCATATAGCTTTCGTGGTTGATAGCTGCAATTAAGATCAGCATCTGCCCTACGTCTAAAACCCGGTTACGCGTTATTGTGAGGGGATAAGACAAGCGCTTCATTACAGGTTAATCTTTTTGAAGGTAAATGGGACGAATCCCTTGCCAATTTTCAATTACATTCTTTTGAATGTTCTTTCAAATTACAAAACCAAAATCTCAACCTCTCCGAGCATTGAGATTGTCACACGTACCGTCTCGGGTGTGTACGATCCATGTTCGTGTGTGGTTTGTAGATTCGAAATTTGATTGAGCCTGCGCTATGTCCAATACGACTAATCCATCTTTCAGGATTAGAAGTGTGCTCTGTTGTTTCGACTTTATTTTAGTCTCTTCAGTCATGGATAGGTCCGAAGACCACCATGAGACAACAGTAAATGTGATTTGCGTGGAACGTGTTCATTACGAGATTCCAGCATTCACTGGGCAGTACGAGCGTTCGACTCGCTTTTACAAACTCTGTGTGACAGTGGAAGAATTTAGCAATCCACAATGTCAAGAGTGCCCTACTTTTCAAAATTTTCACAGAGACTATGTATATTTATTAATTATACCTCAATTAAGTTTAAAATGACTTTGATTAGTCATATCGAAATTCAGAAATGTCTACTAGAGACAGCTGAAATTGGGTTCCAGATTCCAGGAACCAATCAGCATGCGATGACAGATTTCAGTCATCCAAAGGCACTGGACGTGAAAACAAATAAACATCAAAATTGATGAGTCCGTCCACAATAATTCAAGAACAATGAATAAAAAATGAATTGAAACGAGGTTTAAGGGTATTGCAATTTTGCTAAGTCTAAAAAATATAAGAGTTCAGTGTGCCAATACTAAATTATCAATAAAATTTATATTATGCTATGTATTGATACCTTAACGCAGCGGCGAATCCTTGCATCACTTCCCCAGCCGATGGACCCAGTATATGCATTCCCAAGATCTCGCCTTCAATTTCCTGCTCTCTGTGTAATTCTTGCTGTACTTCCTTTCCTTGCTGTTCTTGCTGTTCTACCTTTCCTTGCTGATCTTCTTTTACTTGCTTTTCTTTCCCACTTTGCTTTTTGGGTGTCTTTACTATAACCTTCAAATAACAACTATTTTGACCTCTATGTGCAACTGTAAACTCCAAAGGAGTGAATATAGAATGATATATCTGAAATCAACAGCAATCTCTATCAACTCCTATAATATAATATCACTCTCTTTAAAATCACCATCCAAAAACATATTGCAAACATGCTTATGATGACATATTATTTGTTTCGATTCCAACAGATATCGTTTTTATCTCCTTGTCTCGAGTGTTGACCCACCTTCCCACATTTCTTTGTCAGCGTCCCTTTACGCTAAACTAACCTTATTATAGTCTACTTTATATAGATCTACAACTATAATCATAGTTATAATATTAAAAAAATGTCACCCATTGTGTTTTATATTCGTTAAGTTTGTATATTCTCAAAGTCAAAATGATTTAGTTATTAAAATTGAGTTTTAATACTTAGTAGTTTTACAACCGTACTAGAACAGTGCATTGAATGAAATAAAGTGTGTAAAGTAAATAAACGGTATCCTCAATCTGACACATACATTCTCCTATTAGCTTGTCAGCGTAGGTAAGCTGTGGGAGTTGTTATAATACTTTATAGGAAAAATCGCTAAAGTTTTCAATAGCTTTTTAAATGTAATTTTTAAAGCATTAAGGGGTTGTACAGTTTTGTTTAGAGCTTAATGAATTATGATATTCTAAATTTTAAACAAAACCATTCAGCCACTGTCGTACAAAATCTATTTTTTAATTATTTTATGAAAAAATCCAAATTAAAATTCATAAAATCCGAAACAATTTCGAAAATAAAATATTGGACACTTCATTGTATACGCATAACAAATATCATTGAAATCGGACCACAGTTGTGGTCTGTAGCGCTGTACACACACGCGCATACCCACACATGCACACACACACACACACCCACACACACACACACAGAGACAACACTTCGAAAACCAATTTTCTTGGTTCAGGGGACCCAAAGCAGATATTTAGCTACTGTTTACACCCAAAACTCGTACTCCTAAATTTTGACGAAAACAATACTTTTCCATGTAATGTGTATAAGAAAGAAATAAATTACTAGCCTATTACAAAAGTATTTGCTGTGCTAATATGCTGTAGTCGTGTAAAACTTCTTTATGGAGTGAGAACGTACCTCAATCGTGTATGCTGTACCACTGTAGGCATTTTTTGCACTATTCTCAGTCTTTCCCACGAAGCTGTACTCGAGTGGGGTGAACACTGTGGTCGGTACGTTCTCATACACCATTTGCACTTTACTGTTACCGAACAGCCTCCTCACCAGCAGCTGACCAGCTTTTATAGCCACTGGCGTCAACTCGGGCTTGTTCTGTAACATTCAAACTTACAGATTTCACTGTTCACTTTATTTTAAATGCAATACAATGAGGAAATAGTTAGTCGGGTAACTAGTGCGCAAAGTTTCACTTTGCGTTTGTGTTATGCATTGTATTTTTCCTACACTTACTATAAAGCATACAACGGGGGTTCGCCGAATTTCATGCTAACATTTCGTTTTGGGACAGCTCAGCTAATTCATATGTTAGAGAGATGATTTTTGCGTTGAATGGTTCCTTAATAATAGCATTTTTGTTTATTATAAGTTGTTCAAACTATTCAACATTTCTAATGGAGGTGGCATACAAATAAATAATGAGTGAAATATATGCAATGTCAAACTGTCGTCGGTTATCGTCAACTCGCCATCACCCGGTTGCAGCTCCCCGGGTTCCAGGCCTAACGCCTTGTTATTTCTGGTTGTGGGGCTACTTGAAGAGGAAGATTTTCACCACAAAACCCCAAACTGTTGCAGATCTTAAGACCAGTATTCGTAAGACATTGCCGCAGTACCAAAGCCCATGATACGACGGGTAATTGCAGGGTTCAAAAAAAGATTTGGAAACCTGCTTGGATGTCGGTGGATATCATATGAGATATGTCATATTCCATAAGTAAAAATGGTTTAAACTATAAAAGGTATCAAATTACCTGAGTACTGCCAGAATGATCCTGTTGGTCCTTACGGATTACGCATTTCAAAGAGCTTAAGTCCTCATCATCAGATCTTGTACAAGAAACACATCTATCACTTCGAAAAGGTCGTCAAAAGTTTAAATATACAACACGGACACATAATAAATAAACACATTTTACAATTACGGGTAGTCGAAACGCGTAATCCGTAAGGACCAACAGGATCATTCTGGCAGTACTCAGGTAATTTTATATCTTTTATAGTTTAATCCATTTTTACTTATGGAATATGACATATCTCATATGATATCCACCGACATCCAAGCAGGTTTCCAAATATTTTTTTGAACCCTGCAATTACTCGTCGTATCATGGGCTTTGGTACTGCCCCCTATAAAAAAGTAATTTCTGGCCATATATGGCCATATCAAAATTCCATATATGGTTTCATAAAGCCATATATGGTTTTTTATGGACATATATGGAAGCAGATATGGCCAGATGTGGTTGTATCCATATATGGTGGTGTCCATATATGTAGTCTATATATGGAATTATTGGCCATATATGGCCATACATGTTTTCTATATATGAAATGATTGTCCATATATGGCCATACATGTTTTCTATATATGAAATTATTGCCCATATATGGCCATAAATATCCTCCATATATGGAATCATGGTCTTTATATGGCCATATATGACTCCCAGGTATGGAATTAAATTACTCATATACGGAATAATAATTTTCCATTTATGCTAATGTATAAATGAGTTTTTGACAATAACTGGAATTATTATAAGGAATAGTTGCCACATTTGGATTTTGTAACTGGACTCCCAAACACTTCTTATAATATATATAATACTATAAATCTTAAAGTTTGTGAGTTTGTGTATTTTCTTGTTGCTCTCGGAAGCACAAACTACTGAACTGATTGAGTTGAAATGTGGTACAGTGGGGGGGCAGATAATATAGGCATTTCTCATTTAAAGTAATTAGTAGTAAAGTAATAAAGTATCCAGATTTGAACCCAGATGACAAAATCCTGTACATACATCTATTGTACAATTTTATTATAACGCAACAAAATCTTAAAACTGACGTATAATTTTAAAATTGTAAGTGTAGTAGGCCTAAATAAAGAGAATATTATATTAATAATTAATTTATTGTACCTTTGCTATCAAACAGCTGCAAATATCTATGTCACGTAGTTATTCTATATTAATAATAAAATTCTTCAAATGACATAAAATGTCTAAGAAAATCTTGTTTTACGAGACCAAATACAGCTTCTCTTATTCGTAATGGGTTTTGTAAAGACATCTGATATGAAGCGGTTGTGGTGTAGTGGTCAAAGGGGGTAGACTCCCACGCTGGAGTCCCGGGTTCAAATCCCAGTCGGCTACTAGAAAATTTTGTTTTGAAATTTTCAAATTAAAAATTTTTATTATGGTTTTAATGCATAGTTTATAAGATTTAATGTGAAAATATGTTTAATTGTAATTTTTTTATTTATTTATACCATAAATAGTACCATAATCAGTGCAAGGAAGGCCACTTTGTCAGGGAACTGTAGGAAAATAACTATTGTACGTATGGCGTTTTAACTGGATTAAATTATGATAACTGAACTCCATCTGTAGTAGATAGGTTTTTGGGCTGTGGCTAAAATGTAGGGTGTGTTTTTAGTGCAAACAATAATCTATTATCTATTATAGGTCAAAAACCTTAAGTCAACAGTTCAACAACACTGTGTACTTCAACAAGAGGTGGTGAAACTCACGACATGTTACGCCTATTCAGGCATCGTCAAGTGATATTTACAAGAATGTTTCATCCAAATTAGATTCGTCATTACAGTCAAATAAATACACATTAAAAACGCAACGAAAACCCATTTAAACATTTAGAGTATGCCGACAATGCCAGTCACGGTACGGAAGCAAACTGGCTGGAATCAGTAACCCCGATCCCTCAAACCGATCATTTCTATTGTTGTTGGCTATTATGGCGTTGGAAATTGAATGTGATTTGAAGTTAAGCTGGTGGTTTAAAATATAGGGTTTACTGTGGTTTTCTTGGAAACTTTTGTATTTAATTTTAAAATTCTTCTAGAGAATCTAATTTATTTCATTTTTTTCAAATATGAAGAGTTTCCAGGTTATTGTTGATTATATCTACGGTGTGAGTTTTCTCCAATAAAAGCTGGGCAATAGTGGCTGCTCTGGGTTCGGGACCATGTCCTTTGTGCCGTTGGGTAAAGGTCCTGCACGTTTGTCTGATGTAAAAATCAGGACAATCCATACATTTTAATTTGTAGACTCTAGATTTTCGAGTTAATTACCATGGAGATTTTTTTACTATAGGGATTTTCTGCTCTTATTGGTATTTCTGACGCTCTATCTGGCATTCAGAAATTTCTGACTGGCAGGACCCTTTTTGCTGTTTGTACATATTTTAATTCAAAGATGTATAGTTTATGTTCAACTAAACCAAAGTATAATAAACTATTGTATGTTTTCTTTTACAGGACATTACAGGGGAAAATCTTACACTAGTGATGAAACAAAAAAGAACTGGTTGGTTGTAATAATAAAAATAAATAATAAGATAGGCCTGTAACATTTTTCAAAAGTAGAGTCTTGATAAAAATACAAAATATTTTTTTATTAGAAAATAAAGATATACAAAACTTTTGAAAAATAGTTTCTTACAAAAAAAAGTAAATAAATCATATTTAAAACCAACTATTTGTCCAAAAAGTGCACAAAACGATAAACCACTGAAAGTATTTTAATAACTACATCACTGAAAATGTTATTTCATGAACAGTTGATTGGTGCCAAGTACTTTGTAAAACACTTTCATACAACATAAATATTATAGACAAATCATCGACTGGTTCAAATCGGTCGTTTGCCAGAATATAAATCACATTTATGTGTTTACACAGACCAAATGAAAAATTTGTACAGCTAAAGAAAAGAAGTAAACAAACAAAGCAATATATGTTCTTGTAGACATTGAAATGTACTACACAGTTAGGCAGATAATTTATTTCCCAAACGAACTTTGCCACCGGATAACTATAGGTGAATTTACAGTGATTTACGGCGATAAATTACCATTGAAAGTAAAGTAGTTTTGTTTTAAAACTTCTGTTAGCAGTGCCATCATTTTGTGCAGATTGTGTACCATTGTTGGGCTATTAGTACATGTGGGCCAACGAGATCCAATACAATTTAATTTGGATGAAACGTTCTTGTGAAGATCACTTGACTTGACGATTCTTGAATAGGGAATAGGCTAAACATGTCGTGAGTTTCACCACCTCTTGTTTAACTTATGACGTTAGGTATCCTTATAATACGTGAGGGCGATTTCTACGAAACACTACTCCTCCGTTAATAATGAACGGATTTTTACAAGCGATGTGTCAAAATAAAGTATTTTTTTGTGTAAACGCCCCCTTTTACCAATTCCTGTAATAAAGGTCCTCGGGCTTTGCCCCACAGGCCATCAAAATATCAATGTACTTCTTATTAAGAAAATATTGTGTTTACTTAAAGAGACAAATGTTATGTTAATTACAGCTGTTCATAGTAAACACATGATACACACAAGAGCTTTCGTTTTCAGAGTGAGTTCGTTTCCAGTTTCGATAACTGGAGTGGAGTGATTGATTACATAATCTTTGAGTTGACTTTTTTAATTAATCGGAAATTACTACTGTTATTAGTTTTGAACGCCTGTAATACTTTGCAATTGCTCGAATTCGAGAAACAGGTGCACTAGTGTACCTATAATAGTATAATTAAACAGTTCAGGGGCCACACAATGAATTTATCATATTTCATGTATCTATTAATTTAAACTATATTTTTAAAGTACATGATCTGAGGGATGTTATCTAGATGTGGCAGCTACGTATCTTTACTTCTATCGTTAGTCTTGAATACTGCAGTTTTATACAATTCACCTTATTGTATAATCAGAGCCTTTTCAGAGGTATACTAAATATGTTGTTATTATTTTCAGGATGATTTCTACATACAGTTGTAAATGTTGAATATATTGTGTTTCATTATCAGAAGGCCGCATTTTATAAATGATTTATTCTATTTTTTAGTCTATGAAACACTAATAAAAATAAATAATAAAATTATTCTAGATGTTAAATACCTGATTGTTGCCACTGTAATCCCCTGTCGTCTGGATGGCGACCGGTTTCGACACTCATGGTGTCATTGTCAAGCCGTAAAGACGTGTTGTCACTCCTAGGAGGTCGTCATAAAGTCTTGAAAATATTTAGAAAATATTTATGACGACCTCCTAGGAGTGACAACACGTCTTTACGACTTGACAATGACACCATGAGTGTCGAAACTGGTCGCCATCCAGACGACAGGGGATTACAGTGGCAACAATTAGGTATTTAACCTCTAGAATAATATTGTTAAGTAATCCGGAAAGCAACACCTCAAAAAATTTAAATAATAAAGACTGAAACACCCACTCACTATATTAACAGTCATCAACCTACCTTAAACATTCAGCTGTCCATAACGATTGTAAAATCTTGTGAATGGCATTGCGATAGTTGAGTGAATTACAAACTCATGGTAATTTAGGTGCCAGATTAAAACACGTAGTTGGATTACAACACGTGTTCGGTTTTAGTCAAGTGACCTAACTGATATTCAAATACGGTCATCATAAAGTAAATGTTGAGTAGTTCCAATTGGTTGTTATTTCTTAAATACTACAATTGTTTACTGTCACCTAAAGTATTATAATTTTACAACAGTTATGATGTAACATTAGTATTCCGCTTTAACGCATGTATTGCTAGCCAGCAACAGAAGTCAAACAAATCAAACCTAATTCATTCCGTGAAAAATAAAAATTGTTTACAAAAATTACAATACAGTAATTCAAAAAAATAATGGATACTGGAAGTACTCAGGGAAGTACTAGTGACTTACATACAACACATCCCCTATGGCATATATGTCTTCTACATTTGTTTTATCCCCTTCCTTAACATCTATGTGTCCGTCTTCAGTTTTGTCAACTCCCGCATTTTCCAGCTTGAGTTGCGCAGTCTGCGGTGTCCGCCCTGAAGCCACCATAACAGTGTCGAAGCAGTCTACTTCCTCCTCCATGCTCTGATAAGGATGAGAACTGTCATATGTATTGTTTTGATTTCATATGCAATACTTGTACTTTTAACATAAGTTTTTTCAAACATCAAAAAGAGGCATCTCTTTGCCTAAATTTAAAAAATCATACTTTATAGCTAACATTTTACGTTGTTGGCTCTCGCAATACAATAATGTGTTTAAATCGTAAGCTTTCTGGATTCCGTTTATTAAGAAAGATCATTAATCCAAGGAAAATATTAAGAAGTAACAGATCAATGGTATTTGTCAGAAATTTTGATTCAAAACTATAGTAAAAACCGATCCTAAGCTAAATACTTTTTAAGTTACCCTAACTTGTTGGACCTCAATCAGCTTCATATTAAATGGTACGTGTTGATGTCATCACCTAGCAAAACCAACCATACAGTTACAAAAATTGTACTATTCGTGTTTTGTTAATTAGTTAAATGTTTTGAAAAATACGAAATTCTTATCACAAAAAATATCCGCAAACATTTATGTACTATTATTGAAAAAAAACTCACTCTAGTTTTCCATGTCACGCAGCGTTTCAGTCTTTTTCCTAAGAACCAAGACCATCCTTTCTTTTCGACAATCGAAGTGGCTTTAGTGTTTAGTAGAATTTTGACGTTCCTAGATCGTAGGTCCCGTACCATCTTTGCTACCATTATTTTATCCATATCCTTCAACACCTTATTTCGTACTATCACGGTTACGTCGAAACCCATTCCATTCAGAAAACCTGCAGACTCCATAGCAATATCTAAGAAAGGGTTAGTTAAGTAAAATATGAAAACTATGAAAAATAAATGTAAAATATGTCCAGTTTTAAACTTAAGAGTAGGCTTAATATGTAACTGAAAATTACTTATTCCATACACGAAGTAAAGGTCACTATTGCAATACTCATGCGTGTCAGTTATCAAAAATTTTATATACCTACTTTTATGGCTATTGATTCCTAAACTACAAATTAGCTTAGAATAGTTAAGATCAACTCAAAAGGATACAGCCGCCTCCTATAATGAGGGTTTTTCCGGGTGGGTTGCTGAGGGAGAACAGGTCGTCACTAGTAATAGCGTACTGGAGAGCTCCTGGAATTTCAGGATACTTCGGCCGTCCTCCTACAGCGATCAGAATATACTTCCCTTTGACTATTTTGGTGTTCGTTGACAGCTCGCCAGTTTTACTTTTCTTTTTCACCAAGGTCACCTTTACAGTTTTTGCATCCACAAACTCTCCCAGGCCATTGAGGTATTGAGTAACGCTGTACAATAATAACTATCAGAACATTAAATTCTATAGAATTCTATAGAACACAAATAATAAAATATTCACTAAATAAATTACTGTTCCTTTTACACAGATTATAGATAATGTACATAAGTACACCGTAAAAAGGCTATTAACAAGTGCAATCCAAATATACTGATATTATAGGCCTATATAAGTTTGAAACATTATTCCGTACAGTTTATTTTTAGTATTTTAAAGTCACAATCTAAACGGATCTTAAGGATTTGTTTATTACATATAATAAAATCATAGTTTTTTGTATACATCCCGTCTATATGGACCAGCTGTCACCAATGTACCTACAAAAGAACAGAGTTGTGTGAGCCAGTCACAGAATGTGCTAGAGTCCAAAGTTCTATCGTCTACCTTATTTTTTGTTGCTGATAAAGTTTATGAGTTATAACAGTTGCTATAGCTCACAATAAGTCATTCCATCAGTTTGACTTGGTAAACAAAGTTCAAGTATTCCACAGAAATCTGTATCAATAGTCAAAGATAATACAAAATACACTCACAATAATTTCTTATATATTACTACTAACTAAATTATTAGAGGATTAATCAATTAGCCGCATGGAAACACATTTTTACGTTACCAAAACTTGATCGAGCATGTAGAATTCATAAGGTGAATAGATTAACTCTTACTCATTGTTGTGGCTTGCCCCTGAACTGGTAAGACAAATATAAAATAATAGTGGTTTATTTACCTTCACTTTCGTCCCAGTTCAATAAAAGTTGTAGTAACTACAGCCATGGTTTCGACGCTAGTTGCGTCATGGTCATGTAGTTAGCAAGTCGAGATATATCTTGTCATAGTCAGTCGCTTGGACGTCGTCATATTCACACAAACACGGACACGGACATTATCACACACGTACATTCTTAAATAGATAAAAATAAAAATGAGTGTTCTCCTGCCGGCTCCCGCGACGGTACAATTTGATAAATACTGTTCATCACAGGCCTGTGTTCCGTCCACGAGAACCTTTTATTTTAATCTATTTAAGAATGTACGTGTGTGTTTATGTCTGTTTCCGTGTTTGTGTGAATATGACGACGTCCAAGCGACAGACTATGACAAGATATTTCTCGACCTGCTAACTACATGACCATGACGCAACTTGCGTCGAAACCGTGGTTGTCGATACTACAACTTTTATTGAACTGGGACGAAAGTAAAGGTAAATAAACCACTATTAAATCAACTTTTTCCAACATTAAAAACTTGTACGTGCAATATTACTGTACTTTTTATAAAACTTTACACACCAAAACGTTTGCAACTATTCTTAATTCATAGCTCTTTAAGTAAGAATAGCAGGATATGTGAACTGAAACAATCGTTCAAAGAATAGGTTAAACTGAAACGTAGGTAACCTAAAAATATGCCTAGAACATTTTTTAGGCATCTACCAAAACAATTGCTCTTTTTTAAGACGTTTCTGGTCTCTGCAAAGAAAATGTTAGGTGTTCAATACACATGTCATCTTACATTGTTTCCTTATCTCCCGTTAGCTGGTTTCGTGTTAAATCGCTGGTACCTTGTACGTGATCTTGGACTGCACGAACCATTTTCTTCCAGTTAAGCTTTACTTCTTCAGGTTTATTGATTTCCCACCCATAGTGTGATGCATCCTAAAATCGCACAAATCACTCTAGATGTAAAGAATCACAGAAAAGGGAATAAGAAATTATTCCCTCGTCTGGTAGAATGCACTAAAAGGGTATTACAAATTGCACCTCGTGGTAAAAAATGCCCTATCCCCTTTACTAACTCCTCCTCGCGGTCGAAACGACCATGCCTAGGGTATGGGAAATTGCGCAACAAACTGCGCCTCCCGGATAAAAAAAAAACATCCATTTATTTCTACTCGCCACCTAAGATGTTTATGCGAGTAATGTAATATTTAAGTTTGTATAAGAACAATACGCCTTTAGTAGGTCATCCAAGCAAGCTAAATTTGTAAAAGATACACAAGGTAAATGTAGACCTTTACTTTGAAGTAAACACAGGTACCCCTCAGCTTTAGGGGTCGACCTTTACCTAATTTTAAAACAAAATTAATTTAGATTATTAGTGCTAAACGTTGATTTTGAGAAACCAGGGCTAAATATTTGTAATCAGTTTTCGGTCGAGGTATAGGCTACACAATATAAGTAGGTAAAGGGATTAGGGTGTTAGGCCCAAAAATGAAAGTTCAGAAAATCTATTTAATTAGAAAATGGAAAATCTAATTTACTGGAAACATTTTCAAATCATAAATCTTTAAAAAATACAAAAAGTTGTTGTACCACAAGCCAATTCTTTATTAACACACCATACAATTCTCAAAACATTTTCAACAAATGTAAAGTAAAAAAAAAAGTTAAACTAAATAACAAATTCAAATAAGCAAAATGTTTGTTAACCATATTTAAATAAAAGAGTATCTTTATTTTTTAATGTTTTTATTTCATAGTTATTCAAGTATAAATCATTTTTGTGGAATTCCCTATAGGGAAGTAGCTATTACCGTAGACCTATTATTAACGGTATTAACGGCTATTAACGGTAAGACCTAGGCCCGGGACCGATTTACTTTTTCATTTTGATGTCCCCAGAGGCCAAAAACACCATTCGTTCAAATTTATATACAGGGTGACAAAAAAGTCTGGAAACGGCTTGATATATTTTTAACTAAATTCGTGAGAAAATTCAAACCTTTCACACCAACTTATTTGTATGAAAACTACTTTTTGCAAGCATTACCATTTTTTTTTACCTTCACCAGGGGACGGCCCATGAGGAGTAGGTAAATAATATTTAATGTAAGCATAGGTTGATATGCACGTCATTTTAAAGGTCTGGTTAAGTGGAGTTCATTGCCGGAAACCGCGTCAAAAAAGGATAATCCGTTACAAAATGGCGGCAGTCCAAAGTTCTTGCGGAATATACCTGCACAGGCCTAAGTATTGGCATTGACTATGAGGAATGAATCCAATGAGTCAATGGTATTGGTAAAATACTCATAGTCAACATTAGCCGGGAATTCTGAAACCCGATTGAATTTGTTTTGGGGATTGAATAAACTTAGTCAATGAGCTAGTTGACTTAAAAATACAATTTCAGCTCTCAAGCTAATGTTTAATACGAGTATTTACCAATACTAAGGCCTGTGGAGGTATTTTCCGCAAAAACTTTGGACTGCCGCCATTTTGTAACGGATTCACTTTTTTTAACGCGGTTTCCGGCAATGAACTCCACTTGACCGGACCTTTAAAATGATGTGCATATCACATACCTATGCTTACATTAAAAATTATGTACCTACTCCTCATGGGCCGTCCCCTGATGAAGGTAAAAAAATGTTAATGCTTGAAAAAAGTAGTTTTTATAAATGTAAGTTTATGTGAAAGGTTTTAATTTTCTAACTGATTTAGTTAAAAAGATATTAAGTCGTTTCCAGATTTTTTTGTCACCCTGTATATAAATGTGTGTGTGTCTGTGAACGCGATAACTTGAGTAATTTTTGTCTGATTTAGATGAAATTTGGTTTGGTAATGGAAATTTGGTGGTATTAACTTGAATGGGTTCGCGAACCAGCATGATCGTACCATGGGAACAGGGTTTTACGGGGGGTTTTATGGGGTAAAAATTGGTCTTTCTAAATTTTTGACCCTCAAAACACAAAATTTCCAAATTTCTCTCATGACCTTTTTGAAGAGTTAAAAAACCAAACAATTTAGTATATCAAAGTGTTTTTTTTACGGTTATTAGTAACGGAGAAAAAAAAAAATTGTACATTTAACATTTCCATGTTATTCTTATGGAGAATATTGTAAAATGTTGTAGTTTGCTTATTTATGGATATATTTTGATCAAAGTTTGCAAATTTGTTTATTTTATACTAAGCTAATAATATTTTACAAAAAAGTACGCTTTATTAGTTTTCTTGTAGCAGCAAACCTAGGTAATTAAATCTTTTGTTATTTAAATAGATTTCATTGGAAATCAATTCAGACAAATGGAAATTCGCTTACTCGACAGGTTTGCTGCGGCGAGGGTATGTTTATGCAAACAGGTGAATAAATGTATGATTTCTTTAGCATCTATATATCAATTACGTAAGCCGATTCTTTTCGTCAAAATTAATTGTGGGTGACTGGGATGTCGTAGAAAGACGAGAGATCCCCTGACGGCGGGAAATGAGTGGAATTTCCAAAACTTTAACACAAAGTTAGATATAACGTAAAATACTGTCCATAGGAATAGCATTAGAAGCTATTTACAGCTTATTTTTGTTTACTTTTGTTAACATATGTTATATTCACATTTTATTTCTAACATGTGTTCAAATTATTATTATTTTGTTTACTTTTTGAATTGTTTATGTTTACTTACAGATTGTGATTCAATAAAAGCCTACTATCTATTTCCTTATACAAAATGTGAACTTCAATTAGTAAAATTAGTGGAATCAACAATGGTGACGAGTAAAATGGTAAGTAGAAAAGAATTTGACTTATATCTAAAGAAAATAAAATTACTAGAACTACGCTTGAACAAACTCAAGGATGAGTAGTGACAATAGAAGAATATTACGGCACTTGGGGCGTTTTTTCACATAAGATTAACATGGGATCATTTTTTGGCCACCAAAACCAAAAATCCTGATCTTTGCCTAAATATCCCTATATAATTGTCAAACCCTATTTCTTATTTATTCCCCATAAATATATTCAATATCAAGCTAAAAAAGCTATTTCTTACATTTATTGACCCTTACAAGTGTGTATGTAAAGTAGTGACAATTGAAGAATATGATGACACTTTAGGCACGTTTTTCCCATGTTATTCTTATGGGGATTATTTTTGGCCACTTTTTTTAAGACCCTGCTCTCGGCCTATAAAAGCCTATATTAATGTTCAATACCATTGTACAACTTCATTACTATTTCTAATCAACATCCATTCACATGTATATTCTCAAAATCACCGACTTGACAGTGCGAGGTTTGTACGCGAACTCGGGCGCTCTCCCGACCTATGGTCGGGCTCCTGCTTCTTGCCTCTAATGGCGAGGCTGTGAAATGGTATCTTTTGTGGAAATCCATGAATTCTGGCTACTTGGGAACCCAAGCCATTTGACATACAATAAGTCACCCTTTCTCCTAATTACCTTCTCTACCAAATACATGTCTTTATACTTGGTCTTTAACAACTCCTCTGTATAGAATCCTCCCCTGATTATATTACCATTTTCATCTTTTAAGATATAAGTCACAGGCTTTGTATTCTTAACTTCTGCTATTGTAAAAAGCTCCCCTGTCTAATTTGGGGTATATCCTTTACTAAAAACACGTTTATACTTAGAAATCCTTACGCTATCACCTAACTTATATCTTGGCTTTTAGCGAATTTCCCATATAGAGAATGAGCTAGTACCGTAGTACTCATGGTAAGACCTGGACCCGGGACCGATTTACTTTTTCGTTTTGAGGTCCCTAGAGGCCAAAAACGCCAACCGTTCAAATATATATATATATATATATATATATATATATATATACTATTATATAAAAATCTAATGGTGTCTGTCTGTATGTGTGTTACTAATAGGTACAACAACTACTGAACCAACTGGGCTTAAATTTTACAAAAATATAGCTACCATACCAAGAACCCTTATAGGATTATTCACATTTTGATACTGACCGTAGGCTTTGCCCCTTTGGCTTTAAAAGTTCTGAGGGGAACATTTTAAAAGTAAATATTGATTGGTCTCCTTGACTGCGATTAGAACACTAAGAACACTATACATTTGCTTTGACATTTAAATGTAAACAAGAAGAACTGCTAAACTGCATATTTCACAATTTCAGACAGCTGATACAAAGAAATTAAATATAATATTTTCCATAAATATGAGGTAGGTTTATTTTAATCTTACCTTTTATCATGGATTATTTATTCTAAAACTATGTCAATGATTATAGAACAAAAAATATTCTATAACCGTTGCTGTATCAACTCCGGCTCTGCTTTGGATTTTTTAAAGCGTCTAAGTTATGAAAATAATGTTATCGATATGTTATCATGGAAACAGTATAAAAATTACAATATATAGATGTTTTGTATGAATTTGGAGGCTACTTTAAAAAAATTCTAACTGCTTGACATGTGGTAGATTAACTTAACATAACTTGCACATCACATTGTTTTTTATATGTATATTCAGGTAAATTAAGTTATTGTGTTTTGCTTAACCTATGCTTAAATTAAACTAAAGAATATCATCAATAACTAAATTGTAAGTAGTTGATTTTTGTTTCCTAAAATCAAAATCAAATCTTAATTTGCACAAAACATTTACATGATTACACATTGTAACCTTAAATAGGTGCATCGTCAATACAATTTTTTAATTATCACATAGAGACAATACTCATTCAATACTAAATGAAACAAATGATATTTTAGTCAAGATGGCGTCTACCTGCAGAATCCCAGTATTCATTAAATTCTGAAACTTTGTACATGGACAAATCTATCAAAAACTGTTTTAAAAACCTTCTAAAATTAGTTAAATTGAGATTTTTTACATGTTCAGGCAATCTGTTAAACATTCTTTTACTAACCTATAAAGTTGAATTAATAGTTCTTTGAAAATTACATTGGTTGATTCTTAAATGATTTTTTTGTCTTGTTCCATAATTATGAACAGAACTATTAGTTTTAAACTGATCTAAATTAATTAAAATATATACTAAACATTCAAAAACATACAAAGATGGAGCAGTCAATATCTTAAGTTTCCTAAAAAGTGGTTTACAATGAGATCTACGTTAACATTTAAAATCAATCTTAATGCTCTCTTCTGCAACAATAACAGCTTTCTTATGTCACTATCACAGCCCCTAAAATCTGTTGTGTATGCGTAACTATATTTACTTATCAAATGGTAATACAAAATACTCTTATTTTATCTTAACATAGATTTCAGTTCAAATTTACTTTATTTGATACATTTATTATTTGTGTTTTGCCACACCACTAATTAAATTAAACCAAGGAAAATATCATAAAACTAAGCACACAGTGTTCTTTTGTTTCTAAAATCAGTGAAATATCTGTTACTATGTTTACTTAATGGTAAGTGTGAAAATGTAAAGGCAATGGATGATGGACTGATTAAAAGAACTGGTTTGTATATTAAGTTGTTTGTTGATATTTTTGTAGAGTAGAATCAGAGATGCAATGAAACGTATAAACTGTATTTGCTATTACATTTTTTAGTACTTGATGCATTAATAATCATATTAGTTTTGTCTGCTGTCTTCAATGCTAAATTATTTGTTAAACATTTTTTATAGTACCTATAGATATAGTTTCTTTAATATTTCAAAAGACCGTATTGATAAGGCACTGCAATATTTCTAAAGTTTATAACAGCTGACTAAGTTTTGCTAATGATTTATTGTGAGTGAAGAAACTGAAGATGGAAGGATTTGTGATTTAATATAAAGAAGAGTGAAATAAAAAAAATTTTCATTCAAATTTAATAGTTAGTACTTTTGCAACTTCAAAATTGAAATTGAAAATGTCAATAATAAATTAAAAGATATGTAACTAAGGTAAATCATGTATGTCAAAGTTTTATGCAGATTTGGTCATTTTTTCTCATATCAGCCAACACAAGATTTAAAATTAATCAAAATCTAAATGGTGGTATCCACTACTTACCAGTTAAAAAAGTCATAACTTAAACGTTTCTATTAAGGCTATAAAAGTTGAATTTTGTTTCTAAAAGCATTGGCAGATGTGTAACTATTATAATGCAACAGATGTAAAGATTAAAATGTTTCTATTTGGTGTCCTCTTCCCGTTGCAAAGCACGGGTACAACAGCTAGTATATATATATATATATATATATATATATATATATATATATATATATATATATATACTATATACATATATATATATATATACATATATATATACTATATATATATATATGTGTGTGTGTGTGTGTGTGTGTGTGTGTGTGTGTGTGTGTGTGTGTGTGTGTGTGTGTGTGTTTGTATTCACCGAATAGTGGCATCCTTCACAGGCACACGGCCGTACTGTGGCACCTTCAAAAATTGTGGCACCTTTTTCAGGGTGCCACAGCTAATTCGATCATTTTTGAGGTTTTCCAGCATTATTACGTCGTTTAAACATCACATGCCACAATTGAGTATTTTTGAACTCGTTGATGTGAGTTTAAGTAGCGCAGGTACACACCGAATTGTGGAACACGAAACCATACAGGTAGCTAGCGCGCCTCGCGCCGTCCGCCGGAACTATAACTTTCCTAATGCTACGTTGCCAATTCTCGCGCCAGCCTACACTCGAAATAGTGGCACCATGCCACAATTCAGTATATATCAACAGTGTGTGGACAGGATGCCACTTAATGAGTTGTAGAGCTTGAGCAGTGTGTAGAACAGTGCAACAAGCAACTAATAAACTAATAATACTATACTGCCACGTACTATAAAACAATTTAAGTACCATAAATAATATACTTTTGCTCCGAGTGGTGAACAATGTTTTACATTACAAATAATTTGTGTAGTAAATAATAATTTAAATTGATTTTACCTAACCCGCCATGTTAAACTTCCCTATCCCAAGCGTGATGTATACAACTTCCTTACTTCTCGAGTGATGTAAAGTATCAAAAACTCACTCGGTGATGTAAAGAAACCCATTTTAATAACATTGAGTGCTTAACTTAAAAAATATAACTCTATGGAGCCAACGATGTTCAACGCTAGAAATCAGCTGTGCGCTTGAATGTTATTATTATGCTTTAAAGTATTTTCCTACCTAACCTAGCTTTTGTTAGTAAAAGAACGTTACTGATAGAAAATGAGTGAAATGGATAATGAAAAATATTGTACGTAAACCCATGTTTATTGTCGGGTCAGGTAAAATCTTGTACGTTACACGTTACGCAAGAGCGTGCTGTTTACATCACTTAGGTGAATTATGCAACTCGCTTACGCTCGTTGCACAACATTCACCTGCGTGAAGTAAAAACGCTCTTACTACACTTGTAATGTAAATAGCTATTACGCAACCATTAAAAAATTGATTTTTGTTTACAAACATAAATTGGTAACGTAGTTATTTTGTATCAATTGAATTTGTACACTGAAACAATAACAATGTTTGAGGTTAGAACGCTATATAAGTTTTCCTAGACTGCTTTTTTTGATCTTACAAACTATTTCGTGCTGATACATCTATTTTTTTAACATTTTAGTCATATTGACAAAATATTTTGCAATTACATTTCTGAATCAGTCAGTAAAGGTAGATTTCGATGCATCATTGCTGAAAGTTATGTTTTGCTTCTCACTCTCAGAGTATTCCAAAGACATCTAATGTTTCAATCCATGTTCAAATGTTATATGAGGTAAACATATAACCGAATCAATTAAAGTACTTAAATTAAAATACATATTATTATCAACACGCATAATCTAGTTCAGATTATAATATCATCTCACAATCATATTTGTAAAACCTACTGTGGTGTTTTAACCGGTCCCCACTAACAAAATCATAAAATGAAAGGTCCTAAAGAGGTTAACATTGAGTCATAACAAAAGTAGTTTAAAAGTTGTAACCGTGATACTGTAAATAATTTGATATTGTTAGATATGGTACGATCGTTTTACAATTTTGTCAATCTATCTGTTACTTTCATACAAATGTATTTTTATTATTCAATGTTTTGTTTTGTAGAACCTTTAGTATTCTCAACTTTATTAATAACTAGTAGAATACCCGTCCTTCGTACGGGGTTGGCATATAAGTAGAACATGATCATTGCAGTGATGGGAGAGGAAACGGTTTAAGAAAATATCGTATTTTAATTTATACGGTATCCTATAGTGTAGCACACATATACCTATAATAAAAGAATGTGTTTAATGGTTTGCACTGTAAACGAAAACCTATCACAATAGTTCCAAACATGTTAATAGGGCAATTTTCTAACAAATTTTAGTTAAATTATAATCAGGCAAACGGGAATTCGCTTAGTCTATAGGTTTGCTGGGGCAGGGGGATTATATTACTGTTTACAAACAAATAAATCAAAAGAATATACCTCATAACTCAGGATAAGGGCCTAGGTTGATAAGCAATATAGAATGTTGATTATTTCCTATATCCATTGAATGATTTATTTTACAATGAATTATTATAAAAATAAATAAATATTATTACAACATTTCACAAAATTTAGTATATTTAAGTATAATTAACAAACAGACTCAGTATAGTTAGATCATAAACAAATGAAGTACTGTTACCGAAACAATCCTATAATAATGAAATTACATTTACATATGGTTTGGCAGCTCCTTTAGGTAATGTTAAATAATGTTTACATTCAGGCTAGTGACATCATTATTTTAAATTTATAATCCTTACCCTCTCTGTTCTAATATTCGTGCAGTATTTAATAAGGTTTGAACCAGCTGTGTTGAATTGTGAAATCAAAATCAATTTGACAGTTAGTTAGTTCTGCTTGTTTACATTTTTAAACTTAGTAGGTTTGTTCTTTGTTACCATGGATACCATCAATCAATATTTACTTTTAAATCTCTCATCTCAGATTTTTGAAAGCCCACGGGAAAAAGCCCTAGGTGAATATCGAAGCGGCAATAGTTCTATATTATGTATGCTCGGAGCTGTAGCTTCATTTGTGTGCAATTTGAGCATAGTCGGATCAGTATTTTTTTAAATTAGCTCATACAAACACACACAGAGACACCACCTCTTCTTTATAATAGTATAGAATAGAATATAGAATAGAATAGATAGATAGATAAACCTATTTCAACGTACAATATCAGTTTTAGGAAATTCCTATTAAGGTTGTTAGAAGTATACTGGCATCCGTGAAGTTTGTGTAATGTTTTTTTTTTTTTAAATCACTGTGGGATATATTTAACTTCACTTATTATTTATTTAATATGTTTCTACTTCTTGAAATTCTCAGTTAACTGGGAGGCGGAGCAAACAGTTTGTTCTAAAATGAACTTGAAAATTTTAAACAATCTTTTTCTTTTGGTTTACTTAAAGTATATAATGTTCTACTATGAATGCAAATCTTTAATATAGTCAAAATTTCCAGTTTCACCCTCAAAAACTATGATATTTAACAGTTGAATCTTTATAACGTATAAACACATTATTTTTAATCGGTCATCAAACTGATCCTTGAATTAGTAGTTGCAAGAGTACGCAAAACTGCAGAGAGTCCTTGAAAATGCTTGTGCAATGATATAGTTTTAAATTATAAAAGAAACCCTTCAAAATATTGTATTAACAGGACCAGAGGACCAATATGCACATGGTATTTCATTTGTATAAGGCAAAAAGTTCAAATCATATTAACTTATGATTGCCAATAGATTTTGGGTTTCCTTAAAACAATTATATAAAACTGTCTGCAAATGTCAATAAAACTAATTTTATAAGAAATTGTAGATTCTTCTGTTGCTCTGTAGGCGACCATTTTGGTCACACAAGGAAGTCCAAACTTATATCTCAGTTTGAACAACGTCATCTTGATTTTATATTGCTCAAGATACAGAATCGACACATAGGCTTTCAAAAAAAAATAAGTAAAGAAAGTAACTAGTGATGGACCGCGCAGACATATTAACAGTCTAGACTTGCCTCTTACTGACGTTTTCCAAACGAATATAGAAGTTAGATCTACATTCTTCATTTTAGGCTTGAAATAAATTTGTTTGTGGGTAAGAGCGAATGAGTAAGCATGAACAATAATTTTACCCTTCTCCCCGACACGCCACCACACCACAGCATCTTACTAGCAGAGCTCAAGGTCATTGACGTAATTGTAATGTACTAAATTTAGACTTCCACCCCCCAATGTCACCAATGGGCCCTAAAGGTTGGTATGTAACAATTCATGACGGTTGAACAATGGCCTTTAAAATACGCTTTTAATTTGTTTTCTATCGTTTACCGTATCTTAGAAAAAGTTAGTTTACAATAATTACAAAAACTTGTTGGGCGAAAGAAAAATTCTAAAAAGCTACAAATTGGTTTATAATATATGTATCTATATCGTATTAAAGTGTGTTAAAGGTTTAGCGTTTGGTTTACAATGTAAAAATTTTCAAAGTCACAAGATGGTTTCTGAAACTCTTTATACAACTCTCCTTTATAAAAATTAAAAAAAAAAAATATTATCCAAGATATTGAGCTCTTTAGCCACAAAATCCACCGTTTTTTTCTTACCTGAAGAAGAAATAAAAACAGTAGCAGCCGACGAACTTTGTTATGTCATATTTAAAAACTCATTTAAAAGTACCGACTTTATTTCAAGATTTAAAATAGAAAATATAAACTTTTGAGCTTTTAATTAGAACCAATAGTGTCCTAGACTAATTGACATCTTTCACACGAAGTGTCAACGATTTACCTTTAGTCTAAATGTCAAGTTATTTTGAAGCTGGACATTGAGTTTTGGTGCCGTTTTCATTGGGATCTACCACTTTTAACCTGCACTAAGATGGCGGACCTGAACTGCTTGTATGTTAGTTATATAGATGTGCTCCATCTATTGGTCGTTATTTATGTGATCGTTGATTTAAACTAACGGAATTCTGATGCAAATTTGATCATGAATTATTAGCAGTTTTGCAGGGATGATTAACAATAGTTTTTTTTTTTATTTAAATTGCTTGTTAGTTGGCAACAAATCTTAGAGATGTGTATACATTTTTAGGACAAAATTGAATTGGCAGATGCCATGGTAAAGAAGCGTACTAGAAAAAGTTACTGTCGCTTCATCAAATTTTTACAGCAGTCAGCTGTTGACATGCTAGGCGAGCAACCGCGACAGTGAGGACGGGGAACACCTGATTTCATGTACCTAGTTGGCAAATTGTCTGCTAGCTACTAACGTACACATGCATAAGCCATCAGCGGTACAACAGTAGCCTCAATGAATATATAAACACTTGTGTTAAGGTTTAAATACAGTAGTCAATGTTATTACTGAATTTGATACTATATATTGTTACTAATATATGAAATGGAGAAAAACGTTACCTTAAAAATACAAAATTTCCCAATTTATATCCAGACCTTTTTAAATAGCTTAGAAAACAAATAATTTAGTATATCAAAGTGTTTTTGTACGGTTATTGGTAACAGGACAAATTCAAAAATTGTAAATTTAATATTCCCTTGTTATTCATATAAAGAATATTGTAAAATGTTGTAGCTTGCTTGTTTATGGATATATTTTGATCAAACTTGGCAAATTTATTCAAACAATTACAAATCTATTTGGATCATGAACGGTACTCTAGTTTTCCCAAGGTAGGACACGTGAATTGGAATTTTTGCGTTACAGGCACAATGACAGTAACAATCAAACAAACGTACAGATATTGACACAAGACTCGTTTCGGCTATCTTATTATATACAACGTAGAAATAACCAAACACTTCATGAGTCTACGCAATGTACAGACAAAACAGTAAAGACTTTATAATCTTATAACTAACTATCTGCCCATGCTTCGCAAAGGGTGAGAATCTTTGGGTCTCTAAATCCACCTGTAAAAAAATAGTATATTTCGTACCTAGGGCCTAGAGTGAGGTTTTGCCGACTCGATATCGGGTTTTAAGTTCGGGACGAAGTCGAGAACGTGAAACGATCGAGAGCTGCAAACCCATTTTGGTTCGTGGTACGTGCGCTATTTTTCACCCAAGTATGTTTTGCAATATAACGTCCCTCTTATTTATGTGAAATATTTTGAGGCATCAGTAAAATCAAAAATAACAATAAATAGTTGTCTAGGCAGCTGTGACAAAAACAAGTCTATTGCAATGCCATGGATACAGCTTGTGCATTTAATATACATTAATGTTTTAAGTAAATAGGCGAACAAGTGATTTTGCGGCCCTAGGGATGTAAACCCCTGTTCGGTCCCCATATGACGATGACAGCTGGCATGGCCAGCAAAACGTAACTTTCAGCCACCAATATAAACCAGCTAAATGTATCTAAAACAGCTAAAAACATCATAGTGAGGTGAAAAATTCGTTACGCATACTTTTACATTACCATGAATTAATTATATGCATACAGATAAAACGGAATCATACTAATTGCGTATTTTAATGTAAACTAGTGGCTTGTATGGACATAGTCCCTAAAAAGCTACGGAAAAGGAATTATTGTTGGAATATTTAAACAAACTCAGAATCAAATTATCTATATGTCAGGATAGGCCTAGATATCCCACTACAACATATCTTTTGTGCAAAAAAAAAAACAAAACAGTTTGTTGTTTGTCTTTGTTTGCTTTTGTTGATAACGTTATGTTCAATAAAGAATTTGAATGATTCCAGAGGTTTAACTTCTAAAGGCAGCAAACATGTTTATGAATAAATATTGGTTTATTAAGGTAGCTTTGGTTTTTTGGTTAATGCTGATAACAAGGCTTCCCCGATTGAAATACAGTATCGGAAATTGACTTCGTCAAATAAGAAAAGGCAAAAAATGGTGTGTTGAGATACCCTACCCAGTTATTATTTCTAAGTCTATGCTCATTTTGTAAAGGTTTAACAAAATTATTCTTAAGTAAAGGCATCCCATTGACTGAACTTGGACCTAAATTTGTTTGTGATCAACATTAAAAAACCACTATTAGCCTAGTGTAAGTATGTGGTGTTAATCCTCCTAAAGGTGCGATTGATTTACATATTCTACCAAAAAAGGGTCTAGTCAACGTCTAATTACTAACTATTTTGCGGCTAGTTAGGGTTCCATTACCCAGTTATCGAAACTAATCACGACATAAATATTTTTGGTTCGTTTAAATACCTGTACGAACCTACTTCATCTCTATTCCCAAATTGTTTTCTAAGAGTAACCGTTGAGGTTATTCCACTTCATACAAAATATTGATTAAACACTACAATAAATCTCAAATATAAATGTTAGTAAATTTAAAAAAAAATTGGAATGAATCTTTTACATATGTTTTGAAAAAAAAAAACAAAGAAGATCTTCTTTTAATCTTGAATCGTTTCTTAAATCTTGAAAACAATTTATTTCAACTTTGACATAACTAAAAAGTCTTAATTATTAAAGGTAACGTTATCCCTTTATATAGTTGGTTTTATATAGTATACATTACATTGCAGAATTGACTGGCAAATGAGTAATCCAAATGTAAGCTTACTTGCTAATGATAAAATCACGATTAGCTAGATTGAAGTAAACAAAAATCAGCAGTAAATGCCTTCTAATGCTATTCTTATGGAGAACATTGTACGTTATATCTAATTTTGTGTTAAGATTTAGGGAATTTCACTATTTTTCCCGCCGTCACGGGATAAAGACCTTTAATTTGAGCCCTCTCACGTCGTTCTACGACTTCCCAGTCGCCCACAATTTTGACGCAAAGAATCGGCTTACGTAATTAATATATAGTTAGAATAGATTTCTTGTATATTCCCATGAAACTGATAATTTACCCTGCACATTGGGCCTTTATTCCAAGTATCTCAGTTCGTAAACCATACATACAATGTGACGATAAAATATCAACAAAATAGCATGTAGTTTTATGTAATCCTCACGACATTTCATTTGGTCCATTGACTTTAAATCCAATAAGTGTAAAAATTATTGGAGCTTTGAAAAAAACTTCATATAAAATCCTTACACTAATAAAAGACGACGTCATGAGCGCGGGAAATGAGCTACAGCGGCTAGGGCATAGCCACATGAATACAGAACGGAATGAAGGAACTAGAACGGAGAACTGGCAACAGCGCACGCGAGAAGTAGGGGGGGCGCACACACCGCTCAAGCACTACAACGCATTAGTGGCATCCTGTCCACACACTGTTGATATATACCGATTTGTGGCATGGTGCCACAATTTAAAAACTGGAATGTTAGATGTTAAAATGGAGTGTTCATTAAAAATATCGATGCAGACATGTTTCTACCACCTTCCTTCATCCACTGGTGGCCGCAGGTTGAAAGATGCCACAATTAGGTGTTTGCGAGTATTCGGTAAAACCCCGTATGTGTGTGTGTGTGTGTGTGTGTGTGTGTGTGTGTGTAGCGTAATTTAAAATTGCCATGTTATTCTTATGGAGAAAATGAAAATTGTTGTAGTTTACTTGTTTATGGATATATATTAATAACATTTGGCAAATTTATTTATTTCATCCTATACTATTGACGTATAGTCAAAAAAACACTTTTTACCTTCCCCGTAGCAGTAAACCTAAGAACTCGTTAAGTCTAATGTTATTTAAATAGGCAATACTTAAATATGTCTTATTTATGGAAATACTTTAGTAGGAATGTAATCAGACAAGTTGAAATTCGCTTAGTCTGCAGGTTTGCTGCGGCGGGGGTATTAATATGTTCCACCATAGTATGCTCACTATTGTGAATGAACTACCATAAAAGTAAAACTGTACTTAATAAATAAAAAAAATGCACTCAAGTGAAATTTGTTTAAATAATATTGCTATTAAAGTGCCAGAAGACCAATCTTTGCTCGTATTGAATAAAACAGTCAAAGCTGAGTTAGTTAGCCAAATTAAAAATATCAATGATTTTTTCCTACAGTTACCTAACAATGTACATCTTCTCTCACTGATTTGAGAAAGCAAAGTGGCCAATTCGCTCACCAGTGAGACAATGTTAACATTGTCTCACTCTAATTACTTTGTCTCACTCCAGACACGTATAGACACTCCCCCCTCAAACACGTATAGGTGTGTGTGTGTGTGTCCGTAAGCACGATAACTCGAGCAAAAATGATCCGATTTTGATTAAATTTGATATAAACGTGTAAACCTACATTTATTCGAACGAGTTTGCGAACCAGCATGATCGGACTATGGGAACGGGGGTTTATGGGGGGTTTTATGGGGTAAAAATAGGTTTTTCCCATTTTTGACCCTAAAAACACAAAATTTCACAATTTCTTTCCAAACTATTTTGTAGAGCTTAAAAAAAACAAATAATTTAGTATGTTGAAGCGGTATTGTGCGCCTAATGGTTACGGAGAAAATTGCAAAAAATTGTAAATTTAAAATTACCATGTTATTCTTATGGAGAATAAGTCAACTGTTGTAGTTTGCTTGTTTATGAATATATTTTGATAGAATATGTAAAGTACATTAATTTCTTACTAAACTATTAACATTTTAAAACAAAAAACACCTTTTTACCCTCCCTGTTGCAGCAAACCTAAATACTCGTTAAACTAATTCTATTTAAATAGGGAATAAATGTGATATTTTTCAGGAGGCATTTTAGTGTAAATCCAATCAGGCAAATGGAAATTCGCTTAGTCTGCAGGTTTGCTGCGGCGGGGGTATTTAACTTGCACTACTTTAGAAGTCAACTTCTCATGCAAATATTTACTATTCTTAATACTCACTTGGTTAGGCTTCATTCCTATAGATCTATGCACTTTATTATTATATTTTCGAATTAACTTTGGAAGTAAATCCAACCATTTATAACTTCCCTGAGCACTAAATTCCCTATATAACCAATTCTTTAAAGTTCTCTGGAACCTCTCCACAATTGCAGCCTTAGTTGTAGAAAAAGTGTGATAGTTATCAATATTTAGTTTGCTAAAATATTGATTAAAAAATTCGTTTCCATTGTCAGATTGAATGTTTTAACCCCCTTTGGTAGAATGGTTTTAAAGGCTTCTGTAACTACCAACCCTGTCTTATTCTTTAGTGGAGCAGCATAAGCTTTTTTAGAAAATCTATCTATTGAAGTTTAAATATATTTATTGCCGGATTTTTAACCATTTTGCCATATCTCAAATAGTTTTCGAAGTATATTTAAACAATATTATGGACTAAAAAAATGTCAATGTGTGCAAAAATGTAAAAAGGGCTGGACTTTGAAAATTTTCATGATAACTGTTATTTGTACCCATATAAAATAATGTAATAATTTTTTTTTTAATTTTTGATTTTTAATGTTGTAATATTGTTTATACTCAAAATCTGACACCCAATCAAAACCGTTTTGCCAAATCTCAAGCCGTTTTCAAGATATAAGCATTTTAAAACAATATTATGGACTTAAACAATTTTAGGTGTGTAAAAGTGTCAAAAAACTATGAATAAGAAAGTACTATCTTTTAATGATGGCAAGAGGCTTATTCTGGAAGATGACATTAATACTCTTGCTCTTAGTAATTATAAAATTGATCAAACATAAATCTATAATTGCCATCATTATTTAGCAAGATAAAACAAAAAAATATTACCATTTTTGTCAAAAGGTCGACATAAAAATATTGACTGTTTTTACTTGTGTAATTCTTGCAGAAAAGTACACAAACATTTCTGTAATAATGTAAATTTCCTAATATTATCCAAACAAGACAATTTAAGTTTTAAAACATGTGTATAACAATCATGTTGGTAATGACGTTTCATTTAACCTATTTAGCAATCTCTTCCTCTAAAGTTGGGATAAAACTAAATATGGCTTTTTCATAACAGACATGGAAAGGCTAAATAATGATGGCGATTATAGATTTATGTTTGATCAGTTTTATAATTACTAAGAGCAAGAGTATTAATGTCATCTTCCAGAATAAGCCTCTTGTCATCATTAAAAGATAGTACTTTCTTATTCATAGTTTTTTGACATATTTGCACACCTAAAATTGTTTAAGTCCATAATATTGTTTTAAAATGCTTATATCTCGAAAACGGCTTGAGATTCGGCAAAATGGGTTTGATTGGGTGTCAGATTTTGAGTATAAACAATATTAAAACATTAAAAATCAAAAATTCAAAAAAAATTATTACATTTTTTTATATGGGTACAAATAACAGGTATCATGAAAATTTCCAAAGTCCAGCCCTTTTTACATTTTTGCACACATTGAAATTTTTTTAGTCCATAATATTGTTTTAAAAATACTTATATCTCGAAAACTATTTGAGATATGGCAAAATGGGTAAAAATCCGGCAATAAATATATTTTAACTTTAATAGATACATTTTCTAAAAAAGCTTATAGTGCTCCACTAAAGAATAAGACAGGGTTGGTAGTTACAGAAGCCATTAAAACCATTCTACCAAAGGGAGTTAAAAACATTCAATCTGACAATGGAAACGAATTTTTTAATCAATATTTTAGCAAACTAAATATTAATCACTATCACACTTTTTTCTACAACTAAGGCTGCAATTGTGGAGAGGTTTCAGAAAACTTTAAAGAATTGGTTATATAGGGAATTTAGTGCTCAGGGAAGTTATAAATGGTTGGATTTACTTCCAAAGTTAATTCGAAAATATATAAATAAAGTGTATATATCTATAGGAATGAAGCCTAACCAAATGAGTATTAAGAATAGTAAATACGTGCATGAGAGGTTGACTTCTAAAGTAGTGCAAGTTAAAAAGCCAAGATATAAGGTAGGTGATAGCGTAAGGATTTCCAAGTATAAACATGTTTTTAGTAAAGGATATACCCCAAATTAGCCAGGGGAGCTATTTACAATAGAAGAAGTTAAGAATACAAAGCCTGTGACTTATATCTTGAAAGATGAAAATGGTAATATAATCGGGGGAGGATTCTATACAGAGGAGTTGTTAAAGACCAAGTATAAAGACACGTATTTGGTAAAGATGGTAATTAGGAGAAAGGGTGACTTATTGTATGTCAAATGGCTTGGGTTCCCAAGTAGCCAGAATTCATGGATTTCCACAAAAGATACCATTTCACAGCCTCGCCATTAGAGGCAAGAAGCAGGAGCCCGACCATAGGTCGGGAGCGCGCCCGAGTTCGCGTACAAACCTCGCACTGTCAAGTCGGTGATTTTGAGAATATACATGTGAATGGATGTTGATTAGAAATAGTAATGAAGTTGTACAATGGTATTGAACATTATTATAGGCTTTTATAGGCCGAGAGCAGGGTCTTAAAAAAGTGGCCAAAAATAATCCCCATAAGAATAACATGGGAAAAACGTGCCTAAAGTGTCATCATATTCTTCTATTGTCACTACTTTACATACCTTTTATGGCTGTGAGGATGTACACTTGTAAGGGTCAATAAATGTAAGAAATAGCTTTTTTAACTTGATATTGAATATATTTATGGGGAATAAGTAAGAAATAAGGGTTGACAATAATATAGGGATATTTAGGCAAAGATCAGGATTTTTTGTTTTGGTAGCCAAAAAATGATCCCATGTTAATCTTATGTGAAAAAACGCCCCAAGTGCCGTCATATTCTTCTATTGTCACTACTTGTGAACATTTTTAAGATACATGCACTTACTACTCAATTAAACTTTTAGCAATATGGACTGAATTTGAAGTTACACAGTCAAATATTGAACTTCACAAAAATTCAGTAGAAAGTGAATTAGAAATTCGATGACAGTTATAAGAAATATATAGAGAGATACGGACATTCCTTGAAGCAGAAAAGAAAAAGTACATTACACATGCAGCAATGTCTGCTTCTGCAACATCTCAAAATGTATCTAATATTCCTTTCCAGCCGTATACACCAGAGGAAAGTTTTCAAAACTTTACTCGACGCTTTGAAAACTACACAAAATTACGGGGAAACTTAAGTCCAAAAGTCAAAGTGGATTTATTTTTACAGGCAATCACCCCACAAAGACATGAACAGCTATACGATCTTTGCTTACCAGGTGACCCACATAAAAAGCCATACGAGGAATTGATTCACATGTTAATGGCTCAACTAGAACCAAAATCCAGTATTTGGGCTCGTCAGCACAAATTTACGACACGTACCCAATTATGTAATGAATCTGTACAAGCTTACGCTAATGCTTTTAGAAAGCTCAGTGTAGAATGTCAGTTTACTTGTACAAGTTGTAATGAATCCGTGTATGAAATTCTACTTCGAATGCAGTTTGTCAGGGGACTAAAATACTCTGATATACGTCTTCAACTTCTTCAAGATAAACTATTGCAACCGTTTAAAGCAGTAGTAAAAAAGGCTGCTACATTGGAACTAGCGAAAAGTGGGAGCAGAATACTAAAGACAAATGAAAATCAAGAGGAAGTACATCAAGTATCGAGCAAGAACAAACAACCAGATAGTAAGTCAAGTAAACAACTCTCTGAATATCAATCTCGTTTGGAGAAACTAAGGAACAAATGCTATAGATGTGGTGATGATTCACATAGAGCACATCAATGCAAGTTCAAAAACACAGAATGCAACTATTTTAAACGTTTTGGTCACTTAGCAAGAGTATGTCTAAGAAAACCAAACAAAGAAGTAAAACAATCAGATGAAACCGCAGAAAATACAAGCGATGACACTCATAAACAGAGAAAAGTTGATGAGGTTAAACAGAGAAAAGTGTAAGTTTTTCCAGGCCAAAATTGAGTACTTAGGTCATGTAATCGATGGCAAAGGACTACACAAGTCAGATAATAAAATACAGAGCATTTTAAAATGCAAAAGACCAGAGAACGTAACTGAACTCCGAACTTTCCTAGGCCTTGCGAATTATTACAACAAATTCATAAGAATTTGGCTACACTGCTACATCCTTTGAATCAGCTGCTACGAAAAGGAAAAACTTTTAAATGGAGCTTTGCTTGTGAAAAGACTTTTCTGAAGATTAAGGAAATTATTACAAGTGACGAAGTTTTGGTGCACTTTGATCCTAGCTTGCCACTGGTCTTAGCTACTGATGCTTCGCCGCTAGGTGTGGGAGCCGTTCTTTCGCACCGCTATAGGGATGGAACAGACAGGCCAATTGCCTTCGCCTCTCGATCTTTGTCAAAATCAGAACAAAAATACTCTCAAATCGATAGGAAGCCTTGGGAATATATTGGGGCCCGAAAAAGTTTTTCCCGATTTGTTATGGTAGCAAATTTACTTTGATCACAGATCACAAACCGCTAGTATCAATTTTTAATCCAGAAAAGACCTTGCCAAAAATCTCGGCAACACGGATCTTCAACTATGCTCACTATCTCTCCAGGTTCGATTATGACATAGTGTACAGGCAAACTGCTCATCATTGCAATGCAGATTATCTCTCACGTTCCCCTATCGAAGTAGTTCAAGAACATTCTGTAGATGATCTCTCGAAGTACCACATAAATCAACTGGAACACTCAATATCAACAGTACCGTGGTGGCTAAGGAAACTCTCAACGATGCTGTTTTAGGTTCAGTCCTACAGGCCTTAAAATGAGGACAATCTGTTAAGCAAGACGGATTTTGCGATAACGAGCTGTCCATTCAAGATGATTGTGTACTGAAGGGCTGGAAAGTCATGATACTTCAATCTCTCAGACCTCATGTGCTTCGAGAACTAAATGTAGCTCATTTAGGAGGAATACAAATGAAGACGTTAGCTCGCAGTTTTTGCTGGTGGAAATGTATAGACAAGGATATTGAAGAGATGGTAGCTGAATCTCGACAATGCATTGAAAAATGAACCCGAGAACAACTATCCATCCATGGGAAAGTTCAACATGGGAACAACCTTCCAATCCATGGGAGAGGGTGCACATTGATTTCTCAGGACCAATGGATGGCCAACAGTACCTGATATTAGTGGATGCCATAAGTGGGTAGAGGTGATACAGACAAAAACAACTACAAGTACATGGACAGTCCAAGAATTATGGAAAATCTTCTCAACTTTTGGGTTTCCTCGCATCTTAGTTTCAGATAATGGAAGACAGTTTGTTGAGTGGAGCGAGCGAAGCTCTTATACGTCGACCCTTATGCATTTCGTAATACGCAAACTCCTCCTAGACGGCTGAATCAATCGTTTTCAAATTTTGCATGGTGATAAAGACCATATCGGTGAGTGTCAACATCTATATGGCGTTAAAAAAATCTGTCAGGAATCCGCCCCACTGGGTTTCAGAGTTTCAATGTAATCCTTATGGAAGCAGTAGTTGACAAATAAACAAAGATCAGCTGTTGACTTTGAATGCAGTAGATAAAGAAATAGCTGATAGCATTATTCCACAGATGTTAGAACAGAAATGGTATGGGTCATAAATCAAATAACGACACTAGCTTGAGGTCCGTGACGTAGGAGGTGATGAAGGAAGTAGTAAAGGTGAGCAGTCTGGAGTGTGGAAACTGTTTATGACGATTAGATTTAGGTGTCTGCATTCCTAAAATTCTATGGGAAGGGAGGAAAACAGGTCCGCGATGTAGGAAGTGGTGAAGGAAGTAGTCAAAGCGAGCTGTCCGGAGTGTGGGAACTGTTTATGACAATTAGATTAAGGTATCTGCAATCCTAAAATGCTATTAGAGGGGAAAGAAACAGGTCCGTTACGTAGGAAGTAGTAAAGGCGAGCTGTTCCGGAGTGTGGGATCTGTTTATGACCATTAGATTAAGGCATTTGCAATCCTATGATGCTATGGGAAGGGGTCAGGTCCGTGACGTAGGAAGTGGTGAAGGAAGTAGTAAAGGCGAGCAGTCCGGAGTGTGGGAACTGCTTATGACGATTAGATTAAGGTATCTGCAATCCTAAAATGCTATGGAAAGGGGGAAAACAGGTCCAAGACGTAGGAAGTGGTGAAGGAAGTAGTCAAGGCGAGCTGTCCGGAGTGTGGAAACTGTTAATGACGATTATATTAAGATATCTGCAATCCTAAAATGCTATGGAAAGGGAGGGAAACAGGTCCGTGACGTAGGAGCAGTAATGGCAAGCTGTTCCGGGTGTGGGATCTGTTTATGACGATTAGATTAAGATATCTGCAATCCTAAAATGCTATGGAAAGGGAGGTAAACAGGTCCGTGTCGTAGGAAGTAGTAAAGGCGAGTTGTTCGGATTGTGGGAACTGGAAACCGTTTGTAGCAGTTAGATTAATGTATCTAAAATACTAAAATGCTATGGAAAGTGATGAAAACAGTTCCACGACGTAGGAAGTGGCTTAGGTAGTAGTAAAGTATGAGAATAGTGTGAGAACCGTCTGTGGCAGTTAGATTAATATATATTCAGTCCTAAAATGCTATGACAAGGGAAGGAAACAGGCCCCATGACGTAGGAAGTGCTCAAGGAAGTAGTAAAGGCTGGCAGTGCAGAGTGGGGGGCCGTTTGGGCAGTTAGATAAATGTATCTGTAATACTTAAATGCTATGAGAAGGGTAAAAAACAGGTCTATGACGTAGGAAATGTTGAAGGAAGTAGTAAGGCTAGCAGTGAAGAGTGTGGGAACTGTCTTTGGCAATTACATTAATGTATTTGCAATCCTAAAATGATATCGGAAGAGAGGGAAACAGGTCCACGACGTAGGGGGTGGTGAGGGAAGTTGTAAAGCTGAGCAGTGTTGAGTGTGTGAATGGATTAATGTATCTATAATGCTAAAATGCTATGGGAAGTGACTGTAGACTGTCGGTTAAAATGATTACGAAGCGCGAATCGATGCATATTTTAGATAGGTACATGCAATCGTTTACAATCGAAATTAACAACTGAGTTGACAACAGCTGATTTTTACTCCATAGAGGCAAAAAACGATTTTTACTCCCTGAAGAGTAAAAACGCTACTTTAGACCCGCAACGCATGCATTAAAAACGACTGTTTTACTGCAGTATGACAAAAGCAATATAATATGAACCCTTGATGACTCCGCTCAATTCTGTGGATGCCTCTGCGAACGCCACCTAGTTTCCCAAGAGTTCAACTTCATGAATGAATGTGGGATTATTTACAGAACCACGGCACCATACCATCCAAACTCAAACGGCCAGGCTGAAAGATACGTGCAGACTGTCAAGAAGGTGTAAAAATCCATAGAGGGAGAAAAAGGTACTCAGCAAAATAAAATCCAAAGATTCTTAATGCAACTCAGGCAATCCCTGAATTCAACTGGTACATCAGCATATCACCTAATGTTTGGAAGGAGTGTACGAACAATCCTCGCAATAATTGTACCAACATTAGAACCGAACAAATATCAGAAGAAGGCAGTCCAAGTCGGCATAAAAAGGAATTTCAAAGTTGGAGATAAAGTGCAAGTGCGGAAATAATGTCAATGGTTCGTCCAAATGGTATTCGGGCTATATAACTAAAACGCAAGGACATGTAATGTACGTAGTTCAGCTGGAAGATGGACGAATAATAAGAAGACACGTCAACCAGCTGATTCTTCGTAAAGTGCACAGTAAATAGAGGAGGAGGTGTTAACATATGTGTTATTTTCATTTTATTTCTAGCATGTGTTCAAATTATTATTTTGTTTACTTGTTGAATTGTTGATGTTTACTTAAAGATTGTGATTCAATAAAAACCTACGATCTATTTTCGTATACAAAATGTCAACTTTTATTAGTAAAATTAGTGGAAGAGACTTTTCACGCAAAGATATCGTGTACAGGGATCTAGACAAATAAATAATTAGATTCTTAGTTTGTTTAAATATTACAATAAATTGTTTTACATTTTAAGCTTTTTACGGACTTATGACCCTACATGCCACAAGTCAATAGTATTTACATAACTTGCTTTTGTGTTACAAAAAAAGAAAGATTTAACTTCTCACCTTTATCGCCTGACCGAGGAGGGCTGCTTGGTGCATGAGCTTTTTTGGAATGCAGCCGACGTTGACACACGTGCCACCCTCCCTCCAAAAGGACTTCATAGGGGACGGAGCTACATAGTCCACTACCAGAACCCTTGCGTTGTGCTCTTTAAACGCTACTCTGGCAGCAGCTAGGCCTCCCGACCCTCCCCCAATCACTATTAGGTCGTATTCTTCTGGGTTTTCTGTGAGAAGATATTTTCTTATAAATAGTCAATAAACTTTGCATTCATTGCTGATAATATCAGCAATAACCATAATTGAATCTCCTATTCAATGATGGTGCAAATAACTCAACTTACAATTGACTTTTTACCCAGTGCGGCAGTTCAGTACCTTGTGTCTATAAATCGATTAAGCTACATTTAAAACTATTGGAACGCTTATGATAGAGATCATCAATAATTTGAGAGATGGCTAAACAGGCGGAGGCTTAGTGATATTTTCTCCCTAAATTTCTATATAAGCTGTGTTAGGTCAAAGCAGATGTGTTTTATTTTTGTAAGGAGGGGGGGGGGGGGGTTACAGTTATTTCGATTGTCAGAGAAATATCTATATGGTACGATTATTAAGATTTTACGTAAAATGATGATAAACTTTTTGCATTTATAACATGCATTCGCCAACCCATATCTATAAACCGAAACACACTATGTGTTCCTTACCTCACTCATAGACCACCTACTGTCCGCGTACAGATGAGCCCGAGAGAATTGGTTAACCTTGACTGGAAAAGTGCCAGACCGTCCTATAGCCTACCTGTGTTATAAGAGTTTTACATGATTATTGTTTTTGTAAATAAATAGTTTTGATTGAGTTTGCTTAAAATGAGTTAAAAAAAATTATTATTCTATATTGGTTTTAGCAGTTGTGGTCACTGGAGCTGTTGAGACAAATTTGCCATAATTAACACCATAACTATGTGATGCTTAACATTGTCAATATGAAGTTTAATTTTGTATTTATTTTAACGTATTACATGTTTTCTAAATATTCAAAACACAATACATTTAATTTATCCCTAAGGGTTCCAAGACCAGTCAATCGATACATTTTCTGGTGTATAAGCTGCTTAGGTCTTTGCGAAAACCAAAATCGTCAACAGTTATATCTGGTCAAATCTGTATTCTCAAAACGTGAAAATCTGAAATCTTTTGAAAAAGCTTATATATAGTGTTTGGTAAAAGCAAATCTATAATATTAAAACGAAACAGTGTTTTTTTATTTCACGATTCTGAATCAACCACTCGACGGATTTTCATGATTTTTGTGTTGAAAGAAAGATAATTTTGAGAACTAGGGAATGTCGAAGCCATAAATTTAGTTTAGGGTCCCAGTTTTTTAGAAATTAAGTTTTAATTTTTAAAAAGTCTAGCAGCCGACGCTAAGATTCTAAACTAGCTTTTGGCATAAAATAATTTGCTTAACATAACAGCTGTAAACATTCAGCTTTTGTGTCACAAATTCAGCATTTGCATAAAGATGTAAAGACATACTTAGGGTTGACTTATTTATATTATGTGTAATGCTAATCATTGATACGTTCAATTCTTCTGTAAGAGGATGACAGATTAATTAAATTATACATAGTAAAATACTAGGATGTTCAAATTATTTTTAAAGCAATCTTTGTAATCTTCGATTTGTTTTAGAGCAATATAATTTGTTTTAACTAACAGCTGGTTAAATATAAACTATGGAACTATGAGGTTATTTTATTTACTCTTATTTTGTCATTGATTATAGGAAATAAGTCAGATTAGTAGAGATAATTAGACCACAGTTTAAAATAGTTTGGACCAAAATTAATTAAACCACAGTACAAATCGAGGCTTTGTACACGAGGCTTAGTAAAAAAGGATAAATGCAAATTATTTTACTGCTCCACTTTTCAAGGAAAGAATAGAAAAATAACAATGTTTACATATTTTATGAAATCGTGTTCAGTTGTGGTTACGTTTGGGGGTGCCTATATCAGCGCCCCCAAACGTGAAAATATCACTTTTATTTAAACTATGAATATATTATTGTTATTCATTGTGACCCTTGGTTGGAAATATAATTGATAAAATGGAAGAATTACCTTATCCAACCACAGTTGCTAGTATGACAACTAGTTTCGTTCCTTAGAACATCGTCAGGTCATTGTATGCAACCACATCTTCAATGTATGTATGTACATTGTGGTATGTCAAAAGATTCTTTAAAAACACTGTCAGAATCACAATAGTAAAAACTAGTCATGTTGATCAAACTATTAAAATTGAATAAAAAGTGATAAAACTGGTTAAAACTGTAAAGGCTGGCCAGCACTCTCTTTATCACTGTCACTGACTAAATAAAACTGACTGAATCATGAGGTGTCTTCATCTTCATCTCTCCAGTGCCACCTGTATTTCAGTTTGTTTTGTTCTTCTTATTTGATACTTCTTTGATTTGTAGCTTGTCAATATATGTATCAAATATAATATTTGACTGGAAGGAAGTCTGATCATTTAAAATGTTGAATGGGTCGAGTTTTTTAGCTTTGTAGATGGTGAATTCTTCTTTGACATCAAGTTTAAAACTTTTTGGTAATACTTCAACTATTTCCATGTTCTTGTCAATAGATGTGTAGTTGTGTGATTCTGATATTAAATGTTCGGCATAACTGGATAGCTGATGTTGTGATCTTTTAGGTATATGTTCTTTAAATCTTTGTTTGAAAGATCTTCCAGTTTGGCCGATGTAGTACACATCTATTGACAAGAACATGGAAATAGTTGAAGTATTACCAAAAAGTTTTAAACTTGATGTCAAAGAAGAATTCACCATCTACAAAGCTAAAAAACTCGACCCATTCAACATTTTAAATGATCAGACTTCCTTCCAGTCAAATATTATATTTGATACATATATTGACAAGCTACAAATCAAAGATAGACAAATAAGAAGAACAAAACAAACTGAAATACAGGTGGCACTGGAGAGATGAAGATGAAGACACCTCATGATTCAGTCAGTTTTATTTAGTCAGTGACAGTGATAAAGAGAGTGCTGGCCAGCCTTTACAGTTTTAACCAGTTTTATCATTTTTTATTCAATTTTAATAGTTTGATCAACATGACTAGTTTTTACTATTGTGATTCTGACAGTGTTTTTAAAGAATCTTTTGACATACCACAATGTACATACATACATTGAAGATGTGGTTGCATACAATGACCTGACGATGTTCTAAGGAACGAAACTAGTTGTCATACTAGCAACTGTGGTTGGATAAGGTAATTCTTCCATTTTATCGAATATATTGTAGTTTAAATTAATATGGGAAATTACGATGTACATTTATTCAATGAGGGTGGGTACTTATCAAGGATAGAACTGATATCGGTATGGATAATAAACATTGACAATTACGTCATTAGCTTTACTAGCGTGTTTACTTTTTATATTCCTGCTACATGTGACCAGTTCTTTTTTTCAAATGAATGTTATTTGAACCAAACAGCTGTTTCAAAACAAATTGTTATTGTTTTTACTTTTCTTTGTTTAGACTTATTTATTTAGTAATTAATTTTTTTTTTATCAGAATTTATTTTACAATCTGTTCAAACTTCAAATATGAGAACAATAAGTAAAACATATATCAAAACAATATCAGGAAGCAATTACCTGTTCATCAACAAGTCTTGCCAAAAATTGGATCAGTCATTTAAACATTTACAGAAATCTGTAGCTTAGGTCCAGCACATGCACAACACTTTTTAACCTGGTAATGCACTGACTATTGTCCAGCAGATTAACAGCAAGACTGTTCGGATGATATTCTATTTTTTCTTGATAATTTTTGCTAAGGTCTGTAATTTCTTCTTTCACTGATTTAATTTTTAAGTCATTCCTAATTGTAGTGTTGGACACGAACCAGGGTGCGCCAATAATTCTTCTCAGTGCCTTAGCCTGAAATCGTTCAAGAATTTCGATGTTGGATTTGCTCGAGGTCCCCCAAAGTTGAATTCCGTATGTCCAAATTGGTTTGATCATAACTTTATACAGTAAAATTTTGTTAGCCAATGATAATTTTGAATTCGTACCTAGTCTTTTTAATTTCAGATTCTGTTACCTAATAAAAAATACGTAGGCCTACTAAGCGTTTTTAACCTAACTAGGTGTGCAATGCAGTTGTATGCTTGCAATATTGAGCGGAGCTAGCATATTAATCCAATACTTTTCTAAAGTCAATTTTACATCTGTTCCTCGCAAATGAGATTAAATACTTGCAGATCCAATGTTAATGGTATATATGGTTCACTTAAATGGAATGTCTATTTGCAGTATTCTAAGTCAATTACAAGTCTGGTTCACGCAAATGAATTGTCTACTTGCAGGAACCAAAGTTTATGTTTCATCTGGTTCTCATATATTAAATGTCTAATTACAGTATCCAATGCCAATGATACATTTTTCGACTACGAAGTTGTTCACATCCCGGGGAAAGAAAATGTAACTGCATATTTACTATCAAGAAGCCCTAAAATTTCACCAATGGATCGGGAGAATGAGGTTATCGAGAATCTGGAGGAAGAAATGTTTGTAAGAAGCATAATTGATGCATTGCCTTGTTCTGATAAACGGCTGTTGGAAATTAAGAACGCCCAACATGAAGACCCAGAACAGGGGGATGCTTTTAAAATGCATCCAAGAGAATACATGGCGGAAAAATTCGGTATTCTGGAAGTATTGCAATGAACTCGCTTTGGAAGATGGATTAATTGTTAAGGGGAGGAGGATGTTCATTCCAAAGGCCTTGAGAAAAGAAATCTTATCAAGATTACATGAGGGACATTTGGGTATAGTGAAATGTCGGTGGCGTGCTCAAGAATCTGTTTGGTGGCCAGGCTGTTCAACAGAAATTAGTACTACAGTGGAAAATTGTCCAACATGTATAGAACACAGACTACAGCGAAAGGAGCCTCTGATGTCTACACAGCTTCCTCAAGAGCCTTGGACCCATTTATGTGCAGATATTTTGAAATGTAACCAAAACTGGTATTTGGTAATACAAGATTATTTCTAACGATTTTTAGAGCTCATCGAACTCAATACTTAGACTTCAGCGGCAGTTATTGGAAGGATGAAAAAAACATTTTTGCACGACACGGGATCCCTCTAGAAATTCGTACAGATGGAGGTACTCAGTTTACTTCTGACGAGTTCAAAGGTTTCGCAAAAGAGTACGGATTTAGTGCTGTCACTAGTAGTCCACACGTTCCTCAATCGAATGGAGAAGCTGAAAACGCTGTATCTATAGCCAAGAGGATTCTACTAAAGTGTCCGAATCCCAATCTTGGTCTATTAGCTTACAGGACCACCAAATTGGAATCGGGGCTATCACCTGCAGAGCTGCTGCATAATAGAAAACTAAGAACAACTTTACCTTCTCTCAACGACTTTCAAGTGGTTGGAAAAGATCAAATAGAATCCTTTCGAAACTGTGACAAGAAAATAAGAGCCAGAGTGAAGAAAAACTTTGACAACAGAAGAGGCGTCAAAGAACTTCCACCTTTAGCAGTAGGAGAGAGAGTCTGGGTTAAAGATATAAGTGCGAAAGGAACCATAAGAACAACAACCAATCTACCTCGATCCTACATAGTATCAATGAGTAATGGGAATGGTGTAAGACAAAACAGATGGCATCTCATTCCCCTACCAAGAAAAGAGAATGATGATTCTGACGATGTCTACCGTGGAGGGAGGGTGCAGCCAAACCACAATGATGGAATAAGAAGATCGAGCAGAACAGACCACCAATAAGATATGAGTAAATATAATGAGGAAGGGGAGATGTAGTGTCATTCATATGCCTTTGCATTTAACATATGTTTTATAATTTTGTTTGTTGTTGTGGTGATGATGACTCTTGTTGAATAATAAACACATTCTTTACTTTCAGCATTTATTAGAATTTTATATTATCATATATTTTTAAGGAGACATTTTAGTGTAAATCCAATCAGGCAAATGGAAATTCGCTAAGTCTGCAGGTTTGCTGCGGCGGGGGTATTTTTATATGAAAAGTAGTTTAGTTTTCTAACTTAGTTTGTTAAATAATGTTGACATAGCCTATGACGTCTTTTCAACCGTCGCTCATTTTCCGGCCTACTGTATTCTTCGCTTTGGTCATGAAACTTGAGCTCGAGTCGAGAAAAAAACTTTACGCCCTAGTGATGAAATATACATTTTATTACTGTAATCAGTTGCTAGAAAAGTTGTATTTTTTCATCAGGTAACACTAGATTATTTGGAGCTGTATTATTTGTTGTACTCTAAAGTGTTGCAAGTTACTTACGAACATCTCCATTGGCAAACACCAGCGCCTGTAAAAATGAACCTGTCTCAGTACTAAAACAATTCGTTAAGCATAAATCGAATAAAGAAAAAATAACTGTTTCTAATAGTTAGTAACATAGGCCTACCTGAAACACGTATGACAGTAACCAACAATTGAGTGTACATATTTTATTTATTGAGGAACATATTTTTAAATGTCTTAGCGAGTCAAAACGTACCATGATTATAGCGTTTGAAAGTTTTGGCACTCAACTTTGGTTAACAATAATATGCTAGCATTTTATTTAAAATATAATTTATCAGAGATATTGCTGAGCTTTATGCTGCAGAAAAACTTGAGTAGACTATGTGGATTGAACTTATCCATATATGCGAGAGTAGGCCTAAATCTTTGATCAACGTAATGCCATTTTGCACAAACTCTTTCAGGTAAATTAACGTTACAGACAATAACGTTACAAAAATGAAATTTTTATCGATAATAATTGACCCTATTTCCCATAATAACATCAATATCATATGGACAAACTGTTTGAAATTTGTTTTCATAAAGAGTTCAATAATTTTAATAAACCTTTTTATTGGCATTTCTGGAATTCAAAATATATCTGATGCATCCTACTTACTTAACAATCTGTTTCGATTTGCAATATTTAAGAAACAGTACACACACAATTGTATTGTATCATAAGTAATATTGTATTTATAAATGAACTTTAAGTGATTAGTTACTTACAGTGATCAAGAGAAAATAGCGAGTAAAATCGTACATGTTCGTGTTCTGTGACATTCTAGAGTTTGACGAGTGGTACGGAGCGAAATATGAGCGATTGGCATAGTTAATTGCCTACACTTGTGATAACATACATACCCTCGTGCACTCAGTCTTATCCTAAAATATTAATGTAATAGTGTGTTTAAAATGATAATTGTCAAAATGGGTTTTATCAAAGATATCCACAGTACAATAAATAATAATTTACAAAGAATGCAAATTTAAATATTATACTATGGAGGAAGTATTTTTTTTATAAACATTTTCGAATATTGTTTTTATGTGGAATTATCTGTTTTGGGCTCCCCTTTACCAAAACGTGGTTTTATGAGGTGATTTCTGCCTGCGTGCGCACTTGTATGACTGTATGTGTGTTTGTGCGTGTAGCTACAGATTACACCTGTGGTCCGATTTTGATGAAATTGGGTATGTACTAATTCATAGCATCTAATAGATTTGTTTTCATTTTTTTCTTGGTTATCCCATATAACTCATCAAATAACGGAAAAAAGTATTTTTCAAAAAAATGGGCCGAACGATTTTGTTTTAAATCTTCTTGAGCGGAGCGAAGCGAAGTAGTGAAGCTCTTGTACTACACTCCTGATTTTGTTTTACAAGTACTCCTCCTGAACGGCTGAAGTGTTCTGCACGAAATTTTGCACAGTCATAGTAACTAATCATGGGAAAGTGTAATCTGGAATGGTACAAATCGGACTACGGGGCTTTTGCCTCCGTAAATTTAAACTTTTAGAAATTGGTCGTGATGACATCAATTATCAATTATCAATCATTTGCTGGATAACAATAAAAAGGCAAACAAGAGTCACATGTTAGACAACGAATCATCTTAAATAGCGCATTATAAATACCGTACAGAGAAAAAGGGAAGATCATTCGGATGCTATTGGGCATAATTTACTACAAAATTAATAACAAATAAATAGGGTCGCTGGTGTTAGGCTTTAAACGCTTTTTAAATTTGACTTAAAATATTTTTTTGAATTCAACGTTACATTCACATTCCCCCCTTCCCCCCCCTGCCCACAACTTAATTTTTCTTAAATAGCAAGGTACCCCTTGTGACATATCAAATAAAAGAGCATGAAAAAAGAAAATTTTTGATGAAAAAAAATTAAAAATCGGTTCATAGATTTGCGAGATATTTCCCCCTCCCCCTCCCCGGAACTTAATTTTTTTTAATAGCAAGGTACCCCTTGTGACATATCAAATGAAAGAGCATGAAAAAATAAAATGTTTGGTGAAATTTATTTTTCATTTGATATGTCACAAGGGCGGGTACCTTGCTATTAAAAAACAAGTTATGGGTAGGGGAAAAGGGGGGGGGATTATCTCACAAATTCATTAGCCGATTTTAAATCTTTTTTCACCAAAAATTTTCTTTTTTCACGCTCTTTCATTTGATATGTCACAAGGGGTACCTTGCTATTAAAAAAAATTAGGTTCCGGGGGGGGGGAGGGGGGAATATCTCACAAATTTATGAACCGATTTTCAATTTTTTTCCTACAGTTACCTTACTATGTACATGTTCTCTCACTGATTTGAGAAAGCAAAGTGGCCAATTCGCTCATCAGTGAGACAATGTTAACATTGTCTCACTCTAATTACTTTGTCTCACTCCAGATTTGCAACGTGAAGGCACGAAATAGTGAGCGCGTAACATGCAGGCAACGTCGTATGCGCGCGAAATACGTTGGCAGCACTGGCTGTAAATCAGCTGGTCAGATGTTGTACTGTTGTATTTGTCACTTCACATTAAATGTTATATTAAAAGTTCACTTCTGTGTAAAAATAGGTTATGTTTCTTCACCAATTTATTTGTTTTATGGTAACTGTAGGAAAAATATAATGTGCAACTCGAGTTCAAAGTACAATTGCCTCACTCGAGAAACCATTCCTCACTCGCCTACGGCTCGTGAGTAAGGATTTCTCTCGAGTGAGTCAATTGCTCACTTTTCTCACTAGTTGCACAAATAACGATTTTTCATCAAACATTTTCTTTTTTCATGCTCTTTTATTTGATATGTCACAAGGGGTACCTTGCTATTTAAAAAAATTAAGTTGGGGGCAGGGGGGAAAGGGAAAGAATGTGAATATAACGTAGAATTCAAAACAATTGGGCCCCCTACGTCAATAGATGATTCCCGCAAACTGCATATTTCTATCAATTGCGGTTTTAACTTAAATAAAGATGCAAGTTTTTAAAAAAAACACCCTGTATATATAAATATACCCCCGCCGCAGCAAACCTGCAGACTAAGCGAATTTCCATTTGCCTGATTGGATTTACACTAAAATGTCTCCTTAAAAATATCACATTCCTTATTTAAATAGAATCAGTTTAACACATACTTAGGTTTGCTGAAACAGGGAGGGTAAAAGTGTTTTTTTATGTAAAATGTTAATAGTTAGTAAGAAATAAAAACATTTTCCAAATTCGGGCAAAATATGTTAATTAACAAGCAAACTACAACAGTTTACTAATTCTCCATAAGAATAACATGGGAATTTTAAATTTACAATTTTTTGGAATTTTCTCCGTAACCATTAGGTGCATTATAACGCTTCAATATACTAAATTATTTGTTTTTTTTAAGCTCTACAAAATAGTTTGGAAAGAAATTGCAAAATGTTATGTATTTTGAGCCAAAAATGGGAAAACCCCATTTTTACCCCATAAAACCCCCCATAAACCCCCGTTTCCATGGTCCGATCATGCTGGTTCGCGAACTCGTTCGAATAAACATAGGTTTACACGTTTGTACCAAATTTCATCAAAATCGGATCGTTTTTGCTCGAGTTATCACGCTAACGGACAAATATATACAGGGTGAGTTTTTAATGAGTTCCCCCCCTACTTTTTTCTACATTTCTTAAGATATCATCTCCGGACCACATCAGATCATTGTAGAGTAGTAAGTACTTCATTTTTACTGGGTATACATTTTTGGCTGCCATTTTGGATCCGCCATATCGGATACAAAGTTTTTTTTTCAAATATAAAGGTAGGGTTGTGACCAATTATTTCAAACTAAAATTTTACATTGATTAAAATGTCGCAATTAGTTTTTTAAAATCTTGATCCGTTCTAAAGTTATGAGGACTTTTTAACACTTTATTTTTAGCCCATTTTAACATTTTGCATTTACAAACTAAGACCATAATCTCAAAATAGTGCTAGATAACGATAATTATACACAACTAATTATTTGTCTACCTATTTTCACTTGGTTATGACAGTTGTAATTATTTCGGCCGCCATCTTGGATCCGCCATTTTGAAATGTGATCAATTAATTTAAATATGAAGGTGGTGTTGTGACCCATCATTTCGAGCTACTTTTTTTATGCTGAACTTAATACCGAAATCTGTTTTTCATTTGCATCTTTGGTTTTTTAAATATTGAAATTTTAAATAAGAGAATATTAATATTTCATCAAGAAAGCTTGATAACCAAAAACATTGGTTGATTGCGGCATTGAGTTCAGTATACCCTGTTGGTAAACCTTGTAACTTTAATGCTATTGAACATCATAGAACAGAACCAACTTGTTTAATTGAAACAGCTGTTAAGATTCATCCATTTAAATATGATTACTCATAAGGTTAACATGAAACTCCAGAGCCACCGGGGCGGAGCTCGAGAGTCCGATTAGAATAAAAACAACTTAGTTTTCCTATTTAATGCCTTAAGAATCAGTATACCAAATTTCAGCCTCCTAGGTAAATTGGAAGTATAAGAGAATTAGTGATGAGTGAGTGAGTGAGTCAGTCAGTGAGTCAGTGAGGGCTTTGCCTTTTATATAGATATAATATATAATATAGATTGGAAGTGAGTTGAAAGTTGAGCGATTGTACTGTAAATGCCTTTTTAAAAAAGCTGTAGATTGTTTAGGGATTGGTAGTGTGTCTCTGATGTCTTTACTATTATCATTTTTTTAGGATTATGTCTGTGGGATTTGTTTTGGCAGATGATCGTCTATTGTATATAATATTACATATGATTTTAACTTTATTGACTGAGTTGTCTATTATCTGATAAGTGTCATATGGCATAATTTGTCTTATTAAACTTATACTGATTTTTTTTCTTTTTTTTCATGTTGAACCAAGTAGTGAGACGAATCAAGATTGTTTTATTTTATTATATAGGGCAAACAGGTGTTCCATAAATTTAGTCATTTAAGTTATAAAGTTTTAAATGGCAACCGTTTTTTTTAAATCAAACAATATTTTGAAATTATATTTTTTTATGAATACATTATGACTTGATAGAATTGCTTACAAATTTTCATAAATATATCTTAAATAGTTTTTGAAGTATGCAATACACAAGATGGCGGATATGTCAAGACGATAATTTAAAAAACAAACTTTAATCTATATTTTCTCAACAAACCTATTCCTGAATTCTTTGTACATTCTTATCTGTTTATTGTGTAAACAAATGTGTTACATTCAAAGGAAAATATAAATAATTATAAAAAATTTGGTATGATGCAAATTTCATATCGCAGCTGAAAGGTATTTATTGCTCCACTACTCTATTTTAATTCATTTTCCCGCATTGATTTGATTTAGTATAAAAATAATTGAGATAAGCATATAAGGCGGCTATACGGTACACGGTATGCTGTTGGTTGAGCGTGCACCAACGCACATGCAGTTAACTTGTTCTGATGTTCACACAATAAATCGGGTTTACTAAAAGAACAATAAAATCAACTATTTTACTTGGAAAAGGTCGTGAGCAGCGTTCTGAATCTATTAGTCTTCAGTTCGCCTTTTTTATCAAATTCGTATACCTTAAAACCTTTTATTCTGCTTCGCCTACGTTTATTCTGGTTGTTAGTATTTTGTAAAGGTCTGTTCCTGTTGTAAAGGTGTACACACATGTTACCAAAATAGTATATGGTCAGGTATTCTATAGAACGACTAGGCATTTTATATCCTCCCCAAAATGAATCAGACAAACTATGAAGAACATTATATACTTTGCCTAGTCATTCTATAGAATACCGTTGGCACCTCAGGTAAAGTAAAATACGCTTTCGTAGGACTTTTGTTTTCTTGTTTCAATAACTATTCTAATTTAAAATAAACTAACCTTAACCAAGCAAACCTAATGAAATACCAAACACTTCATTATTCTAAAGGACTTTTTTTAATTTTTACTCCTTTTCCAGCAAAAGGCAATATAATTAAAAACATTATTCTTTAAATTAACCTAAAATTATAATACAATAAATACTTCAATATTTTTAAATAAAATTTGCTTACGAATATCTCTAGTTTTATATTTTACCTGACACTTTTGTGGACATTCTAAAACGCCTAGGTACCCAATGTTTAGGCAATATGTATAATATCACATTTTGATAGCTCCATTTCATACTTTGCCAAGCTTAAGGTAAGTATAGAATGTCTGCATTAACTACTTGGCCTATAATATATATACATATAAGTACAGTACCCATAACTATGATACATGTATGTAATCTTGCTATTGTATAAAGTGATTTGTTTCAATTATATGCTATAAATCTGCAACATAATCAAAAGGTATTGTTTCAAAAAAGCCACGAAGTTAGTTGTAATATAATCATCTTATGAGATGAAAGGGTTATAAAAAAGTTACTAAGTAATTTTTATTCCGCATTATATTTTAATTTGAGAAAATGTAACTTGTACAAATTATGGCACAAAGTACTTAAGTTTTACATAGTATTGGAAATATGTGCGGAAGACTTCCGATAATACGGTATTGTTTCCTGATATTGCACAATATTGGGTTATAATATGATTGGCCACCGACACCAGTACACCCGGGGAAACACACTACACTAATAATAACATACAGCAATATACAACAACTGCGTCTGAACTATTCATTAGATAAAACAAATGTATTATGATGTACAGTGGTTAAGTAGGTTGCGCCAGTGTAAATAGCTCTGCGCAGTTAGGTTAGGTTATAATATATTATTGTTTGTTTAATATACTACAAATGATAACCTAAAATCAACTAACCTAACTCCTCACAGCACTTCACTGTGGCGGTCCTATTATGGTGGCATCTGTATAATCCATAAGTAACAATGAAAGAGTGAAGGCTAGCCTAAATTAAGTTAAAACAGATTATAGTACTTCACCTTTGCTTAATATCAGCCATTTCTCTCTGGGAAGAGGGAAATTTAATATAGTTCTCCAGTATTGGCTCCATAGCATCGCAAACAGAGTGCAAACAATTGCTCACACTTGATTGTGACATTCCAAGGTATCTGTTTTGGCCAATACACTCCTGGTAGCTTCCTGAGGCCATGTACCGAAGACATGTCAGAACCTAGAATTAGATAACATTAAAAACACGTAACAAGCTTGGAGGTTTTTTTTAGCACATAGCCATATTTTTCTCAAATAATTAAATAATTTACGTAAGATTAATCAAGGAGTTAGTCCAAATGACTGTATATGTACGCTTAAGTGTTTTCACTGGACCATAGTTACAAGTTTAACTTTACTACAAATAAAAATTTAGCCAATCAAAACATAGCTTCTTTTAAAAATGCTGAGTCAGAAAAGAATATATTACCCACTAAGGTCAAATTTATGCACCGCAGCAGTTAAATAGGTCAACATTTAGTCGAATGGGTGCATTTATGAATGGTAAAAGTAAAAAAATATCTTTAGAATGACTGGGCGGTCTCTAAATAAATACGAACAGCTATTTAAGAACCCCCGCTGCAAAAGTGTTACTGCTGCGGGACTGATCGGTCAGCCCCCAGACATGAGGCGACTGTCGTCGGGCGACTACTGCCAGATCATTCATAAAACTAGCCTAACTTATTTCAGACACAACCATCAATTGCCATATTTTTTAATTTAGCCTATTAAGTTAATAGCAAATTAAAGTGTATTACCGAGGTCATTGACTTGACTTAATGATTTCCCGAAAACGATTAAGGCTAAGTTAGTGGCTAATCGAATAAGTGTGGATGCCTTAAGTTCCAACCATTAACAATATTTCTTGACAAAAAGACTAACTTACCCTAACCAACATTTATATCTTAAGGTTTTATTTTCTAAACTAAATTCACAACTAAACTAAGTTAAAGTTTATCATGATCACTGGCTCTTCTGTAACTTGGAATGGAACTGGAACGATGTGCTACTGGCAGTCTGGGCTCTAGCTCATAACAAAGGTCTCTAGAAAGAGTTTTTGTAAGCCTAAATATCTTTACAAATCTTCTATCTTGCAGATCCCAGGGTGACAGTCTGTTGTTGAAAACGACAGGTCCTCTGTCGTCATTTTCAAACTGAAAACAATTCATTGTTATGAATCACTCTATCACTTTTGTATAGAGCATAGCCTACCAAACTTTTATTTAATATGTGCATAAATAAACAAGACAAATAAATTATTAAATACAAATCTTTCTTTATATGCTAAGTTAAATAGTTGATTGTTTTATTCACATCATTTGACATTAACTTAACAATAAATTTATGTAAATTTGTGGTAGGTACTGGTACATAGCCTATCTTAGTAAGATTGATACAGGAATGTACCCTCTAAGAGAAAACTTTAGAAGTAGGTAGGTGGTTTATGTTTTCAAGTTAAATTTATTTATAAAGTAAGTTAATGTAGGTTTGCCCTACTGCTTAAAACTTGCATCCTATTTAGTGTAAATTAGGCCTAAGACATATAAATTAACCATTTTCTGCTCATATTAAAGATCAAATATATTGGCTGGAGTTTGACAATAATCCCACACTAACTTAAGTTAATTTCAGAAAAAGGTACTTCTATCAATTAAATACAGAGGCCACTTTTAAGTTTATACAGTGTGATGTGACAGTTAGGTTGGTTTATGTTATAACTTAAATGGCAATACTCTTTAACTTTGCCTATTGCCTTTAAGTTACATATTCCCAAATTTGACATTATTATTAGAGCTATTTAGGTACCTACCAGTTATTGATTTCTAATTTCCAAAAGGCAGTCATGTCAGGGAGAGAAACTTGAAGTTTAATGTGTCGCCACTATACACATCTGCTTTAGACAATTCCTGACCATGAGCGTACTTGAAGGGGATAGCTTACGGAAGAAACTAACTTCTTAGACCTAGATATGATTGGATTTATAACACGAGAAGGAAAGTCCTAGCTTAGGTTACTTATCATAACTAAGAAAAAAACAAACCACCACAACCTTTTGTTAGATATTTAAGGGTGGCCTCCATACAATCTATAAGTACAAATGATAAATTATAAAAAATATCTCATTTAAATAGGATCAGGTTGGATTAACTTTGCGCGGCTTTAACTTTATGATAGTCCTGCTGTTCAATAATTTAGCTTTGTTTATTTTGGACCCTGCAAACAGTAGGATAGTTAACTTTTACTGCTTTAGTTTTTGTATTAAATACCTCCATATAGATAGTGTCTTCCCGTGCGGTAACGGGTTAGAATAGCTCCGCAGCCTTCTTGTCGTAAGAGGCGACTAAAAGGGTGACCGACGAACTCACTGAGAGTCCCTGGGAGTGCCCTTGTTGTGTTGCAGGGGTTGATGTGTGCTGTGCACTGCCGATGGGTATTCTTAGTGGGTCGTGAGAAGCCAGCCACTTCGGTCCTTGGTCAGGATTCCGTCTTCCGAGCGCCGAGACTCCCGAGCGCCGCGTCTCTCCAGCGCCGAACGAGTTACCTGGCATAATCTGACAGTTTTGACAGTCGAATTGGAATTCACAAAAGCAACGGACCACAGTAAAGTTGTGTGCCCAATTGAGCATTGTAGGCGAGTAGGCATAGATCAGCAGTCAATCTTGAATTTAGCCACTTTTATATTACTAGAATGATTTGGTTTAACCACAGACAATAGACCATTATACTTTGTCTTTGGGTATACTTTGTCTATGGTTTAACATTACAAATCAAGTCCAGTAATATAAAAAGCGGCCTTCTGGCTTTTTTATTGTTATGTCAATCCTTATATATAATACGTGAAGGCAATTTCTACAAAACACTACTCATCCGTTAATAATGGACGGATTTTTACAAACGATGTGTCAAAATAAAGTATTTTTTGTGTAGACACCCCCTTTCACCAATTCCTGTAATAAAAGTCCTCGGGCTTTGCCCCACAGGCCATCAAAGTTGGAGTTTCTCCCATAAGATTAACATGGGGAAATCTAAATATTTAATTGGATACTTTGTCCCCACTAATTTGAGAGAACGGCTGGGCGTAGAAACTCGGTAGAGGTGTCCAAAGAAAAGTCTTGGTCTGTAGATGAGTTATCAAAAGAAAAACTAAGCAAAATCCCTTAAAGCCCCGGCCCAGAAGCCTTTAAAGATCCCTCCACAGAGTTGTTTACATTTTGGCCATGTGAATAATACTTTTTAATGAAACAGCTGTTCATTTTTTAATTGTATTTCAAACAACACACATTTATTGGGAGTTACTGAATTCTACCAAATAAGTATTTGCAATGTTATTTTCTGATTTTAAAATTGATTTTCTTCTTTATCATGTCATGTTTTGCAATATAACGTTCCATTACGAAATCAGTGGAAAATCCTTTTATCACAGATATTCTTAAATTATTTCTTATTGAACTATCTTATATCTATTGTACGGGTTGGTGTCTGCCTTTTCACCACTTTTGCCTACATTTTATCATATTAAATACACATATCAAATATTTATGTAGAAATATCTGCTCTTATCATGTCTAATAAAATCCAAACATAGAAACCTTGCCTAAAATGGTACCCATCTTGACAAATTATTTGCACCTGCCTATATTACGGACTTTGGCACTCTGGTTTGGTAACATTATTGAAAATAACACAACATTTTGGCTGTAAAATATGGTACAATAAAGAGAAAATAGGCCTACTATTTAAGCAGCTACTGTCTTGACAGAAAGGTCATATTCCTTTTAAACTAGATCACATAATCCTTATAAGATACCGTACGTTGATTAACAATATGTAAACGTCAATATATACGTAACAGCCAATTTACAGTATCTTTGCTTTTTGGAAATGTCCCATTGCTATGTCATTTGCATTATTTGTTGCCAATGAAGCCGCAAGACCATATGAACTAGGAGGCCCCTAACAGTTCAAGAATAAAAGCCAACCCTTCACTTCAAGTATTCCACTACACCTAACATTCCGTAGAGAGATTATATTGACATTGACAACTTTATGTTATTGATAAGGCTGAGACAACTAACTGACATCCCCCATGTCAAGGAATCCCAGCTTTAACAGTAACCCCACAATCAATTTCCCAAAACTATGCTAGAGGGTTCACTCATTGGCACAGAAGTACGATATGAACTGACGTGACGTGGCGAAGGAAAAATCTATCTTACACTGTAACGAATACACCTCCATTTGAAGTTAGAACATGTCTTCCCAAAAATATTTTCTTTTCAAAATTACACTGATGAAATCACGGAAGTGTTTAACTACAAAAGATCCACCAATACGATTTTAATACTATTTAAAGGTTCTTCCAAAGGAAGAGATAGCCTACCATATAACATACTAATAATAACTCCTATGACGTACGGTATGGGGAATATTTTATTCATTGAATGATCAACAAATTTGGCAAGTAACGCAATTAATATTATTATTGTTTTTACACTTATTACTCTTTAAACAATACTAAATGCTCAAAATGGGTATACTGTATTTCACCCAATTTATCGCAGTTAGATGAATTAACGTAAGCCTTGAAAGTAACCGTCGATTTCGACGGGATTTTCCTAGTGTTATTAGATCTGTGTCAAAAAAGCTAACTCACTATTTATTATAATACCTTTTGCATGAACTTAAAACATTGAAATACTTTTAAAATATAACTACCACCCGTTATAATTTGGTATAGGGGCCTAACCATATTGCACATGCAATTATTGCATGCTAAGCTTAGAACTGGCGTTGTTATAAAAATAATATATTTCCAAGAACCTGCTATTTCCTTAATCTGCTAAACTCTTAAAGTAAATTCTGTTTGCCTTCTACATTATTTATAGACTCATATTTGTTTGTGTGAAGTCATTGGGCATTAATATAGTCAATGATGAACTTAAAAATTAAAACACTGACACAATTCAATTATGCTCGATGCTAAATAAGAAAATAAATACTAGGCTTGAAACTAAATAATAAATTTTGTTTCTTTAAATGTTTGTGTTTTTCGTTATATTGATCTCATGATAACTTTACTACATTTCAGTATTATCGAATTTACTGCAATCCGCACACCACCCGCGGCTTCATCCGGCACACACCTATTAGTACAGGTAAAATTATACTAAAAAACCAGTAGAAAACATAAATACCCCCGCCGCAGCAAACCTGCCGACTAAGCGAATTTCCATTTGTCTGAATTGATTTTCAGTTAAATATATTTTTATAACATTAGGTTTAACGAGTACCTAGGTTTGCTGCTACAAGGAAACTAATAAAGTGTGTTTTTGAGTAAAATATTGATAGCTTAGTACAAAATAAATAAATTTGCCAAGTTTGATCAAAATATATCCATAAACAAGCAAACTACAACATTTGACAATATTCTCCATAAGAATAACATGGGAATTTTAAATTTACAATTTTTTTAATTTTCTCCGTTACTAATAATCAAACAAAAATACTTTTATATACTAAATTATTTGTTTTTTAAGCTCTTTAAAAAGGTCAAAAGAGAAATCGGGAAATTTTGTGTTTTGAGGGTCAAAAGTGAGAAAAACCAATTTTTACCCCATAAAACCCCCCGAAAACCCCGTCCCCATGGTCCGATCGTGCTGGTTCGCGAACTCATTCAAGTTTATCCCGCTTTACACCTTTAAACCAAATTTCATCAAAATCGGACAAAAATTACTCAAGTTATCGCGTTCACGGACGTATATATATATATATATATAAGTCTATATATATATATATATATATATAAATATATAAAAATTTGAACGAATGGTGTTTTTGGCCTCTGGGGACATCAAAATGAAAAAGTAAATCGGTCCCGGGTCTAGGTCTTACCGTGCCACCTACGGTAATAGTTACTTCCCTATAGGGAAATTCGCTAAAATTAGTCCATTCATGAAACTTTCAGGAAACGTTATAATTACCATTAGGTATTGGAATCTGAAGAGTCCCTAGTGATTGTGGGGGTGGAAGTACCATTTTATGGGGTTTTAAGTTTATGGGGGTAGTGATTTTGAGAAAATTTTTATTTATGGGATCCAAGCAAGTGGGGTGTCGTTTTCTATGTTTCTTAGGATGCAGAATCGAAAACGAACATAATAAAAGCAATAAAACCGACATTTTATCAGAAAAAGACTAATTTATTAATGAAAAACTAAATATGACAAATTAATTAGGGTAAAATAATCCAGTTAATTAATACCAATCACCTATTACAAAATTGATCATGAGTCTGTGTCACATGTTAAAGTTGTGAGGAAAATTAACCAAGAAACTGGTAGTTCCGCCTCTTAAACCACCACGTGTCATATTGTTCATCAGCTACTGATGCATCATCACCTTCCATGGAATCGTCAGGGTCTCTAACTCGTTCTTCTCCATCATCGTTTTGACTTAACACTGACAGATTAGTAGTGGGGATGGGTAGCAGAAAAATATTTCAGTTCTGGCGGTGATCCTGCAACTTAGGGTGAAGATAATATATAAGACCAAGAATGTAAAACCGCCCAGACCCCAATTTTTAAGGACCTTGGTCGCCCGTAATGACGTCATCAATATGGCGCTCGTAAGAGGATGCTGGGTCGCTATGAACTGGTTATTATACCAAAATGCCTGAACCGATTTTAATGAAATTTGGCATACAAGTGCTCAATCACGTCCTGGTTGAAGTTCGTCCGCTACGCTCACTCACCTTTTGGTTGCAAATTAGCTGTTGTCATAAATGTAAAAGAAATAAAAGTGCTGCACCCTGTTGGTAATCCTTGTAACTTTAATGCTATTGGACATCATAGAACAGAACCAACTTGTTTAATTGAAACAGCTGTTAAGATTCATTAATTCCATTTCTCAAAGGTTAACATGGGAAACTCCAGAGCCACTGGGGCGGAGCCCAGAGGTCGGAGGGTAAAATCCTTTCTTGGTGAGCGTCTACTACCCAAAAGGAAGATGCCTGCCAAGTTTCAGGTTCCTAGGTCTTATGGTTTCTGAGATTTCGTGATGAGTGAGTGAATGAATGAAAGAGTCAGTGGTATTTGAGCTTTATATATATAGATAAGAGAAGAACATCGGATTAATATCATTGAACAGAATTTTCTTAAAAATTAATAACCAATTATTAGGGTCGCCAGAATTAGGCCAATGCACCTTCGAATTTAGATACCCCAAATAGCCATTCAATTTATGTAAACCAAATATACCATTTTTAGATACTGCAAGTAGATTTCTCATTTATGTGAACCAGATGTACCATTGACTTTACATACTGTACGTTGACATCTCATTTACGTGAACTAGATTTGTCATGGGCTAATGGTATACATCCCATTTACGTTAACCAGATGTAGCATTGACATTGGAAAAGTATTTAATTTATATGCTAGCTCCACTCGATATTGTAAGTAGACAACTGCATTGTACACCTAGTATTTACATAGTATTTAGTAGCAACAGTAAAGAGATTTTAATTGGTAACACTCACATAATTTAACTTTTCAGGTAGTATGACTCGGTTAAAACTGTTGACTATTATCATACGCAATCTTATATTGGGTCTAGCAATGTCGTTTCTTCCCTAATCTTGTCTTAAGAGTGTCAATATTCTTCTTTACAATAGTTAAGCTAAAACAATGACGCAAACAATAGAAGTAAATTGTATTTTACCTACGGAATCTATATCAACGACATTCATTCACATATTTTATTGATATTATCGCTCTCAATTGGAATGGACATGTATCAGGTTCATCTATGATTTTAAAATTGCTAATTAACTATTTTTTAGCGAATTTCCCTATAGGGAAGTAGCTATTACCGTAGGTCTCATGGTAAGACCTAGAGCCGGGACCGATTTACTTTTTCATTTTGATGTCCCCAGAGGCCAAAAACACCATTCGTTCAAATTTGTATATATCTATATATATATTTATATATATATATATGTGTGTGTGTGTGTGTGTGTGTGTGTGTGTGTGTGTGTGTGTGTGTGTGTGTTTGTATTCACCGAATAGTGGCATCCTTCACAGGCACACGGCCGTACTGTGGCACCTTCAAAAATTGTGGCACCTTTTTCAGGGTGCCACAGCTAATTCGATCATTTTTGAGGTTTTCCAGCATTATTACGTCGTTTAAACATCACATGCCACAATTGAGTATTTTTGAACTCGTTGATGTGAGTTTAAGTAGCGCAGGTACACACCGAATTGTGGAACACGAAACCATACAGGTAGCTAGCGCGCCTCGCGCCGTCCGCCGGAACTATAACTTTCCTAATGCTACGTTGCCAATTCTCGCGCCAGCCTACACTCGAAATAGTGGCACCATGCCACAATTCAGTATATATCAACAGTGTGTGGACAGGATGCCACTTAATGAGCTGTAGAGCTTGAGCAGTGTGTAGAACAGTGCAACAAGCAACTAATCTATATAATTAATACGCTACATGAAACTTTGTCGGTTGAACTCCTCCGCCATTTCTTAACCGATTTTATTCATTGATGTCTCATTGGAAAGAGCGTGTCGCGTAGATTTGCAAACTGGCCTTATATTTTTGAAAAAGTCTTTTGGGCTCTGCCCCAGTGGCTGTTAAAGTTCCTATGTTATCCTTATGGAGAACATAATTGTTTACATTTTGATCAGCTGTATAATTTAATTGGTGTTATTTATTTTTCAATTCAATGAAACGCACTGAGTACATTTATTTACTACTAGCTGTACCCACGGGCTTTGCCCCGTTTTACTTAATAAGTGAGCTCGTTCGCATGGCTCAATTACGTCCTGGTTGAAGTTCGTTCGCTACGCTCACTCACCTGTTGGTTGGAGCTCGTTCGCTGCGCTCACTTGCCTTCAGGTTAGCTCGTTCGCTACGCTCACTCACCTTTTGGTTGCAAATTAGCTGTAGTCGTAAATTTAAAAAAAATAGTGCTGCACCCTGTTGGTAATCCTTGTAACTTAAATGCTATTGCACATCATAGAAAAGAACCAACTTGTTTAATTCAAACAGCTGTTAATATTCATTAATTCCATTTAAATATGAGTACTCATAAGGTTAACATGGGAAACTCCAGAGCCACTGGGGCGGAGCCCGAGAGTCCGATCAGAATAAAAATAGCTTAGTTTTCCTATTTAATGCCTAAAGAATCAGTGTACCAAATTTCAGCGTCCTAGGTAAATGGGAAGTGGGAGAATTAGTGATGAGTGAGTGAGTGAGTGTGTCAGTGAGGGCTTTGCCTTTTATATATTTAGATTTGAGTTTGTGTAAACATAACCCCCAAGACGGATCGTGTTAGTATGGTTGTATCTTAAATTTATGTATTTATCGTTGTTTTGTGTCGCTTTGACGGATCGAGTTACCATGATTGTAGCTGAAATTTGTGCATTTATCGTTGTTTTTTGTAGCTATAATTTGTTTATTTGTTGTTTTTTTTCTTTTAATTGTCTCCAACGCGACGACAACGAAACATAGACAAGAGGCGTACCCAATCGTGATAACGACCGAACCTACCGAACATTGGCGCGTAATAGGCTTAACCATAGATAAAACATGCTCCTCAAGAATACATACTCCAATGCGCCCTAACACTACCCCAAAACGACTTTTCGTTCTCAATTGGCACTCTATCAATGACACGTGTTGCCTGTACAGCGAGGCATTTTGAGAAGGATAAAACCGGTCGGAATGCTTTAGGTTTATCATTAACGATGATAAACATGGTCTGAGTTACACACCGGCAATCTTTGAGTTGACTCTTTTAAACTCATTGTAAATATGACTGTTATTCGTTTTGAAATAGCTCCAGTAATACTTTGCAATTGCTCGAATTCGAGCAACATGTAAACTAGTAAACTAATAATACTATACTGCCACGTACTATAAAACAATTTAAGTACCATAAATAATATACTTTTGCTCCGAGTGGTGAACAATGTTTTACATTACAAATAATTTGTGTAGTAAATAATAATTTAAATTGATTTACCTAACCCACCATGTTAAACTTCCCTATCCCAAGCGTGATGTATACAACTTCCTTACTTCTCGAGTGATGTAAAGTATCAAAAACTCACTCGGTGATGTAATGAAACCCATATAAATAACATTGAGTGCTTAACTTAAAAAATATAACTCTATGGAGACAACGATGTTCAACGCTAGAAATCAGCTGTGCGCTTGAATGTTATTATTATGCTTTAAAGTATTTTCCTACCTAACCTAGCTTTTGTTAGTAAAAGAACGTTACTGATAGAAGATGAGTGAAATGGATAATGAAAAATATTGTACGTAAACCCATGTTTATTGTCGGGTCAGGTAAAATCTTGTACGTTACACGTTACGCAAGAGCGTGCTGTTTACATCACTTAGGTGAATTATAGATATACCAAGAACAAAACAACCTGCGCAGAAACGAAAAGATCACATGGTTCACGCAGGTAGGCGTGGCGTACCATTCTAACCTGCGCGGCTCGAAACGGCCCAGGGTTCTTTTGTTTCTGGTATTACTATATGCAACTCGCTTCCGCTCGTTGCACAACATTCACCTGCGTGAAGTAAAAACGCTCTTACTACACTTGTAATGTAAATAGCTATTGCGCAACCATTAAAAAAATGATTTATGTTTACAAACATAAATTGGTAACGTAGTTATTTTGTATCAATTGAATTTGTACACTGAAACGATAACAATGTTTGAGGTTAGAACGCTATATAAGTTGTCCTAGACTGCTTTTTTTTATCTTACAAACTATTTCGTTCTGATACATCTACTTTTTTAACATTTTAGTCATGTTGACAAAATATTTTGCAATTATATTTCTGAATCAGTCAGTAAAGGTAGATTTCGATGCATCATTGCTGAAAGTTTGTTTTGCTTCTCACTCTCAGAGTATTCCAAAGACATCTAATGTTTCAATCCATGTTCAAATGTTATATGAGGTAAACATATAACCGAATCAATTAAAGTACTTAAATTAAAATACATATTATTATCAACACACATAATCTAGTTCAGATTATAATATCATCTCACAATCATATTTGTAAAACCTACTGTGGTGTTTTAACCAGTCCCCACTAACAAAAGCATAAAATGAAAGGTCCTAAAGAGGTTAACATTGAGTCATAACAAAAGTAGTTTAAAAGTTGTAACCGTGATACTGTAAATAATTTGATATTGTTAGATATTATACGATCGTTTTACAATTTTGTCAATCTATCTGTTACTTTCATACAAATGTATTTTTATTATTAAATGTTTTGTTTTGTAGAACATTTAGTATTCTCAACTTTATTAATAACTAGTAGAATACCCGACCTTCGTACGGGGTTGGCATATAAGTAGAACATGATCATTGCAGTGATGGGAGAGGAAGCGGTCTAAGAAAATATGGTCTTTTAATTTATACGGTATCCTATAGTGTGGCACACATATACCTATAATAAAAGAATGTGTTTAATGGTATGCACTGTAAACGAAAACCTATCACAATAGTTCCAAACATGTTAATAGGGCAATTTTCTAACATATTTTAGTGAAATTATAATCAGGCAAACGGGAATTGGCTCAGTCTATAGGTTTGCTGGGGCAGGGGGATTATATTACTGTTTACAAACAAATAAATCAAAAGAATATACCCCATAACTCAGGATAAGGGCCTATAGTTCGGCCGCTTAGAAAGCGACCTCCTCCAGCATTGGTTTAGCATTAGCGCGCAGGTCGTTTTCTAAGCGGCCGAGCTATAGGTTGATAGGGCAATATAGAATGTTGATTATTTCCTATATCCATTGAATGATTTATTTTAAAATGAATTATTATAAAAATAAATAAATAATATTACAACATTTCACAAATATTATAACAGACTCAGTATAGTTAGATCATAAACAAATGAATTACTGTAACTGAAACAATCCTATAATAATGAAATTACATTAACATATGGTTTGACAGCTCCTTTAGGTAATGTTAAATAAATTCAGGCTAGTGACATCATTATTTTAAATTTATAATCCTTACCCTCTCTGTTCTAATATTCGTGCAGTATTTAATAAGGTTTGAACCAGCTGTGTTGAATTGAGAAATCAAAATCAATTTGACAGTTAGTTCTGCTTGTTTACATTTTTAAACTTACTAGGTTTGTTCTTTGTTACCATGGATACCATCAATCAATATTTACTTTTAAATCTCTCATCTCAGATTTTTGAAAGCCCACGGTGCAAAGCCCTAGGTGAATATCGAAGCGGTAATAGTTCTATATGTATCCTAGGAGCTGTAGCTTCATTTGTGTGCAATTTGAGCATAGTCGGATCAGTATTTTTTGAGATTAGCTCATACAAACACGCACACAGACACCCCCTCTTCTTTATAATAGTATAGAATATAGAATAGAATAGATAGATAGATAAACCTATTTCAACGTACAATATATCAGTTTTAGGAAATTCCTAGTAAGGTTGTTAGAAGTATATTGGCATCCGTGAAGTTTGTGTAATGTTTTTTAAAATCACTGTGGGATATATTTAACTTCACTTATTATTTATTTAATATGTTTCTACTTCTTGAAATTCTCAGTTAACTGGGAGGTGGAGCAAACAGTTTGTTCTAAAATGAACTTGAAAATTTTAAACAATCTTTTTCTGTTGGTTTACTTAAAGTATATAATGTTCTACTATGAATGCAAATCTTTAATATAGTCTAAATTTCCAGTCCCACCCTCAAAAACTATGATATTTAACAGTTGAATCTTTATAACGTATAAACACATTATTTTTAATCGGTCATCAAACTGATTCTTGAATTAGTAGTTGCAAGAGTACGCAAAACTGCAGAGAGTCCTTGAAAATGCTTGTGCAATGATATAGTTTTAAATTATAAAAGAAACCCTTCAAAAAATTGTATTAACAGGACCAGAGGACCAATATGCACATGGTATTTCATTTGTATAAGGCAAAAAGTTCAAATCATATTAACTTATGATTGCCAATAGATTTTGGGTTTCCTTAAAACAATTATATAAAACTGTCTGCAAATGTCAATAAAACTGATTTTATAAGAAATTGTAGATTCTTCTGTTGCTCTGTAGGCGACCATTTTGGTCACACAAGGAAGTCCAAACTTATATCTTAGTTTGAACAACGTCATCTTGATTTTACATTGCTCAAGATACATAATCGACACATAGGCTTTCAAAAAAAAAAAAGTAAAGAAAGTAACTAGTGATGGACCGCGCAGACATAGGAACAGTCTAGACTTGCCTCTACTGTCGTTTTCCAAACGAATATAGAAGTTAGATCTACATTCTTCATTTTAGGCTTGAAATAAATTTGTTTGTGGGTAAGAGCGAATGAGTAAGCATGAACAATAACCCTTCTCCCCGACACGCTACCATACCACAGCATCTTACTAGCAGAGCTCAAGGTCATTGACGTAATTGTAATGAACTAAATTTAGACTTCCACCCCCCAATGTCACCAATGGGCCCTAAAGGTTGGTATGTAACAATTCATGACGGTTGAACAATGGCCTTTAAAATACGCTTTTAATTTGTTTCCTAGCGTTTACCGTATCTTAGAAAAAGTTAGTTAACAATAATTACAAAAACTTGTTGGGAGAAAGAAAAATTCTAAAAAGCTACAAATTAATTTATAATATATGTATCTATATCGTATTAAAGTGTGTTAAAGGTTTAGCGTTTGGTTTACAATGTAAAAATTTTCAAAGTCACAAGATGGTTTCTGAAACCTTTATACAACTCTCCTTTATAAAATTAAAAAAAAATATTATCCAAGAAATTGAGCTCTTTAGCCACAAAATCCACCGTTTTTTTACTTACCTGACGAAGAAATAAAAACAGTAGCAGCCGACGAACTTTGTTATGTCATATTTAAAAACTCATTTAAAAGTACCGACTTTATTTCAAGATATAAAATAGAAAATATAAACTTTTGAGCTTTTAATTAGAACCAATAGTGTCCTAGACTAATTGACATCTTTCACACGAAGTGTCAACGATTTACCTTTAGTCTAAATGTCAAGTTATTTTGAAGCTGGACATTGAGTTTTGGTGCCGTTTTCATTGGCATCTACCACTTCTAACCTGCACTAAGATGGCGGACCTGGCTTCAACTGCTTGTATGTTAGTTATATAGATGTGCTCCATCTATTGGTCTTATGTGATCGTTGATTTAAACTAACGGAATTCTGATGAAAATTTGATCATGAATTATTAGCAGTTTTGCAGGATGATTAACAATAGTTTTTTTTTTTTAATTTAAATTGCTTGTTAGTTGGCAACAAATCTTAGAGATGTGTATAAATTTTTTAGGACAAAATTGAATTAGCAGATGCCATGGTAAAGAAGCGTACTAGAAAAAGTTACTGTCGCCTCATCCAATTTTTACAGCAGTCAGCTGTTGACATGCTAGGCGAGCAACCGCGACAGTGAGGACGGGGAACAGCTGATTTCATGTTCCTAGTTGGCAAATTGTCTGCTAGCTACTAACGTACACATGCATAAGCCATCAGCGGTAGCACCAGTAGCCTCAATGAATATATAAACACTTGTGTTAAGGTTTAAATACAGTAGTCAATGTTATTACTGAATTTGATACTATACATATTGTTACTAATATATGAAATGGAGAAAAACGTTACCTTAAAAATACAAAATTTCCCAATTTATATCCAGACCTTTTTAAATAGCTTAGAAAACAAATAATTTAGTATATCAAAGTGTTTTTGTACGGTTATTGGTAACAGGACAAATTCAAAAATTGTAAATTTAAAATTCCCTTGTTATTCATATAAAGAATATTGTAAAATGTTGTAGTTTGCTTGTTTATGGATATATTTTGATCAAACTTGGCAAATTTATTCAAACAATTACAAAACTATTTGGATCATGAACGGTACTCTAGTTTTCCCAAGGTAGGACACGTGAATTGGAATTTTTGCGTTACAGGCACAATGAAAGTAAGAATCAAACAAACGTACAGATATATACACAAGACTCGTTTCGGCTATCTTATTATATACAACGTAGAAATAACCAAACACTTCATGAGTCTACGCAATGTACAGACAAAACAGTAAAGACTTTATAATCTTATAACTAACTATCTGCCCAAGCTTCGCAACGGGGTGAGAATCTTTGGGTCTCTAATTCCACCGTAAAAAAATAGTATATTTCGTACCTAGGGCCTAAAGTGAGGTTTTGCCGACTCGATATCGGGTTTTAAGTTCGGGACGAAGTCGAGAACGTGAAACGATCGAGAGCTGCAAACCCATTTTGGCTCGTGGTACGAGCGGTTTTTTTTACCCAAGTATGTTTTGCAATATAACGTCCCTCTTATTTATGTGAAATGTTTTGAGGAATCAGCAAAATCAAAAATAACAATAAATAGTTGTCTAGGCAGCTGTGACAAAACCAAGTCTATTGCAATGCCATGGATACAGCTTGTGCATTTAATATACATTAATGTTTTAAGTAAATAGGCGAACAAGTGATTTTGCGGCCCTAGGGATGTAAACCCCTGCTCGGTCCCCATATGACGATGACAGCTGGCATGGCCAGCAAAACGTAACTTTCAGCCACCAATATAAACCAGCTAAATGTATGTAAAACAGCTAAAAACATCATAGTGAGGTGAAAAAATCGTTACGCATACTTTTACATTACCATGAATTAATTATATGCATACAGAAAAAACGGAGTCATACTTATTGCGTATTTTAATGTAAACTAGTGGCTTGTAGGGACATAGTCCCTAAAAAGCTACGGAAAAGGAATTATTGTTGGAATATTTAAACAAACTCAGAATCAAATTATCTATAGGCCTAGATATCCCACTACAACATATCTTTTGTGCAAAAAAACAAAACAGTTTGTTGTTTGTCTTTGTTTGCTTTTGTTGATAACGTTATGTTCAATAAAGAATTTGAATGATTCCTGAGTTTAACTGCTAAAGGCAGCAAACATGTTTATGAATAAATATTGGTTTATTAAGGTAGCTTTGGTTTTTTGGTTAATGCTGATAACAAGGCTTCCCCGATTGAAATACAGTATTGGAAATTGTCTTCGTCAAATAAGAAAAGGCAAAAAATGGTGTGTTGAGATACCCTACCCAGTTATTATTTCTAAGTCTATGCTCATTTTGTAAAGGTTTAACAAAAATATTCTTAAGTAAAGGCATCCCATTGACAGAACTTGGACCTAAATTTGTTTGTGATCAACATTAAAAAACCGCTATTAGCCTAGTGTAAGTATGTGGTGTTAATCCTCCTAAAGGTACGATTGATTTACATATTCTACCAAAAAAGGGCCTAGTCAACGTCTAATTACCAACTATTTTGCGGCTAGTTAGGGTTCCATTACCCAGTTATCGAAACTAATCACGACATAAATATTTTTGGTTCGTTTAAATACCTGTACGAACCTACTTCATCTCTATTCCCAAATTGTTTTCTAAGAGTGACCGTTGAGGTTATTCCACTTCATACAAAATATTGATTAAACACTACAATAAATCTCAAATATAAATGTTAGAAAAAAAAAATTGGAATAAATCTTTTACATATGTTTTGAAATAAAAACAAAGAAGATCTTCTTTTAATCTTGAATCGTTTCTTAAATCTTGAAAACAATTTATTTCAACTTTGACATAACTAAAAAGTCTTGATTATTATAGGTAACGTTATCCCTTTATATAGTTGGTTTTATATAGTATACATTACATTGCAGAATTGACTGGCAAATGAGTAATCCAAATGTAAGCTTACTTGCTAATGATAAAATCACGATCAGCTGGATTGAAGTAAACAAAAATCAGCTGTAAATGCCTTCTAATGCTATTCTTATGGAGAACATTGTACGTTATATCTAATTTTGTGTTAAGATTTTGTTGGGAATTTCACTATTTTTCCCGCCGTCACGGGATAAGACCTTTAATTTGAGCCCTCTCACGTCGTTCTACGACTTCCCAGTCGCCCACAATTTTGACGCAAAGAATCGGCTTACGTAATTAATATATAGATTCCCATGAAACTGATAATTTACCCAGCACATTAAGGCCTTTATTCCAAGTATCTCAGTTCGTAAACCATACATACAATGTGACGATAAAATATCAACAAAATAGCATGTAGTTTTATGTAATCCTCACGACATTTCATTTGGTCTATTGACTTTAAATCCAATAATTGTAAATATTATTGGAGCTTTGAAAAAAACTTCATATAAAATCCTTACACTAATAAAAGACGACGTCATGAGCGCGGGAAATGAGCTACAGCGGCTAGGGCATAGCCACGTGAATACAGAACGGAATGAAGGAACTAGAACGGAGAACTGGCAACAGCGCACGCGAGAAGTAGGGGGGGCGCACACACCGCTCAAGCACTACAACGCATTAGTGGCATCCTGTCCACACACTGTTGATATATACCGATTTGTGGCATGGTGCCACAATTTAAAAACTGGAATGTTAGATGTTAAAAAGGAGTGTTCATTAAAAATATCGATGCAGACATGTTTCTACCACCTTCCTTCATCCACTGGTGGCCGCAGGTTGAAAGATGCCACAATTAGGTGTTTGCGAGTATTCGGTAAAACCCCGTATGTGTGTGTGTGTGTGTGTGTGTGTGTGTGTGTGTGTGTGTGTGTGTGTTTGTATTCGCCGAATAGTGGCATCCTTCACAGGCACACGGCCGTACTGTGGCACCTTCAAAAATTGTGGCACCTTTTTCAGGGTGCCACAGCTAATTCGATCAAAGTAGCGCAGGTACACACCGAATTGTGGAACACGAAACCATACAGGTAGCTAGCGCGCCTCGCGCCGTCCGCCGGAACTATAACTTTCCTAATGCTACGTTGCCAATTCTCGCGCCAGCCTACACTCGAAATAGTGGCACCATGCTACAATTCAGTATATATCAACAGTGTGTGGACAGGATGCCACTTAATGAGCTGTAGAGCTTGAGCAGTGTGTAGAACAGTGCAACAAGCAACTAATAAACTAATAATACTATACTGCCACGTACTATAAAACAATTTAAGTACCATAAATAATATACTTTTGCTCCGAGTGGTGAACAATGTTTTACATTACAAATAATTTGTGTAGTAAATAATAATTTAAATTGATTTTACGCCACCATTAAAAAAATGATTTCTGTTTACAAACATAAATTGGTAACGTAGTTATTTTGTATCAATTGAATTTGTACATTGAAACAATAACAATGTTTAAGGTTAGAACGCTATATAAGTTGTCCTAGACTGCTTTTTTTATCTTACAAACTATTTCGTGCTGATACATCTATTTTTTTTTACATTTTAGTCATGTTGACAAAATATTTTGCAATTACATTTCTGAATCAGTCAGTAAAGGTAGATTTCGATGCATCATTGCTGAAAGTTATGTTTTGCTTCTCACTCTCAGAGTATTCCAAAGACATCTAATGTTTCAATCCATGTTCAAATGTTATATGAGGTAAACATATAACCGAATCAATTAAAGTACTTACATTAAAATACATATTATTATCAACACGCATAATCTAGTTCAGATTATAATATCATCTCACAATCATATTTGTAAAACCTACTGTGGTGTTTTAACCAGTCCCCACTAACAAAAGCATAAAATGAAAGGTCCTAAAGAGGTTAACATTGAGTCATAACAAAAGTAGTTTAAAAGTTGTAACCGTGATACTGTAAATAATTTGATATTTTTAGATATTATACGATCGTTTTACAATTTTGTCAATCTATCTGTTACTTTCATACAAATGTATTTTTATTATTCAATGTTTTGTTTTGTAGAACCTTTAGTATTCTCAACTTTATTAATAACTAGTAGAATACCCGACCTTCGTACGGGGTTGGCATATAAGTAGAACATGATCATTGCAGTGATGGGAGAGGAACCGGTCTAAGAAAAAATGGTCTTTTAATTTATACGGTATCCTATAGTGTGGCACACATATACCTATAATAAAAGAATGTGTTTAATGGTATGCACTGTAAACGAAAACCTATCACAATAGTTCCAAACATGTTAATAGGGCAATTTTCTAACATATTTTAGTGAAATTATAATCAGGCAAACGGGAATTGGCTCAGTCTATAGGTTTGCTGGGGCAGGGGGATTATATTACTGTTTACAAACAAATAAATCAAAAGAATATACCCCATAACTAAGGATAAGGGCCTAGGTTGATAGGGCAATATAGAATGTTGATTATTTCCTATATCCATTGAATGATTTATTTTAAAATGAATTATTATAAAAATAAATAAATAATATTACAACATTTCACAAATATTATAACAGACTCAGTATAGTTAGATCATAAACAAATGAAGTACTGTAACTGAAACAATCCTATAATAATGAAATTACATTAACATATGGCTTGACAGCTCCTTTAGGTAATGTTAAATAAATTCAGGCTTGTGACATCATTATTTTAAGTTTATAATCCTTACCCTCTCTGTTCTAATATTCGTGCAGTATTTAATAAGGTTTGAACCAGCTGTGTTGAATTGAGAAATCAAAATCAATTTGACAGTTAGTTCTGCTTGTTTACATTTTTAAACTTACTAGGTTTGTTCTTTGTTACCATGGATACCATCAATCAATATTTACTTTTAAATCTCTCATCTCAGATTTTTGAAAGCCCACGGGGCAAAGCCCTAGGTGAATATCGAAGCGGTAATAGTTCTATATGTATCCTAGGAGCTGTAGCTTCTTTGTGTGCAATTTGAGCATAGTCGGATCAGTATTTTTTGAGATTAGCTCATACAAACACACACACAGACACCCCCTCTTCTTTATAATAGTATAGAATAGGATAAAGAATAGAACAGATAGATAGATAAACCTATTTCAACGTACAATATCAGTTTTAGGAAATTCCTAGTAAGGTTGTTAGAAGTATATTGGCATCCGTGAAGTTTGTGTAATGTTTTTTAAAATCACTGTGGGATATATTTAACTTCACTTATTATTTATTTAATATGTTTCTACTTCTTGAAATTCTCAGTTAACTGGGAGGCGGAGCAAACAGTTTGTTCTAAAATGAACTTGAAAATTTTAAACAATCTTTTTCTGTTGGTTTACTTAAAGTATATAATGTTCTACTATGAATGCAAATCTTTAATATAGTCTAAATTTCCAGTCCCACCCTCAAAAACTATGATATTTAACAGTTGAATCTTTATAACGTATAAAAACACTTTATTTTTAATCGGTCATCAAACTGATTCTTAAAATTAGTAGTTGCAAGAGTACGCAAAACTGCAGAGAGTCCTTGAAAATGCTTGTGCAATGATATAGTTTTAAATTATAAAAGAAACCCTTCAAAAAATTGTATTAACAGGACCAGAGGACCAATATGCACATGGTATTTCATTTGTATAAGGCAAAAAGTTCAAATCATATTAACTTATGATTGCCAATAGATTTTGGGTTTCCTTAAAACAATTATATAAAACTGTCTGCAAATGTCAATAAAACTGATTTTATAAGAAATTGTAGATTCTTCTGTTGCTCTGTAGGCGACCATTTTGGTCACACAAGGAAGTCCAAACTTATATCTTAGTTTGAACAACGTCATCTTGATTTTACATTGCTCAAGATACATAATCGACACATAGGCTTTCAAAAAAAATAAGTAAAGAAAGTAACTAGTGATGGACCGCGCAGACATAGGAACAGTCTAGACTTGCCTCTTACTGACGTTTTCCAAACGAATATAGAAGTTAGATCTACATTCTTCATTTTAGGCTTGAAATAAATTTGTTTGTGGGTAAGAGCGAATGAGTAAGCATGAACAATAACCCTTCTCCCCGACACGCTACCATACCACAGCATCTTACTAGCAGAGCTCAAGGTCATTGACGTAATTGTAATGAACTAAATTTAGACTTCCACCCCCCAATGTCACCAATGGGCCCTAAAGGTTGGTATGTAACAATTCATGACGGTTGAACAATGGCCTTTAAAATACGCTTTTAATTTGTTTCCTAGCGTTTACCGTATCTTAGAAAAAGTTAGTTAACAATAATTACAAAAACTTGTTGGGCGAAAGAAAAATTCTAAAAAGCTACAAATTAATTTATAATATACTAGCTGTAACCCGCGGGCTTTGCCCCGTTTAACTTCTTAATTTTCAAGATTATCTCGTTCGCATGGCTCAATCACGTCCTGGTTGAAGTTTGTTCGCTACGCTCACTCCCCTTTAGGTTGGAGCTCGTTCGCTACGCTCACTCACCTTTAGGTTGGAGCTCGTTCGCTACGCTCACTCACCTTTAGGTTGGAGCTCGTTCGCTGCGCTCACTTGCCTTCAGGTTAGCTCGTTCGCTACGCTAACTCGCCTCCGGGTTGAAGTTCGTTCGCTACGCTCACTCACCTTTTGGTTGCAAATTAGCTGTTGTCATAAATTATGTAAATGTAAAAGAAATAATAGTGCTGCACCCTGTTGGTAATCCTTGTAACTTTAATGCTATTGAACATCATAGAACAGAACCAACTTGTTTAATTGAAACAGCTGTTAAGATTCAATAATTCCATTTCTCATAAGGTTAACATGGGAAACTCCAGAGCCACTGGGGCGGAGCCCGAAAGGATTTTTGAAATAAGAATATGCCTATATGTTAATCGGGAATGTGAGCTATCATCATGCAAAATTTCAGCCCAATCCGACCAGTATTTTTCGCGTTCACTTGTCACAAACATACATCCATACATCCATACATCCAAACTTTCTCATTTATAATATTAGTAGGATGTATCTATATCGTATTAAAGTGTGTTAAAGGTTTAGCGTTTGGTTTACAATGTAAAAATTTTCAAAGTCACAAGATGGTTTCTGAAACTCTTTATACAACTCTCCTTTATAAAAGTTTAAAAGAAATATTATCCAAGAAATTGAGCTCTTTAGCCACAAAATCCACCGTTTTTTTACTTACCTGACGAAGAAATAAAAACAGTAGCAGCCGACGAACTTTGTTATGTCAGATTTAAAAACTCATTTAAAAGTACCGACTTTATTTCAAGATTTAAAATAGAAAATATAAACTTTTGAGCTTTTAATTAGAACCAATAGTGTCCTAGACTAATTGACATCTTTCACACGAAGTGTCAACGATTTACCTTTAGTCTAAATGTCAAGTTATTTTGAAGCTGGACATTGAGTTTTGGTGCCGTTTTCATTGGCATCTACCACTTCTAACCTGCACTAAGATGGCGGACCTGGCTTCAACTGCTTGTATGTTAGTTATATAGATGTGCTCCATCTATTGGTCTTATGTGATCGTTGATTTAAACTAACGGAATTCTGATGAAAATCTGATCATGAATTATTAGCAGTTTTGCAGGATGATTAACAATAGTTTTTTTTTTTTTTTTTTTTTTTTTTTTTTTTTTATTCAAATTGCTTGTTGGCAACAAATCTTAGAGATTTGTATACATTTTTTAGGACAAAATTGAATTAGCAGATGTCATGGTAAAGAAGCGTACTAGAAAAAGTTACTGTCGCCTCATCCAATTTTTACAGCAGTCAGCTGTTGACATGCTATTGACGGTTATTGGTAACAGGACAAATTCAAAAATTGTAAATTTAAAATTCCCTTGTTATTCATATAAAGAATATTGTAAAATGTTGTAGTTTGCTTGTTTATGGATATATTTTGATCAAACTTGGCAAATTTATTCAAACAATTACAAAACTATTTGGATCATGAACGGTACTCTAGTTTTCCCAAGGTAGGACACGTGAATTGGAATTTTTGCGTTACAGGCACAATGACAGTAAGAATCAAACAAACGTACAGATATATACACAAGACTCGTTTCGGCTATCTTATTATATACAACGTAGAAATAACCAAACACTTCATGAGTCTACGCAATGTACAGACAAAACAGTAAAGACTTTATAATCTTATAACTAACTATCTGCCCATGCTTCGCAACGGGGTGAGAATCTTTGGGTCTCTAATTCCACCGTAAAAAAATAGTATATTTCGTACCAAGGGCCTAAAGTGAGGTTTTGCCGACTCGATATCGGGTTTTAAGTTCGGGACGAAGTCGAGAACGTGAAACGATCGAGAGCTGCAAACCCATTTTGGCTCGTGGTACGAGCGGTTTTTTTTTTACCCAAGTATGTTTTGCAATATAACGTCCCTCTTATTTATGTGAAATATTTTGAGGAATCAGCAAAATCAAAAATAACAATAAATAGTTGTCTAGGCAGCTGTGACAAAAACAAGTCTATTGCAATGCCATGGATACAGCGGTGGGGCACACGGGAGGGACTAAGGCTAACATATCTTGTAGTGTCAGCGTTCGCCGCTAGAACTGCTAATTTGAAATAATTTAAATTAATTTTTTTTAGTTATAAAATTAACTTTTTAATTATAAAATTAACTTTTTAATTATAAAATATTGTTTTAAAATTATAAAATAAATTTTTAATTTTTAAAATTAAACTGTCATAACATAACCTAACCAACCAAACTTGCTGATATGAAAAATTTGTTGTCAAAAAGTCAGTGTTACCAGCGGGATCCGAACCCGGGACCTCCTGCACACCAATCCGAAACGCTACCAACTATGCCACGAACGCCGCTGAAATCACATCGTTTCATAACGGTAATCGTGTCGCCTCAAGAGAAGACATTACCCACTAGAGATATGACGTCACTACACCTTTAGCCTTAGTCCCTTCCGTGTGCCCATTCCATGGACACAGCTTGTGCATTTAATATACATTAATGTTTTAAGTAAATAGGCGAACAAGTGATTTTGCGGCCCTAGGGATGTAAACCCCTGCTCGGTCCCCATATGACGATGACAGCTGGCGTGGCCAGCAAAACGTAACTTTCAGCCACCAATATACACCAGCTAAATGTATGTAAAACAGCTAAAAACATCATAGTGAGGTGAAAAATTCGTTACGCATACTTTTACATTACCATGAATTAATTATATGCATACAGAAAAAACGGAGTCATACTTATTGCGTATTTTAATGTAAACTAGTGGCTTGTAGGGACATAGTCCCTAAAAAGCTACGGAAAAGGAATTATTGTTGGAATAAACAAACTCAGAATCAAATTATCTTTATGTCAGGATAGGCCTAGATATCCCACTACAAAATATCTTTTGTGCAAAAAAAACAAAACAGTTTGTTGTTTGTCTTTGTTTGCTTTTGTTGATAACGTTATGTTCAATAAAGAATTTGAATGATTCCTGAGTTTAACTGCTAAAGGCAGCAAACATGTTTATGAATAAATATTGGTTTATTAAGGTAGCTTTGGTTTTTTGGTTAAGGCTGATAACAAGGCTTCCCCGATTGAAATACAGTATTGGAAATTGTCTTCGTCAAATAAGAAAAGGCAAAAAATGGTGTGTTGAGATACCCTACCCAGTTATTATTTCTAAGTCTATGCTCATTTTGTAAAGGTTTAACAAAATTATTCTTAAGTAAAGGCATCCCATTGTCAGAACTTGGACCTAAATTTGTTTGTGATCAACATTAAAAAACCACTATTAGCCTAGTGTAAGTATGTGGTGTTAATCCTCCTAAAGGTGCGATTGATTAACATATTCTACCAAAAAAGGGCCTAGTCAACGTCTAATTACCAACTATTTTGCGGCTAGTTAGGGTTCCATTACCCAGTTATCGAAACTAATCACGACATAAATATTTTTGGTTCGTTTAAATACCTGTACGAACCTACTTCATCACTATTCCCAAATTGTTTTCTAAGAGTAACCGTTGAGGTTATTCCACTTCATACAAAATATTGATTAAACACTACAATAAATCTCAAATATAAATGTTAGTAAATTTAAAAAAAATTGGAATAAATCTTTTACATATGTTTTGAAATAAAAACAAAGAAGATCTTCTTTTAATCTTGAATCGTTTCTTAAATCTTGAAAACAATTTATTTCAACTTTGACATAACTAAAAAGTCTTGATTATTAAAGGTAACGTTATCCCTTTATATAGTTGGTTTTATATAGTATACATTACATTGCAGAATTGACTGGCAAACGAGTAATCCAAATGTAAGCTTACTTGTTAATGATAAAATCACGATCAGCTGGATTGAAGTAAACAAAAATCAGCAGTAAATGCCTTCTAATGCTATTCTTATGGAGAACATTGTACGTTATATCTAATTTTGTGTTAAGATTTTGGGAATTTCACTATTTTTCCCGCCGTCACGGGATAAAGACCTTTAATTTGAGCCCTCTCACGTCGTTCTACGACTTCCCAGTCGCCCACAATTTTGACGCAAAGAATCGGCTTACGTAATTAATATATAGATTCCCATGAAACTGATAATTTACCCAGCACATTAAGGCCTTTATTCCAAGTATCTCAGTTCGTAAACCATACATACAATGTGACGATAAAATATCAACAAAATAACATGTAGTTTTACGTAATCCTCACGACATTTCATTTGGTCCATTGACTTTAAATCCAATAATTGTAAAAATTATTGGAGCTTTGAAAAAAACTTCATAAATCCTTACACTAATAAAAGACGACGTCATGAGCGCGGGAAATGAGCTACAGCGGCTAGGGCATAGCCACATGAATACAGAACGGAATGAAGGAACTAGAACGGAGAACTGGCAACAGCGCACGCGAGAAGTAGGGGGGGCGCACACACCGCTCAAGCACTACAACGCATTAGTGGCATCCTGTCCACACACTGTTGATATATACCGATTTGTGGCATGGTGCCACAATTTAAAAACTGGAATGTTAGATGTTAAAATGGAGTGTTCATTAAAAATATCGATGCAGACATGTTTCTACCACCTTCCTTCATCCACTGGTGGCCGCAGGTTGAAAGATGCCACAATTAGGTGTTTGCGAGTATTCGGTAAAACCCCGTATGTGTGTGTGTGTGTGTGTGTGTGTGTGTGTGTGTGTGTGTGTGTGTGTGTGTGTCCATCCGCACGATAACTTGAGTAATTTTTGTCCGATTTTGATAAAATTTGGTTTGAAGGTGTAAGGCGGGATAAACGTGAATGGGTTCGCGAACCAGCATGATCGAACTATGGGAACGGGGGTTTTAGGGGGGTTTTATGGGGTAAAAATAGGTTTTTCCCATTTTTGACCCTAAAAACACAAAATTTTACAATTTCTTTTTAAACCATTTTGTAGAGCTTAAAAAAACAAATAATTTAGTATATTGAAGCGTTATTATGCGCCTAATTGTTACGGAGAAAATTCAAAAAAATTGTAATTTTAAAATTCCCATGTTATTCTTATAGAGAATAAGTCAATTGTTGTAGTTTGCTTGTTTGTGAACATATTTTGATCAAATTTGGAAAATACATTAATTTCTTACCAAACCACAGTGCCTTTTAACATTTTACATTAAACAACACTTTTTTACCCTCCCTGTTGCAGCAAACCTAAGTACTCATTAAACTAATTCTGTTTAAATAGGGAATAAATGTGATATTTTTAAGGAGACATTTTAGTTTAAATCTAATCAGGCAAATGGAAATTCGCTAAGTCTGCAGGTTTGCTGCGGCGGGGGTGTTTTATTTTGCCATTGTTTACTGTAGGCTAATTTCAAAAATAAATTGGTAACAAAACTAAAGGTTTGAAGTAACAATAGGGATTACGCTGCCGTCGATTCGGTTGATAACAGAGAGCATCGCAATAGCCTTCAGTTGTTAAAAGATGTAATTTAAAAACATATTGTTTAACTAAATGTTTCTAATGTAAATGTAATTAAAACCCGTAACATTAATACCCTTTAAAAGAGATAAACACGTTCTTATAGGAGAAATTGTCGCTACAGTCTCAATATGAAATGTTTGTAGTCTTACTCAATGGTTATAGTTGATATTTTGCTGCTACAACGTGAGACACTTGTGCTGGAAGTGTTCGAGTATGGAGAACATAAAGCTATTAAGAAGAATATTGAAAACGTAATAACACTTTTAACCTCTCAACGCAATGGCGGATTATTGCCTCCAGAACTGAATGTTTAGTTGTTTTGAAGTTACTGCTATCACTTTTATATTTCGTAGTGGCCGTTTATTTTTATTTAATTGTTGTTCAGAAATGATTTACACATACTGAAAGGGAACTTTCAGTTTTGAAAGAATGTTCACCGTACCGTAGTTATTTTGTTGATTTTGTTGCTTCAAAAAAGGTTTCTCAACTCGAATCATCACAAAAATAACAACTACCCACTATATATATTAAACTATCTACAGCCACGATTAGTTTTTATTACTATAAGCCAAAAGCACCAAAACTTTCATTGACTGATAAATCATTTCTTTGTGAAATATTTGCTAGCTCGTGAAGTATCTATTTTTTTTAAAAACCTTTGTACAACTAAATCTAGAGTTCTACTGGACCGATTTTATAAATTAATGATTCGTTGGAAAGCTTAAGTCGTGTAGATTTGCAAATAATTATTAAAGTTTGTTTTTCTTATGACTAAAGGTACGTTGTCACTGGTGCGGCTGGAACTTCAGTCGCTGGACGATCATCGTTGGACGATTATCGTTCGGCAATAATCGTTGCAGTTGGCATTGTCACTGGTGCGAATATTATACAATCGTTCGGTTGCTTCTTGATTGCTACAGAGTTGAAGTAGTGATAGTAATGGATGAGTTTAAATTAAACAAAATACTGTAATGAGTCAATTTTTTCAAGACACTATTTTTCCTTAAACCTTACGACTCCTTTCCGCCGTCTCCAGTCAACTTCCACCGCACCACACCGCCTTCCGCCACCCCATATATCCTTTCGCCATGACCTCCGCCCATTTCCTTACCTTACGTCTCCTTTCCGCCACCCCTAGACGACTTCCGCCACCTCACATCGTCTTCCACTGCCCTACATATTCTTCCGCCACGACCTCCGCCCATCTCCCTACCTTAAGTCTCCTTTCCGCCACCCCTAGTCGACTTCCACCGCATCACATCGTCTTCCGCTGCCCTACCTATCCTTCCACCACGACCTCCACCCATATCCCTACCTTACGTCTCCTTTCCACCACCCCCAGTCAACGTCCACCACCCCACATCGTCTTCCGCTGTCCTACCTATCCTTCCGCAATGACCTCCGCCCATCTCCTTACCTTACGTCTCCTTTCCGCCACCCCTAGTCGACTTCCGCCGCCTCACATCGTCTTCCGCTGCCCTCCCTATCCTTCCGCCAAAACCTCCACCCATCTCCATACCTCATGACTCCTTTCCGCCGGCCCCAATCACCTTCCACCGCTCAACATCTCCTTCCGCCACCCGAAACCATCGATACTATTATGCCAGTTCCTGATCCTATCCGCCGAACATAACCTCAATTTCAATCCCCATTTATTTCTATGTTAACTTAGGACATAGACAAAAAGAATTAAATATAGACTGTCAGCCGTGCTGAGGTTACCATAAGTTCGGGCGCACACCGCTGTAGTTTACGTAGCGCGTACGCTGTAACTACTGTGGCGATTCCAGCGGTGTGCGCCAGAACCTATGGTAACCGCAGCACAGCTGACGGTCTATATTTAATTATTTTTGTCTATGCTTAGGAACCGATCAGCTCTCCATGACAGCTGGGTTGCAACTGAGCAAAAACGCACTCCTGCGCATGCACGACTTTCCCCCTCCAGGTGGACCAGATTTTCTCATAAAACCGCGGCAGCTCGGGACCTCACTCTCAGTCGCTCCCGGGCAGTTGACAAGGAATCATCCTTGGAGGTAATATTGATAGAGAAATCCGAGCAACCCTTCCTATTGCTAGAGAAATCCGAGCAATCCGTCCTGAGTGCTAGAGCAATCCGAGCAACCCGTCCCACGTGCTAGAGAAATCTCAGCAGTCCAAGTCTATCCTTTGGCTGTGATGAGTCAGGGCCATTTGGGAATCATATGATTCATTGCCAATATTCTGAGACAATACCAAATCCTTTTAAACATCGACCCCTGGAATCAAAAACCCAGCTACGACTTTGCTATCAAGGACAAAAGTGCAAGTTGCAAATCCGTTCCTCTCTGAAAGTACGTCATAATACTATTCAGTTATTTATTAGTTGAAGATCTAGAAGATGAAAAATTTTAGGAAATGATAAGTGTTCCACGACTTAGAATATATAGTATAGTTACAAAAGTAACAGAAGAGGGGTACTTCAGAATATTAAGAAACGAACAATTGCAAGTTGATGAGAGAATGTTTTCAGACTTTCAAAATTTCAGTTTAAGTTTTTGTCTAGTTTTATCAATGAGGATCTTTTCTAACTACATTACCTCTCCAATCACAGGAGATGAGAAGTTTGATCTTACGTTAAAGAAGGGTAGTTTATTTATCCTCGTTAAATTTGTCTACTAAGCTAATAAACAATTAAAATGCTACGGTATTTTTCCGAATAGGCCAGTCAAATTGGACAATAAAATCGCAAAGCGTGATGTATTGCTGCATTTCTAATATGTTGTTGGGACCAGTTAGGGTAACTCAAAACCAAGTTTGCAGCTTCGAGATCCCTGTGCTCCCCGCGTAATAAGTAAAATATTACAAAATTAATGCATTATTTTTAGTTTTTGCTCTATAACTTATTAACAGTGCATTTTTCTTAATACTACTCAAATGTAATAATTAAAGTATATAAGATTTCCAACAATTTAAGAACAGTTTCATTTCTGTGTGTTAAATAGCTTTTGAGCAATGATTTTTCAAATATTACAAATGTTTTAAAGTAATTACAATAATTTAAATTGTTCCTGGGTTGGACCCACAAAAATTGTGTAGTACCCATATTATGGCAGAATTATTAAAAACTGCTTTTGTAGTAAATTTTATTGGCTTTCGTTTTATCACAAAGCCAAGTCTGTACCTTCAACACTTTTCTGTAAACTATACAAATAATAATTTATGAATATCAAGATTTTTTTATTTAATGAGTTGAAATAATGTCCCCAACCATTAAGTGATAAAAACGAAATAAGGAAAAAACATATTTAAGGTTAAAAGTTATATTTAAAGATAAATTATGACAAAAAATTCTTAAAATTAGTATTTTGGCTTTTTGGACACTGAAGGCAAGGTATTAGAAATGTATTCTGATTCAAACTCATCGGGTAAAGACATACATATCGCCAGGGTCATCTTCATCCTCTTCAATAAATGGTTATGTGACATTTTGGCAATTCTTAGCAGAGCAAGGAGTACATATAATGGTGAACACTTTAGCCCGGCCTTCCGACATGTGCAAGCACCCGAGCATCCCTTTTTGCACCTACATGAAATTAGTTTCAGAAGGTTGGATGGAGCTGGACTGCATGTTGTTGTCACTGGAACCAATCTTGCTGTGCTATTTTGACCAACCCCACTCTGTGGAATTCTTATCAATCCCTAACCATTTTTGCACTTGGTGGTATGCTCGAAATGAGTGGAAGGAAGCTGCATCTTGGGTGGGGGCAAGCGTGATAAGTTTACCTTAGCGCTGGCTGCTGCCTTTACAAACAGGCGGAACCAAAGGTTTTCTAATTCATCGTGAAATGTGTTGCCACCATACAAAGCAATTAGGCACTTTTCTCCAGCTTCCTAAGGAGGAATTTTTAGGGCGATAATAGGGAAACCTATTTTAATCCCATAAAAACCCGTTCCCTTTAGTACGATCATACTGGTTCGCAAACTCGTTCGGACGTAAGAATAACATTTGCATATAATTTAATCAAAATTGGATGAGTTTTACTCTAGTAACGTGATGGACATACACACACATTTAGATAAACTTGAATGAAGGCGTTTTTGACCTCTGGGAATTTGAAGTCGAAAAAGTAAATCAGTCCTGGCTGTGTATAAATAATGATATTTAAATAGCAGATCAAAACACAGCTTATTTTTTAACATTTTAACTTAACAAAGTCATTTTTCCATTTGTTTAAAACAAAATCCTGAAGTGACGTCCTTGTCCTTTTAACCAGTGAACAAGGTTGACCCAACAACAGGAGGTCGTCTCAGGCTCTCGGAAAAGATGCTATTGTAGTTAAAATGCATCATATAAATATTTGAAACAGCTAAAAATGATATACCGTTGTAGTTTACGCAACGATTGTGTTCAAAACAAATCAAATCGTCTTTATTTCATATTGTACATGGAATGGCGTCAAAAACTATATCTATAACTTAACATAAAGAAAACAAGTCTAATAGAAATAAAACACTAATTTAACATATATTCTTCTGTTTTACTTACTGATAGGAAGTAGTTATTACCGTAGGTGGTACGGTAAGGCTTAGTGCCGAGACCGATATATTTGATCATTTTCTGCGTTGGAAATATTTACCGGTACTGTAAGTTTTTCTTATACAAATTTATATTATATTTTTTTTTTATTAGCTAGAGCATAGTAAATTTTGTTTATCTAACTCTTAATAACTTACACGTGTTGTAAAAACAGGTTAAACTCGTTAAATGAAAAAAACGTGATATTCATAAATTATTATTTGTATAGTTTTCAGAAAAGTGCTGGAGGTAGAGACTTAGTTTTGTGATAAAACGGAAGCCAATAAAATTTACCACAAAAGCATTTTATAAGAATTCTGCCATAATATGGGTATTACACAATTTTGGTGGGTCGAACCCAGGAAAAACGTAATTTATGGTAATTACTGAAACAAATTTGTAATATTTGAAAAATCATTACTCAAAAACTATTTGACACACAAAAATGAAACTGTGCTCAAATTGTTGGATATTTTATATACTTTAATTATTACATTTGAGTAGTATTAAGAAAAATGCACTGTTAATAAGTTATAGACCAAAAACTAAAAATAATACATTGATTTTGTAATATTTTACTTATTACGCAGGGAGCACAGGGATCTCGAAGCTGCAAACTTGGTTTTGAGTTACCCTAACTGGTCCCAACAACATATTAAAAATGCAGCAATACATCACGCTTTGCGATTTTAGCCTCTTTTTATGTACGATTTGACTGGCCTAGAAGAAAACTTGTCCAGAATAAAAACAAAATAATACCCCAGTCAAAGTAAACCTGCGTACTCAGGGAGTTTCCAATGATTTATGTATGTCTTAATGCCACATAAATCCATTTACCAAGTACCATATTAATGCATCCAAATTACCGTACGCTTACGGTAATTTTGAGGCATTATTATGGTTAAGTGCTAAATCCATTGATATTTAAAAAAATTTAAAAAAATAAAAGAACCATTAATTATGTGATCCTTGTTGCAGAAAAACTGTGTACTAAGCCACAATATTATTCTTATGGAGAATAATTAAAATGTTATAACATATATCGCTATAGGTATATATGTAACATTTTAATTATTCTCCATAAGAATAATATTGGGGCTGAACACAGGTTCGCTGCAACAAGGATCACAAAATTGGTTTTTGTATGAAAATATCAATAGATTTAGCATTTTAATATCTCGGTAACAAATTGATCTAAAGCAATAATTGAAAGCAGTAAATTGTTTGTTTTTTAAGCTTAAATACAATGGTGAAAACTAAAACTTGACTTATACAAAGTCTATATATAGGTATATAGGTATAATATATATATATATATATAATTATATATATACAGGGTGTTTTTTTTTACTTGCATCTTTATTTATGTAAAAACCGCAATAGATAGAAATATGCAGTTTGCGGGAATCATCTATTGACGTAGGGGGCCCAATTGTTTTGAATTCAACGTTACATTCACATTCCCCCCCTTTCCCCCCTGCCCCCAACTTAATTTTTTTAAATAGCATGGTACCCCTTGTGACATATCAAATAAAATAGCATGAAAAAAAAAATGTTTGATGGTAAAAAATTGAAAATCGGTTCATAAATTTGTGAGATATTCCCCCCCCCCTTCCCCGGAACTTAATTTTTTCTTAATAGCAAGGTACCCCTGTGACATATCAAATGAAAGAGCATGAAAAAAGAAAATGTTTGGTGAAATTTATTTTTCATTTGATATGTCACAAGGGCGGGTACCTTGCTATTAAAAAACAAGTTATGGGTAGGGGAAAAGGGGGGGATTATCTCACAAATTCATGAGCCGATTTTAAATTTTTTTCACCAAAAATTTTCTTTTTCAAGCTCTTTCATTTGATATGTCACAAGGGGTATATTGCTTAAAAAAAATTAAGTTCCGGGGGGGAGGGGGGAATATCTCACAAATTTATGAACCGATTTTCAATTTTTTACCATCAAACATTTTTTTTTCATGCTATTTTATTTGATATGTCACAAGGGGTACCATGCTATTTAAAAAAATTAAGTTGGGGGCAGGGGGGAAAGGGGGGGAATGTGAATGTAACGTTGAATTCAAAAGAATTGTGCCCCCTACGTCAATAGATGATTCCCACCAACTGCATATTTCTATCTATTACGGTTTTTACATAAATAAAGATGCAAGTAAAAAAAACACCCTATATATATATATATATATAAATATATATATACTACCTGTACCCACGGGCTTTGCCCCGTTTAACTTCATAAGTATTCGCATGGCTCAATCACGTCCCGGTTGAAGTTCGTTCGCTACGCTCACTCACCTTTAGGTTGGAGCTCGTTCGGTGCGCTCACTTCTTTTCAGGTTAGCTCGTTCGCTACGCTAACTTGCCTCCAGGTTGATGTTCGTTCGCTAAGCTCACTCACCTTTTGGTTGCAAATTAGCTGTTGTCATAAATTTTTAAAAGTCATCCCTTTTATTGTTTATAATACTTTGATAAAGGTTTTTATGTTTTAATATTTAACATTGGAGAATTTAAACGTTGTTAAGTGCACAGGTGTGCTGCGATTGGGGCTTAATATATTTGTACTTATTCAAAAGTAAAATAGTTTTCTGTGCTGCACCCTGTAGAAACACTGTGGCACTATTTCAAATCATTACTAATGCTAATTACAGTATGTTGTAACTAGGTGGCGTACGCAGAGGCATCCACAAAATTGAGCGGAGTCATCAAGTGTTCATAATTATATTGTTTTTGTTACTGCAGTAAACAGTCGTTTTTAATGCATGCGTTGCGGGTCTAAAGTAGTATTTTTAATCATTAGAGAGTAAAAATAGTTTTTAGCCTCTATGGAGTAAAAATCAACTCTTGTCAACTACGTTGTAAATTTCTATTGTAAACGATTGCATGTATCGAAATATGTATCAATTCGTGCTTCGTAATCATTTTAACCTACAGTCTACACTACAGTGTCTTCCCAAAGCATTTTAGCGTTGCCGATACATTAATCCATTCCCAAACTCAACACAGCTCACCTCTCCTACTTCCTTCACCAACCCCTACGTCGTGGACCTGTTTCCCTCTCTTCCCATAGCATTTTAGGAATGCAGATACCTTAATCTAATGGTCATAAACAGATCCCACGCTCCGGACAGCTCGCATTTACTACTTCCTTCACCACTTCCTACGTCACGGACCTGTTTACCTCCCTTCCCTTAGCATTATTGGATTGAAAATACCTTAATCTATTGGACATAAACAGATCCCACACTCCGGACTGCTCACATTTACTACTTCCTTCACCACTTCCTACGTCACGGACCTGTTTCCCTCCCTTTCCATAGCATTTTAGGATTGCAAATACCTTAATCTATTGGTCATAAACAGATCCCATACCCCGGACAGCTCGCCTTGACTACTTCCATCATCATTTCCTACGTCGCGGACCCGTTTTCCTCCCTCCCCATTGAATTTTAGGAATGCAGATACCTAAATCTAATCGTCATAAACAGTTTCCACACTCCAGACTACTCATCTTTACTACTTCCTTCACAACGTCCCACGTACCGGACCTCAAGCTAGTGTCGTCATTTGATTATAATTTATGACCCATACCGTTTCTGTTCTAATATCTGTGGATTAATGCTATCAGCTATTTCTTTATCTACTGCATTCAAAAGTCAACAGCTGGCCATAAGTTTTTGTTTATGTGTCAAATACTACTTCCATAAGGATTACATTGAAACTTTGAGATCCAGTAGGGCGGATTCCTGAGAGACTTTTTTAACGCCATATAGATTTTGGCACTCACCGATATATGGTCTTTATCTCCATGCAAAATTTGAAAACGATTGTATAAGCCATCTAGGAGGAGTTTGCGTATTACGAAATGCATAAGAGTCGAAGTATAAGATCTTCGCTCAATTATTCAAGACTACAAAACAGTTGGTGAAAGTTAACATCTGCTTTTGAATTATATTTATTTGTAAACATTGTAAATCAAAAATTCTGACATTGGCCCACTTAAAACCCTCTGGGGCAGAGCCCTTTTGACAGATCTGCACCAAACTTCACTCGAACCATCCTTGAAAGATGTTTAATAATGTCTGAAAGTTTCATTACAATCTGTCGAGCGGTTTCGGAGTCCATAACGTATAAACTTATATATATATATATATATATATATATATATATATATATATATATACACACACATACATAGTTCCTCTTTTATAGATATAGATATAGGTATAAAGTTAATTGTATTGTATTTTATTGTAAGGAGTTAAGTGAACTCATAACTGAGATAAGTGATGATGGCAATAATATATTATCACAATAAAAATCCGTGAATGTATAAAAAATCGTCCAACGACTGCGACTCTGACTGCTCCAGGAGCAGGCCCTTACGATAGCCGTCTACGACTGCGGCTACAGTCGTGTCAGTGACAACGATGCCATTGAAAACAATGCTAAGCAGTCACTCTACGTTTACCGTTCAACGGCTGTCGTCCAACGACTGCAGTTCCAGCCGCACCAGTGACAACGTACCTTTATAGTGAAAAATTAAATAAACGGTATCGGCATTCTGACACATACTTTCTCCCATAAGTTTGTCAACAACCTCATATCCGGAAATGGGTTTTGTACAATTTTGTTCAGAATTTAAGGACTATAACATACTACATTTTTATCAAAATTGTTCATGCCATTTTTGGGAAAATCCGATTTTCCGTTATTTTATGGGGTTTTTATGGGGAAAATAACATAATTTACAATAACTTTTGAACCGTAATTTTTACAGGAATGGGATTTAAGCCGTTTTGTTCTGAATATAAAGGACTATAACATACTACATTTTTATCAAAGTCGTTTGGGTCATTTTTGGGAAAATCCTAATTTTCGGTTATTTTATGGGGTTTTATGGGAAAATCCCCAAAAAATCAAAATTTCAAACAAATGAAAAAAACTCTCAAAATTGTAAGGACCATAACATACTATGTTAAGTCAAAACCGGATTTTTTTCTTAAATCCTATTTTTCGTTATTTTAAGGGTTTTTTTTATGGAAAAATAACATAATTTACCATAACTTTTGAACCGTAATATTTAAAGAAATGGGATTTGTACCATTTTGTTCAGAATTTAAAGGGCTACAACATACTAAATGTTTATCAAAATCGTTTTGGTCCATTTTTGAGAAAATTTGATTTTTCCGGTTTTTATGGGTTTTTATGGAAATATCCCCATTAAAAATCAAAATTTCAAAAAAATGAAAAAAAACACCTGGAGATACCCTGGATTAGAACCTACATACCAAATTTCATCGAAATCGGACCACAGGTGTAGTCTCTAGCTCTGTACACATCAAGACACACAGACACACAGACACACACATACACACACACACACACACACACACACACACACACACACACACACACACACACACACACAGGCATCACTTCGAAAACCACCTTTTTGTGTCCAGAGGGACCCAAAACGAATATATCCACTCAAAACTCAAACTCGAAAATGTTGACGAAAACAATACTTTCTTCATATACTATGGTAGCCTATAGGGGGAGAAAGTAAAAACATGTTTTCCATTAGAAATACATTGAAAAATGTGTTTTTCACACTTTTTATTTGGGTGCGACTTTGGCTGCCTTTTTTTAGTATTTCTAAGAAGTGCATGGTATCAATGTGTAGGAAATTTCATTTTCTTTCAGAATATCACCTTCCACTATGGTAGATTTCCTTACCATTTAAAAGCTATTTGCAATAAAGCTAAGCAACCTCCGAATTTATGGTAATAAAAAAATATTGAGTTTGGAATATTTTTGTTAAACTTTGTACAACGAAATCTAGACTTCTACTTGACCGATTTTGTTAATTAATGGGTAATTGGAAAACCTAACTCATGTAAATTTTATTCTCTTTCAGAATATCCTATCCACTCTGGTTGATTTCCCCTTCATTGAAAAGTTATTGGCAATAAGCTAAGTGATCTCCATATTTATAGTGGTAAGAAAATACTGAATTAGATATTTTTGTTAAACTTTGTACAACTAAATCTAGACTTCTACCGGACCGATTTTGTTACTCAATGGGTCGTTGGAAATCCTAATTTGTGTAGATTTGCAAATAATCATGAAAGTTTGATTTTATTGGATAATTGAGCAGAGAAAATAAAAATAAACAATAATACATTTAAAACTAATTTTTTCCAAGTTTATATTTCCAAGCTTCAATTTGTAGCCAACTTTAGGCTGCCTTTATTGAGTATTTTCGAGAATTGCTGAGTAGTAATTTGTAGAAAATTTTATTCTCTTTCAGAATATCACCTTCCACTTTGGTCGATTTCCTCACCACGTCAAAGTTATTTGCAAAAACGTTAAGCAACCTCCCAATTTATAGTGGTGAGAAAATACTGAATTAAAGATGTTGTTGTTAAACTTTGTACAATTAAATCTACAGTTCTACTGAACCAATTTAATTAATTAATAGTTCATTGGAAAGCCTAATTTGTGTATATTTGCAAATAATTATAAAAGTTTGATTTTTCAAAGATTAACTAGGTGAAACCCGTCAAAGTCGACAGTTACTGTTGAGGTTGCAAGCAAGATCGTTTGACTATAAATCGATGATGAATAACTAAATTTTTTGAACAATTTGTGTTGTTCGTGATTTAGCTGTGTGCTTTAGGTACGTCCGATCTTAATAACCAATAAATCAAATGGAAGCTTGTATTTCACTGAAGGTTCTTAGGTCAAAACATATAGGGTAATGTAATTAGAACTGCTGGAATCTTTAATTGAAGTGACAAAAACAATAAATTCTTTCGTCCAGTAATATATTAGATAAATTAATGATGATGCTTGATGACATATATGTGCTTGCATAGCTTTATATTAAAACTAAAATTATGAAAATCGGGTGGGTAGAAGACTCAAACGATCTAAAAAAAAACTAAATTTAACTCCAAAGAAGTGTATAGGGAGGCAGTTTGTGCATAACTCAAAATATACGTCAAAATGAATGCTGATACTTGATGGCAAACAAGTGGTGTCGTCCATACCTTTTAGTTTAAGGCCAAAATTATGAAAATTGGGCGGGTAGAAGAACAAACCCGACTTGGAAAAGAAAAACCTATAATTTTTATAGATGGCAATAATTGGTTTACCAGTATGCATAATCTAATCATATGAAACATGCGTTAATAATTCAACGGCTTATTGTTATATTGATATCTAATTGATTTTCCTTTGATTAAATGTTGTTTTTAACAATTTGCATTTGTATATAAGTGTGTGCATTATGTTAAGTATGTGATTCTAATGTTATGTGCTTAATCTGTACCATTAATATTAGTGAGTAAAGTGGTGTGTGGATTTCATAACCATTATTTTACTAGAGACCGTTGTATTTAACCACAACGGGCACTGTTGCTAGGCAGAGATAATCTATAAACGGAGGAGAAAAGCTGAGAAAGCGGTTGACAGTAGTTGTATAAATGGTGAGAGGAACCCTGTCCTCTAAGGCAGGGTTTCCAGCCCACGCCCTGTGAACGGATTTCATCCGTCTCGCAAAGGCTTACTGAGAAAAAAATATATGGTGATATACGCCGATGATCGTCAAATACTTTAATACTTTCTTATTAAATGGCGACCATACAAAGTAGGTATTTTAAGCCAAGTGCGAATGGAGATGAGTTTAGGATGAGTGGCGCGATCTTGTAGTCTTGTTAGTGACTAAGGCCGACATTCCTTAGACACAGCTGTTAATTAATAGCCCATACAGCTAATGGCGACTGGTTGGAGACCCCTGCTCGAAGGCGTCAGTTGCAGTAATGAAGAAAAGCTCAAGATCATGCATAAAACTGACATTTAAGATTCAAAGTATTAAGGTTCAGCTTAAAGGGTCAAGGTGCAGCTTTTCCATAATTATTATCCGTTTTCAATCAAATTGAATTATTTCACCCCGTATTTTTACATTTGTTGGTAAATTAATTAAATTACAAATTTGCACAGTATTTATTTAACTTCAAGGTATTTTTGTATTTGTAGCTTACTCTACTTCTCCCCGGTCATCAATGCACTACGACGACTTTAAGCTGTACAAAACGAGGTTGTTGATTACAAGTTAAATTTGAGTATACTGTACTTGATTGTACAACTACTTTCACTAAAAGTGTTCTTGTTAATAACTTACCATTAACAAGAACAGTTTTTATCAGAACAATTATTAACAATAAACAATGTTCCCGTATAATAATGCTTTAAATATGTTGACACTGACTACCAAACACCCCAAATATATACTTACATATGTAAACATTTAAATGAATTGTGTTTTTGGCCAATGGGAACGTCAAAATAAAAAAGTAAATCGGTCTCGGGTATATGTCTTTATGTGCCACCTTCAGTAACATCTACTTCTATTAGGATATTTGCCAAAAAAATGGGTATGTTGATTTTTATGTTGATCACCGGCGTGACTGGCCGAAAGCGATTACATTTTAACATCCCTGATGTTAATTTTGTATGACAACCTGAGGTGCTCACAATTTTAATAAGTCTTGAAAATTACAGTGCACGTGAAAATATTTTTAATAGTGTTGAAACACATGTATTATTATATTCGTAGGAATGCACAATATTTAAACGAATAGCGTATTTGTAAACTGATCAAGAAAAACTATATAGACAAATAATCAAAATAGGCCTATTAACCTCGCCGCTATGCAGACAGTTCCACGACTCTGTTGGGTGTTAGGGTATGACTTACTCATTGAGTAATGAATAATAAAAATGCAGTCATAAACCGGGAGATAGAATCCTACTTGAATCTCAATAACATAACTTTGTTGATACACAAGGATTTTATTGCATATAAAAGAATGGGTAGCTGTTATCTGACTGCTGTCTTTTGTTTAGAACTGCTAGCAATATGTTTTTTCCAGTTTTTATTTACTTATTCTAGCACTATTCAAATGTATTTCTCTTACCCCAGCAACACGTTACACAGTTTAATTATCTTAGACATCGTCGTTTCAATATAAACTAAACTACTAGGCGAAAAAAAGCAATTGTAGTATGACATTTTATCTTAAGGCAAGTTTATTTGTACAATCTGATTTAAATAAACCTTTTTACGATGACATGTAAAAGTAAATATGAAAAATTCCCATTTTTTTTACTGCATATCTTTTGGGATATTGCAATTCTACATCCTAATCAAGAAACGAATTATTTTGCTACCTTTGCATAGTTATTCTGCGTCCATTTAACTAATATAACTATAACTATAAATATTTAACTAACACTGAGCAGAATCTGCAATCTCATCTTATCAAATTGCAATACTTAATTAGTTGCGTTTAAACTGAAATGTAAAATTTTATTCCAAAAACTTCTTTTATCTTTATCTACGAGCCTGGTGAGTAGTAACTGGATTATAATACAGTAACAACAAGAGTATTGTTTTTATACACTGAAGATTTATTACTTGATGTTAAAAGGAATTGGTGAGTTTATATGGGTTATTGTCATGTGTTCCCGATTATAGGGTTGATCCCTAAGGGTTGGTTCATGAATGAATGAACAAACAAATGTTTACAAAAGAAAATCTTCAAGTTGTGATTAATTAATGACTTCATAACAATAATTGTGACTCGATGACTCATAAGTACAGTTATGCTATATAGAACTGTATAATTTTAAGTAGGTCTCAACTATTTGTTTCAGAATTTAAAACCAACAGTTATCGCAGCTCAGTTGTAGAAACTTAACAAAGACAAACGACGTTGCGACCAACCTAGGAAACATAAACTCTGTTTATACGTAGTTTATGGGTTGTCTGAGAGCTAGTTTACTGTTTACCAACTGTCTTTAGTTTTTGGGGTCAACCCTTCACCTTCCTCAAACTATGTTTTAGTTTGGAAAATAACTTCCTTATCCATATTTATATTCAACATTACTATTTGATCATATTGCTTTAGTCGTTATAAACCTGTTGGCAATAAACTGCTAAAACAATATACAATCTTTGAATAGGAAATAAGCATTAAAGTAAGAGATGAACGAACGTATTAATAGGAAACATTACCAAAATATTACATGGTTAAAATCTAGATTATAAAAATGTATAGATAATTGGGATGTATCCTAGCCACCTATTTTTTGAGTATATTATCCACTCATCTTCTATAATATTAAAACGAAACAGTGTTTTTTTATTTCACGATTCTGAATCAACCACTCGACGGATTTTCATGATTTTTGTGTTGAAAGAAAGATAATTTTGAGAACTAGGGAATGTCGAAGCCATAAATTTAGTTTAGGGTCCCAGTTTTTTAGAAATTAAGTTTTAATTTTTAAAAAGTCTAGCAGCCGACGCTAAGATTCTAAACTAGCTTTTGGCATAAAATAATTTGCTTAACATAACAGCTGTAAACATTCAGCTTTTGTGTCACAAATTCAGCATTTGGATAAAGATGTAAAGACATACTTAGGGTTGACTTATTTATATTATGTGTAATGCTAATCATTGATACGTTCAATTCTTCTGTAAGAGGATGACAGATTAATTAAATTATACATAGTAAAATACTAGGATGTTCAAATTATTTTTAAAGCAATCTTTGTAATCTTCGATTTGTTTTAGAGCAATATAATTTGTTTTAACTAACAGCTGGTTAAATATAAACTATGGAACTATGAGGTTATTTTATTTACTCTTATTTTGTCATTGATTATAGGAAATAAGTCAGATTAGTAGAGATAATTAGACCACAGTTTAAAATAGTTTGGACCAAAATTAATTAAACCACAGTACAAATCGAGGCTTTGTACACGAGGCTTAATAAAAAAGGATAAATGCAAATTATTTTACTGCTCCACTTTTCAAGGAAAGAATAGAAAAATAACAATGTTTACATATTTTATGAAATCGTGTTCAGTTGTGGTTACGTTTGGGGGTGCCTATATCAGCGCCCCCAAACGTGAAAATATCACTTTTATTTAAACTATGAATATATTGTAGTTTAAATTAACTAATATGGGAAATTACGATGTACATTTATTCAATGAGGGTGGGTAATTATCAAGGATAGAACTGATATCGGTATGGATAATAAACATTGACAATTACGTCATTAGCTTTACTAGCGTGTTTACTTTTTATATTCCTGCTACATGTGACCAGTTCTTTTTTTCAAATGAATGTTATTTGAACCAAACAGCTGTTTCAAAACAAATTGTTATTGTTTTTACTTTTCTTTGTTTAGACTTATTTATTTAGTAATTAATTTTTTTTTATCAGAATTTATTTTACAATCTGTTCAAACTTCAAATATGAGAACAATAAGTAAAACATATATCAAAACAATATCAGGAAGCAATTACCTGTTCATCAACAAGTCTTGCCAAAAATTGGATCAGTCATTTAAACATTTACAGAAATCTGTAGCTTAGGTCCAGCACATGCACAACACTTTTTAACCTGGTAATGCACTGACTATTGTCCAGCAGATTAACAGCAAGACTGTTCGGATGATATTCTATTTTTTCTTGATAATTTTTGCTAAGGTCTGTAATTTCTTCTTTCACTGATTTAATTTTGAAGTCATTCCTAATTGTAGTGTTGGATACGAACCAGGGTGCGCCAATAATTCTTCTCAGTGCCTTAGCCTGAAATCGTTCAAGAATTTTGATGTTGGATTTGCTCGAGGTCCCCCAATGTTGAATTCCGTATGTCCAAATTGGTTTGATCATAACTTTATACAGTAAAATTTTGTTAGCCAATTATAATTTTGAATTCGTACCTAGTAGCCAATTGAGTTTACGAAGTTTTAATTCCATTTGCTGTCTCTTGCACCAGATATGAGATTTCCAATTTAATTTTTTGTCAAGAGTTAGACCTAAATATTTTACACTGTCTGCCTCCGTTAAGGCTACATTATTAATGGTTACTGGAGGATTGTACCCTGTTCTCAGAGTAAAAACAATATGTTTGGACTTGTTTTCGTTGACTTTTATCCTCCACTTTTTAAGCCAATACTAGAGTTCAGTCAAGGCAGCTTGTAGATTTATGTAAGCGACTTGAGGGTCCACATGACTCGACAACAGTGCGGTGTCATCAGCAAACGTAGCAACTGTGACGTTGGGGACCATAGGGATGTCTGCTGTATATATCAAATATAGCAAGGGACCAAGAACACTCCCCTGAGGTACTCCAGACTTTATCGGCTTCAGATCAGATAACGAATATTCGAATTTTATTTTAAAAGATCGATTGGTCAGATATGATTTTAGAAGGTTGTACAAAGAGTGAGGGAGAGACGTTTTGAGTTTAAACAGAAGTCCGACATGCCACACCTTGTCAAACGCCTGTTGGACATCCAAAAATGCAGCAGAACAGTACTGTTTTTTCTCAAATGTGTTTTTTATAATATCCACTAATCGGTGAGTCTGTTGAATGGTAGAATGTTGTTTGCGGAAGCCAAACTGATGATCTGGTATTAAGTTTAATTCATCAACAGTGGGAGTTAACCTTTTAAGTATTACCTTTTCAAACAACTTTGATACTATAGGAAGCAAGCTTATGGGTCTGTAAGAAGATGCGTTATTAGGTGGTTTGCCTGGTTTTGGGATAACAACTATTTGTGCAATTTTCAGTTGAACAGAAAAATATTCCAATCGTAACATAGCATCTATAAGTATAAAAGAGGATGTTTGTATATATATATATTTGGCAGTGATAAACTCAGACACCGCTGAACCGATTGCCACGAAACTTGGTACATACGTGTAGAATTTCATGGAATAGGTTTATACACCATCAATTGCGTGATCCGTCCAATCGGCTCCGCCCCAGTGGCTGTGGAGTTTCCCATGTTAACCTTATGAGAAATGGAATTAATGAATCTTAACAGCTGTTTCAATTAAACAAGTTGGTTCTGTTCTATGATGTTCAATAGCATTAAAGTTACAAGGATTACCAACAGGGTGCAGCACTATTATTTCTTTTACATGTATGACAATACAGCTAATTTGCAACCAAAAGGTGAGTGAGCATAGCGAACGAACTTCAACCTGGAGGCGAGTTAGCGTAGTGAACGAGCTAACCTGAAGACAAGTGAAAGTAGTGAACGAGCTAACCTGAAGGCAAGTGAGCGTAGCGAACGAGCTAACCTGAAGGCAAGTGAGCGCAGCGAACGAGCTCCAACCTAAAGGTGAGTGAGCTTAGCGAACGAACTTCAACCAGGACGTGATTGAGCCATGCGAACGAGATCATCTTGAAAATTAAGAAGTTAAACGGGGCAAAGCCCGTGGGTTACAGCTAGTTAAATATAAATGTCAACAACATAATGGCTTTACGAGGTAGTTCTCTTAAAATGTTTCCAGTGATGAGATCGAACCCAGGACTTTTCACGGGGTTAATTTCTTTAAAAATTATTCTTGAAACCTCTGAATAAGTGCAATATTTTATAGGCAGTGACAACTGATTTGGTGCATCCAAAAATTCGTAAATTTCACTTTCGTTATTGGGGGGATTCGGAGTAATAGGCTTAAATACATCAGAAAAGTAATCTTCAAAAACCTTCGCTTTTTCTTCAGGGGTTTTAGCCCAGGACCCGTCAGGTTTCCGAATTGGAGGTACATGTTGAACTGGACGTTTAATATATTTAGTAGACTTCCAAAGAGAATACTCGGTTGCTTCAGTTGGGGTTAGATTTTTCGTAAAATCGTCAAACCATGTATTTTTCAGTTCCACTAAACATCGTTTTAATTTCTGAGCTGCACGATTTAGACGAGTTTTATCAAGAGGGTCGCGTGAATTTTTCCAAATTCTCCGTAGTCTACGTTTTTCTGCTACTTTCTTCTTAATATAAATTGGGTAGTTATTTGATTTTGAGACACAGATTTTAGATTTTGGAGTTGCTTCCCAGACTGATTTCTGTATGGTAGTGTTGAAGTAATTTATTGATTCTTCCACATCATGTTCATTCCGTAACGGGATTTTAAGATCAATACTGTTATTTACAAGGGTCCTAAAGTAATCCCAGTTTGTATTCTTATTCCACAACGACGGGGATTTTTCCTTCAAGCATAAACTGTAGTACTGTAAGTTATGATTACAGGGGAGTGATCTGAAGAAAGATCAAGGGATGATTCGATATTCGTGTAGTTCAATTGTATACCTTTAACTACAAAAAAGTCCAGTAGGTCCGGTATTTTATTTCGGTCAGTTGGCCAGTAAGTAGGTAAACCTGAATATACACAATCCAAATTCATTTCTGTTACAGCTCTGTAAAGAGTTCTGCCTCTTGGAGTTACTAGTCTCGAGCCCCAGTGTGTGTGTTTAGCATTATAGTCCCCACCCGCAATAAATGTTGGACCAAGTGTTGAGAAAAAGTCTCTAAATTGATCCCTACTTATTGCATGAGGTGGAGGACAGTAGACTGCCGAGAGTGTAAGAGAGGCGTTATTGCCACATTTTACAACAATACTCGTGGCTTGTAAGAAATCATTTTGCATGTTAGGAAGCTCATAGTGTTTTAGTTTTTTGTGCACTAGTACAGCAGTTCCTCCATGAGCTCTATTATTTGGATGGTTAGTAAAGTAGACAACATAACCAGGAATTTTGAAGAAACTTCTATCAGTGAAGTGGGTTTCAGAAATGAGGCATACATCTATTTTTTGTTGAGTGATAAATAACTTAAGTTCTTGGCTGTGGTTTGCCAAGCCATTAGCATTCCAAAGTGATATTTTTAGGAGGGAGTTCATTTCAATTTGTTAATGACAGCTGTTAGTAGGTTCATGAGGGTACCTATTTGTTGGGTTTGTTGTAATATTAGCTTCTCAAATTTTTCAATAAAACAGGTAACTGTATGCTCAAGATTGTTGGAGCTAGATCGTTCACTACTCACATTTGGTGCTGATTTAGGAGTGGCAGCAGCTTGAGCATAAGTTTGATGTGTAACATCAGGTTTATCAGCAGTGAAGGATCTACTTGACACTTCAGCACGAGCTGACCCAGTTGCAGTTCTCGACTCCTTCAAAAACTTTTGCGAAGGGTTGATTTTACGTTTGATTTCTTGATAAATTGCACAGCCCTTGTAGTTCGCTAGATGGTTCCCTTCAAACAAAGCACACTTTGGTGGTTCAGCGACAGGTTTTGTACAAATCAAGGTATCATGGTTTTGACCACATTTCACACAGCGAAATGGATACCAGCAGTAACCCTTTGTGTGCCCATATTGTTGACACTTTTTACACTGGACGATTTCTGATCTTTTTCTTGGTGGTTCAAACACGATTTTGGCATTCAACAAATATTGAATATTATATATGTCTTTGTTATTTTGGCTAGGCTCTAAGTCCACAAAGAACAGGGAAAGTGGTGATTTAGTTTTAAAGTCCCTTATATTTGATACATTACGTACTTTATGGCCTTTTTCCTCAATTGATAATTTGATATCATCTATGTCCGTTGAGAAATGCATATTCTTCAGAACCACTCTGAAAGACCTGTCTTGTTTTACTTGAAATGTATGAAACGGAACTTTTAGCTCAGTCAATTTATGAACTAGTTTTCGATATGAGTCAATGGATAATGGACAAATTTTGACCTTATTACCGTTTATGCACCTGTAAGTGTATTCATGTCTAGGGATCACTGACTCTATTGATGTTATCATTTGTTTGATATTAGACACGTTCGGGATGAATATGGGTGGAGGTTTAATCTCCTTCTCCTTATTTTCAGAAATAACAGTTTCTTCCATGTCACTTGAGTCACTAAGAGCTTCAAACATGTTTCCCGTTTGAACCACATTGTTTGAGGTCGATTGTCGAGGTTTTTTAGAATGACGGGTTTTCAGATTAACATTTCCCCTCTTATTACCCGGGACAGTTTGCCAAAAACCATCATGACGCGTGCTTACAATATTAGTATTCGATTGGACGTCACTGGTTTGAGCGGACGACAAAAAAGTTGTTCATTCGCTGGACTTTCACGATTACAGATCACATCACCGTTTTTTGAATCACCATCAGCGTCAATACCATAGTCATGGTCCAACATAGTATTAGCTGACTAGCAGGAACAATTCAAAGAACGAAACAAAGGTAAACACAAATCAAACAACAAATTGAAAGATTGAGGTTATGGAAACTAATACGTAAATCTTCCTTTTTAAAAAACAAAACTATTCAGTTTTTAATGAAAGATTAAACACTAATGACCAAAAGGATCGTATTAACAGAATATAAAAAGTCCTGTGAAATTCTTACCGAGAATTTAAGTGAAAATAACTCACATAATTAAATTCTTGATTTTCACAGCACAACATGATCAGCTGCCATTTCATAATTTAGTAATTAATGCAGATATAAAGGATAGGTGTGACCAGCGAACACATAACAAAATAGAAGCGCTACTCGGAGCGCAGGAGCGTGGCAGTCTGACTAGCCGACGAAACGGACAAAGATGGCGGCGCTAGCCTAGTCTCGGCGTCTGCAACGCGCTGGTCGTCTGCTATGCTTCGAGTCAGGGTTGTTTACATAGGCTTTATTTAAATGTAAAAATACTTTTGTATAAAAACTACTTAGGTTTTTCTGGAGTATTAGTATATTGTTGGAAATATCTTAAAGTAAATAAATTGTTTTACTTTATTGTTGCCGACATAAAATTTATCTAATGAAAACCTTTACCCTTAAGTTCCTATAATGAATTATTCCTAACTGATTAGACAAGCACAAATTCGTTTAATCAGAGTTTACTTGGATATTTCCAAAGTAGTGGTTTAAGAATCGATAAGGTTGATGTTAGTTCCGGATTACCAATAAACACAAACATAATTACTCTATTTTATTGATAAATTAAAATAACAATAATCAGCATGTACTCTGGACGGATAAAAAAAGAGTAAACTATAATATAAATTAAAACTGGTCTTAATTTAAGTAGTGTTACACGTTACGAAGTAAATTATTTATAAAAAAATTATTGAATAATTTATGAAGAAAATGATAATAATTCTTTTGAGTCTAGAATCAAATAAGAGATTTATAAATCTTAAGTTATTGTCATTCTTTCTGTATTATAGCTTGAAATACATTAGAGGTAAGTAACCTGCCTGATCTACTGGTCTCACTTAAACGCGGCTTAAGGCTGTGTATTGATCACTCAGGGGTTGATTTTTAAAATATCGATTACACAGTAAAAATTTGTGATTTTTTCTCATTTGTATTAGAACAATAACACAATCTGCCTCATTGTTAATTGAGGAACAAACCATGAATTTATTACTGGCAAAGGTGAACGTACTACCTGTTGTAAATTGTAATCGTAGGCATATGGTACAAACTATTCGACCTATTGTTTGGTCCAAAACATAAAAAGTCAATACTGGAAATTGTAAATGAATTAGGAGTGAACATTGTACAGGGATGTCCCGTTAATCCTTATGTTACTCCGAATGGATTTCATTTGCAATTTCTCAGATTTCCCTTTTACGACAGCCCATTCCAGTTTTTGGGGTGTCGGGTCACTCGGGTTAGTTACCTTCAATTTCAACTTAAAATTGTTTTGATTTTACGTGGCAATCGCAAAAGAGAAATTCTTTAACACACACAAAAGTAGGGTACTACTAATGACTATTTTCCGGAAATTACTAAGTGGTTGTAATTTATTTCACTTAGTTAGTCGTCAGTTTAGGCTTATTGAAATATTTTTATACAAGACAATCATAATACTAAACGTGTTGTTTAGTTTTAACAAATTAAAATATATTAAATGAATGAATTTATTTCCTATATTTCAGAACACTGTATACAATTATAATTGTTGAAATATTAAAACTGGTCTTTATTCAAGTAGTGTTTCCAGCTGTAAAATAAATTACTTATAATAAAAAATAAACTGACAATTCGAGAATCAAATAACAAATATAGTATCTGCCCGCTGTAAAATATGGGGCAAATTCAGTTTGAGCAAACACATAAACAAAAAATACTTGTACTTAAGGTAACGCTGTTATACTGGAGAGTTGGTGTGGTGGCGATAACCTACATCCTGCTGAGAACTAGTCAAGTGATTGTTCTTTTACAAAAATAGTACACATTTCTCAGGATATGAAATAGACAACAATCATTTTTGTTTAGTAATTAAAATTATTGTTCAAATATATTACAATGTTAGAGTTCGCTACTATGTACTATAAAATAAGTAACGAAAGTCTTCACAAAAATAAAGTCAGGCAATATCTCAATAAAACTGTAATTTTTCTGGGACAATAAATTGAGTGTAATTTTACAAACATTTGGGAAGTTTTATTTAACTTACATAATTATCTTTAGTTTATCTTGGATGATATTGAAAGCAAATTAGTCCTTAAAAAGCTGTGCCAAACGGTTGAAAATTCTTCATAGACAATATATAGGGTGATTACCGAGAAACGCATGTTTTTCAAATAACGAGTATTCAGGTAATTCAGATAAAAAGTTATTTTTACGAGTGGAAAAACACTGTACACAATATGCAATTTTAGAATAAAATTATTTACAATTTAGTTTTTAAAAATTACATCTCTAAGATGGTCGCCTTCTGCTTGGTATGGAATTTCTTCTTCGAACATCCCCTACAAGAGATATCACACGTTTTGGTGATGTCACTTGGCCTTCTCGCTCACCGGATCTTGCAGTTCCCGATTTCTTTCAATAGTTTTTTTTTTTTAAATCAAGAATTTACATAAACAAAACACAAACAATACAGGAACTTAAAGAAGCTATTCCCCAGGAAATCAACGCCATTCCTAGAGATATGTTAGCAAAATCAGTAGCAAGTTTTAAGGAACTCCTTCAACACTGTATCAAAGCAGCACTAAATTGTAAGTAATTTTATTCTGAAATTGCATATTGTGTACACTGTTTTTCCACTCATAAATATATTTTTTGCTTTGAATTGCTTGAATACTAGTTATTTGAAAAACATGCGTTTCTCAGTAATCACCCTATATTTGAAAATGTCTTTAATATATACAATATTACAGTACAACAGTATAAATAAAACATTAAAACACTGCACGCTAAATTTATAGACGACGGCCCGGCGGGGCAGCGGGCGTGGCGCGGAGCAGCGGCAACGGCCCTCTTGTACCTGATATTTTTAGAAAACCACGCACGATAAAAATTTTTGGCGAATCGGATAGTTAAATTTGGTTATTTATCCACAACTTTCCCGCTGACGAAATTACTCTGACCAAAAAATAAAAAATTTCCTCGCTATACAACTTTTTCATGTCTGAATGTGAAAAATTAAACTACATAAGTAAAACAAATATTTATAAATCAATTACTATCATAACTAATAATTTTATATTAACACCATCGTTATCATCAGTATCAGATCTACAAGTGTGCAACATTTCAGCAATTTTTGTCAACTATTAATGTTGTTTATGATCGTGTATTTGTCGCGGGGTTTTTAATGCGAACTGTGCTCGCGGGTCTTGGATTCAGGCTGTATGACGGACTAAGATGGCGGATTTGGCCACACTTTCAGTGCATTTGGTTAAACGCCGTGTCCTCTCTATTATTATTATTATTATGTGCTCGCTGGGTGTGACGATTAGTTTTGATGTTAGGACACCAAAGTTAAATTATGTGTACTGTGAATTTTATTGGATATTATCGTTTTATTTTAGGTCGTTTCTATTCAGACATACTGGAAATTGTGTATAGTAAGTTAGTTGTATGGTGGTGATAATAATTATGGAAGAGGCAGGTATGCTATGGAAGGTAGTATCGTTGAATAGGTCTATACCCTTCTCAATTGACTATTACCTTTGACTATTGGATACAGAAGTTGTATAAGATATAAAGTGTTGTATTAATAGTCAAAGCTATTACTCTCTCTACTGTATGCTACTTATAATCAGTGTGCGTCTGTGCGAATCGGCTGCAAATCTCACTTCAACGCTTTTCACATAGTAAAAATTTCAGAATTGCTGTTTTATTGTAAAGTTATCGGATTTAAAATGCATAACAAACATATTTGGTCACACAACTTTTTTGTTTAAAGATGATTTTTCACATTAAAACTGCAAGAAACTTTGTCTTTTTTTAAACTAGCTGATCTGAATTGTACACGGTTTTAACTGACTACTGAATTCCCGTACGTAGGACGGGCTAACACCTCGTCTATAATATTAAAACGAAACAGCGTTTTTTTTTTTATTTCACGATTCTGAATCAACCACTTGACGGATTTTCATGATTTTTGTGTTGTTAGAAAGATAATTTTGAGAACTAGGGAATGTTGAAGCCAAAATTTTGGTTTAGGGTTTCAGTTTTTTTTTATTAAGTCTTAATTTTCAAAAAAAATTGCAGCCGACGGACGAGTTTAAGTCGTTTTAGTGGTGGTTTAACTAACAGCTGGTTTCTAACTGTCATTGAAATATTTATGTTACAAGTTGTTTGTATACAAAAATATTGATCGTCAGAGTTTGCCTACACACTATTTCACGTTAAAATGTAGTTTCTTTCCTACCGTATAAGATTTATTTTATCAGGAGATTGTGTAATTTTTAACTAACATTTTTAAACGTATAATCAAGTTTTGTCATAAATGCAATCCGTCTAAGTAAGTCCGTCCGATAAGTGCTTAATCCTTTAAGATATAAGTGGTTTACGTGTTGATACATCTTTTTATATTTGTTTGAAATAAGTATGACTGCATACAGTACACATTTTATTCGTAATAAAAATGTCAACCGGTGTAGTAGGTCTCCAGAAAACTGACCAGTAAGCTGCAGGGTGTCAGTAGAAACCAAAATCGATTCATACCATATCATAACTATCCCAGTAGTACTGTATGATTCAGAATCTTGATAAAGGGGTACATTCCAAAAGTAGACCAAACGGCTCGGGTGGGCTGGGCAGGCTTTGCGTGATGGAGAGAAGATACTTCAACTTTTAAAAGTGTATTCCAAGGAGTACTACAAGGTAGACGACCACTTGGAAGACCAAGTAATGAAAGGACATCTTCAGATTGGTATCTTCCTTAGAAATGGCAGGGGACAGAAGAGAACGGGAAACCAGGATCATTTTAGAGGTTTCAGTGGCCAATGTGGTAAAATAAGGTACGGTAAGTGATAGTATGCAGTGGAAGGTGGTATGTAGCTACTGTACTCAAAGCCAGTGTGTGTGAATCGGCCACCAAGTAAAAAAAAAACTAAAAGGAAATTGTTCATTTATGTATTAATTAAAACTAGTTTAATTAAATAATCAATGCGAAAAAAGAAAGTGTTTATTCTAAGAAATCATAACATAAGATAATCAACAACTAGAGATCAGCTGGTTATAGCAATAAAAACATCTCCCTCTTTAACTTTTTAATGGACGAATAAATCTTCTATTGTGTCTGAATAGTCTTCCTTCAATTGATACAAGGTAAGTTCTCAACCCATTTAGTGACACTATTACGCCAGGCGTCCATGGTTCTGCTTTCATGTCTGGTCTCTTCTGTATCAATACCTTTTGTCCAACTTTAATTGGGTCCAATGCCTGAGTGCCTTTATCATAGTGCTTCTTGTATTTTTCTTGTTTTTCTTTCAACTTGTCTGCGACTCCTACGTGTGTATCTTTGGATTTAGTTTCATTTCTGTTATGGGCAAACGAGTCTTTGTTGATCTTGACATTAGCAACTGCACAGGACTTGCACCCAAGTAAGCCAGTGGTGTATTCCTCCACTCTAATAGAGCTGCTTGAAAGCCTTCTTTACTTTCTTTTACCTTCTTTAACATTCTATTTGCAATTGTAACTGCTGATTCTGCCTTACCATTGGATTGGTGATTATACGGCGAAGAAACAGCAATTTTAAACATCCAAGTCTGGGCAAAAAGCTTGAAGTCTTGGCTAACAAGTTGAGTACCACTGTCAGAAACAACAACGTCTGGTATTCCGTAACGAGCAAACTGTTCTTTACAAAACTGTATCAGGCCTTCTGTTTTTAGTGAATTCACTTTCTTCAGTTCAAAAAATGATGAAAAGTAATCTGTCATTATAAGAAAGTGGTCACTGCCCAGCTGGAAGAAGTCAATTCCAACTCTTTGCCATGCTCTGGTTGGAGTATTATGAGGCTGTAAGGGTTCCGATTTCTGAGCTGGAGCGTACTTTTGGCAAGGCCAACATGTCTCAACAGTTCTTTGAACATCTCCAGCCATTCCCGGCCAAAATAACACTTCTATTGCTTTTCTTAAACAAGACTCGACTCCTTGGTGAGAAGAATGTAGAATTTTAAGCATGGTAGGTCTCAAAGAACGCGGAACTACTATACGGTACCTTTTATTACGATTCCATCTACCGCTGATAATTCATCTCTAACACTCCAGTATTCCTGTAGATCTTGAGGAACATGAGTACGTTTCTCAGGCCACCCTTTTTTAATCGTGTTCACAAGATTATTCACAACAGGGCATTTACTTGACTCTTCTTTTATCTCCTTGATCCTCTCATCGGTAATATTTATGTTGTCTAAATCGTTAATGTTCTCCAACTCTGCTTAAAATATTAGGCTGTCAACTGTTTCTCTGTCGGTTTCTGTAAGAGGCGATCTAGACAGAAAATCTGCTACATGCATTGATGTGCCTGGTTTGTATTGTACACAGAAGCTGTATTTTTGAAGTCGTAAAATCATCCTTTGCAGTCTCTTAGGAGCTGAAATCAATGGCTTCTTGAATATTGCCTCCAAGGGCTTGTGATCGGATTCAACTATAACATCTCTATGTCCCATCAAATACTGTTCAAAGCGTTCAAGTCCAAACACAATAGCTAGACACTCTTTTTTAATTTGTGCGTAGGCAACTTCAGTCTTAGTTAATGTTCTTGAAGCATAAGCAACTGGCTTACCTTGCTGCATGAGGCAAGCGCCTAGGCCATATTGACTAGAGTCACATTGCACAACACAACTCTGTGTCTGGTCAAAGTACTTTAATGTTGGAGCTTCTCGGACCATCTTGAGAAACTTTTGAAAAGCATCTTTCTGTGGGCTGTCCCATACCCACTCACTAACATCTTTCAGCGAATTTCTAAGCGGTGTTGCTACTTCTGATAGTCTTGGTAGAAACTTTGATAAGTACATGACGTAGCCTAAAAATCTCTTGACCTCTTCTTTTGAAGTAGGAGCTGAAAGTTTTCTTATAGCTTCTACTTTGCTAGGGTCAGGACACAACCCATCTGCTGTAATGAGATGTCCCATGTATGGAATTCTTTCTACACCTATTTTACACTTATCCTTGTTAAACTTTAACCCTTTACGCTGAGCTTGTTGCAGAAGGGCATTCAGCTTCTTGTCATGGTCAATCTTAGCTTCTTGAACGGTGTTTCCTTTTCCAAACACCATAACATCATCAGCTATTGCCACATCTCCTTCAAGGCCCTCGATGTTTTCGTGAACTCTTCGTTGAAACTCTTCAGGAGCATTAGCAATACCAAAAGGTAGTCTAGTCCAATTAAATCTACCTTTGGGGGTCCAAAACGTAGTTAGCCTGCTTGATTCCTCATTTAGCTTTACATGCCAAAACCCATCCTTAAGGTCCAGAACACTAAAGAACTTTGCTCCATATAGCTGTGGAGCTATTTCCTCAATAGTTGGTGCTTGATAATGAGATCTTTTAATGGCTTTATTAAGGTGAAAAGGATCTATACAAAGTCGTATCTTGTTAGGTTTCTTCACTACTACTAAACTACTGACCCAATCAGTAGGCTCTGTTACCTTGACGATGACTCCGAGATGTTCAAGTCTATCTAATTCAGCACATATTTCTTTCTTCAATGCTAGAGGTTTTCGCCTGGGTGCTGCTATTGAAGGTGGTACCGACGGGTCAGTTCTTATGCTGCAAAGACCTTCAAAACTACCTAATCCTTCAAATACTGTAGGAAATTTATCAAATATCGTATGCTGATGTGTGGCCGTTTGGTTAGATGCTGTGAGAGCCTGGAAAACCTCTTCATCTGTCGTAATCAAGCCTAGTCGAAGACAATCTGCTGCTCCTATAAGAGGATTTCTCTCAGAATTCAGAATTTCAATTTTTAAATCAAAAATATTCTTTTTGAATTTTGCTTTAAGCACAATGCTGCCTAGTGAGTTTTGGGATGACCTGCCATAGAAACACAAAGTAGTGGAACTACTTGCAATTAAGTTTAGGATTTTCATTGTCAAGAATAGTTTTTACATCTCGTAGCCCCATAACGTTACAAGTTGCACCTGAGTCAAGCTGGAACTTTCTGAGCTTTTTGTTGACCATCATTTTTACAAAAAGTCGTTTTTTATACTGGATATCGTTAAGTTCCATCACTTCCTCTTCACTTTGGGTATCTTGATTTGCTTCACTGTCATTATCTTGGAGCAAATTAACTTTACCGGAACTTCGACACACGCTACTGAAATGGTTCTTCCTTTTACAGGTGGTGCAAACTTTGCCAAACGCAGGGCAGTTTTTTGCTCCCTTAATATGGCTTTTACCACAAAAACGACACTTCCATTTGTTATCTAAGTGTCTAGGCCTACTCTTTGCTTGAAATGCCACATCTTCACTGTCATTTTTGTAACAAACCTTTCAGTTGTTTCATGATGCATACATATTTCTATAGCCTCATCAAGTTTTAGGTCTTTTCTACGCAAAAGTGTTCTTTTTAATTCAGTATTGGTTATACCTACAACAAGTTGGTCGCAAATTAGAGTATCTTCAAGGCCTGTCCTGTTGAGATTTTCTAAAGAATCAATGTCACGTAATCGTATATGCTCTTTTAGACGACCTATAAAATCTTTAATCGTTTCATCAGTCTTTTGAACAATGCCATTAAAAATAAATCTCTCATACAAAGAATTATTTGTCCCTAAAATATACTTATCCAAAGCTTCAATTACCTGATCCAGGGTTGATTCATTGGAGCCAAGTATTCTTTCAATCAAACATAGTCCATCACGGCCAATTACTGTTGAAAACATGGCCATCTTCAGTTTAGGTGTACTTAACCTTGTATCACCTAATGCTCCTGCTTCAGCTATTATCAAATAGTTCTTCCATTGCTTCTTGAACACTTCCCAGTTTTCTCGTACTCGCCATGTTCATTTATGTATTAATTAAAACTATTTTAATAAAATAATCAATTCGAAACAAGAAAGTGTTTATTCTAAGAAATCATAACGTAAGATAATCAACAACTAGAGATCAGCTGGTTATAGCAATACCAACATAAATATATTTATTAAATTTGTATACGTATATACAGTGCTGCAGGAGTTTGTGAACTAAACATTTTGTTGCCTACCGATATTTAAAAAAATACTGTAGATCATGTCGTATTCGCAAAGTGTAAATAATAATGATTGTTTTTCACAAACTTTGTAATGGCGTTTTTTGTCTAATACAATATACGAATTAGTATTATTATATAACAGGGTTTTGTCAGATCGTCTTCTTTCCACTTTTTCTTCGTCGTCTCTTTCCTATATTCTACCTACTAACTGTTATCGTGACGGAGACAACAATTAACTAAGAATAATATTCAATCAAAATTTACTATATGTATATATATATATACTACTATTAATATACTACATATACTAAAAAACATATACAAAAACATATACACTGCGACGAAGACGAAGTGGAGGTGAAGTTAGCGTATACATTGAAGGTGAGATTGTAATGAATGGAACACGAATCCAAGTTCAAAATTTGCATATATTTCTCATTATTACAATTTATGGAGGCTTAAGGTTTGTTATTAAAACTTGCTCCATTTCTCTCACAGCAACCTCATTCCAATTCCAATATTCCTTTCTTGCAAGTTATTCCTTGAGAAAGTTTATGTCATGTATGTTATATACACATATTAAGGAGGCCATTAGAAAATGTCCCGACACCCTAAAGGATATTATCTTTTTAATCGCCATTCACTGGTGCACTAGATCATAAGCTTTAAAATTAGGGACCTTTGAAACACAGCCAATTCACTTGTAGGCCTATTACTACTTATAAAACGGACGTAAAGCTCATCAAAGTTAGTTATGGATATTCCGCATGTCTCAACTATTCTAAATATTAATGCTACGGACATTATCGCGTCAAAACAGATGTAAGGGACAGCTACCTTGGTAAAGAATGTGGATCCAGTATTGTTTTGGACTTTGACGCGTAAGAGATTATTAATAGAAAATATTACCATCATTCCATAACACAATGCTATATTTCTCACCACAAAACATAAAATAACCCTACCACAGCAAACCTAAAGACAAAGCTAATTTCCATTCTCCTTGCTGGACGTATAATCAAATATTCCCTTAAAGTTGTCATATTTATTTACTCTTAGTGTACACCTTGCTCGAATTTGAGCAATTGCAAAGTATTACAGGAGTTATTTAAAAACAAAATGTATATAAAACTCCTTTATATAAAAAAAGGTCACCCGTGGTGATTACAAAACCTTTTTGTATTCAAAACCTGCTAACCAATAAACAAAATAACGATTAAAAGTGTCGTATATTTTAAAACCTAAAGTACAATGTATTTTTATAGCAATATAGTGTTTGCTAGGTGGCTAGTCAACTACGGAATTGGGGATAACGAAGTTACCGCGGTTGAAAGCTATTGAATGCGTTTAACAGTAAACTAGGGGCACCTGGGTGGTTTTCCGGAAAAGAAGATTGAACGGTCATATTGTATGAATGTATTCATTCACTTAGTAAAGTAATAAATATAAGGTTCGTAATATATCTATATATTCCCCCTGTGGTACCGGGGATAGAATAGCGACGCAGCCTTCTCGGGCTTGTCGTAAGAGGCGACTAAAAGGGTGACCGACGTTCTCACTGGGAGTCCCTGGGAGTGCCCCTATTGTGTTGCAGGGGTTGATGTGTGCTCTGCACTGCCGATGGGTATTCTCAGTGGGTCGTGAGAAACCAGCCACTTCGGTCCTTGGTCAGGGTATGTGGCATGGATGTAAAGGTTGGGCTCTGCATTGCGACGGGCGACCCCTGGCACGTCAGGTATCCGGTGCTAGGCAACCAGAGGTTGGGCCCCGGGGAACTGGGGTAGGGGCTTTTGTCCCCGAGGGTATACCCGTTCCTGACTGATTCCGGGCCGCTCCTTTCCGCACGATGCGCTGGAATAAACACGATGGCTTTTAATACCCCCAATAACACATTTTTGATTAAGAGCTCAAATGAGCAATAAAAGAAGTTGGAAGTGGGGCGGAACCCTTTTGTTCGTAGCTCCAAGGTTGAGAGATCACCACCACCAAAAAACGTGAGGACATCTCCGCCACCGGCACCTTTCAAATGCACTAAGGAGTTCCCCCAGTTAGGATCTCCTTCGGCAAGTGGAGCTGGGAACGGTGCGGAAAACGTTGGAGATGTAAGCGTCGAGCTGGCGTTGCCAGCTATATCATGCTTGCTGCTTATGCGTCAGGAATATTTTGACGCAGAGAGTGACATTGGAACCCGGCTCCAATACATGGAAGTTACGACCAAGGCTATGCTGGATACTTTCCGGACCCAATCAATACAAATCAAGCCAAATACCTTGGCTTCGTTTTTGCCTGCCGGGTGGTGAGCAAGGCGGCCATGGAGAAGAGTGCCGAGAAGGTTGTGTCTCTGTCCGACGAAAGAACGCTGCCTTCTAAGAAACGTAAGAGGCCTTCCACATCGGACAGTACTCAAAAAAGAGAAGAAGGCGTTCAGACCAAAAGGACCACGGTAAAGGCCAAGACGAATCAGACGGACCTATCGTCTGCTGTGCCCAGATCCTTTTCGGACATAGCTGCAGCTCCTGTGAAGAACCAACAGCCACAGCTGCCTACGATCCCCCTTCAGGGAAGTTCCCGAAAGGGGTCAGTTGTAGAGTCACCTGGGGCTGCGTGGGAAAAACGCCGTTCCCGAAAGGAGAAGAGGCAATTGAGGCGGGCGAAGGTCGCCTCCATAAAGAATGTGGCAGTGAAGGCACAGCCGACTGGCGTGGCCCAAACTGGTCTCTGCTCCGAAAAAGTCCCGGCCAAAAAAGCCCAGGACGGAGGCAATCCTGGTCAAACCCTCAGGGGGGAGATCTTTCGCCGAGATCTTAGGTGCAATTTAGACCCAGTCTAAGCCAGAGCAGACCGACACGGTTGTACGGTCGATTAGACTAACCCGGGACGGGGACGTTCTCCTAGAACTGGGTAAGTTGAAAGACAAAGCAGCCTTTACTGCCGAACTGAAGGCAGCTGTTGAAGGCCAGGGACAAGTGCTCTTAAGCCAAAGACATCAGTCGAGGTTCGAGATATTGATTGTGTGTCGACGGAGGTTGATGTTGTTGAAGCCCTGAAGAAAGCTATCCCCGAGCTTGGCGGCGAAGGGGCTTTTCTTAAGGTGTGGCTAACAAAACCGAATAGGAGTCAGCAGGGGATGGTGGTCACCGAAATTGCACATGCCAATAAGGTGCTGGCACTCCAGCATCTAAGAGTCGGCTAGGTCAACTGCAGGCTCAGACGGAGGGTGGAAGCATTGACTTTATATCTACACGTGTAGATATAAAGTCAATGGTGGAAGTGAATAGGTGTTTTAAGTGCCTTGGTTTCGGCCATTCCTCCCGAAATTGCAAGGAACCCGACCGAAGCAAGAACTGCCTTCGGTGCGGGGAGGTCGGTCGGAGAACCTGTAGATAGAGAGACGTCGTAAGTCGGATGCCTACAGAGTGGCTAGGAGGTCTCTTCGTCTAGCCATCAAACGGAGTAAACGCAGTTACTGGGAGACATTAAGGGACGATGTCGATTCCAATCCGTGGGGCCTGGGTTACAAACTGGTATCCAAGAAACTTGGCACCCACTCTCCACCTTCCGTCATGGATGGGGCCACTATGGAGAGGATAGTCGTGTCCCTTTTCCAGGCTCTCACGTTGCGCCCACTGTGGGATTTTGGAAGGTTGGATGACGTACCACTTTTCAGTCTTGGAGAGATGGAGGTGGCCGTCCTATCCCTGAAAAACAATAAGGCTCCTGGACCCGATGGGGTACCCAGCGAAGTCCTCAAGAAGGTTTTGACTACCAACCCCTTGATCCTTTTGCGCATGTACAACGCCTGCCTAGTCGAAAGAGTTTTCCCCTCGTTCTGGAAAACAGCTAGGCTTGTGCTTGTTGGGAAGGGGAAGGGAGACCTAGACCTGCCATCCTCTTACAGACCTCTGTGTATGTTTGATACGGCTGGCAAAGTCCTCGAGAAGTTGATCCGTTCCCGACTGAATTCAGCCGTGGTCGCTGCGGGGGACCTGTCCCCTCGCCAGTATGCATTCAGGACGGGGCAATCTACGGTTGACGCTGTTGAGGAGATGAAGCACGCAATGATGAGAGCTGAGGATTTTAACCGCTACTCTCGTAGCTGCTCGTGCTGCTCGTAACACTTGATGTGCGAAACGCATTTAATTCCGCGAGGTGGTGCGACATGCTGTATGCTCTGGATAACACCTTCCACGTTCCGGCATACCTCATGCGTATCATATATCACATAATATGGATCAAAAACTACATAAAATAATGATTATCAAAATTAAAGTTAAAATTTAACATTTTTTAAATTCATTGTTAAGCCCCTGAGCTGTATATATTATTGTAAGACTAGATTACTTACGTCAATAGCTCATTGAATTTCATTTAATGTTTCAGTACATGTTTCGACACATTGTCATCCTCAGCTGAGTACTAGTGAAGTTTTTATTCACCATATGGTTTCGTCAATGTTCAATTAAATTGGTTCATTTAATTGAACATTGACGAAACCATATGGTGAATAAAAACTTCACTAGTACTCAGCTGAGGATGACAATGTGTCGAAACATGTACTGAAACATTAAATGAAATTCAATGAGCTATTGACGTAAGTAATCTAGTCTTACAAAATTTAACAGTCAGAATCTTATATTATTTAGTCGGGGGCACAGTTTCGAGCACTCGACACACGACAGAGGATTATCTCCGGTTCCGCCTCCTCATGTATGACACTACAGAAGGCCCACGGACGATGAGTGTCACTTCCGTTGCTGCCCAAGGTTCCATACTTGGCCCAGACCTCTGGAATGTCGCGTATGACAGCCTCCTGAGGTCTGAAATGCCTGAGGAAACTGTTTTGGTTGGGTACGCAGACGACGTTGCGGCTTTAATAGCTGCACGTAGCGTTGGGCTGACTAAGCTAAAGCTGAACCGAGTTATGCTTACCATAAACGCATGAATGGCAGACCACGGTCTCTCACTTGCTTTGAGCCAAACTGAGATCGTGATATTAACAAAAACGGATTGACACCATCGTGCCGTTGAGGGTAGGTGCCGTCGAAGTCCAGACCGTTCGTTCTGCCAAGTACCTTGGGGTTATGGTGGACAGTAACTTAGCTGGCGGGATCGGATTTTCCGTACAGCGGACAAGGCCACTAGGGTGGTTTCCTCTCTTAGCCGGTTGATGGCCAATTTCGGAGGGCCTCGGATTAATGTCTTCAGTCCAGTCCGTACTCTTGTACGGTGCGGAGGTGTGGGCAGACGCTCTCAATAAGGAGGTATATAGGATGCGGCTCGCCCGAGTGCATCGTCAGGCAGCACTAAGAGTTGCGTCCGCCTACCGAACAGTAACCGAACCCGCCGGCCTGGTGGTTGCTGGAGTCATCCCCGTCAAACTTTTGGCGGCGGAGAGAAAGAAAATTTATCAGCACCGTGGGGAGGACCAGGCATGACCAGAGGAACGCACCCGCACCTACCAGCTGTGGCAGGAGAGCTGGGAACAGGAGACTCGGGGACGCTGGACCAGGCGGCTGATACAGGAAGTCCAACCTTGGGTTAATCGGTGGTGTGGAGAGGTGTACTTCTACCACCCAATTTATGACGGGTCACGGCTTTTTCCGGTCGTACCTGTTCAGGATGGGCAAAGCCGTGTCACCCGATTGCATATACTGCCCAGGCATTCCCGATGACTTGGAACATACCTTTTTCCACTGCCAGCGTTGGGAACGGCCCCGCCTTGAAGCTCTACAGTTAGTAGTCTGGCAGTGGACACGGTCATACCGAAGATGATGGAGGGTGAGGACAATTAATTGGACCTGTGTGTCACATTACATCCAGGGTATTCTCCGCTCCAAGAAGATCGACCTTGACCGGGATGTGGTGTAGGTCATAAAGTATATAAATGCCAGAAACGGTGAGAACCCTGAGGGCTTAGTCGGTGTGTAGTCTGTGTAGATTCAGGAGTCTCACACTACAGGCTGGGGCTACCTGTGTGCGTACAAACATTTTCCCTCCTCTCCCTAAAAAATATATATGTATATGTATCTATATATCTATATATATATATATATATATATATATATATATATCTTGCGAGTCCCATGCCTCACTTTAAATTAAAGTATTCCTAAAATGTTTCACTCGCTTAGCTTAGTCAAGAGGTGTTACGTTAATGAGACATAAGACTGCTTAAGGGTGTTACTCAACGTGTAATAAACAAAAATTTAAATTTAGAAAAACAACAAAAGTAACAAAGTGTTCCAACAGCAAAAGAAAACTTTGAAAAAGCAAAATCAACAATAATAAAATTAATTAATTTACATCGTTAAATTTACAAGACAATAAATCAATTGAAAATTTAAATGAATAGTTATTGACAAATTATATGACTTATATATTTGACAAAACTTTAGTTATATATTTTATTCTTTTTACATACTGTTTATTGTCCCAGAAGCACACGCACCGATACACGCACTCCGAAACTCCTGATCTTCTTCCTCCCGTGGCCCGTGTTGATCTCCTCGATTGTCCTCTCCAGGTCCTCCAGCTCCGAGACTCCTCACTCCTCCATCTTCTTCATTAGCCCTTCTCATTGGCTGATTACCGATAGGGTGTGTGGCTTATAGGTTAACGATGTTTCTTGGAAGTCAGCCCTACCGGTCATCGCCTAGCTCACATCAGCTGGGAAAGGAATTTGTAAATCGATGCTCATGCTACTGTTCAACTCTGTTCACACCAACTGGTCGACTAAGTGTAATTTGAACAGAGTGTCTGCATAGATGAGCACCGTGGGTACGGGGTTAATCCCCTTTCTTACAATCTATCTATACTATTCCCAAGTAGCACACATCGTTGGCCCAACGTTGGGAAATGGTCGGCACGGTTGGGAAATCGTTGGCAGACATTTTAACGATTTGCCAACGTTGGCCCAACGGAAACTGGTATTCGTTGGCCCTACAAAGGAAAGAATCGTTGGGCCTTCGTTGGGCATTCGTTGGGTTACCCAACGAATGATTGGGTTTAAGTATAAAACATTCTAAAACGAATTTTAACAAATTGATTTATTTAAAAGTGCATAAATGTTATGGCAGGAGAATATAAGACAAATATTATAAAAAATTGGATCAATAATGCATGTAGTCAGATGATGTTGTGATACTAGATACAGTGGGGAACACCTGCTTAACATATAATAATTATTATAATTATTTTTTTTTAATATTCTTTAACTTATTGAAGCAAGTTTTTAATAGTTATAGAGAAACGATTAATTAATTATATTACAATCAATTATAACAGTAGCCTACTAATCTAATGGTAATTAAATAATCTATATTCAAATACTAGTATCCTCTCCAACTACCAGAAAAAAAATTCAACTACTTGAGGCCTAAACAGATTAACAGAATCATATTATACTGTAGCATCAAAGTATTAATTAATTGTGACCATTGCATCTGTCGGCTACTCTTTCACCACTTGAAAACACTCTTAATCAACAAGCACAGTTAGCTCAGAGGTAAGGCGTGAGGCTCACATGTCGAAGGTACCGGGTTCGAGACCCGTCCCGGCCAAAAAAATTGTATCTCGTTTTATTTCCAAAATAAGTTTTTATGAACTATTTAATCAATTTACTCAACTCATAATTATGCTTTGCATACAAAATCTTTATTATTTTGTGTTTTTTATGTTTATGCCCAATGGGATGGTTGGCCCTCCCGCAAAAATTGGTTGGTTGGCCAACCGTAAGACTGAGTGCCAAAACATACCGTTGGCCAACGATCGACAGAAACGTTGGGCCAACGATTTGCCAACGATTTTTGCTACTTGGGTTATATAAAAATCTAATGGTGTCTGTCTGTATGTGTATTACTAATAGGTGCAAAAACTACTGAGCCAACTGGGCTTAAATTTTACAAAAATATAGTGACCATACCAAAGACCATTATAGGACTATTCACACTTCGATACTGACCGTGGGCTTTGCCCCTTTGGCTTTAAAAGTTCTGGGGTGAGGATTTTAAAAGTAAATATTGATTGGTCTCCATGGCTGCAATAAGAATACTCACAATGTTTACATTTGCTTTGACATTTCAATGTAAACAAGAAGAACTGCCAAATTGCATATTTCACATTTTAAGACAGCTGATCCAATGAAATTTAATATAATATTTCATACAATTATGTGGTTGGTTTATTTAATCTAAAAGGGAGTATGTTTTATCTATGATTTTATCAAAGACCATTTATTCAAAAACTATGTCAATGATTATAGAAATAAAAAAAAATTATTCTAAAAGCATTGCTGCATCAACTCAGGCTCTACTTTCGATTTTTAAGGTGTCTTTAGTGTTATGAAAATAATGTTATTTATATATTTTCATGGAAACAATATGAAAATTACAATGTATAGATGTTTTATATGAATTTGGAGTCTACTTTAAATAAATTCGAACTGCTTAACATGTGTTAGATTAACATAACTTTCACATCTCATTGTTTTTTTTTTATATGTATATTTAGGTAAATTTAGTTATTGTGTTTGGCTAAACCTATGCTTGAATTAAACTAAAGAATATCATCAATAACTAAATTGTATATCATTGATTTAAATACTCTTATTTTATCTTAACATAGCTTTCAATTCACATTTACTTTATTTGATAAATTTATAATTTGTGTTTTGTCACATCACTGATTAAATTAAACCAAGGAAAATATAATAAAACTAAGCAGTACACAGTGTTCTTCTGTTTCTAAAATCAATGAAATATATGTTACTATGTTTACTTAATGGTAAGTATGAAAATGTAAAGGCAATAGACGATGGAACTATATGGAACTGATTAAAAGAACTGGTATGATATTAAGTTGTTTGTTGATATTTTTGTAGAGTAGAATCAGAGATGCAATGAAGCATATACTGTATTTGCCATTACATTTTTTTGTCATTGGTCCTTGATGCTTTGATAATCATATTAGTTTTTTCTGCTGTCGATAATGCTAAATCATTTGTTTATTATTTTTTATAGTACAGATATAGTCTCTTTAATATTTCAAAAGACTATTGATAAGGCACAACAATATTTCTAAAGATTATAACAGCTGACTTAGTTTTGCTAATGATTTATTGTGAGTGAAGAAACTGAATATGGAAGGATTTGTGATTTAATATGAAGAAGAGTGAAATTTAAAAAATGTTCATTGAAATTTAAAAATTAGTATTTTTGCAACTTCAAAATTGGGGTACACTTCCATATCTGTTGGCACAAACAACAGAATGAAAATATCGATCGATATATCGATTGTTCGATATATCGTTTGGTTGGTTAGGTAAGGTTAACCTAACCTAACTAACAAAAAGATATATCGAATTAAACTATCGAACAGTCAATATTACTCATTCGGTTGTTTGTGCCAACAGATATGGAAGTGTACCCTTGAAGTTTAAAATGTCAAAAATAAAGAAAAAAGATATGTAACTAAGGGAGATGAAGGTAAATCATGTATGTGAAAGTTTTATTCGAAGATTTGGTCAGTTTTTCTCATATCAGCCTACACAAGATTTAAAATTAATCAAACCCAAAATGGTGGTATCCACTACTTACCAGATTTAAAAGTCATAACTTAAACGTTTCTTAAGGCCATAAAAGTTGAATTTTGTTTCTAAAAGCGTTGGTGGATGTGTAACTATATTATATGCAACAGATGTAAAGATAAAAATGTTTCTATTTTTTTGTGTCCTCTTCCCGTTGCAAAGCACGGGTACAACAGCTAGTATATATATAAGGCAAAGCCCTCACTGACACACTCACTCATCACTAATTCTCTTACTTCCCATTTACCTAGGAGGCTGAAATTTGGTACACTGATTCTTTAGGCATTATGTTTTTATTCTGATCGGACTCTCGGACTCCGCCCCAGTGGCTCTGGAGTTTTCCATGTTAACCTTATGAGTACTCGTATTTAAATGGAATTAATGAATCTTAACAGCTGTTTCAATTAAACAAGTTTGTTCTGTTCTGTGATGTCCAATAGCATTAAAGTTACAAGGATTACCAACAGGGTGCAACACTATTATTTTTTTTTTATTTATGACAACAGCTAATTTGCAACCAAAAGGAGAGTGAGCGTAGCGAACGAACTTCAACCTGGAGGCGAGTTAGCGTAGCGAACAAGCTAACCTGAAGGCAAGTGAGCGCAACGAACGAGCTCCAACCCAAAGGTGAGTGAGCATAGCGAACGAAATTCAACCAGGACGTGATTGGGCCATGACTCCTTCCAACACAAGGTCGACTGATCTGTTTATCAAGCAACAGCACCGCACTAGCTACTCAGCAAACAGCACGATGGTTCGGGTCCAGGGAGCTGGCAACAAAGTGACAAGGCATGTCGACTTTTTTCTAGACAGCGTAACTACTTTGAAAAAGAAGATCATCAGTCTCAGTCAGTCCTAATTAAAATTGTTTTTCGTTGTACCATTCATACTAATACTACTTGTCTGTAAAAATTTCACTTTTGTCTTTGCATTTAACTTTAGGTCTGTTGTTGCTCTTTAATCAATTTAATTTTATATTAGTCAATCTATATATTTATCTTTCTCATTTGTTATTGTTGTTAGTGGGTTTGTTGTTATTGTTTCATATTTTTTATTTATTGTTGTTGTTTTAAATTATTTATTATTAGTATACCTTTGTTATTTTGTCAGTTTTTGTTTTGTTTGGCTAGGTTTGGCATTGTTACTGTTATTTGTTATTAGATCATTATATATTGTTGATTTATTTCTAATATAAGCACAAAATTTGTATTATCAATTAAGTCATCCTGAGTTTAATGTTTTGTATTGTATGCTGTAAAATGGAGATGTCCGTGGGAAATAAATAAATAAATAAATAAATAAATAAATAAATAAATAAATAAATAAATAAATAAATAAATAAATAAATAAATAAATAAATAAATAAATAAATAAATAAATAAATGCGAAACGAGCTCACTTATGAAGTTAAACGGGGCAAACCCCGCGGGTACAACTAGTAAAAGGTATATAATTAAGCTGAAATCTGCGGTTTGTGGCTTCTCTTTAAACTTTGTAAGGATTTACACTGTCATTATCTAGTATAAAAATCCTTACGGGATCAAAGTATTTATAAGCTTTGTCCATGGGGGACGCATGCTTTAGATGTTTTAGATTTACTTTTCATAGATGTTTTTCTTTGCATGTATTTTAAATAGGTATTGTATACGGCACAAAGGTAGGCATTAGATATCTTCCTGTGTCGTAGGAGACCACATCCTTTAAGGATTTTAGTAAACTCATTAGGGAACTGCAGTTTCTGAGAACAATCCTCCCTAACAACAATCTAAACATTAATTCAATTCTTTACCTGGTATATTTTTTGAGTGCCTTATTGTTTATTTCGAAACAATATTAGTAATATTACAGTAGTTTAGTTGTCTCAGAATAGCGCATTTGCGGATGTCACTGTTGAAAGTAGTAGTTAATATGTTAATGACATATGGTAATTGTTCAACATATGTTTTGTGTTATCGTTTTATATTGTGATTGAGTTTTTGTTCAAATAGAAATACACAACCTTTCATGAATTCAGTATAATCTATCTATATATTAATAGGCAAGCATGTTTCTTTAAAACCTTTTTTCTCAGCTCGTGTGCATCGTAGGGAAAATCTACGCATACCGTTAGAAAGCTATTTTCCTGTAGGTGTGCAGAATCCCTTTATAAATTTAAATAGGCTCAAAGATAAGCGCAAAAAATGAGTTTAAAAATTTGAAAAAAATTACATGGATCTTATGCGTTGCCATGCTGGTGACGAAATAACAACGAAATATAAACAGAAATCAAAACAAATTGAAGAAACTCCAATCACATGTTTTATTTACAGTGTGGGGTGAAACATTAACATAAGTGAGTACATTACATATTTTTGGTCGAGTTTTGACCACTGGACGACCTCTCGTATATATTAATAGGCAAGCATGTTTCTTTAAAACCTTTTTTCTCAGCTCCTATGCATCGCAGGGAAAATCTACTCATACTGTTAGAAAGATATTTTCATGTAGATGTGCAGAATCCCTTTAAAAATTCAAATAGGCTCAAAAATAAGCAAAACAAATTTATTTGAAACTAAAAAAAATGAACATGGGCTTTATGGGTTGCTATGCTGGTGATGAAATAACAACGAATTATAAACAGAAAATCAAAACAATTAAAATAAATTCCAATCACATGTTTTATTTACAGTGTGAATGAAAAATAGAGAAGTCTGTACAGTGCAATTGGATTTTTTTGCTAGAAGCGGTTAAGGTGCGATGGAATATCTTTGAAGAAGATGGACCTTTAAGTGCGTGTCAAATTTTGATGTTAAATCAAAACAAACAAACTGGCATAATATATTATTTTAATTGACAATAGTTAAATATACTTACTCTGCTTACTTTAATAAAACCACTTGGTCATTAGAGAATATTTACTGGGAAATAAAGGTGTGATTCCTAATTCCTAATCAACAAATTGTTATTTAATTATTGTCTTCAAATTAAGTGATGGTTGCTTTGAAAATAATTAATTTAACAAAAGCTAATATTAAAATGTTGAATCTTCTTGCAAAATTAATGTCGATCATTATATTAGTAAAATAATGTAGTTGCTGTGACTGGGATACACATGATAAACCGTTGGGATGATTTACGTTTCGTTTGGAAATAACTTAAGACCCAGACCCACCTTATAAGGGTTTCTAGTTAAGGTTTTTTAATTAATAGAAAAAACACCAAAATATATGGGAAAGAAATTGTTTAATAAACTGCAACCAAAATATAAAGATTTAATAAACAAAACGTCTTTTAAAAGCAGCCTTGCCTCATCAATCACTCTTGTAAACAATCAATCTCTTGTAAACAAAATATACTATAGTATTGACGAATTTTTGAATGATGGTAATTTTTTAAATTAGCAAATATTATGTTTTATAAAATAACCCAAATAATTATTTGTAAGAATCATTGTTTATTTTTTAGTATTTTAGGTACTTATTATATTATGATATATGATTATATTGACAATGTCACCTGTTTTTGTAGCTTATGCTATGTAATCTGTAAAACGTTTATGTGACAATAAAGATATATTTATTTTATTTAGGGCGACTTATATACTCTCGAGATGACGAAATAAACCTTTATAGACTAAGGTTTTGAGTTTTGACCCATTTAAACTAGGAGTACGCTCCGAAGTCGTGTATGAGAATGAACGAAGACCATTCCATACATACAAATATGTTATTTAACAGTAGTGCTAACCACATTCATATCGGTTGATCAGCTGCTCAAGAAGTTTTAACTTAATTAAGGCACTTATCAAATCCATAATACTATAGATGAAACAAACTCGGGAGTATGTTTAATCTACAGTATGATAATACTTTTTCACCAAAGCAGTTTCTTTAAACTGCACTTTGGGCTTGTGTCATTAAAGCAGGACCAGGAATCAGGGAGTTGGTTTATGCATGGAAACTTTGGTCCAAGGTCATAAGACAGGTTTGAGAAAATCCACTAAAAGAACGGGTAAATCTTTCCAAATTCTGTTATGTATAATCAAAGAAAGAATGTATTTCAATTTATTACTAAAACCAGCAATATATTGCTAGAAAATGCTAAGTAATATAGGTCTGTCAATCTATAAAATCTCCAACATTATTTATTATTTGTGATGATTCATTGCTGTACAACATTCAGAAATAAACAGCATTATGTACAACAGTGTGTAAGAACATCTCCTACATGACCCACAAGAAGAATTATAATCATCACAATACATGAGAATTTAAACCTTGTGTGGTGTGGTGGTGGAGAAAACACTATTTTGAACCAGCAGATACTGCTGATTTTGTTGTGCGAGTGATCAAACAAATGTTTTTAAGTTTTAAAACTTCATATATTTAGATTCATATTTTAAGTCATTATCATAAGATAGTTTTAAATGCAAAATTACTATGAAGGAGTAAAAATATTTTCTAAATATCAAGCATTTTTTTCTCCTACTACTTCACACCCAATTGGAGAGTACTGTCAAATGTTCGACTCTCTAGAGGACGAGATCCTAAACATTGATGGTGAGGTGACTGTTTGGAGGGATTTCAATGCTAGCGTGGTGGAATGTGAAACAAACACAGGAAGGCGGTATGTTTTAGAGATGGCAGCCAGGCTAGCTCTCTATATCCTAAACACAGGTGACGTTTCCACCATCCGTCACCCCCGGCATGGAAAGATGGTCCCTTACATCTCTCTGGCATCTGAAGCCCTAGCCCACCGGTCACTGACAGGAGAGTCTCTGAGGACTACTCTGCAAGCGACTTATCAGGCAATTGTCTTCAAGGAAATTCCTGAACTTTCCTGAGCTGGGCATATACACAATATGCCAGCTCAGTTCATCCGTCTCAATGTACCTCAGTTGTCTTTGCCAGGGCACATTTCAGGGTTACATAAAAAATTAGCTTGTTGGGACATTGGAAGTGCCGAATTTCAAGCTACGTTGACAATGCGTCCCACCATCTTCGGCATTTGATCGTTCCATGCCTAAGATTTTCGCCACCGCAGTAAGAAGCCAGTTAACTGGTGGAAACCCAAGATTGTAGAACCCCGGAGAATATGCCTTGAGCTCCAACGAGCAGCGCAGCATGCCAGAAACTGGCCTGAAGCTAATGCTAGATCGGCAGAGCACAAGGCCGCCATGCAAGATCCCCATGGTGCTCTCAATTGGAGTAACGTCAGGTGCTGGAAGCAACTGTCAGGACATCCAGAACAATTCTTGAGTGATGGGCTACAAGATTGTAACCCAAAAGCTAGGGACTTGATCACCAACTACAGTCATGGAACCTGTCACTGTGGCTACTATCATTGAAGCGTTATTTCCAAAGCACCCACCACTACCAGCGAGGGAATTTGGAGATTAGGGCGCGTTACCAGTCTTTCGGGAAGAGGGAATTTTCTCCGCTGTCCCATTCCTTAGAAATGAAATAATGAAATAATGAATTTATTTCCAAATGGAAGAGCACCTGGCCCTGATGGCATTTCTGCAGAATTTCTACAGCTTGTTGGTGTTCATTAGACTGTTACTTGAGATACAAGTCACTAACTAATACCTGAAAAAATTCAGTACTCAATGCAGAACTTGTAGTCATGGATTCCGCTATGCTGCAAGTTAGTTGAAACCAATCTTAAAACTTATATTATCATATTATAAACATAGTATATAAATTCGTTTTTTGGACGGATATATCCATCTTTGTCCCAGAAAAGAAATTTCTCGGGATGGATATTTCGTTTTTAGCCTGGAAAGGAAACAAAGATTGACGGATATATCCGTCCATAGCCCTGGAAGGGTTAAAATCTTTAGAGAGTCCTCAATTTCAAGTTTTACATCGAAGAAAGATGTTTTTTTTTTATATGGGACTCTTTTTATTTTAAACATTCAGTAAATCCCAATTTTCATTATATGGCTCTAAAAAATTACCTCCACCTCAGCAAACCTGCTGACTAAGCGAGTTTCTACTTGTCTTATTTGATTTTCACTTAAATGCATTTTAATAACATTTAGGTTTATCGAGTACCTAGGTTTGCTAATACAGGGAGGGTAATAATAAAGTGTAATTTTTGGTAAAATACTTAATAGCTTGGAATAAAATAAAACAAAAAGAATAACAGGGGAATTTCTATTAAAATATTTTTATTTTCTCTGTATTAAATAACCGCACGAAAACATTTCAATGTATCAATTTTTGTGTGTTTTAAGCTGTTCAAAATGGTTTAGAGAGAAAATATTTAATTTTTATTTAGTCCAAAATGAGAAAAACCAAATTTTACCCATAAATCCCTGTTCTCGTAGTTCCATCATGCTCTTGTGCTAACTCGTCCAAACAGGTTTGTATGAAATTTCATTGAAATTGGATGGTTTTTACTCGAGTTATCGTGCTTATGGACATACACACACACACACACACACACACATATATATATATATATATATATATATATATATATATATATATATATATATATATATATATATATTATATATTAATCTGATGGATGGTGTTTTTGGCCTCTGGAACATCAAAATTAAATATTAAAGTGGTTCCAGGTCTAGGTCTTTCCAGACCTGAGACAGTAATAGCTTATTCTCTATATATGAGAAATTCGCTAAATAGTAGCTAAAAACCAAACCAAAAAGTCATAGGCCTACAACTATTTTAAATAATCCATAAACTTAAAACAATAAGGGATTTCGTGTAACAGCCCTTTTCCAGCCTATCAAATTTAGCGAATTTCTCATATATAGAGAATAAGCTATTACTGTCTCAGGTCTGGAAAGATATAGACCTGGAACCACTTTAATATTTAATTTTGATGTTCCAGATGCCAAAAACACCATCCATCAGATTAATATATAAATATATATATATATATATATATATAATATATATATATATGTGTGTGTGTGTGTGTGTGTGTGTGTGTGTATGTCCATAAGCACGATAACTCGAGTAAAAACCATCCAATTTCAATGAAATTTCATACAAACCTGTTTGGACGAGTTAGCACAAGAGCATGATGGAACTACGAGAACAGGGATTTATGGGTAAAATTTGGTTTTTCTCATTTTGGACTAAATAAAAATTAAATATTTTCTCTCTAAACCATTTTGAACAGCTTAAAACACACAAAAGTGTGTTACGTCACAAAAGTGACGTTAAAATGAAGTCTCAGATTTTAACGTTAGGTGTCTAGGTGTCATTTTAATGCTAATGATTCAAATGGTAATTTTTCTTAAAGAAATCTTTATTTTTTTCTATACAACGTAAAAAAAAAAAACAATAACCACTTTAGGTTTAAAAACCTTTGTCTGTGGATTTATACACTCTCTTAATTTCCTTTAGGGCTTTGCCCGTTCTAAGTTTAATTTATTTCTAGAGTCCATTTTCAAAGATCCTCGATCTTAAGGTCAGAATATCTGGTATGCTGAGAAACTTTAATTGATTGATTGATAATTGAAACTTTCTTTATTAAGATTGATATGTGAATTGTTATTTACAGTGGCGGTTCTAGAGGCCTTGGTATGGGGGGCTGCCGGGGTGTTCCTCAACAGTGGGTGGTCCAAGAGCTCCTCGCCCGGACAGTTTGCTATTTTTAAAGTCACATTTAAGGTCTATAAACTATGTTCAAAAATCACCGTTACGTATTTATGACAAAAATTATGTTTGAATTTATACTTCCAGGTCCAATATAAAAACTCCCGGGAGTGGCTTCAGCCTCTGTGCTCCACCCCCCCCCCTTGGAATCGCCACTGATAATTTAACAGTTGTAACTTAAAAGGTGAATGTTTATAATTAAATCTAAAGCTTACCTTACGATCCAATTTTTTATGTAGTGGAGACCTAGGTTTCTACGTCGAAACGTTATCGTCAGTCCTTTGTCTCATAGGTTAGCTAAAAAACCAAATCGACAATATCTCAAGCAAGAGATGGCAAACAAGAAGTTTAGCTAACCTATGAGACAAAGGACTGACGATAATGTTTCGACGTAGAAACCTAGGTCTCCACTATATAAAAAATTGGATCGTAAGGTAAGCCTTAGATTTAATTATGTTCAATAACGATCCAGAGGCTATATCTCCAAGTGAATGTTTAGCCACATTCAGAATGTAAACAAGAGACTAAGCAGTTTACTTGGTCTGTGGATATGATGATTAGTGGCATAGTTGGCCAAACTGTTTTTTTTTCTTTGCTGCATCACTGGTCCATGGTCTGTTGAGTATTGTGAACCAAAAGACACCAGCTCTAGATGTATAATATTAAATTTATACCTCGGTTTGTGGCAATGACCGCAGCGTCGCATATACGAGGTAAGTTCGGAAAGTAAGATTCCCCTACTCTCCGGGGGAGCACTGCGATCGCATGTTAGAGCATGCGCAGTAGTTACTCTGTGTCATCCAGAAGGAAATGATGCCATTTGGAACTCGTTTTTTTTTTGTCGTACACTTCGTAATGCTTGTTCGTAATGCCTGCGTTGGTTGAAAATCCAGCCGATTGTGAAATTTGATCAGTGATTTGTTTTTTTAATACTGTACAAAAAGTCATAGCAATTGACATTTACCGACAAATCTATTATGGGGACAATGTAATGAGTGATTCAACGGTGAGAAGATGTGTTTGACAGTTCAAAGAAGGGCGAGATACCGTGCATGATGAGGAACAAAGTGGACGTCCATCTGTGGTAAACAATGAAATGATTAGTGCAATTATTCAATGTGAATATTAAAGAAAACTTTAATTTTACAATATGAGCTTTTGCACGTGAATTTCCTCAAGTTTCAAGAATTGTAATTTACGAGAATGTTACTGAAAAATTTGACTTTTATAAACTTTGCTCACGTTGGGTGCCTAACATCCTTTCTGAACGGGGGAAAAACCACTAAATGGGCAGTGCACTTAATTTCTTGACTCATTATGATGAGAATGGTGGATACATTTTAATTGCAGACAGTCATGGGAGACGAATCTTATCATGGGTTGCTTATGATACCTCTGAAACCAAGCATCAATCAACGGAATGGAGGCACACTAACTTACGTTTTTGCAAAAATCAAACCAAAGTAATTCTTGCTATCTCAAAAGGCTATGTGTACAGTTTTCTGGGACAGAAAAGGATTTTGCTTAGGCCTACTGACTTTTTGGCAGGAGGCCAAACAATCAATAAAGATGTTTATTGAGAGACTCTCAGGAAATTGCGTCGCGCAATACAGAATAAGCGCCAAGGAATGCTTACGAAAGGAGTGGTTTTCTTTCATGACAATGCTTGATCACACATAGCAAATATGACGAGACACTTCTTCAGGGCTTTGGCTGGGATGTTTTTACCATCCTCCGTACAGCCCTGACCTCGATCCAAGCGATTTTCCTTTCTTTCGCAATCTAAAGTCTTTTCTTGGCGGTCAGCGGTTTAACTGCGATGAAGAGCTGAAAGAACGTGTTACCTCATGGTTGACTACACAGGCCGCAACATTCTACGAGGAGGGTATACTCAAACTTGTACCACGCTATGGCAAATGTCTCGAAAAATAGTGTGAGTTGTAGATTTTATAAAAATAAATATATTTTGTGTATCTGTACTCGTTATTGTTTTATTTCAAAACCTTATTTTATAAAGCTTGCTGTAGGCCTAAGCATGAAACCACCAAGTGTCTTACAGAGTACCTAGGATATATTATCGCATGAAATGTTTGTTCAATATAAATATTGATTCAAATATTTCATTCAACATTATATTAATTTTCTGTTGTTATTACCGGTATATCTAAGAAAGCCGTGTTACTACCGGCATTATCTATGGTACCCTGTACTATGCTATAAGTAATAAGTATTAGGTAATGGTAGGCCTAACTTCAGTAATAGTATCCTATTATATATCCCATGCGTTAAATACCCACCACAACCACTATGCTATGTAAAGGTAAATTGCAAAGATATTACATTCCTTAATTGCTTAATATACCGGTAACTTAAGTTGGGAATTTCTTTTCCCTTAGTTATGCCTAAGTCAAAGTGTGTGACCTGTGGGCTAGGAAAGGTCACAAATTAAGTATGAAATATTTTAAAATTTTTGCTTAATAGCCTACCTAAGGCATAATAGAAACACAATTAATTGAACATATCTAGGTACTACTATTTATTCTACAATTCAAGATGGTCTTGGCCTACGCAATATCATAGACTTAACTTCATTACGTTAACAATAGGCTATTATTAAAAAAGGCACTGCATTAGAGTTGCTTATTTGGATAAAACCAAGCAAAAAATTTCCTACTACGACTCATGGCTTATTTTCTCACTCTGTCAACCATTAGTATAAGCCTAGGCCTAACTCGGTGTAATATTAGAATCAAGCTTAATATGTACGGTATAAAACATTTATTCGTGGTGATACTTTAAGCCAATTCAAAACCTAGAAGTATGCCTAGGGGTACAGTTCCGCAGAGAACCTGCAATATATTATCAATTTAAATATCAACACGGAAAGGCTAGATCGTTTTTGGTTCGGTTCGATATAAGACATTGTTTTTAAAATATAGGTATTTTTTTTGTTTAAACGTGGAATTGAGTTATTATTGATTTTGAACTCAACCAAAATCAAAATTTATTTTATGAAAGTTAAAAACAAAACAAACCATAACTATCATAATTCAACTTAAACCTTATTAAAATAACTTAAGTCAATTATACACTTAGAAAGTTTATAATTTCTTCCGTTTTTAGTCGCTCAAATTTAAAATAATACCTCCCCCACAGCAAACCTGCAGATTTCCATTTGCCTGATTGTGTATGTACACTTAAATGTCTCCTTAAATAAATTATATTTAGGCTATGTACCTATTTAAATTTGATTAGTTTAACGAGTACTTAGGTTTGCTGCAACAGGGAGGGTATAAAAAAGTGTTTTTTTATTGTAAAATTTTAGTAGTTTAAGAAACGAATGTACTTTCGGCTTTGATCAAAATATGTTCAAAAACATGAAACTACAACAGTTGAATTATTCCCCGTAAGAATAAGTTAATATAGGAATTTTAAATTTAAAATTTTTTGGAATTTTCTCCGTGCATGGTAACCATTAAGCGAATAATAATGCTTCATTATTATTTGTTTTTTTAAGCTCTACAAAATGGTTTCGGAAAGACATTTAAAAATTTTGTGTTTGTAAGGTTAAAAAGGGAAAAACTTATTTTTACCTTATAAAACCCCCATAAACCCCATAGTTCCCACAGTCCGATCATGCTGGTTTGCGAAGTCATTAGAATAAATTTAGGTTGACACGTTTAACTTACACCAAATTTCATCAAAATTGGATCATTTTTGCTTGTTACCTATTATTTTTAGGTTAGACCTAAGTAAGTAAGATTAAGTTAAGTTAATAAAATTCATCGAACCAAACCATAATCGATATATTGTTAGTTTGATAAAATATTGCAGGTTTTACCGGAACTGCACCCATGCCTAGGCCTACTAAATGAGAAATTCTGAGGTTAACTGGCTTTTAAGTTAGAACAATAGTCACATGAATCAATTTTTATAGATTCTGATGAGCTATGAATGCTTTAAGCCTAACTTAGGCTTTAGTACAGTATAATTATGGAAACTTGACTGCAAACGATAAACCTATCTCACCCTGTAGGCCTACTTAAGCCGGAGTTTCCTAAGTTAGGCACAGAAACGGAGTGCAAAACACAGACTCCTCTTCATGTTGTAAGTTATTTTGTTTTTCTGAATCACCTATGATAAAATATATATAAGGTTACATTACCTTGATAGCCAAGTGATCCGTGTAAGTCCAAAAATAGGTTTACGCACGTTCCGACGTCAAAGCGTCATTGTCAAATCGTACAAAAACTTTCTAAACCATAATATGGTCACGTCACAGTCTTTCCGACACACACGAAAAACACATTACCGGTACATAAATACATTTAAAAGTAGGCCTACTAACTACCTTAATTTGTGGTAGGCTAACGCGACAGATCTGCTCGCATGCCGAGACTCGACTGCCGAGCAACAAAAATACATTTAAAAGTAGGCCTACTAACTAATTTGTGGTAACGCGACAGATCTGCTCGCATGCCGAGACTCGACTGCTCGGCAGAATCTTGGCATGCGAGCAGATCTGTCGCATTACCACAAATTAGTTAGTAGGCCTACTTTTAAATGTATTTTTGTACTGGTAACTTAATGTGTTTATTGTGTGTGTCGGAAAGACTGTGATGTGACCATATGGTTAAGAAAGTTTTTGTAACTTACGATTTGACAATGACCCTATGACGTCGAAACGTGAGTAATCCTATTTTTGGAATTACATGGATCACTTGGCGATCAAGGTAATGTAACCTTATATTTAGACTCCTCTTGCCTTAGGTAAGTTAGTCCTCTTACAGTCATTTAAGTTAGGCCTAATTTAAGTTTAAGTCAATGTTAACTAAACTGTTTACCTAGAAGTGCATCGGAATGCGTTGTTAATCGCTTTTCCGCACTCCGCTCCTAGGAAAACCAGGCTTAAAGCCACAGATAGGCTAACTTAGTTAAAGTTTAGAAGAAATTTATCTATTAACTTAGGCCTAGGTCCTTTAACTTACATTTAAGACTGTAGATAAGGCCAAGGTAGGCTATTACTTTTGATTGCAGGCTTCCCTAACTTGATAGGGAACACTCTGTCAGTTACACTTGATAACTTAGGCCTAATTTGTTAGTGTAGGCCTATCTAAGTTTACTTAGCTTATAGGCCTGCCGGATAACGTTAAGTAATAGGCCTAGTTTCAAAATAACACTTCAAAGATCATATCTCAACAATGGCGATTTATTTTTTAAACACTTAACCAGACACATTAATTCAAGTTACTTCCTTGCTTAGTCTAACCAATCAATTGCCATGCCTCCCTAATCCCTGAGTTCATCTAGCCTAGATCCTAGATCTATGTAGTGTTTGCCATTGACATGGGTGAAAAAATTGCATGAAGGTTTACTAATCGAATTGATAGGTAAACTTAGTTTCAATCAATATTAGCGTAGCCTAGGTAAGAAACTGTACCCCAAAAACCTTTCACTATTTTATATTACAGCACCCAACACCTAGCCAAGAACCAACAGGAGACAACACTGACTGACAACAGAAAACACAACAAACAAAACACGAAACACGACAACACTAACAACACAACCGACGAACCGACGACGACGACGACGTTAAGAAAAAAAGAGACACAATGTTTGAAAAAATGTCTCTTTAAAAAAAATCTGATTGGCATAGGCATTTAATAGTATGCTATAACAATAATATTGAAAATTAATAATATAAAAAGCTCAAGACAATGTTAAAACCAAAACCACTTATTTTTAGAAATCCATCATGCCACCCAAGTGATGAAGTTCGGCCCAAGGACTACGGTCTTAATCACATTTCAAGCCTACTAAACAAACAACCATAAACACATGTAAAAAGTTAAAAAACACGTAATTATTTAAAATATTTTTATCGATTGTAATACATTTCAGTGGATATTTTTAAATCCCAGATTTATTTCCTCAGATGAATATTTTTTTTATAATTATAATTTAAAGATGTATTATGCATAAAACCATTGACTAAAATAATATACCTACACTGTTTACTCCATGGATGAAAGAAATAATAGAATTCACTTCAGTCCCTAGAATTCACAACAAAGTTGTTGGTCGTAAAATGTAAACAAAAAAAAAGAAGAAGAAGGTAGCTCCTAATGTTATTCTTATGGGGAAAAATTAAAATGGTTTTTTTAGGATTTTATTATAATTACTGAACAAATAATCTCCAATAACGAACTTAACCAAGATAATATGATAAAGAACCTTTGTGCAAAACATCAACTTCATATACGTAGTCATTCTCGAGTTTTTGGATTTACATGAGATGCTTTTCGTACCAGTTTGAGAATTCACTTCGTTCATTCAATTATAATTAACCCATTATAATTAACAGCTGAATTGTATTGCTAATAATTCGCTTATGCAATCTGATAAGTTTACCAGGTACCAAACAGTAAAACGTCATACGATATAAAGTATTAAGATTTGAGTTTGGTTTATAAAATGCAGTAGCCTAAATACTGAATCTTTTCTAATAAATCAGACAATGGCATAATATACTAAATTGATTTTTTTTATCTTAAATGAACATTCTTTTGTAAGTAATACAACATAGTCTCTAATTGAAAATATACCAGTTTGTTTTTATTTAACCTCATAAATTGACACGTGAACATATAACACATGATCACATTCATTTACAGCCAAAAAGGTTCATCCTCAAAGATATTCCAACATACCTCAACCGCTTCTAGCTAAAAAATCCAACTGTAGGCCTACATGTTTTTGGTCGAGTTTTGACCACTGGACGACCTCTAGTTATAATTAATCTAATGACATGGTGCCGAAGCACACGCGAAATAGAAATAAAGGGTATGACTTTAAGTAAGATGACGATATCCATACAAACCATACAGAAGACAAGGATAATAATGTAAAACCACCAAAATGTCTTGTGGTTTCAAGTACTCAGATGGCTCCTTCTTGGAAGAAATGGAAACAACAGTGTAATTGGTACTACACAGCTTCTGAACTTGATAGGAAATCAAATGCAGTACAGGTAGCATCATGTCTAGTTTAGGCCCAGATGTTATAGATATATATATAACAGTTTTGGTTTCATAAATAATGAAGATTGAATTAGATGAAGTTGTTCAACGATTTGATAAGTTTGTTGTTGGTAAATCTAATGAAGTATTTGAGCGATTTTTGTTAAAAAAAAATCATCAAAGTTTTGAAGATTTTTTTACAAAATTGAAGAATTTGACCAAGCTAATTCTTGTAATTTTGATCAACTAAAAAACCGTTTGATTAGAAATAGATTAGTAATTGGCATATCAGATTCTAGCTTAAGGGAAAAGTTACTTTCTACTGATAACCTTACCCTAGATGATTAAATTAGTAAGTGTAGGGCACACGAACAAGCTAAGAAACAACTAGCAGATATATCCTTTGACACTCTGACAGCCCTAAAAATGTTAATATCGTTTAAAGGGATGATTCCTTTCTAGGCCTACGTTACAAAATTCAGTCTTTGACTGTAAACGTTGTGGTTTTAAACACTCTAGAATCAAACTTGCAATCAATGCTTGACTAAAGGTCATTTTGCTAAGATGTGTAAAACTAAAAAGAATCTCCCTAGTAAGAGTAAAAATACTGATGTTTTATAGGTTGTAGAGAATGATGATTCTGATTATCCGTTGCATGTTGATTGCATCTCTGACCCAGTCAAGAATCAAGATTAAACAGAACCCTTAAAATAGCCAAATAACAAAACTGTGCAGTTTAAATTGTATACTGGGACTCAGTGCAATGTTATTCCCCAAGATTTGGTGCTAGCTTGTAATCTTAACATTGTACCTTCCGCAACTAAATGCCTGGTTTTTTTAACAACCAAAAAACGCCAGTTTTGGGTGAAGCCATTTGTCCAGTTGTAACCAAAAAGTCTCATAAAGACACTGTCTTGTTTGTAATAGTTCCAAATGGGCATCAATCAACATTAGGAAGAGTAACACGAGAAACAATAGGGTTCGTAAAACGGATTGCTGGTATAATTGATCATTCTACAAGTGGGTTATATGATGAAATAGGGTGTTTTAAGTCATTTGAGTATGACATTGATCTTGTGGAAAATCCTATTTTCAAAATACATCCCCAGGCGAATAAATCATTCAATACGTTACACAGTGAAAGCAGAACTTGACCAAATGGGAAAAGACAGGATTATTACTCCGGTAAGTGAGCCTACTCCATGTGTGTCTCCTATAGTCATAGTCCAACAAAGAGACAAAATACGTCTTTGCATTGACCCAACTGATCTTAACAAAAATGTAAAGCGTAGACATTACCCATTGGCTACATTAGAGGACATCTCAGCTAGATTGAAAGAATATAATTTATTCACCATCCTAGACTGTAAAAAAAGGTTCTCGCAGATAAAAGTTACGAAGAGAACATCCAAAAAACTAACTTTTTCAACACCTTGGGGGTGCTATTCTTGTTTACACATGCCCTTTGGTTTGGTATCGGTCTCTGAAGTGTTCCAGAATATTATGTCAGACTTGTTCAAAGGAATTAAGAATGTAGAGTGTCCAATGGATTATATACTCATTCACAGTAACAATGAAAAAAGATCACGAATGAAGCAATGACAAAGCTGAGTGAATCAGGACTTACACTAAACAAAGAAAAGTGTATATTTGCTAAACCGTTGGTGATATTTCTTGGTCACATAGTTTCAGACCAAGGGTTACAAGCTGATCCTGACAAAGTAGCAGCCATTTCAAGAATGAAGGAACCCACGTGTTTGTCTGAGCTTCAGAGATTTTTAGGTTGTATAACATACTTATCAAAGTTCATACCAGATGTTTCAATTGATACTCAACCTCTAAGAGCTCTCTATGAGAAAAATGTGGCCTGGTTCTGGGATACACCACAACGAGACGCATTTAACAAGTTAAAACAAACACTGCAAGGAATTCCCTTCCTTCGTTATTATGACTCCAACTCTCCTGTGACTCTCTCTGTGGATTCAAGCGGTTAGCCTATGTAGTAGCTGGTGTTACGTTACCAAAACATTGACTCAATCACAACATAACTACAATCAACTTGAAAAAGAGACATTCGTAGTTCTGACTGCTTGAAAAGGTTTCATGAGTATGTATGGAGATGTAAACAAGAGACTAAGCAGTTTACTTGGTCTGTGGATATGATGATTAGTGGCATAGTTGGCCAAACTGTTTTTTTTTTCTTTGCTGCATCACTGGTCCATGGTCTGTTGAGTATTGTGAACCAAAAGACACCAGCTCTAGATGTATAATATTAAATTTATACCTCGGTTTGTGGCAATGACCGCAGCGTCGCATATACGAGGTAAGTTCGGAAAGTAAGATTCCCCTACTCTCCGGGGGAGCACTGCGATCGCATGTTAGAGCATGCGCAGTAGTTACTCTGTGTCATCCAGAAGGAAATGATGCCATTTGGAACTCGTTTTTTTTTTGTCGTACACTTCGTAATGCTTGTTCGTAATGCCTGCGTTGGTTGAAAATCCAGCCGATTGTGAAATTTGATCAGTGATTTGTTTTTTTAATACTGTACAAAAAGTCATAGCAATTGACATTTACCGACAAATCTATTATGGGGACAATGTAATGAGTGATTCAACGGTGAGAAGATGTGTTTGACAGTTCAAAGAAGGGCGAGATACCGTGCATGATGAGGAACAAAGTGGACGTCCATCTGTGGTAAACAATGAAATGATTAGTGCAATTATTCAATGTGAATATTAAAGAAAACTTTAATTTTACAATATGAGCTTTTGCACGTGAATTTCCTCAAGTTTCAAGAATTGTAATTTACGAGAATGTTACTGAAAAATTTGACTTTTATAAACTTTGCTCACGTTGGGTGCCTAACATCCTTTCTGAACGGGGCAAAAACCACTAAATGGGCAGTGCACTTAATTTCTTGACTCATTATGATGAGAATGGTGGATACATTTTAATTGCAGACAGTCATGGGAGACGAATCTTATCATGGGTTGCTTATGATACCTCTGAAACCAAGCATCAATCAACGGAATGGAGGCACACTAACTTACGTTTTTGCAAAAATCAAACCAAAGTAATTCTTGCTATCTCAAAAGGCTATGTGTACAGTTTTCTGGGACAGAAAAGGATTTTGCTTAGGCCTACTGACTTTTTGGCAGGAGGCCAAACAATCAATAAAGATGTTTATTGAGAGACTCTCAGGAAATTGCGTCGCGCAATACAGAATAAGCGCCAAGGAATGCTTACGAAAGGAGTGGTTTTCTTTCATGACAATGCTTGATCACACATAGCAAATATGACGAGACACTTCTTCAGGGCTTTGGCTGGGATGTTTTTACCATCCTCCGTACAGCCCTGACCTCGATCCAAGCGATTTTCCTTTCTTTCGCAATCTAAAGTCTTTTCTTGGCGGTCAGCGGTTTAACTGCGATGAAGAGCTGAAAGAACGTGTTACCTCATGGTTGACTACACAGGCCGCAACATTCTACGAGGAGGGTATACTCAAACTTGTACCACGCTATGGCAAATGTCTCGAAAAATAGTGTGAGTTGTAGATTTTATAAAAATAAATATATTTTGTGTATCTGTACTCGTTATTGTTTTATTTCAAAACCTTATTTTATAAAGCTTGCTGTAGGCCTAAGCATGAAACCACCAAGTGTCTTACAGAGTACCTAGGATATATTATCGCATGAAATGTTTGTTCAATATAAATATTGATTCAAATATTTCATTCAACATTATATTAATTTTCTGTTGTTATTACCGGTATATCTAAGAAAGCCGTGTTACTACCGGCATTATCTATGGTACCCTGTACTATGCTATAAGTAATAAGTATTAGGTAATGGTAGGCCTAACTTCAGTAATAGTATCCTATTATATATCCCATGCGTTAAATACCCACCACAACCACTATGCTATGTAAAGGTAAATTGCAAAGATATTATATTCCTTAATTGCTTAATATACCGGTAACTTAAGTTGGGAATTTCTTTTCCCTTAGTTATGCCTAAGTCAAAGTGTGTGACCTGTGGGCTAGGAAAGGTCACAAGTTAAGTATGAAATATTTTAAAATTTTTGCTTAATAGCCTACCTAAGGCATGTTAGAAACACAATTAATTGAACATATCTAGGTACTACTATTTATTCTACAATTCAAGATGGTCTTGGCCTACGCAATATCATAGACTTAACTTCATTACGTTAACAATAGGCTATTATTAAAAAAGGCACTGCATTAGAGTTGCTTATTTGGATAAAACCAAGCAAAAAATTTCCTACTACGACTCATGGCTTATTTTCTCACTCTGTCAACCATTAGTATAAGCCTAGGCCTAACTCGGTGTAATATTAGAATCAAGCTTAATATGTACGGTATAAAACATTTATTCGTGGTGATACTTTAAGCCAATTCAAAACCTAGAAGTATGCCTAGGGGTACAGTTCCGCAGAGAACCTGCAATATATTATCAATTTAAATATCAACACGGAAAGGCTAGATCGTTTTTGGTTCGGTTCGATATAAGACATTGTTTTTAAAATATAGGTATTTTTTTGTTTAAACGTGGAATTGAGTTATTATTGATTTTGAACTCAACCAAAATCAAAATTTATTTTATGAAAGTTAAAAACAAAACAAACCATAACTATCATAATTCAACTTAAACCTTATTAAAATAACTTAAGTCAATTATACACTTAGAAAGTTTATAATTTCTTCCGTTTTTAGTCGCTCAAATTTAAAATAATACCTCCCCCACAGCAAACCTGCAGATTTCCATTTGCCTGATTGTGTATGTACACTTAAATGTCTCCTTAAATAAATTATATTTAGGCTATGTACCTATTTAAATTTGATTAGTTTAACGAGTACTTAGGTTTGCTGCAACAGGGAGGGTATAAAAAAGTGTTTTTTTTATTGTAAAATTTTAGTAGTTTAAGAAACGAATGTACTTTCGGCTTTGATCAAAATATGTTCAAAAACATGAAACTACAACAGTTGAATTATTCCCCGTAAGAATAAGTTAATATAGGAATTTTAAATTTAAAATTTTTTGGAATTTTCTCCGTGCATGGTAACCATTAAGCGAATAATAATGCTTCATTATTATTTGTTTTTTTAAGCTCTACAAAATGGTTTCGGAAAGACATTTAAAAATTTTGTGTTTGTAAGGTTAAAAAGGGAAAAACTTATTTTTACCTTATAAAACCCCCATAAACCCCATAGTTCCCACAGTCCGATCATGCTGGTTTGCGAAGTCATTAGAATAAATTTAGGTTGACACGTTTAACTTACACCAAATTTCATCAAAATTGGATCATTTTTGCTTGTTACCTATTATTTTTAGGTTAGACCTAAGTAAGTAAGATTAAGTTAAGTTAATAAAATTCATCGAACCAAACCATAATCGATATATTGTTAGTTTGATAAAATATTGCAGGTTTTACCGGAACTGCACCCATGCCTAGGCCTACTAAATGAGAAATTCTGAGGTTAACTGGCTTTTAAGTTAGAACAATAGTCACATGAATCAATTTTTATAGATTCTGATGAGCTATGAATGCTTTAAGCCTAACTTAGGCTTTAGTACAGTATAATTATGGAAACTTGACTGCAAACGATAAACCTATCTCACCCTGTAGGCCTACTTAAGCCGGAGTTTCCTAAGTTAGGCACAGAAACGGAGTGCAAAACACAGACTCCTCTTCATGTTGTAAGTTATTTTGTTTTTCTGAATCACCTATGATAAAATATATATAAGGTTACATTACCTTGATAGCCAAGTGATCCGTGTAAGTCCAAAAATAGGTTTACGCACGTTCCGACGTCAAAGCGTCATTGTCAAATCGTACAAAAACTTTCTAAACCATAATATGGTCACGTCACAGTCTTTCCGACACACACGAAAAACACATTACCGGTACATAAATACATTTAAAAGTAGGCCTACTAACTACCTTAATTTGTGGTAGGCTAACGCGACAGATCTGCTCGCATGCCGAGACTCGACTGCCGAGCAACAAAAATACATTTAAAAGTAGGCCTACTAACTAATTTGTGGTAACGCGACAGATCTGCTCGCATGCCGAGACTCGACTGCTCGGCAGAATCTTGGCATGCGAGCAGATCTGTCGCATTACCACAAATTAGTTAGTAGGCCTACTTTTAAATGTATTTTTGTACTGGTAACTTAATGTGTTTATTGTGTGTGTCGGAAAGACTGTGATGTGACCATATGGTTAAGAAAGTTTTTGTAACTTACGATTTGACAATGACCCTATGACGTCGAAACGTGAGTAATCCTATTTTTGGAATTACATGGATCACTTGGCGATCAAGGTAATGTAACCTTATATTTAGACTCCTCTTGCCTTAGGTAAGTTAGTCCTCTTACAGTCATTTAAGTTAGGCCTAATTTAAGTTTAAGTCAATGTTAACTAAACTGTTTACCTAGAAGTGCATCGGAATGCGTTGTTAATCGCTTTTCCGCACTCCGCTCCTAGGAAAACCAGGCTTAAAGCCACAGATAGGCTAACTTAGTTAAAGTTTAGAAGAAATTTATCTATTAACTTAGGCCTAGGTCCTTTAACTTACATTTAAGACTGTAGATAAGGCCAAGGTAGGCTATTACTTTTGATTGCAGGCTTCCCTAACTTGATAGGGAACACTCTGTCAGTTACACTTGATAACTTAGGCCTAATTTGTTAGTGTAGGCCTATCTAAGTTTACTTAGCTTATAGGCCTGCCGGATAACGTTAAGTAATAGGCCTAGTTTCAAAATAACACTTCAAAGATCATATCTCAACAATGGCGATTTATTTTTTAAACACTTAACCAGACACATTAATTCAAGTTACTTCCTTGCTTAGTCTAACCAATCAATTGCCATGCCTCCCTAATCCCTGAGTTCATCTAGCCTAGATCCTAGATCTATGTAGTGTTTGCCATTGACATGGGTGAAAAAATTGCATGAAGGTTTACTAATCGAATTGATAGGTAAACTTAGTTTCAATCAATATTAGCGTAGCCTAGGTAAGAAACTGTACCCCAAAAACCTTTCACTATTTTATATTACAGCACCCAAAACCTAGCCAAGAACCAACAGGAGACAACACTGACTGACAACAGAAAACACAACAAACAAAACACGAAACACGACAACACTAACAACACAACCGACGAACCGACGACGACGACGACGACGTTAAGAAAAAAAGAGACACAATGTTTGAAAAAATGTCTCTTTAAAAAAAATCTGATTGGCATAGGCATTTAATAGTATGCTATAACAATAATATTGAAAATTAATAATATAAAAAGCTCAAGACAATGTTAAAACCAAAACCACTTATTTTTAGAAATCCATCATGCCACCCAAGTGATGAAGTTCGGCCCAAGGACTACGGTCTTAATCACATTTCAAGCCTACTAAACAAACAACCATAAACACATGTAAAAAGTTAAAAAACACGTAATTATTTAAAATATTTTTATCGATTGTAATACATTTCAGTGGATATTTTTAAATCCCAGATTTATTTCCTCAGATGAATATTTTTTTTATAATTATAATTCAAAGATGTATTATGCATAAAACCATTGACTAAAATAATATACCTACACTGTTTACTCCATGGATGAAAGAAATAATAGAATTCACTTCAGTCCCTAGAATTCACAACAAAGTTGTTGGTCGTAAAATGTAAACAAAAAAAAAGAAGAAGAAGGTAGCTCCTAATGTTATTCTTATGGGGAAAAATTAAAATGGTTTTTTTAGGATTTTATTATAATTACTGAACAAATAATCTCCAATAACGAACTTAACCAAGATAATATGATAAAGAACCTTTGTGCAAAACATCAACTTCATATACGTAGTCATTCTCGAGTTTTTGGATTTACATGAGATTCTTTTCGTACCAGTATGAGAATTCACTTCGTTCATTCAATTATAATTAACCCATTATAATTAACAGCTGAATTGTATTGCTAATAATTCGCTTATGCAATCTGATAAGTTTACCAGGTACCAAACAGTAAAACGTCATACGATATAAAGTATTAAGATTTGAGTTTGGTTTATAAAATGCAGTAGCCTAAATACTGAATCTTTTCTAATAAATCAGACAATGGCATAATATACTAAATTGATTTTTTTTATCTTAAATGAACATTCTTTTGTAAGTAATACAACATAGTCTCTAATTGAAAATATACCAGTTTGTTTTTATTTAACCTCATAAATTGACACGTGAACATATAACACATGATCACATTCATTTACAGCCAAAAAGGTTCATCCTCAAAGATATTCCAACATACCTCAACCGCTTCTAGCTAAAAAATCCAACTGTAGGCCTACATGTTTTTGGTCGAGTTTTGACCACTGGACGACCTCTAGTTATAATTAATCTAATGACATGGTGCCGAAGCACACGCGAAATAGAAATAAAGGGTATGACTTTAAGTAAGATGACGATATCCATACAAACCATACAGAAGACAAGGATAATAATGTAAAACCACCAAAATGTCTTGTGGTTTCAAGTACTCAGATGGCTCCTTCTTGGAAGAAATGGAAACAACAGTGTAATTGGTACTACACAGCTTCTGAACTTGATAGGAAATCAAATGCAGTACAGGTAGCATCATGTCTAGTTTAGGCCCAGATGTTATAGATATATATATAACAGTTTTGGTTTCATAAATAATGAAGATTGAATTAGATGAAGTTGTTCAACGATTTGATAAGTTTGTTGTTGGTAAATCTAATGAAGTATTTGAGCGATTTTTGTTAAAAAAAAATCATCAAAGTTTTGAAGATTTTTTTACAAAATTGAAGAATTTGACCAAGCTAATTCTTGTAATTTTGATCAACTAAAAAACCGTTTGATTAGAAATAGATTAGTAATTGGCATATCAGATTCTAGCTTAAGGGAAAAGTTACTTTCTACTGATAACCTTACCCTAGATGATTAAATTAGTAAGTGTAGGGCACACGAACAAGCTAAGAAACAACTAGCAGATATATCCTTTGACACTCTGACAGCCCTAAAAATGTTAATATCGTTTAAAGGGATGATTCCTTTCTAGGCCTACGTTACAAAATTCAGTCTTTGACTGTAAACGTTGTGGTTTTAAACACTCTAGAATCAAACTTGCAATCAATGCTTGACTAAAGGTCATTTTGCTAAGATGTGTAAAACTAAAAAGAATCTCCCTAGTAAGAGTAAAAATACTGATGTTTTATAGGTTGTAGAGAATGATGATTCTGATTATCCGTTGCATGTTGATTGCATCTCTGACCCAGTCAAGAATCAAGATTAAACAGAACCCTTAAAATAGCCAAATAACAAAACTGTGCAGTTTAAATTGTATACTGGGACTCAGTGCAATGTTATTCCCCAAGATTTGGTGCTAGCTTGTAATCTTAACATTGTACCTTCCGCAACTAAATGCCTGGTTTTTTTAACAACCAAAAAACGCCAGTTTTGGGTGAAGCCATTTGTCCAGTTGTAACCAAAAAGTCTCATAAAGACACTGTCTTGTTTGTAATAGTTCCAAATGGGCATCAATCAACATTAGGAAGAGTAACACGAGAAACAATAGGGTTCGTAAAACGGATTGCTGGTATAATTGATCATTCTACAAGTGGGTTATATGATGAAATAGGGTGTTTTAAGTCATTTGAGTATGACATTGATCTTGTGGAAAATCCTATTTTCAAAATACATCCCCAGGCGAATAAATCATTCAATACGTTACACAGTGAAAGCAGAACTTGACCAAATGGGAAAAGACAGGATTATTACTCCGGTAAGTGAGCCTACTCCATGTGTGTCTCCTATAGTCATAGTCCAACAAAGAGACAAAATACGTCTTTGCATTGACCCAACTGATCTTAACAAAAATGTAAAGCGTAGACATTACCCATTGGCTACATTAGAGGACATCTCAGCTAGATTGAAAGAATATAATTTATTCACCATCCTAGACTGTAAAAAAAGGTTCTCGCAGATAAAAGTTACGAAGAGAACATCCAAAAAACTAACTTTTTCAACACCTTGGGGGTGCTATTCTTGTTTACACATGCCCTTTGGTTTGGTATCGGTCTCTGAAGTGTTCCAGAATATTATGTCAGACTTGTTCAAAGGAATTAAGAATGTAGAGTGTCCAATGGATTATATACTCATTCACAGTAACAATGAAAAAAGATCACGAATGAAGCAATGACAAAGCTGAGTGAATCAGGACTTACACTAAACAAAGAAAAGTGTATATTTGCTAAACCGTTGGTGATATTTCTTGGTCACATAGTTTCAGACCAAGGGTTACAAGCTGATCCTGACAAAGTAGCAGCCATTTCAAGAATGAAGGAACCCACGTGTTTGTCTGAGCTTCAGAGATTTTTAGGTTGTATAACATACTTATCAAAGTTCATACCAGATGTTTCAATTGATACTCAACCTCTAAGAGCTCTCTATGAGAAAAATGTGGCCTGGTTCTGGGATACACCACAACGAGACGCATTTAACAAGTTAAAACAAACACTGCAAGGAATTCCCTTCCTTCGTTATTATGACTCCAACTCTCCTGTGACTCTCTCTGTGGATTCAAGCGGTTAGCCTATGTAGTAGCTGGTGTTACGTTACCAAAACATTGACTCAATCACAACATAACTACAATCAACTTGAAAAAGAGACATTCGTAGTTCTGACTGCTTGAAAAGGTTTCATGGGTATGTATGGAGATGCAAGGAGTTGATAATTGAATCAGATCATAAGCCTTTAGAGGTTATCTCTAAGAAACCGTTGTCTGACTATCTCAGAATCCAAAGAATATGTTTAAAAATGTTACCATATGAACCAAGAGTTGTGTACAAACGGGTTTGTGAGCTTCATCTGTCCGACACCTTGAGTATGCTACAATGACAATCAAGATGATGGACCTCACAGCTTAGATATTTAGTTGATTTATTCCTATGTCTTGTGATACAGTTTCTCGCATCAGAACTAGTGTTGGAAAATTCACAGAGCTTTCTAAATTGAAGGAAATAATTTTGAATGGATGGCCCGAAGAAAGAAGCACTGTTGACAAGGAATTGGTAAAATATTTTACTTTCAGAGAAGAACTAAGTTGCTATGATGGTCTTTTGTTTAGAGAAAGCCGTTTGATTATACCTGTTGAAATGAAACTTGAAGTGTTACAGAATATTCACCGTTCTCACAAATGTGTTCAAAGTTCAAATAATACAGCACGTAACTATGTATAGAGGGTGAGTTTAAATAAAGTCTTATTAAATGTTGTCCATTCCTGATTCAAATTATTGTCACGAAAACTATCACGGCCGTGATACACATACAGACACACAAACATACAGACATCACTTCGAAAACCACTTTTTGGGGTTTAGGGGGGCCCAAAATGGATATCCACTCAAAACTTAGGCTCCAAAATGTTGACGAAAACAATACTTTCTCCATATGCTATGTATAAGAAGAGAAAGTAAAAACGTACTACAAAGAAATGTTCAATGACACTGGGATAATTATAGCTTCCTTGTACTGATTTATAATATGACAAAATATGACGCTATCTTTAGTATAGAGATAATATTATATGTTTTAAAAGTTAAAAATATTTCAATAAAATTAAATAAAACGTATTAGAATTCTGTTTTGCCATTTCATTCTAGATTTATTTCCGTAGGTAATTAATTGCTAAGATAGTATTTGCCAGGGAGACAAATATTCATTGAGTTGCAATGTGTTTACTGTCAAGTAATGAAGGATTCCCATCATTTATTGAACTTAATTTTATGCTTCAATTTGCTCGTTAATTGGCTATCCTGAACGGTGGAATTTTCAATTGAACGCAAATAATTACTTTACATTTGACAAATTTGTGATGCGATTACGCAGACGACTGGAGTTATCGGATGATGTCAGTTTAATGGATTTTTGGCTCGTTTGCTTTTCATATTAAACCAATAATAATTAATGTTATACATATTTACAGTATGGGTTTATGAAGAAACTTTGCACGTACTATTTAACTATGCTATATGCATAGTTCTTATACGTTTCCTAATAGTACAGGTAAAATTATACTAAAAGACTAGTAGAAAATATAAAAATTAGTCGGTTCATGAAACTTGCAGCAAACGTAGTAATTACCATTAGATTTTTGAATCTGAAGAGTCCCTAGTGATTGTGGGGGTGGAAGTACCATTTTATGGGGGTTAAAGATTATGGGGGTAGTGATTTTGAGAACATTTTTATTTATGTGATTTAAGCGAGTGTGGTGTCGTTTTCTATGTTTCTTAGGATGCAGAATCGGAAAAAAACATAATAAAATCAATACAACAGACAGATCCTGCAACTAAGGGTGGTGATAATACCAAGAATTTAAAAACACCCGGACCAAAATTGTTTAGGACCTTGGTCGCCCGTAATGACGCCATCAATATGGCGCCCGTTAAAGGATGCTAGGCTGCTATGAGTTGGTTATAGTACCAAAATGCCTGGCACGGTTACAGACGGCCGGCAGTGGACCCAACCCTCTTTCCCTACTAGTACTACTCAGTTCAAATCCGACCATCCTTTTTGCGCTACCCAATACTTAGAGGTAATTTCTATGATAAGATAAGTTAGGATCTAATATAGTAGGATTAATTCCTATTGAATTCTTATTTTTGGGGAATTATTGTGTTTATGAAATGAATGTTGTGTCCTTGTTTTATTATGATTTGAAAATAACAAACGAAGAAAGAAAGAACAATTTTTCTCGTAAGTTTATACCTTTTTTACCTATAAGTATGAAATAATATACAAACTTGTTTTATTTGATCCCTTACAACAGTTATCAGTTTCTTATAACCGTTTCTGTCGACTTATACACTATTAGTTCTTTCGCATTACAGTAGGACTGGGTGATATGAAGACATGATTTCATCAATATACTTAAATTATCCTGTATTCCAATTTAATTCCACCCTTAAATGTGCATAACTTCAGTTTTACGTAGCTTTACCACTAAAAGTATAAACATTATTCATATCACCCCGTTTATAATGTTGGTTTACTTATAAAAAGTTTACGTAAGAGATCATACAGCTCAAGATTGAATATGTAAATGGGACTCGTGTAGCTTGATGTTATTGCATATATGTAGAGGTACATAAAGAATATTGCAAAACAGAGCCATATAAGCAGACGATACAAGGATAGAGTATAAGAGTTTTTTCTGCAGTCTACAGTACTGGCATTGAATTCTGAAAACGTCTATTTATTTTTGTTTTAAGTATATTGGTTTTTATTATTAACTAATTATTTTAATATATAGCCACACATTTAGAAACAAATCCCAAGTTAATTACACAGTACGTCAACAAGTTAACTAACTTCTCTTACAATACGCAGAAACTGTAAATGAAAAATTGCAGCTTCTGTATACATTTTACTTTCTCCCCCTATACCCTAGTATATTAAGAAAGTATTGTTTACGTCAAAATTTTCGAGTTTGAGTTTTGAGTGGATATGTCCGTTTTGGGTCCCCCTGGACCCTAAAAAGTGGTTTTCGAAATAATGTCTGCGTGTGTGTGTGTGTGTCTGGATGTGTACATAGCTAGGGACTACACCTGTGGTCCGATTTCAATGAAATGGTAGTATGAAGGTAATCCATAGTATATCTCCAGGAGATTTTTTTTCTTTTTTTTTAAATTGTGATTTTTAATGTTGATTTCCCTATAAAACATTTAGTATGTTGTAGCCCTGAACAAAATGGTACAAATCCCATTTCTTTAAAAATTACTGTTCAAAAGTTATGGTAAATTATATTATTTTCCCATAAAAACCCCATAAGTAACGAATAAAAATGATTAAAAACTGTTTGGATTTAACATAGCATATTATGGTCCTTAAAATGTTTAACTACTTCTCATTTTTTTCAATGTTGATTTTTAATGGGAATTTTCCCATAAAACCCCATAAAATAACGGAAAATTAGATTTTCTCGAAATTGGCCCAAACGATTTTGATACCAGTTCAGTATGTTATAGTCCTAAACATTCTGAACAAAATGGTACAAATCCCATTTCTGTAAAGATTACGGTTCAAAAGTTATGGTAAATTATATTTTTCCCCCAAAAAAACTTATAAATAACGAAAAATAGGATAAAATACCCCCGCCGCAGCAAACCTGCAGACTAAGCGAACTTCAACTTGTCTGATTACATAAGACATATTTATTCCAAATTTAAATAACAATAGATTTAACGAGTGCTTAGGTTTGCTGCTATGGGCCAGGTAAAAAGTGTTTTTTGACCATACGTCAATAGTATAGGATAAAATAAATAAATTTGCCAAATTTTATCAACATATATCCATAAACAAGTAAACTACAACTGTTTTCATTTTCTCCATAAGAATAATATGGGAATTTTAAATTAGAGTATTTTTGAATTTTCTCCGTGACCGTTAGGTATTCATCAGCGCTTCAATATACTAAGTTGTTTCATTTTTTAAGCTCTACAAAACGGTTTAATAAAAATTGCAACATGTTTTGTTTTTAGGGTTAAAAATGGGAAAAACCCATTTTTAACCCATAAAACCCCTCATAAACCCCCGTTCCCATGGTCCGATTATGCTGATTCGCGAACTCGTTCGAATAAACGTAGGTTTACACGTATAAATCCTCCTCAGGCCCAAAAACAAAATTTAAAATTTTTTTTATTTTTTTTTATGAAATTTGGTTTAAAAAAAATCAAATATCAGCTGTGATTTTTTTCAAAATTTTATTTTCACTCTAAATACAAAAAAAATGATGTGTCAAATTTGACACATTGGGACTAAGGCAATTGCCACAAAAAACATTATAAATGAAAATAATTAAAAATGTCCATTATAAAACATTGAAATGGTACAAAAAACTTATTTACAACTCATGAAACAACTTGAAACAGTTCCTGGCATTGGTTATACACAAATGAACTTTGCATGTTGTGCAAAAAAAACGAGCGTTGGTTGAACTGCAGCCTGGTACTCGACATCGATGCCGGGTGGTACTAGCAGACACAAGTTCAGGCATATGCCTTACTCCAGAGGTTCGTTGAAGGTCATGAGGCAATGGAGTCGGTTTTCTTCTCTTAGGAGGTGTTTCAGGAAGAAGTTCATTCCCATCGTCTTCGTCATCATCTCGAAAGACCTCGACTTGCCCTTGAAGAAGGCGATCGGCTAGATCTGTTTTGTAGGAAAGAAGATCTGTCCTATCTTTCTTTGGAGTGTTGTCTGCAACTTCAACTCTTCTGCGAGTTAGCCATCCTGCTGCTACTACAAAGTCAATCATATGAAATAGTAGCCTAACAGTCCATTTTTTGGTTCTAGCGGATGTCCGATAATACGATATCATCCTATCCAGCAAATCAACACCTCCCATCTTGTCATTGTAGAGTTTTACTACTAGAGGCCTATTCACATCAATATACCTGCGTTCTTTCTTACACCAACGCTTGCATTTATCAGTAGGCTCCACTCCATGAACTGTTGAGGTTAATATAACTGGCTTATTGTCTAACCACTTTACGATCGCTATCTGTCCATCGTTTCTGATTACCTGGTTCATATAGCCTCTGCCTCCTCCTCGCAATTTTGCATCACTATAGAGAGGAGTTCCTCTTGGAATCCTGTCAGCTACCATTGTACCTGTTCCTTGGAAACCAAGGGCGTGGAGCTCATCCAACAGGGGAATAGAATTGAAAAAACGATCCATAAAAATGGATACTCCTTGTGGTAAGTGTTTTGCCAATCGTACAATTACCTTCCCCCCTATGTCCAAATGAGGGTAGTTAGGTAAAATTGTGTCACCTTTACCTTCATACAGAAAAAAGTCCAGAGGCAAACCATCAGGGGCACAGGCAACAAAATTCTTTAGCCCACATGGGTTTGGTTTTCCCTTCACATGCTGCCTCATTTGAGTACTACCCCAAAATGGTACCATCTGCTCATCCATTGATACTTCAGAGGACCTAGGATTTTGGAGGCATGCAGCATTGATAGCACTGAGTAATGGTGCTAATTTCCAATACTTACTGGATTTTTTTTCCTCGTCGGAAACTGCAGAATAATCCCTGACACGAAGATTAGCCCGTATAAAAAAAAATTTGTTTCGCGGCATTGCATCTGATATACTAGAAATCTTAGTTTGTGCAGCCCAATACATCCTAATCCTTGGGAGTTTTAGGTATGACATTTTCATGGTCATCCCCAAAAAGATTTTGATATCTGAAACAGTCAGCAACATCTCAGTTCCTCTGGTTGCTAGTATGTTAGCTGAAGTTGCTGCCGCTATGCCTTCCAATACCTCATCCGGAATATACTTAGAAAAATTGTCGAGAGTACTTACGAGCTCGATGTTAGGTTCGGGTTCCTCGTGTCGTGGTGCAGCAGGAAGTGATTCGAAATTATTACTAATAGACCAAGCTTGGGCATCACACACAGTTTGGGCAGGTAACACAGGAGCAAGAGCATCACCGCTAGGTCCACCAACACAACGTCCACGACTAGAATTACTTGGCCTAGCCGCACGGCGTCCACGGGCAGGTGTAGTCCTAGCAGCACGGTGTCGACGGGCAGCTATAGGCCTAGCAGACTGATGTTCACGCACAACTGTAGGCATTACGAAGGTCGGGTCACAGTCTTCGTCATCTGACTGAGCGTAACTATCAGAAACGTCACGAAAAGAGGTATCATACGTAGGTGAATGCACTTCACGCACGACAACAGTAGTCTTACGTAGAGGACGCATGCGAACAGCATAACTAGGCCCTGGGGCAGTAAGTTCTGGCTGTGGTAGTGTAGCTCTTGTTCCGGCTGTGGTAGTAGCTCTTGTTCCGGCTGTGGTAGTAGCTCTTGTTCCGGCTGTGGCAGTGCCTCTTGTTCCGGCTGTGGTAGTAGCTCGTGTTCCGGCTGTGGTAGTAGCTCTTGTTCCGGCTGTGGCAGTGCCTCTTGTTCCGGCTGTGGCAGTGCCTCTTGTTCCGGCTGTGGCAGGGGCTCTGGTTCCGGCATAGGAAGTGGCTCTGGTTCTGGTTCTGATTCTTGTCCTGCCTCATCATCAATCCTGGGTGGTGGCAACAGGAATGTGGAGTCAGACTCTTCATCATCTGACAAGTCGTCGACATCGGAAATGTCACCGAAATTCAATCGATCACAGAACTCTTGTAGAACATCTGAAATAAAAAAAAAACATAAGAATCCAATTTTATACAATAGAAAATAAGTTAAACATTATCATTTTAGTGGTAGTTTTGTTTGCAGTCCTAAAACATAGATTGGTAACTTTACAAAAAATACAATGTTGTGATTTACTAAATCCTTGGTCCCACTGTGTCACATTTGACACATCAAATTTCAAACGCAAATAGGACCAAAAAAGAACTGAAACCATGAGATATCATTTACACCATGTCATTGTATAGTAATTGAACAGTACTCCCAATTTTTTACAACTCATAATATCTACATTTACATATTTTAATTCTTTACTTACTTTGAAAGGTTAGTGGTAGTCTGCCGAATGGGTTGTCAGCCATCTTGAATGTTGATAAACTGTAGCAGAAAACCATTCAGCTGAGCAACTGACAAGCACTAGTTAGTGCTGGCACCTAGTGGGAGGCTAGAGAACTACTACCAACTCAATCCTATTCACAGTACGGGAGGAAAAGGCAAAATTATATGTGTGTCATATTTGACACATTGGGACTGAGGAGGGATACCAAATTTCATCAAAATTGTATCATTTTTGCTCGAGTTATCGCGCTAATGGACACACACACACACACACACACACATATATATATATATATATATATACATGTATATATATATATATGGTATATATACATTTATAATATTAGTAAGATATATATATATATAAATAAATATATATAATTAATACACTAGGCATATTTTTGTCATAATTGTTTGGAGTGGAGGTGCTACCGATCACCATGTCCAAGGTATCGTTAGAAAGGTCTTAGCATGTAGTTTTGCCATCAAACAAAAAAACTTTGGAATTCCATCAGGGCTCTGCCCCAGTGGCCTTCAAAGTCCCCATGTTATTCTTAGGGAGAAAATGTTTGTTTTTAATTTGAACAGATGAATACTTTGAAATTGACACTGATTTAAAACAGCTGGTTATACTCAAATTGGAGACATTTTCTATAAGAAAATCAAAACGTAACAAAAAAAAGGATGTGTGTATAGGCTACGGATGAGTGTTCTGGGGTAAGGATGCTAAGATAAGAAGGAAGATAAGGGGAGGATAAGATTGAAAAGGAAACTTTTGAGTGCGCAATGAAGAGTTTTGTTGGAAGTAGGGAAATCATAAAACACAGTAAGAAGTCTTAGATAAAAGAGGTCTAGAGATGAGAAAATAAAACATGATGAGTGGCAAGGAAACAATTGAGACGTTTAGAAAAGTAGCAAGGGAAAAAGGAAAAACAGTAATACATACAGGCTTTAAAATTTGAAAATAGAAACAAACAAATACTAAGAAAGAAAATGAATGAAAACTTGCCCATGAGAGGAAAGGTTAGAGCGAATCTCAATGATCCCTATCGCTCAGGTCGGTATGGGTAAGGGAGTCGTGCTTTAGGCTTTTGGACACATAATGTGCCTGGACGAGGATTGAAAGTGGCTGAAGCCTAAAAAGAAAAAGATTTTCATGGGGAATCGGCCTGGCAAATAAGTCCCAGGCAAATAAGTCCCGAATAAGCCAGGGGTGGTGGTGGGAACGAGGAGTTTGCTACAAACATTTACTGACTTGGTTGAAATGAAATATTTACTATTTGAATTTGGGTTTGCGTGAATATTACAATGAAAAAAGCAAGAGAGCCTGGATAATTTGATATACTAAAAAGAAAACTTAATTAACACTTTGCTGCATTTCTTAGTAATCAGTAATCATTTAAAGAGCCGATTTGCAAACTATGGAAACAGGAAAATCATAAAAGGCCAACAAGAAGAAGAAATAGAAATAATGTTTTTTTTTTATTTATAATCGTTATTATGGACAACCTAATGCGGCTATGAGTAAGGCTATTTGTAGAAAACACTATTTACAAGAAATGTTGATTATATCGCTCAGTTGTGTACATTTTGAGTATTTCCATAATCTTTGAGTCGAATCTTTTAGTCATCAGAAATTATGACTGTTATTCGTTTTTAAATAACGCCTGTTGTAATACTTAGCAATTGCTCGAATTCGAGCAACAGGTACACTAGTATACATAAATATACGTATGTAAATATATATATATATATATGTGTATGTAAATCTATATATATATATATGAATTTGAACGGATGGTGTTTTTGCCCTCTAGGGACCTCAAAACAAAAATTATATCGTTCCCGGGTCCAGGTCTTACCATGAGTACAACGGTAATAGCTTATTCCCTATATGGGAAATTCGCTAAAACGGCTAGGATTTAACATAGCATGGTCCTAACATATTTATGGTCCTTAAAGTTTTGAACTTTTTTTCATTTTTTTATTTTAATTTTTAATGGGGATTTTCCCATAAAACCCCATAAAATAATGGAAAACCAGATTTTCTCGATAATGGCCCAAACGATTTTGGTAAAAGTTTTGTATGTTATGGTCCATACAATTTTGAACAGAATGGTACAAACCCCATTTTCGTAAAAAAATATGGTTCTAAAGTTATGGTAGCTTATGTGATTTCCCCATAAAATAAAACATAAAATAACAATAAATAATCAGATTTTTTTAAAAAAGCTAATTTTTATCAAAATAAATATGTTATCGTCCTTATAATTCTAAAAAAAATAGTACAACACCCCAATGTACCAATTCTGGTTAAAAAGATATTGTAATTTTTGTGATTTTTAACTAGAAAATATCATATTTACTCTCACCGCTTTTCCCATTATAAAGGTTGTTGACAAACTTATGAGAGAAAGTATGTGTCAGAATGCTGATACCGTTTATTCATATTAAAAACCACGTTTGAAATAGAATATTACAGATCCGTGTCCCATACATTCTAAATAAGTTTGTTTCAGAGAGACATTAAGTTAGCCGATGCTATGTAGGTGTTTAGGTCGTTCTTCTGGTTAAAATTAAAAAGTCCTTAATGGCATTTTCGTATGTACGGAGGTACATATTTTATCGTGTTTTTGTGTTCTGAAAACCTCACAAGAATCAGTGGACCTGTACTATGATGCCTTTCCATGATGACTACATGCAGCAGCTACTTTCCTGTGGGCAAGAATTCCCCATGTTTATGAATTAACTGCACTCATTTCACACAACATTGATCTTTTTGCGTATCACATTTAGAAGCATCCACGAATAATTTTGAAATGGATCTATCGATATACGTTGGCGGTAAAGCTCCATTTTTCAACGAAAGTTTGTTTCCTCCTAACCAGAAAGTTTGTGTACGTGTAAAACGTTGAAACTTTCCTTTCACCATTTTTCTTTGTAAAATACGCAAAACTTTACAATCGAACTTTTTTACTTTTCTCATCCCAAGGTTATGTAAATTGTATATTGATTAATATTAATAAAAAGTATACGAAGCTTAAAAATTTGAGGACTCATAATTAAGTTACAATTTTTAATTTCATTACTTGAGTACTAACAGAAGGCCAAGCAAGAGACTTATAACACAAATGGGATAATTTACATCCCCATTACTTAACACGGATTGCTCGTGTATTAAAAATAGCCCAATTATTATCCCCTCTAGTAAACCATTAAATCATTCGCTGAGCTGACGATTGCTGGTACAGTGAGATGGATGGCTCATGATTGTCTTGCCGATTGATGTTCAATTAATTAGTGGTTGACGTTTGATTCGGAATTGGTTTGGCATCGAGTAGCCCAGTAGTTGGTCCTACTAGTTTGTAGTTTAGTGTTAGAATGGTATTGTTAAATATTTTTTTAATTTAAAATTTATTCATTTTGTGCATACAAAACTTGTGATTTTTTTAGTAAAAATATAAAATAGTCTAGTACATATGAATTTAGAATATCAATAAATTGTGTGATAAGACGTCATGTGTTTACACCAATAAGAACATTAGTTTGATTTATCATTTAAAATTATTTTGACTGTTCTGAGATAATTTAGGATTCGTGGATTTTTACACTTTGCTTCGATTAAAAAAATTATTTTAAGTCCAAAACTTTTTATTCTTTTCTTTTAAATTGGCTGGAGAAGATTATAATAATTTTGTATGCAATATTACTACGTAAATACGAGTAATATTGTTCCAAGTTAAATAAATGTCTCATTTTTAGCGAATTTCCTATATAGGGAACAAGCTATTACCGTGGTACTCATGGTAAGACCTAGACGCGGGACCGATTTTTTCGTTTTGAGGTCCCTAGAGGCCAAAAACACCATCCGTTCAAATTCATATATATATATATATATATATATATATATATATATATTTATATATTTATAAATAATGAAGAAAGCATATTAACTCAGTACCCTGAAATTATTTTTATTTTTAAAACTCTACATGTTTCGACCTTTAGGCCATTTACAAGAGTAACATTTAACCTCACTTCAAACACAAACAAATTAATTAACAAATAAACATCATGTGATGATGTTTACATATGATTTTTCTTTTTTCTTAAAATGTATAGTAAAATAATCTTTGGTCATGGAATTTTGTCATATATATATATATATATATATATATATATATATATATATATATATATATATATATATATATATATATATATATATATAATATTTATAAAATTGTATTATGGTTGTTTAATTTATCCTCCTCTCGATGTTTGTGTTAAATATTCTTTAATTTTAAATTTTTTTCATATATAGGATTTTTTTTCTTTACTTGCATCGTATTGATTATATTTGTTGAATCATTCTTGTAGCTGCAGTATATATGATATTCTTCTTTTGTATCTAATTTATTTCCTTTTGATCCATAGTCCAAAACTGTCATATCTGTTTCTATTTTAGTGAATTTATGATTCTCATTAAGCATGTGTTCTGCTACATTACTTTTCATACTAGTCACATTCTTTGATTTATACGCTTGTACATGTTCTTTATATCTACAATTGAACGACCTTCCTGTCTGTCCAATGTAATACTTTTCACAATCTGAACATTTAATTTTATAAATACCGGAGTTTTCATATTTTGATGTTACAATTTGGTTAAAAATAAATCAAAGAATGTGACTAGTATGAAAAGTAATGTCGCAGAACACATGCTTAATGAGAATCATAAATTCACTAAAATAGAAACAGATATGACAGTTTTGGACTATGGATCAAAAGGAAATAAATTAGATACAAAAGAAGAATATCATATATACTGCAGCTACAAGAATGATCCAACAAATATAATCAATACGATGCAAAATAAACAAAATCCTATATATGAAAAAAATTATAAAATTAAAGAATATTTAACACAAACATCAAGAGGAGGATAAATTAAACAACCATAATAAAATTTTAGATATATATATATGACAAATTCCATGACCAAAGATTATTTTACTATACATTTTAAGAAAAAAGAAAAATCATATGTAATGATCATCACATGATGTTTATTTGTTAATTAATTTGTTTGTGTTTGAAGTGAGGTTAAATGTTACTCTTGTAAATGGCCTAAAGGTCGAAACATGTAGAGTTTTAAAAATAAAAATAATTTCAGGGTACTGAGTTAATATGTTTTCTTCATTATTTATAATAGTAGCCCTTTATCTAAACAATTATATATATATATATATATATATATATATATATATATATATATATATATATATATATATATATATATATATATATATATATATGTGTGTGTGTGTGTGTGTGTGTGTGTGTGTGTGTGTGTGTGTGTGTGTGTGTCCGTTAGCACGATAACTCGAGCAAAAATGATCCGATTTTGATAAAATTTGGTACAAACGTGTAAACCTACGTTTATTCGAACGAGTTCGCGATCCAGCATGATTGGACCATGGGAAGGGGGGTTTACGGGGGGTTTTATGGGGTAAAAATAGGTTTTTCCCATTTTTGACCCAAAAAACATAAAATTTAGCAATTTCTTTCCAAACCATTTTGTAGAGCTTAAAAAAACTAATAATTTAGTATATTGAAGCGTTATCATGCGCCTAATGGTTACGGAGAAAATTCCTTAAAATTGTAAATTTAAAATTCCCATGTTATTCTTATGGAGAATAAGTAAACTGTTGTAGTTTGCTTGTTTATGAGCATATTTTGATCAAATTTGGAAATTAATTGTTTTTATTTCTTACTAACTATTAACATTGTACAAAAAAACAGTTTTACCCTCCCTGATACAGCAAACCTAAGTACTTGTTAAACTAATTTTATTTAAATCGGGAATAAATGTTATATTTTTAAGTAGACATTTAAGTGTAAATCCAATCAGTCAAATGAAAAATCGCTTAGTCTGCAGGTTTGCTGCGGCGGGGGTATTTTATTCCGTGACTACTTTACCTGAGAGTTATTTACGTGTTAATTGTACCATATTATTTTGTTCGTCTGTATAATTTTTCAATCTTTTATTATATTACCACGAACGACCATGTTACATATATGAAGGAAACTAAAAGGAAAATAATATATAGAAATGATATTAATGTTCTTATTTGGTTTGCAGGTTCTGTTTAAAGTAATGGTAAAAGATAAATTTTGTTTGGCATTCAATGGTATAATTTCATAAAAAAATTAAATGTAAATGTAATTCTACAGCAAAGACTGTGTTTTGTTATTAGGGCTGATGTCTCCAAGTAGAATGAAGAAAGATAATACCTTTTTAATATCCTATCCTTAATTTCCAAGTATTTAATGGGGTTAGAAATTGTTTAATATTTTTCTTCAATTGTAAAGGGTATAATGAAGTGAAAAGTTATGTTCTGAAGGATGTTTAGTTTTAGTTTTGATTCTCTAATAAATTAATTTTTTACTTGGGATGTCATTTAATTTAATTTCCTAAGTCAAAATTTGTACCGGTAAGGTAAAAAAAAATACGGTACAAAATATGCGCCACTCTGCTTTTTTAAATCAGCCATGTATCTTGTGTAAAATAATTATCTATTAAATTGTGTTTTTAGCTTGTGTTAATTTATACAAAAAAAACACGATTAAGGTTGATTTATTGTTAAAAGATGAACTCATCTTTGAGTTAGAGGTACGAAATTTAAAATTAAGCGAAACAAGTAATGTTGTTGATTAAGGAAAAATGTTAAGACAAGCCATATCACAAAAGGTCCAAGTAAATCTATATAATTAATACACTACATGAAAATTTGTCGGTTGAACTCCTCCGCCATTTCTTAACCGATTTTATCCATTGACGTCTCATTGGAAAGAGCGTGTCGCGTAGATTTGCAAACTGGTCTTACATTTTTGAAAAAATCCCTTGGGCTCTGCCCCAGTGGCTTTGAAAGTTTCCATGTTATCCTTATGAAGAACATAATTGTTTACATTTTGATCAGCTGTATAATTTAATTGCTGTTATTTATTTTTCAATTCAATGAAACGCATTGAGTACATTTATTTACTATTTGAGTTTGTGTAAACACAACCCCCAAGACTGATCGTGTCAGTATGGTTGTATCTTAAATTTGTGTATTTATCGTTGTTTTGTGTCGCTATGATGGATTGTGTTAGCATGATTGTAATTTAAATTTGTGCATTCATCATTGTTTTGTGTAGCTATATTTTGTTTATTTGTTGTTTTTGTAATGCCTCCGACACGACGACAACGAAACATGGACAGGAGGCGTAATCGTGATAACGACCGCAGCTACAGAACAGTGTGCTGCGGACAAACTCAACTATTAGGTTACAAATGCGCCCTTTAACACTACCCCAAAACGACTTTTCGTTCTCAATTAATTAGTCCTCTATCATGACCTGTGTTGCCTGTACAGCGAGGCATTTTAAGAAGGAGAAAACCGGCCGGAAAGCTTTAGGTTTATCAATAACGAAGATAAACATGGTCTGAGTTACACACCGGTAATCTTTGAGTTGACTCTTTTAAACACATTGTAAATAGGACTGTTATTCGTTTTGAAATAATTCCTGTAATACTTTGCAATTGCTCGAATTCGAGCAACATGTACACTAGTTATGATTAAATTAAAACAAAAATTGTGCCGGATGAGGAAATAGATTTAAAAGGTTTACTAAATTAACGGAGAGAAATTACCTTTAATAAAATTTAAGATATGCCTAGACAACATAATAATTGTAACGAAAAAACCTCCATATAACATGAAACTTAAATTGAAAAAATAGCATAGTTTGCTCCAGCTAACAGCTCTTGTCAAGGACTATTCCTGTGCTGTGCTATTGGATTAAGACGAATACCAAGTTCAATTAATAGGAATATAACTGTTTATTCCCTTTACTTGTCAGAACTAGCCTACTATAGCGAACTTGTTACATAGCTAAGTAGGCCTACATGTTATTTTTACTTTCCAATTTTCAACATCTATACTTATTTAATACGCAAGCAGGTTTTTTTGTGATAATTACTCCTCCGAACTACTAAACCAATTGACATGTTTTTGGTGTCATTGGAAAGAGCGTAATGAGAAGTTGTGCAGGAAACTTTTTTTAAGGAAATAATTAGAGAGTAAGGCCCTAGGGCCCTTTAAAGTTTCGTATTTCTCCAAAAGATTAACATGGGAAACAAAAATTGTTATAAAACTCCAGCCGTTGTCAGAAATTAAAAGTGAGAAGAAGAACATATGTTAATTAATTGTAAACAGTCAATAAGTTTGCTAATTTAACAGTTTGCTACAAACATTTACTGACTTGGTTGAAATGAAATATTTACTATTTGAATTTGGGTTGGCGTAAATATTACAATGGAAAAATCGAGAGAGCCTGGATAAATTGATATAGTAAAGAAAAAACTGATCCAACACTGTGCTGCATTTCTTAGTAATCATTGAAAGAGCGGATTTTCAAACCATGGAAACATAGGAAATTCATAGCCCGCCACCAAGGAGAGGAAATAGAAATAATGTTTTTTTTTAATTTATAATCGTCGTTATGGACAACCTAATGCAGCTATGAGTATGGCTATTTTTAGAAAACACTAAAAAACAAGATCAGCTTTTGAACAATGATAAGATATTTACAAGATATGTTGATTATTTCAATCAGTTAGGTACATCTTTGAGTATTTCTATAATCTTTGAGTCATCAGAAATTATGAATGTTATTTGTTTTAAAATAACACCTGTAATACTTGGCAATTGCTCGGATTCGAGCAACAGGGACACTTGTGTTTAAATTAAAAAGCCGATTTCAGGAGAGGCGAATACTGTTTTCTGCACCAACGTTTGTTGAAGCATAATTTGCCCTATGCATAATGCCAATAAAGGACGATTTCTTTGACATTGAAAAGTTTTATTCATAGAACATGTAACTTATAACTATGGTTAAAAGTTATAGCAATGTCACACATTAAAACATAACATTATATGCGTTTTTAACATTAAAAATAAAGAAAGACAATAAACTCCAATAGTAGGTGTTGTAAGAAATACTTAGTAAACCAAAAGTATGGCTTTTATTCATTCAAAATTACAACCATGTTTTAGTTAAGAACAAATACAATATTTACAAACAAATCAAATAATAAATATTATCAGGTGATAATGTTCACATCACCACATTCTCCCCCACTAGTTTTCAAGGTAGGTATAGCATATGTAATCCTTTAGATATGACGGAGGCTTGACATTCCTCTTTGGACGTAGTTTCCCCACAGCCGTCTCTGAAGTTGGGGTCTGAGATACCGTTTGTTGAGTTTCATTTTGAACTTCATTGTGGTCAATGTCTGAATTTATATTTTCAACAATCTCTCTCTCAGTAGTGTTGTCTTCATGAGGTAGATCACCAGGAGGTAGGCCAGCGGGTGCAAGATGTCTCAGGGATACTTGTGATTCTGACTCATCTCTTCTTCTGACGAGAGCGTACTGTGGATTTGATTCCAAAAGTTGAACTGGTTCCACAAGGTCATAATATTTATTAGATCTTACAAACTTTCTAATCAGGACAGAACCAGGAGCGGATAGCCAAGATGGTAAGGAGTCTCCATTGGTAGATCTTCTGCTATGTATAAAGAATCTTTCGTGCGGTGTGCAGTTTGTCGCAGTGCATAAAAGAGATCTGACAGAGTGAAGTGCCTCCTGTAATACTTCTTCCCATGCAGGAACTGGCAGGTTGTGGTTTTTCAAAGCTAGTAGGATGGTTCGCCATATTGTTCCATTGAAGCGTTCAATCTGAGAGTTCCCTCTAGGGTTATAAGGTGTCGTATGACTTGTAGCTACTCCGTACTTGTGAAGAAAGTCCGTCAGCTCTTGCGACATGAAAGATGAACCTCTATCTGAATGTACAAAGGACGGGGCTCCAAACATAAAAAATAGATCTGAAAAACATCTGATAACTGTTGCTGAACTAATGTCCTTACAGGGGTAAGCAAATACAAAACGAGAATACTCGTCCACCATGGTTAAAAGGTAACGGTTTCTGGTTGTTGATGGAAGAGGGCCCTTAAAGTCAATATTTAGACGTTCGAAGGGAGTGGTTGCCTTTATCAATTTGCCTTGGAATTGGTGAAATCTTGGCTTCACTTCTGCACATGTTTGACAAGCTGACGTCATCCTTTTTACATCATCCAGAGTGTAGTTTAGATTTTTAGTTTTAATCCAATGAATCATTCGAGTGACTCCCGGATGGCAGAGAGATTTGTGTAATTCAAACAACTTAGCATTGTCCCAGCGAACCACACATGCCCGAGAGAGCGTATCTGCTTTTACATTCTCCCTACCAGGTCGGTACACTATTTCATATTGATAAGGTGTTAGCTCTAGTCGCCATCTCATAACTTTATCGTTCTTGATTTTGCTTGTATGCCTCTTGTCAAAGATAAATGATAAAGCTTGCTGATCTGTGTATAATCTGAAGTCTCTTCCGATAAGAAATGATTTCCATTTTCGAAGGGCTTCGACAATGGCAACGGCTTCTTTTTCAACAGCTGAATACAGCTTCTCAGATTTGTTTAGAGTCCGTGAGAAAAAAGCAATTGGCCGATTATCTTGACTCAAAGTTGCTGCCACGGCTATGTCAGATGCGTCAGTCTCCACTGCCAGTGGCTCTTGCCCATTCCTAGGAGTAATTACTGAGTTTGCAATGTCAAGTTTGAGGGCTCCAAAATCTGCAACCGCTTCCTGTGACAAAGGAAAAGAATTTACTTGTGTCAGGTTTCTTATTTTATCAGAAAACCGATGTATCCATTTTGAATAGTGAGCGAAAAATCCTAGGACTCGCTTTAGTGAAACTTGGTCTTTGGGCACAGGAAGTGACAGTAGAGATTCTAGTCGATCTGGATCAGGTCGAATAGAGTTATGGGAAACTAAATGTCCCAACAAGGTTATTGAAGACTGGTTGAACTTGCTCTTTTCGTTGTTGATTACAAGTCCATACTTAGTTACAGCATCTAAAAATGTTCTTAGATTCTCATCATGATCCTTTTGATCCTTTTCACATACGGTCAAATCATCCAGATAGGCAGAGTTAAATTGTAGAATAGTTTGGGTGGTTCAACTTTGGCACAGGAGCACACCAACAGAGGAGGTTTCTTACCTCCAAACCAAACCTGTATATTTGAGTGGAGTTTCATGATATCATGTCCGATAAGCACATCAGTACAAAGATCTTCAAGAACAGTCAACTTAAAATTGTTGTAATTGTGATTCAACAGATTTAGGTTGATTTTAACGTTTGATTTCATATTAGAAGCAGCTAGTGATACTTGTCCACTTTCATTATACATTTTAATTTTGTTTAACTGAACAAACTTCAAGTTTACAAAGCTTGATGTACTCCCGGTGTCTATTAAGCAATTTGCTTTCAGGCCATTCACTTTAGCTTCAACTGTAGAGTCCTTCAATACAGATGTATTATGTGTAGTTGCTATTAGTGCAGCTGATGTACTAGACGTCTTCTGTTTTACTTTAAAATGTTGAGTTGGATTGCTTTTACAGACTCTCGCATAATGCCCTGTCTTGTTACATTTCCCACAAGTTGCTTCTCTGGCTGGACAGCGATCTCTAGAGTGTCTATCATGCCCACAAAAATAACACTTGCCATCAATATTTTTAATAGCGGAAACAGTCGCTTCTTCCTTTTGTTGTAGTGGGAATTCGTACTGACAAGCTTGCTTTGCCAATTCATTCGTTGCACAAGTTTGCATTCCGTACATAGATTTTGGATAGCTCTCGACTTGAGCTTGAGCCATTTCAAGAGCTCTAGAGTGTTCCACTGCTTCAGCTAGGTCTAAAGTTTTATTTTAAAATAGTCTCTGTCGTATGTATGACGAGGCTAATCCATTGATAAAAGCATCACGAATGTAATGATCCCTGTATTGAATCGCATTAACAGCTTCAAAAACGCAATCTTGGCTCAAAAGTTTCAGTTCCGACACATATTTGTCAATAGTCTCACCTTGTTACTGTTTTCTAGTCATTACTAAATATCTTGAGAATATTTCATTCTTTTGTTTGATGTAAATTGAGTTAAGAACTCTCAAAGCGTATTGGTAAGTTTCAGATTCCTTGATAAATTTATAAGTAGTAAAAGATAGTCGATTAGTTAGTAGTTTCAGTTTGTCCTTGTCTTCAACGAATTCTGTCATGGTTAGAAAGTCTTCGAATGTTTGTAACCAATGCGTCCATTCCTCTGAGGCAGTTGGAGATTCCGGGTCAATTTACAATTTGTCTGGTCTAAGGAATTTCTCCATTGTAATGTAGCACTAACTGAGTTTATCAATGAATGAATAAAATTGTTGTAAGAAAGACTTAGTAAACCATAAGTATGGCTTTTATTCATTCAAAATTACAACCATGTTTTAGTTAAGAACAAATACAATAATTACAAACAAATCAAATAATCCTTATGGTATATAATACGTGAAGGCGATTTCTACAAAACACTACTCCTCCGTTAATAATGGACGGATTTTTACAAACGACGTGTCAAAATAAAGTATTTTTTGTGTAGACGCCCCCTTTCACCAATTCATGTAATAAAAATCCTCGGGCTTTGCCCCACAGACCATCAAAGTTGGAGTTTCTCCCATAAGATTAACATGGGGTAATCTAAATATTTAATTGGAAACTTTGTCCTCACTAATTTGAGAGAACGGCTGGGTGTAGAAACTTGGTAGAGGTGTCCAAAGAAAGGTCTTTGTCTGTAGATGAGTTACAAAAAGAAAAACCAAGCAAAATTCCTTAAGACTCTGTCCCAGAAGCCTTTAAAGATCCCTCCACAGAGTTGTTTACATTTTGGTCATGTGAATAATACTTTTTAATGAAACAGCTGTTCATTTTTATTAGGGAATAGGGAATAAGCTATTTAAATTGTATTTCAAACAACACACATTTATTTGGAGTTACTGAATTCTACCAAATAAGTATTTCCAATGTTATTTTCTGATTTTAAAATTGATTTTCTTCTTTATCATGTAATGTTTTGCAATATAACGTTCCATTACGAAATCATTGGAAAATCCTTTTATCAGCAATTCTTAAATCATTTCTCATTGAACTATCTTATATCTGGGTTGGTGTCTGCCTTTTTCACCACTTTTTCCTACATTTTATCATATTATTGTACACATATCAAATATGCATTTATGTAGAAATATCTGCTCTTATCGTGTCTAATAAAGTTCAAACATAGAAACCTTGCCTAAAATGGTACCCATCTTGACAAATTATTTGCACATGCCTATATTAAGGACTTTGGCGCACTGGGTTGGTAACATTATTGAAAATAACACGACATTTTGGCTGTAAAATATGGTACAAAGAGAAAATACTATTTAAGCAGCTACTGTCATGACAGAAAGGTCATACTGTATTCCTTTTAAACTAGATCACATAATCCTTTATAAGATACGTTGTTTAACAATATGTAAACGTCTATATATACGTAACAGCCAATTTACAGTATTTTTGCTTTTTGGAAATGTCCCATTGCTATGTCATTTGCATTATTTGTTGCCATTGAAGCTGCAAGACCATATGGACCAGGAGGCCCCTAACAGTTCAAGAATAAAAGCCAACTTCACTTCAAGTATTTTACTACACCTAACATTCCGTAGAAAGATTATATTGAGAACTTTATGTCATTGATAAGGCTGAGACAACTAACTTACATCCCTCATGTCAAGGAATTCCAGCTTTTTACAGTAACCCCACAATCAATTTCTCAAAACTATGCTAGAGGGTTCATTCATTGGCACAGAAGTACGATATGAACTGAAGCGACACGCGACGTGACGAAGGAAAAATCAAACTTACACTGTAACGGATATACCCTCCTTTGAATTTAGAAAATGTCTTCCCAAAAAATATTTCCTTTTGAAATAAAATCATATTACACTGATGAAATCACGGAAGTAATTTCATTCAATTTAATTTCATTTAACTCAATCAATATCATTATTGTTTTTACACTTATTGCTCTTTAAACAATGCTAAATCCTCAAAATATGTATATTTCACCCAATTTATCGCAGTTGGATGAATTAACGTAAGCCTTCAATGTAACCGTCGATTTTGACGGGTTTCACCTAGTAAATATTATCAGGTGATAATGTTCACATCACCACAGTAGGCTAGGTTCTGTAACACAAAAAAGTATTTTTCAATAATCGTTTTACAGTTTTATTGGCCTTAATAGTTGATATAAGACATCTATAAACTAATGTACATTAAAGAAATAAGATGAGTTTTTAAAATATAGTTTGGTTGAATGTCCTTTGAACTTAATGAAATTTACATATAAGATGCTTAAAAATAATGCAATATTTTAAAAATAAGTACTAAATATGATGGGACACCCAACTATTTGGTTTGTGTTGTTGTAATGGGTAAAGCGACAACAGGACTGAATTTGACCTGGGCCAGCCAGAGCCCTCTGGGGCAGTCGTGCGTCATAATGCGAGGGTGCGACATTAGGACTGAATGGAATCTCCCCGTTCTCCCTGCCTTATTCCCATCACCCTACCCCCGGACACATAGTGAACTAGTGGGATAGTGAACGGATCGGCTCATGGAATCGTTCCCTTGTTAGCATTCGTCTTTATTAATATAATTTAGCCGCTATTCCAGTGCCTCGCAACGAGATCAAGATTCAGAAGAGACAATTTTGGTTCCTTTAAAATGCCGTAAAATGGTTGTTTGATCACCCATTTTATTTAGATACGAAATTCAACCGTACCACTTGACTTGATTCAAAAGTCCGCTTTGTTAACTCAGATTGTAAACACTTATTTAGGCTACCTAGGATGGTGTAAAAGTAATGACGATGCACTCATTGAAATATTACATTGTGACCTTTATGATTTTATGTTTAAAAATACGCTTACTAACAAGTGTATTTACTAAAACAAAGTGTTGTACGTCAATTGTTACAACGAATAAAATCCTGATCAGCTGATTAGTTGACGTTCGAAACATTACAATTTTACTTCTTTTCTCTCAATCCTTGAATCTCATTGGTCCGTTACCCGTGTTGTTATGAGAAAAACTATGCTGTTATGAAATGAAATATGCTGTTATGAAAGTAAACAGCTGTTACGTGAAACTTTTCAATTCTGAGAACTAAACTGAAATGGTTACTTTTAAAAAACGGTCGTGGGTAAAATAATTAAAGGGCTTTAAGTAGACTGTAATTGTGTATATTTAAAAAACAAAGAATATAACAGATGTTAGTTAAATCATTCCAAATACAAATGTCATAGAGGAAACAAGCAATTATGAGAATATGGCAAAGAGTTTCTAACACCCCCGGTGTTGCTAGTTAGTATAAGATTCGTTCAGTTCCGTCATTTGTTTATGCTTATCATCCATAAGTTACCAAATTTTATGATAATTATTAGCCAGATTTATTTGTTTGGAAAAAGCTTTCGAACCCGCAATGGCACTTTTCAGATGAGTATTTAACATTATTTTTCATTACGATATCGAAAAACTTGTAAACAATACGAATACCTTTGTTTATTCAATATGGGGTCTGCACAGCAAAATCCCATACCGGTTACGTTCCGTGCACCACAAATGCACAGAAAGTTAACGTTATGTAATTTTGCTGCAGTAGCGGAAATAACCTACTGTATTTTCTTAGTTCATTTATATCAGTTCCGTCACAGTTCCACCACAGACCAGTCACAGTTCAGTCTCAGTTGAATCCAAAATTTCTCAGTCAAATTATATAAGTATAGAGTATAGGAACGAGTAATTTTACCATCGACTGTAACATAAATTAATGTGTTGTGGATTGTCAGGGTCATTCATTTGGTTTCAGTCGGACTTGCGTTACTATATTTACAGTGATGTTACAGTGAAAAATGGTAAATTAAAACTTAATATTCTATCAAAATCTCATCCTAAATCTTGTCCATTGTTACAAACAGTACTTAAAATACAAACTCGGTAATTTAAATGAAAAACCGCACTATTTTTCTAATCTCAACTCAAACACGTCCGACAGGAGGCCGAAAACCAAAAATGTCGGTAGAAAGAAATCTGGAATTGACTGACGGACGCCGAGAGAGCGACTGACGGATTTGCGCCGGATGAGTGTATATAAAGCAATAGAAAATCCATTAAAGAATATTTTGGCTAACTGTGACGTGACTGATATATCTGATTTGTGACGTGTCGTAACTGTTATGTGTGAATCGACCTCAAAAAGTGTAGGTACTTTCGTGTGTAGGGTAATGAAAATTACTATTACATTTCGGCAAGCGACACCATTTATTTATGTTTATGATCCATACAGTTTTTGTTTAAATATTTATGTATTACTAGCAGTTACCCGGTGCGCGCATCGATGTAGGCCTATAATACTCTACGGGTGCGCGTTGCAGCGCTAACAACTATTATTTTAAACTAGTGCTTCTGTTGCTCGTATTCGAGCATTGCAAAGTATTTCAGGCATTATTTCAAAATGAATAACAGTAATAATTTCCGATGACTTGAAAGAGTCAACTCAAAGATGATGTAATCAATCACTCCACTCAAGTTATCGAAATTGAAAACCATAAACGAATGAAAACGACAATTTATATCGGACCTCGCGTTGAAGCAGGAAACTACATGAAATTTAAAATTACAATATTTTAATTTGTTTGGAACGTATAATATCATAAATGTATCTTTTTATCTAAATATATAAATGACAATCAAAAGTGTGTCACTGATGTAGCATGTAAATTCAAGTAGTATAAATATTTTTTTACTTAAGTTCTAGCAATGTGATGGACAGTATCCTCATCCTCTGTTTAGCAAGCACTGCTGGAGGATTGAAATATATTAGTGTCAGTAAAGAAATGTTTTATTTCTTAAACAACAATTCACCATGACAACATTTGGTACCGTTAGTTATTGAGATTTTCTATTATTTACCAACATCCCGTTCACCTGATGCATAGTTAACAAAGAGAAACGTCTGCGTCGAGCTAGGAATTCCAGGAAGGGTCACACATTCCCTTTCCTCTGTTCATAGTTCCCAATGTTCTGTAATCTGGACCTTCCAGCTATTAGGTCGTATGTAATGGATTACTGAGAAATAATTTATGTACTACAACACCAATGCCAATTAACTTTCTGAAATATGTTCACAGAAAATAACAGATCAGTATCCGTCCACAACAAACCCTATGACATCAAAGGGACATCAGGGAGTTCGTGAGATGCGTTCCACAAACTAACAATACCACACTGTACTGAAACGAAAATCAGAGCGTTGTTGGTGTATGTCCACAGTAGTGAGTTCTATGCTTGAAAGTTGTACCAAATATTTAAAGTTGGCATTATTTAAATAAATAAACCCAGTTAATACGACTTAACGTCAACAACACCTTTACTCCTTATATCAATACAGTAGTACAATTTAACACTGTACTACAAAATTAACTAACAACCTAATAATTACTTTAGTTTAATTTTAGGTTTTACTTTCATATCTTTAACTATTTTTAAACGTATATATTACCCATGACGAACATTAAATTTTCATAAATTTACTAATATGAAAAGCCTAAATTCACATTAGGTCTACATGCAAAATACCCCGGCTAAAAAGTGTTAAGTGAAAGTTTAAAGTGTCTTTGGGTAAACTGTATACCCTATTTAAATGTATTTGTTTGTTCAAACTGAGCTGGTTTTAATGCAAGTAACGATTTTATAAATAATAGTAAACTAGAGGACCCATGCTGCTCCGCAGCGTTAAGATAAATATAATATCCGAGATATAATCAAATTTATGATTTTTGATTGAGTAACACAGTATCTTGAGCTTAACTGATTCAAACGATCAATAGCTCAAATTAAAGCCTATAATTTACTAATTATTTTTAGTTTTAAACATGTACAAAAACATGCACAATACTGGAGCTATTGATTTTAATCATAGAAAACCCTTTTGGAAAATAATATTTCTGTTGGTTGTTCACCTTACGTTTGCTTTAAACTCGTCCGATTTGAATAAATAATAGCTTAAATGAAAGGCGGTATTTCACTGGAGGTTCTTAGACTAAAATATATAGGATTGTATAGTAACTCGTGAAATACATCATAAATTGTAGTAAGAACTCAAAAATATATCAAATTATGTTTTTTGTCGAGTAATACAGTAGGTAAATATTTGTCAATTATTGGCGAGCATGCCTTCATTTTGAGACCTCAATCATGAAAATCGGTCGTGTAGAAGAGCCAAACGAACTCGGAAAAGAAAACCCTAAATTAACTCCCATAAAAAATATAAGGGAAGCAATTTTGTTTACGTGTAGGCCGAGTGGGATAATAGATAATTATATGCCGATGCTTGATGGCAAATCTGTGCGTGCATTTCTTCAGTTTGATACCTCAATCATGAAAATCGGTCGGGTAGAAGAGCTAGAACTCGGCAAAGAGAACCCAAATTTTACTCCTATAAGAAATACATGGAGAGCAAATTTCGTTTACGTATAGACCGAGTGAGACTATAGATAATTATATGCCAATGCTTGATGGCAAATCTGTGCGTGCATACCTTCAATTTGAGACCTCAATCATGAAAATCGGTCGGGTAGAAGAGCTAAACGAATTCGGAAAATAATAGCCAATTTTTTTAAATATTTAAGACAGTGTACAACTAAACAGCTTTTTTAATTTACTCCTCGTTTTTCCATTCACTATACATTATGTAACTTACTAAATAATAGAGCCTATATTTTATTCATTATTTAATGGATATAACAACTGTTAGAGTGATTAAACATTTTAGTTTTGAACTGGAAAGAATATGCTGCACTGTCGAGTTCTCTCAAAAACACGACGCAGCAATTAGGTGAACGATTCCATGAGGTGATGCGTTCTCAGCGACCTAGTGAACGACTCCATTAGGTGATTAGTTCTCTTGCCTGTGTCTGTGAGGGTAGGAAGAAGGGTGCTGGCCGCGGGAGAACGGGAAGAAACCGACGCGGTGAGGGAGATCTCCCTCAGTCCTAATGTCGCACCCCTGAAATTATCCACATGGCTGCGCCTGCGGACCCAGAACGGACCAGGTCAAATTCAGTCCTGTTGTCACACCACCGTTGTAATGTTAGGTTTATTAATGCTAACAATTAAATACAATCTATGAATAAGCTGTTTTCCAAGTAATGTTGAATACAATACCGACATTTTGTTGTTTGAATGTTTGTTTGATAAAAATGTAGTTGCAATTAATTTTACATTTACCTAATTTGCGTGGAATAAAAGTAACGTCTTTGGAAAAGTAGCTAAAATTGTAGCTATAGCTAAATTTCATTGTAGCTGTAGTTGTAGCTAGCTACTATTTAAAGGTAGCTTCCCCAACACACTGTTTATTTCATACTAAACTATTTAACATTTGACTAGAACACTTTTTTACTCTCCCTGTTGCAGCAAACCTAAGTACTTGTTAAACTAGTGCTATTTAAATAGGGAATGCATGTGATATTTTTAATGAGATATTTTAGTGTAAATCTAATCAGGCAAATGTAAATTCGCTTAGTCTGCAGGTTTGCTGCGACGGAGATATTCAGTGTTTTTAGCATAGTGTGTGCTTTATAAACTGCTCAAAATATGTATAACATTACTGATGACTTGATGAAAAAATCTTCAGTGTTAAATAAACCTTCCACCAGAGAAATCACGGAAAAGATATGAAGAGGAACACAGAAAGTGTACGGACTGATAAAAAGTACAAAATGTTAAACCAAACAAAGTAGGCCTAAGAGACTAAGTATTCATTAATATAACTATCTGAGAAATCTATAATCATGAAACTTTATATGATATTAAGTAGATTTTCAATGATAAAGATTAATCTAAAACTTAAAGAGGATGAAGATGTTTCAAAACATCAAACAACTTATAAACGAACGAGTCGTCACCAACAATGAAAACGGCATAATAAAAATAACCTGTAGCTATGTAGGTTTGCTATTGGCAATTTTCTTTTATTTTAATATTTAAAAATTCCAATTGATAAATATTATAGATTTTTTATTACTTAGGTCTGTTATTCTGTATGTATGCATTTTTGCGTCGTGATGAAAAGTATCGTTAATAACTTTCTGAAAGCTATTTTTCGGTGCCTGCTCCATTATTCCAGTTCTCGGATTCGTCTCGTACTTGAAAATTACTCTCCCAAGCTCGGCATCGCCACGCACGTAAAATTGAGTTTACCTGTGTTCAGCTTTGCCTCACACAGCTGGCAAATGCCACTTTAGGTCCTAGTAATGAAATATACTGCCGTATTTCCTTAAGTATCATCTATGAATTTATTGTAAATATACCTTAAAGCTAATTATTTAAATTTTCATAATCAATTTTAATCAATTCATTATCAATAAGTATAAAAGAGGATGTTTGTATATATATTTGTTTGTTTGTTTGGCAGTGATAAACTCAGACACCGCTGAACCGATTGCCACGAAACTTGCTACATACGTGTAGAATGTCATCGAATAGGTTTATACACCATCAATTTCGTGATCCGTCCAATCGGCTCCGCCCCAGTGGCTCAGTGGCATGTTAACCTTATGAGAAATGGAATTAATGAATCTTAACAGCTGTTTCAATCAAACAAGTTGGTTCTGTTCTATGATGTTCAATAGCATTAAAGTTACAAGGATTACCAACAGGGTGCAGCACTATTATTTCTTTTACATTTATGACAACAGCTAATTTGCAACCAAAAGGTGAGTGAGCGTAGCGAACGAACTTCAACCAGGACGTGATTGAGCCATGCGAACGAGATCATCTTGAAAATTAAGAAGTTAAACGGGGCAAAGCCCGCGGGATTATAAATAGTCAAAGGCAAGACAACGTCTGCCGGGTTCAGCTAGTCAGTTATAAATGTATTTAAACATATTTAAATTCTTGATGATTGTTAGCTAGTTACTCAATTTAAATATTGCTTAACAAATTTTAATTTTAAAGGACTTCTATTAAAAACATTGATATTTTTGGCAGTCGTTATGAAAGGAGGGCTTCTTTAAATCAAGGGTTTTATATTGCTGTGGCTAAATTTAAACAAAATTATTATTCCTACAAAAGAATACAACTTAAAATAATATATTCTTAGTGAACCCAACATTACAATTGTCGCATCATCTAAAATGTTATTTTGGGGTAACATTATCGCGTTATATTATTAGTTATATTATTGGTTTTCCAACGAAATAGTTTTTAATACCAGTGCTTAAAACTATATTCCATTGTAATTATAGTATAAATTTATATATCTTGCTCCATAATCTGAGCAGTGGCATAGAACATGTGGAGGACAAGTGAGTGGTGCAGGCTTTAGCATTTCATCCGATTTAAACTGTTCAAAAAGCCAATTTACTCATTGTTAATTATTCCTGTAATCTCTTGAGGCCAATAATGGGTATTTCACCTGGATAAGAAGGGTTTAATTTTGACAAATGTATTATTGTACTAAAGTGAAAGCTTCTTTTACGTAATGTATTTTCTTGATGTAAAATATCTGTGTGGTCAAAATAAGCTGTAGTATTTAATTTATTCAATATTTTCTTAAGTAAAATGTACATTATGTTAGTAAAACTTTTAATTGACATTTATGAATTCAGTTTTTGAGACGCGTTCGATGTGGTAGATAGAGCACGTGGACAGGAGGTATGGCACGGGCTCAAATCCTGCCAGTCACCAGAGAATGTATCAGTGACTTAAAAATCTCGATCCAAAAAAAAATATATTGAAAGATTTACTACCCCTAATTATTGTTACTTTTACCAGGGTCTTATTTTATTTTACCAATAATGATATGGAAGTACATTTTAGCGAATTTCCCTATAGGGAAGTAGCTATTCCTGTATGTGTTACGGTAATACCTAGGCCTGGGACCGATTTACTTTTTCATTATGATGTCCCCAGAGGCCAAAACCACCATTCGTTTTACACCCCGTTCTACGGACGGGGAACTTGTAGTCAGTTGAAACCTTCTCAGAACAGCAGTTGGTTTGCATATTTAGTGTGTATTTTTCCGGATACGCAGGCAAAACTATTATAGGAATACACATAAACCGTCGCAAATACAATATCTGACAGTTTCAAGCCAAAACAAATGCGTAGAATTAAATGTCATCCGGATATAAATCTTGTCAATCTAAATCAACACCCACTCAACCAGAATTAGGCTAAATCTCAATTTCGCTGATTATTTGATAGAAGTTACTTTTTTGGAGTGATCTAAGTTGATCCCAGGTAATTTAATGAAGTTATATGTATTGATATATTTTGCAAGGGTTGCTTTTTTTATTTTTAGTTGACTTTGTATATGCATTGTACATGTTATACAGACATCAAATTATTCGATTTTATTTTATTTTGTATTTTATATTCAACTAGCAGAGTACCCGTCCTTCGTCCGGGGTTGATATGTGTCTAAATGGTGCTTTTTTAAATCTGAAATGCAAAACAGTGTAAAATAAGATTCAATTCCAATAAATGTACCTATCAAAAACTTTTAACTTACTTATTACATAAAAAAAATTCAAACAATCAAAAAAAAAATAAAAATCAAAAAATCAAAATAAAAACTCAAAGCTTTTACTTACTTTTAAACAAGTGATGAAATCAAACACAGACAAACAATAATTTGCAACATCTGGTTAATATTCAAATCAAATCAAAATATACTTTATTTCCAAAAATATTGAACAGAATAAAATATAAACATAAACTTTCAGTGAAAGAGACACCTTACTTGCTATTGCATAGATAATATAATTAAATATAAAAATGCATGTAAACTTAATAATAATAACAAAGCAGAGAAAGCTATGTTAAATATAGACATTTATAAAAAAAATCCTACATGGGCTGGAAGCCTGTGCGTAGGCTCAGTCGCTATCAGTCACTTACGTATTTGTTGGAAAACAATAATATTCATAAAGATTCAGAAAATCTTAAAAACAAATAATTTAATATAATTGTAAAGTACCGGCCACTATTCTGAGGCTAAATTAGTGAAATGAGCATTTTGAGGAATGAGGCAAGGCGGAGGGAGGGCACAGACATAAATATAGTTAAGAATGTTTGATGTTAGTATATTACGGTTTGAATGAAAAGAAACATGTGATCTGGCTTCTAAAAAGCATTGCTCACTTAGAATTTATTATAAAAATGTCTCATTATATACTATGTGAACAAAGAAAAACATTAACACTCTTACTACTAAAACAAACAGAAATTTACTTAGCCCTACTATTTATAGCTCCTACTATTCATGCACCAAAGTGCATAATACAACTTAGTTTTTTGTTGTTGTTTTTAAATTGAAATATTTCTATATCAGATTAGAATTAGAAAATTTAACGTCATTCAATGTTTATGTCGAGGGTAGGTTAAGTTAAGAGGAACTTGGTTGAAAATATACATGTAATGACCATGAAACGCTCGTAAAAAGTTATTCATTATTACAATAGAATGTGAAATCTACAGGAAGTGTCCAAAGTTATAATATAGATAGGTTAGTAGCTACCTGTGGATTAGAAAACATCATAACTGATCTATGGGTAGTAATACGAAATTATTATGATTAAAAAATTTGTGAAAAAGCAAATGGTGTAAACAATATTTCTCTCAAAATGGCAAAAATATACAGTTAAATATCTCCTTGAGAAAAAAGTTTCAATTTTTAAGGTGTGTGCCCTACTCTAAACACGTGTTAATTGTTCAAAAATGTTAAAATGATTCAAGTAAATGTGAACTTTATAATGTCACTATTTTTTACACCATAATCTTTTAATACAATTATTCACATCAGCAAAATTTTTAATAATTAATTAGGGTTATTTATAGCAACAGAAACGCAATCTCACTTATTTCATAAAATCAATAATCAATGAACCATCAAATATAAGAATAAAGAAAAATGTCACATGATTGTAGAGAATATTATTTGCCTATTTATAAACCCCCTGTGGAATTGTTAATTAATGTGGTTTGACAGTTCAGCTTGTTTACATTTGGGTGGCATAGCAAATTGCAAACATTGTATTTTTTTTGTGTTCTCGTGGTAGCCAAATATTGATATAAATATATAATATAAATAGATTTATATTTATTTATCAATATAAATATTGATTGGTCTCCAAGACCAATCAATTAAAATCCTCACCTTAGAACTTTTAAAGCTAAAGGGGCAAAGCCCACGGTCAGTATCGAAGTGTGAATAGTCCTATAAAGGTCCTTGGTATGGTAGCTATGTTTTTGTATAATAATTTAAGCCCAGTCAGTTCAGTAGTTTATGCGCCTATTAGTAACACACATACAGACAGACGCCATTAGATTTGTATATAATAGTATAGATTATTAAACTAAAAAAAAAAAAAAAAAACACAGCTTTATGATGATGCATAGCCCTAAAGTAAAATTGAGAGCTACTTCCCACACTGGATAAAGTAGTTAAAATACTACCTCACAATTGCATTTTCCATTAACAATTAATTGTGATCTTGTCTTTTCCACGATATACTGTAAGGATGCTTTCCCTTTTGAAGGAGAAAAGTCCCTCCACACAGTATTTATTTCTTATTCCTCAAGGGTTTTTATCCTGGGTTAGTGACAACTCAGTGACTGCTATAAACTGATCTGTTTTATTATGCACTATATACAATATTTACAGAAGTGTCTTCAAATGTAATGAATGGACTTCTAGTAACAAGGCGACTATTAGTTTAGCGTCCAGTGCTCAACACCGTACTGTCTCTGGTGATCGTAATGCCGTCCCAACGGCGTACCTCACAGAGAGCAACCTGTCGTTGCTGTCACCTCTCGTCGGCTGTCTGGCTCCAACTGCCCAGCCTTCTAATAGTGGTGTAGACTCGTCACAATGTGCAGCGCTGTCTCCTGCTGACACCTCGTCGGCTGTCTGTACGTAATTTAAATTTAATTGAAAATGAATTCAGACTAATGAAAATTTGCTTAGTCGGCAGGTTTCGCGTAGTACGGGCGAAATACGTATATCTTTGAATTAGCTCACTATACATGGCAAGATAGTCAATAACCACAGGGCAAATTTAGTTTAGCAGTAATTCTCTTACTTTCCTGTATGTAAACTGAATATTTACGTTTACAATTGATTCACTCAAATAAAGCCTGCAAGCGCCTCCGCCAAATCACAGTTTACTATAAACATTGCTTTACTTGAATCTCATTTTGATTTTCCAACACAAAGCTTGTCAAATTTACTTAATACATAGTAATATAAATGTAACTTTTGTTGAAAGCGTTTAGTCTAATGATGCTATTGTATTTCATTTATTCCTTATGTGCATTTTATACTACTGTATCACAACACACCGTATATTTTAAATATTCTTTTATATTTATATATATATACTAGCTGTGACCCGCGGGCTTTGCCCCGTTTAACTTCTTAATTTTCAAGATGATCTCGTTCGCATGGCTGAATCACGTCATGGTTGAAGTTCGTTCGCTACGCTCACTCACCTTTAGGTTGGAGCTCGTTCGCTACGCTCACTCACCTTTAGGTTGGAGCTCGTTTGCTGCGCTCACTTGCCTTCGGGTTAGCTCGGTCGCTACGCTAACTCGCCTCCAGGTTGAAGTTCGTTCGCTACGCTCACTCACCTTTTGGTTGCAAATTAGCTGTTGTCATGAATGTAAAAGAAATAATAGTGCTGCACCCTGTTGGTAATCCTTTTAAGTAGTGGAGAACTACCGGTTTTACCCCACTTGGGGCACGTTTTCCCATAAGAAATAACATGGGATCATTTTTTGGCCACTAAAACCAAAATTCCTGATCTTTGCCTAAATATCCCTATATAATTGTCAAACCTTATTTCTTACTTATTTCCCATAAATATATTCGATATTAAGCTAAAAAAGCTATTTCTTATATTTATTGACCCTTACAAGTGTAAATGTAGAGTAGTGGCAATAGGAGAAAGAGACCCTACTTTAGGCACGTTTTCCCCATAAGAATAACATGGTGAGCTTTTTTTGACCACTTTTTTAAAAATCCAGCTCTCGGCCAATATATTCCTATATAAATGTTCAATACCATTGTATAACTTCATTACTATTTCAAATCCACATCCATTTACATGTATATTCTCAAAACCATCAACTTGATAGTGCGAGGTTTGTACGCGAACTCGGGCGCGCTCCCGGCTCATGGCGCGCTCCCTTGGACATCCTTAGTGGAAATCCACGAGTTCTGGCTACTTGGGAACCCAAGCCATTTGACATACAATAAATCACCCTTCCTTCTAATTACCTTCTCTACCAAATACATGTCTTTATACTTGGTCTTTAACAACTCCTCTGTATAGAAGCCTCCCCTGATTATATTACCATTTTCATCTTTCAAGATATAAGTCACAGGCTTTGTATTTTTAACTTCTGCTATTGTAAATAGCTCACCTGTCCAATTTGGAGTATATCCTTTACTAAAAACATGTTTATACTTGGAAATCCTCACACTATCACCCACCTTATATCTTGGCTTTTTAACTTGCACTACTTTAGAAGTCAACCTCTCATGCACATATTTACTATTCTTAATATTCACTTGGTTAGGCTTCATACCTATAGATCTATGCACCTTATTATTATATTTTCGAATTAACTTTAGAAGTAAATCCAACCATTTATAACTTCCCTGAGCACTAAATTCCCTATATATAACCAATTTTTTAAAGTTCTCTGAAACCTCTCCACAATTGCAGCCTTAGTTGTAGAAAAAGTGTGATAGTGATTAATATTTAAGTTTTTCATTAGTTTGCTAAAATATTGATTAAAAAATTCTTTTCCATTGTCAGATTGAATGTTTTTAACCCCCTTTGGTAGAATGGTTTTAATGGCTTCTGTAACCACTAACCCTGTTTTATTCTTTAGTGGAGCAGCATAAGCTTTTTTAGAAAATGTATCTATTAAAGTTAAAATATATTTATTGCCAGAATTTTCTCTAGCATAGTTTTGCATATCAATTAAATCTATTTGTATGGTTTCGTTTATACCCAATACTTTAAAAGACCTTCTAATGAAATTCTTTCTTGCAGGCTTATGAAGTTCGTATGCAATTTTATTCATTTTTTATAACATCATCCTTTCCTGTAACTCTAAATACATCACCATTAGCCCCAATCAATAGATTATCTTCCATTCTTTTAAATACATAGTTTTCTGGTATATATGGTCTATTATCTATATACTTAAATCCACTCAAAGATGTGGGGTCAGCAACTAATAAATCAGGATTGTATTCCATCAAATTAAAATTTTTTTCTCCATACACAAATTTTGATCCATTGTAATGCATAGCTTGTGACATTAGACAAATATCATCCAAATGTTCCCCCTCTGGTAGATTCCTTATAAATTGTTTTTTGGCATCCCAACATTTTTCTTTTTTATCAAAAGTTATAGTCTGTTCTTTTATAACACAGTCAGTTTCATCAATGGCAGGTTTAACACGTACTAACCTTTTATTATAAAAACTCCAATAGCCTGCTTCCATTTTTGGAACTTGTGAAACATTCACAGCATCTTTACTATCTGTACCTTCTATCAAATTGCTAAGTTTCTGTTTCTTAGCATTCCAAACACCATTCTCTGATTCTAAAAATTCATAATTATTATCATCTTGTACAAATTTACCATCTTCTTTTCGTATTAAAGTCTGTTGTAAAGTGGGCACATCATTTAAGATTTCTCCCTTTTCTACATTAGTAATTTTCCGTTTCTTAGCATTCCAAACACCATTCTCTGATTCTAAAAATTCATAATTATTATTGTCTTGTACAAATTTACCACCATCTGTTCGTATTAAAGTCTGTTGTAAAGTGGGCACATCATCTAAACTTTCACCCTTTTCCACATTAGTAATTTTCTGTTTTTTAGCATTCCAATTTTTATTCTTAGATTCTAAAAACTCATATTTAGTTTTACCTTGTAAAAAGACATCACCTTTTCTAGTTAATGTCTGTCTCAAAGTTGATACATCATCTACAAACTCCCCATCTTTAACATTACCAATTTTACGGTTTAAACAATTCCAACTATCGTCTTGTAAATTTAAAGTAGGTTCACTACTAGCCCTGGGTTCTGCAGGCTTATTATATGGATTATATAAACGATAAAATTTATCTATAAACATATTTTTATTTAATAAATAATTCCACTCTCTCTCAATTCCTCAATAATGGAATCTATTTCATTATCCACTCCTGAGTTACCGGCTTGGCGACTTAGCCAAAGAAGTCTTAACCTATCTACAAGCTCATTAGGATCATCCCAATAAATATAGTCTATTTTATTACCAGTCACTTGTCTTAAACCTTCACCAACAGATTTAAAAAGAGGTTTAATTATATTAAGATATTTAGTATGTCTATTACTTGAAATTGGTGCACCATCTTTGTAACTCTTTAAATGTCCATTTGTAGCTTCCAAAATCTCTTTATAATTTTGCAAATCAGCTTGAGTATAGTTCTCAGGTTCTTTTAAAGTTAACAACTGCCACAAACCTTTTGTCCCCTTGTAGGTTTTATTTGCAACTGTAACATCATCATTGGCAATATCAACTTCCTTATTTCCAATAAAAAATTTATTTGCTTCTCGTCTAATACCATATGTAGTGTCTGTCATACTACTTTTACTGAGGTAATTTCCTAAATAGTCTGATGCTAAAAGACCAAAATCTAATTTCTGTGGAGTGGATTGCTGTAATCTTGGTATCATTGATATTCTAGATGGAGTCATTGGGAGTATCTCCATTTGAGGCCTCTCTGTTTTACCAATAGATGTGATTTTTTTTAATTCTTGTAATGGCTCTATTAAAGGTTGGAATGTTTGAAACCTCTCTTCAGCCTCTAGAAACCTGCCACGTTTTAAAGCTCTATATTTTTCTCGTATTTGATTTGCAGAGTCAACCAATTCTTGTTGAATGTTTTTCATCTTTTATTTACATTTTATTTATCTCATTTGACAAAGGATTGTACTCAAACACTTTATCATGTATTATCAAACAATATGCAGATGTATTTGCTGGTACATTTTCTGCAGTTTCAATCTCTAATTTAATATCAACAATTCCTTCCTTCACAGTTTCGTTCTGTCTAGAACAGTCTATTACAATTAGTGGATATTTCTTCATAAACTCAGCCCTACTAATCATAGGATCTGGGATAGAATTATAGTAAGTCTCTCTAAACCTCATAAACATCTCATAAGCTTTAGAGACATCTCCATTTTCAAAGTCGAGATTTAAATCACTATAAGGATAATATTTAGAGTTTAAAAATACTTTGAGATTTTTTAATTTACAGTGATCAAATTCATCAGTTCTTTTTCGTGCACTATTATCCCTAGCTGTTTGGAAACCAAATATAATATACCTAGGCTTCTCTAAACTTGAAGACGTCTTTACTGACCATGTATGTCTTGTGGTATTGGGATATGATTGAAGTTCATGTAACTCTAAACTTCTAAATGCAATTTGCAAATTTTTATTTTGCAATAACATCTTTTGTAATTGTAACTTCTCTCCATCTGATGGTATCACGTGTGGCATTACCCATTGAATTGAGTTAAGTGTAATTTTGGGAATCGTATCAGCAGTGCCACTGGCTGGAGCACTAGTGGTTGTTAATATACAATTCAAATCATTTTTGGATCTTTTCAACACCAATTCTTGTTTGACATTTACTAATACCTTATTAAAATCCTCAAATACACCCATTAACAGCTCTAATGGCAAACAAGTACTAAACTTGCCACCTTTATGGAACTCTTTTAAATTCGTGTCAGAATCAAATGCTACATTTGACAATTTAGTAGTTTTATTGTAAGAGCTCAATATTTTCATAAGACTAGAAATTCCTGGGTTTCTTACAATGTCTATTTCTTTACCTGCAACTTCGTATCTAATTTCATCAAATAAGAACGCAAATGCATTATTTATAAAATGACCTTTATCATGATTTTCAATTTCTCCCTTAATATACAGATAACTCCTACATGGTAGAGTTAGCAAATCTTGATTATTAATACATATTCTAATTTCATCAGAATTATTTATTGCTAAAGTATTGTGGGGAACATAGGAGTTATTTGTAATTTTAACCACACTATCGTCGAATTGGGATTTCCCTGTAACGTCTAGAAAATCTTCCATTTTTATTAATAGAAAATTTTAACTTTAGTCCTATTGATTTTAGGAACCTAGCATTTTGTACACTTATAGATAAATTCTTATAAATTCTCATATCTTTTTTATATGACAAGTAATTGTAGTTTCTTCTCCGTTAAAGTCAATTGCCTTGTCGTGTTGATCGGCAAATGTAATACTGACAACATCTAAACTTCTATTATTTACAGGAAAATATATAATATTTCTTGGAACTTCGATAATTTTGTAGCCAGGAGGAGCTTTTGGATAAAAGCTATGTATGGTGTGTGATTTGTTTCCGTTTAAATAGGACCCGTTTGCAATATTACATTTTACTCTAATCACATTTACATTATTAATGTTTATTTTATTTGTAGATTCAAACTGAACACCAGGAGTAGAAACACCTTTAAATCCCAATAAAACAGACCCTAAACATGTTTTTGTAAAATCAAACACGTGGCTAGAAAGTAGTGTCGCTTTCATAGTTTTATTATTAGCTGTAAGGAAAAAGTCTGGGATTTGCTTTTGAATTTCCTTTGCAAGCTCAACCACCTCATATGTTCCTTCAGAAATTTCTATTGTAACTGGAGCATTATGGTCATAATAGAAAACATCATCACCTTCTCTAATGGTTAATTTGTTGCCTTTAAGTTGATTTAATTTTGGAATAAGCCCTTTGAATAAAAGTTTGGATTTAGTATTAATTAATGCTTCTCCATTTTTATCTATTATAACATTAAGTTTACCATTTAATAACTGGTTTAAATCATCAACTGAGATCTCTCCTTTTGGTAAGGTTTTTTTCTCTACTTTGTAATATGTTAAAGTATTTAGAGGTTTTTTAACATTAAATATGGAATTATAACTTTAAAAATCTACTAATCCAATTACATAATCATCATTTAATTCTATGGGAGGAAAGAACACTGACTTTAGCTCTGACTCTGTACCCGAAAATGTTATAGTAAATGAATCCATTTTTATAAAGAAAAATTTTTTATGAATGATAAACATAAAATTCCACAAATAGAACTATTTAAATCTTGTATTTGATCGGTTGTATAGAATATTTTATGTCCCTCAAAATATTTTATTACTTCTTTTGGAGGTTGGATTCCAAATGGGTCAAAATAAATTACAATATCTTTATTTTTACGATATGCTGTCCAATGTGTGCCAGATGAGCTATCTAAATTAACTATTCCGCACTCTTTTACTCTTGGTTTTAGATTTTTTATCTCGTTTTTTAGGTACACCCCCCTGAAGTGAAGCACGTCTTTTGCGGCCTCTACCAGCTGGTAGTTGTCCATCTTTTTTATTAAATTTTAATCCCATTCCCATTTTTGCTTTTGCCTTCATCAAATTTGTCACGGCATAAGCAGCAACTCTTTCAGCAAGACTTGCGTCCTTGGCCGTTACTCTAGTCCAAGCTAAGTCTGCTAATCTCATGTCTGCTTTGTTCCGAGCAGCGGTATTGGGATTATTCATGTAGAATATGTCATGCTCTTTACAATAAGAGTCTAGTTTATTTTTTGGAGGTACATTTTTAGCTAAATTCTCACGTACATTCGTTCCAGGTCCACAGTATTGATATGATGGTATGTGAAGTGGAAATGGAAGGTTATTTATAAGAGTATTCAATAACCCTCGACCCCTGTAAGGCTTTAGGAATAAACCTTTGCCCTTTTTACATGTTTTCTTATTATCATTTTTTACCATTTTTATTATATAAAAAATGTCTTTTATTCAACAAAAACATAAATTTAAAATATCACATACTAAGGAGTATATACCAAAGAAGTTGGGTCTATTTCCTACCAATATTCGATGTGTTATTTGTGGTCCAAGTGGAAGTGGGAAGACGGTTGTAATTTACAATTTAATTGTAAGAAAAGAAGGATTAAAATTTACAAACTTATATTTAATATCTAAATCTTTAGAACAAGAAAAATATAAAAAAATAATTGAAATATTTAGTTTGTGTGATGAAGTGAAATTACACACGTTTACTGACTGTGAAATCACACCAAATGATGTAAAATCACAGTCAGTTGTTGTATTTGATGACATAAATAGTCCAAATATTACACAATTTTTCTCAATGGGTCGACATAAAAATATTAACTGCTTTTACTTGTGTCAATCTTACAGCAAAGTACACAAACATTTACGTGATAATGTAAATTTCCTAATATTATTCAAACAAGATGATTTAAATTTAAAACATGTATATCACAATCATGTTGGTAATGACTTTTCATTTGACCAATTTAAAAATCTCTGTCATCAATGTTGGGATAAAACTAAATATGGCTTTTTCGTAATAGACAAAGAAAGGTCAAAGAATAATGGCAAATATAGATATATGTTTGACCAATTTTATAATGACCAAGAGCAAGGGTGTTGATGCCATCTTCTAGAATAAACCTCTTGTCATCGTCAAACGATAGTACTTTCTTATTCATGGTCAAGGTTTGAAGGTGATGATTTGTAGATTTAATTCTTGTCACATTCTCATAGTAGTCTTGACAAGTTGCAAGACAGTTTAAATAATGTTGATGTCTAAGGAGATGTTTAACTGTAGCACCATCAGCTCCTTTAGCTTTTTTGACCTCTAAAGCTTGCTTGTCTTCTTCATATAACCATTTTAGAGGAATGTAAGAGTATAATTTTGGTCTTAAACCACAATATTCATACATAATATGACCATCCAATTCGTCTTTAAACTTTCCAGTGACTTTTTTATTTTTATCAGAGTATATGAAATGGTCTTTACTATATCCAGAGGTATCAAAATAGTGCAAGTCACATTCTATTTCCTTGTAAAAGTCCTCTGTAACTATAGCATACATTAAAGAATCTGTATCCGTCATTAGAAATCTTTTATTCTTAAATTTTGACATATAATTATAGTGAAAATCATACATTATTACTTTACTAATATCCAAAATGGTCATTCCCAAATATATTGGTTTATTAAACTTTACAACTAATTTATTTAAATGTATGCATGTAAATTGTTATCAAACTTTTTGCTACAATCAAACCTTGGATTAGTGACATATTTTGTTAATAATGACTCATCCTTGAGATATATATCACGAAACTTTCGTTGATTCATAATTGTCCGACCAAAGAGACTATTATTTAACAATTTGTAAAAGTCTTTTTCGAAATCATTTTTAGCACATTTTCGTTTTTCAATATTAAAATAATTATATAAGGCGCAAGCCATTTAGACTGTCTAAATTTTAAAATTCTGTGGTATTTTGTAACAACCAAACCAAATTCTTCATATTTGTGTAATGCTTTATAATGTAAAATATATTTAGTTTTGTCATTTAAATTAGGTATTAATTTGCCATTCATTTTCTCTGGTGCTAATGGATAGTCATTATGTAAATCATGTAAGCTTTTATCATATTTTAAATCAACTTCTAAAATGTATCCAAACTCATCATTTTGATTATATTTGTAGTCTATCTCATTCGTCCAACAAAATCTATCCATGGGTAGCGGCTCACACATTGCTGTAGAGTATAGTGAGGTTACAGTCTAAATATATTAAATACACACTCTCTTGATTGGGGTCATAGTGTTCACCCATATATCTATTATTGGCTTTAGCATAACGTGTGGAAATCATACTGACTCCTCCTCTGATTGCACTTTCTATGAACAAATGCATGTCAATATCTTGAAATCATTGTAATTTTATACCAGTCATTCTAAGACAGGCCTCCCATGTTAATCCAGGAAGTGAATACATATGTACGGGGTCAAGTTTGTAATCCTTTAAACACAGGTCTCTAAATGTCTCAAACACATCAGCCAGTAGCAATACATCTGTTTTAAGGTATAAATCATGATATTCTTGTAAATTATTTATATTAAAATGGGCCCAGACATTTTAGCATGTTCGTATTCATTGGGAGAGATATGTTCTTTAGTTAGAGTGCTATAGAATGATTCAATTGGTGGTAGAGACTCTGCAAACTTATCTGGTCCCGTCATATATTCATAGGGAAATACGCCTTTACGTTGTAGTAGTGGATTGTCTATGAATCTAAATGTATTTAAATTGGAAGCTAATTTGTATAATGGAAGGGACAGAAAGTTATAGGAATCCAAAAATACTAAATCATCAACTGAGAATGAAATGTACTTTTCCATATCCTTGGCTATGCAATTTAATTTACGATCTAACTTTGCATATTTTCCCAAGTGTTGCATTATTAAATGACCATCATAATTTTTCAAGTTATGGAAGAATATTGGGATTTTCTTTGTTACTTTATAGTTTAAATTGCAATCATTGTGGGCAGCTCCACGGTATTGGCCAGATGAATGGCAATGATCTCTCACCCTATCAAAATATAGAGGCTTTTCACAAATATGACAATGCGTTGAGTTTTGGAAAGATGCCTCTTGCTCTGGAGTCATTACCAGGGGAATATATATCGCCATTTGACTTTTAATGAAGTCATAAGTCTCAAATAACCTTTTGAAAAACACATCCATAACGTTTGCACCACTGTACAACTCTTCAGAAATAATCTTAGACTCTTTCACTACAACAAATGCAAATCCAGATGGAGTATGGTTGTTAGAGTTTATAAAGCATTCAAAATCTGCATAAATTACAAATGGGGCTTTAAGTTGATATTTATAGTTTTTAAATTGTAATGTATCTTGTTTAGACATTTCCACTCGTTGGGCATCAAAGTTTTTACAATATGTTACATGACGTTCTAATATATCATTAGTGTAAAAATGTTGCAAACACAACTTACAAAAATGCTTCTTATGGTCATCTTTGGTTGAGTGGAACATTAACTTATCAAAATCACGAATTAAACAGTAATGTGATTTACGACCTTCTTGTAATAACAATAGATCTACATGAATATTACTATTTAGTTTGGTTGTTCTTAATGGATATATAAATTTATCATATTCAACCCCAAATACATTAATACTTATATCATTCTGTGTTTCAAATTTATCTATATCAAATATTTTCACAGGATACTTTATGTTTGTCATATTCAACTGACTTTCATAGGGTACATAATTAGAAACCCTTTCAGCATGTTCATTAGAGTTCCTTGGATGTAAAGCTGCTAAAATCGACCAAAGGAAGCATTTATTGTCAGCATTTTTAATATTTAAAACTGCATGTTTTGATTGAATACTTTTTGGTGTAGGGATATATGACTTTGGAGTTAGGGGCTTATACTTGTAAACATGCAGCTGCCAATATTTAGTATGGTCATATATCTATCCACTGCCTTGGGCTTGATATTTGTGTATGGAAGCGTCAATCTTTAAAAGTGCATTTTCAATTTGAGGCTTTAAATCTCTCTTCTCAATAGTTAAGGTAGTAAGGCTTCTAAAATCTGCAATACATTCTTTTTCATTAACTAATTGCCCATTTTGATCCATTGAATATTTTATAAACTTGATTCTCCTTACTAAAGTCCATTTTATCGGCAGAGGACAAGACTGAAGAGTATTTTTAAGGTCAGCTCTAATCGATTCACCGACAAATTTAATCATTGTATATGGACATTTGATGCAAGAATTGGTGTGTCTTTTAAAATGTCCAACAACATTCATTTTACAGAAATTACAAGTCTTATGATTTACAAAATCTTTAAAATATATGTGATTTTAAAGCCACATTATTATCACAGATTAAATTGCAAACCTTGCACAGTTTCACCTTCATTTGATGAATTACCTTGTAGTGGCGAATCAGGTTACTTTTGGTGGAGAGCAACATGGAGCAGTGTTGACAGGTGGGCCTCATGGTCCAGAATGAAATATCACCTGAATGTCACTTCTATTTATAGAATTTTAGAAAATTTCCAAATTTTTGAAATTTTAAAAATTGAGATTAGAAATTAAGAATTACTTCAACAGGAGGTCACCCACCCAGGACTAGACCACTAGAGACGAGAAGCCTGACCGTAGGTCGGGAGCACGACCAGGAGCGCGCCGTGAGCCGGGAGCGCGCCCGAGTTCGCGTACAAACCTCGCACTGTCAAGTTGATGATTTTGAGAATATACATGTAAATGGATGTGGATTTGAAATAGTAAAGAAGTTATACAATGGTATTGAACATTTATATAGGAATATATTGGCCGAGAGCTGGATTTTTAAAAAAGTGGTCAAAAAAAGCTCACCATGTTATTCTTATGGGGAAAACGTGCCTAAAGTAGGGTCTCTTTCTCCTATTGCCACTACTCTACATTTACACTTGTAAGGGTCAATAAATATAAGAAATAGCTTTTTTAGCTTAATATCGAATATATTTATGGGAAATAAGTAAGAAATAAGGTTTGACAATTATATAGGGATATTTAGGCAAAGATAAGGAATTTTGGTTTTAGTGGCCAAAAAATGATCCCATGTTATTTCTTATGGGAAAACGTGCCCCAAGTGGGGTAAAACCGGTAGTTCTCCACTACTCTTTTAACTTTAATGCTATTGAACATCATAGAACAGAACCAACTTTTTTAATTGAAACAGCTGTTAAGATTCATTAATTCCATTTCTCATAAGGTTAACATGGGAAACTCCAGAGCCACTGGGGCGGAGCCTATTGGACGGATCACGAAATTGATGGTGTATAAACCTATTCCATGACATTCTACACGTATGTAGCAAGTTTCGTGGCAATCGGTTCAACGGTGTCCGAGTTTATCACTGCCAAACAAACAAATATATATATATATATATATATATATATATATATATATATATATATATATATATATATATATATATATATATATATACATACAAACATCCTATTTTATACTTATAGATATATATATAAATAGTTGAAAACCATATGAAATAATCAGTTACCAACCTAGCCAAATCTTTGGTTCTCTCACGTTTGGATTTAAGGATTTAAGAGCATCAAACGCTAAAGCCGGAGCGCATCAGAGTGATGTGTGAATGTATCATTTTACATACATTTTAGGGTGAGTTTTAAATGAGTTCCCCCCCCTACTTTTTTCTACATTTCTTAAGATATCAACTCCGGACCACGTCAGATCATTGTAGAGTAGTAAGTACTTCATTTTGACTGGGTATAAATTTTTGGCCGCCATCTTGGATCCGCCATATTGGATACAAAGTTTTTATTTTAAATGTAAAGGTAGGGTTGTGACCCATTGTTTTAAACTATATTTTTATGCTGAATACGATGCTGCAATTCGTTTTTAAAAATCTTGATCCATTCTAAAGTTATGAGAACTTTTTATAATATTATTTTTAGCCCATTTTAACATTGTGCATTTAGAAACTAAGAACATAATCGCAAAATAGTGCTAGATAAAGATAAGTATACACCACATAATGTACATACATCTTTATCTAGCACTATTTTGCGATTATGTTCTTAGTTTCTAAATGCACAATGTTAAAATGGGCTAAAAATAATGTTATACAAAGTTCTCATAACTTTAGAATGGATCAAGATTTTTTAAAACTAATTGCAGCATCGTATTCAGCATAAAAATCTAATTTAAAACGATGGGTCACAACCCTACCTTTACATTTGAAAAAAACGTTGTATCCAATATGGCGGATCCAAGATGGCGGCCAAAAATTTATACCCAGTCAAAATGAAGTAATTACTACTCTACAATGATCTGACGTGGTCCGGAGTTGATATCTTAAGAAATGTAGAAAAAAGTAGGTGGGGAACTCATTTAAAACTCACCCTGTATACGAGTAACAAAAATTAATTGTTTTTTAGTTAATGAAGTTTCTAAGTGTATGTTATGAGAAACATTAACAACATTGGAAAATTTTAACAAAAGAAGAAATTGACCTTTCCATTCTGTACCGTTATCGTTCAAGTTAACCCGCATCCAAAATATTTAATAGAAGGATTTTATAAGTCAATATTTACTTATTCGTCAGCTTGGACTGTTAGATCAATCCTTGAAGATATTCTCTTACATAAATAGAGCAGCTGAGTGGTCATAGCGCTCGCCTAACACTCGGAAGGTTACTGGATCGATCCTGAGAAGAGTCAGTAGCCTTTTGACTGTTCAATTGGATTTAAATGACCTTGGCTAATGTAACAGCTGATCTTTGCCAGTACAATAAAATCATCTCACTTTATGCTACACGCAATCTTCACTCATATTTGGGTTAAAATACACGACTTGGTTGTATCCCCATCTCACTTGATGATGAAGATTATTATGATGGATAAAACATGAAAGTAAGAACAATGTTTATACATTGTACATGATTTAAAACATCAATAGCAGTCTTTTGTTAGTAAACATTTTTAAACCCTGCAGACAATCATTGGTACAGCGGCTAGTTTATTCTTAATCTTTATTAGTATTTACCATAGAGAAACCTGAATATATTTCTAGTTTTTATTGGTTAAATATTTTATGGTTTTAATATACTAAACAGCTTGTTTGTGGATCCAACACGTTATCTTGGTAGCTTTGATAGCGTGTACCGGCTACCGGATATATTTAGTTAGTGTTTGGAAGATATTATAATATGTATTACACCGCTACTAAGTAGCTCAATAATTTAATAACAGTGCAACTGACATTTAGTTTCACCTTTTGAGTTGTGTAACGTATCAACAAAGCTGTCATATCTAAATTATGCAGTGCAACTGGCATTTAGTTTCACCTTTTGAGTTGTGTAACGTATCAACAAAGCTGTCATATCTAAATTATGCAGTGCAACTGGCATTTAGTTTCACCTTTTGAGTTGTGTAACGTATCAACAAAGCTGCCATATCTAAATTATGCAGTGCAACTGGCATTTAGTTTCACCTTTTGAGTTGTGGAACGTAACCCTTTGTTGTGTAACGTATCAACAAAGCTGCCATATCTAAATTATTATTCGTCCAATCTTAAAAAATATGTTTTCACTCGATTTGTAATTAAATTGCCTTAAAAAGTTATTCTTGTAAAATTGTTGTAAAATCAACGGGTTTAAAGTTATTTAAGAAACAAAATTGTAAACGATCACCTTTGTTTTATGAATTTGAAAAATTGCCATTTTTTCGTAGCTTTGTCTAGTTGACATACATGTTTGTTCAAAGTTTCAATTTCGTCTGTTTAACCACATTTAATAAAGAAATTAATAAGTGAAAACCCAAAATGGCGGCTGTGTGAGTAACTAACGACTTCCGGAAAATGTAAATATGATATTTAGATATGTTTCTTACCGAGGAACAATGCCGTCAAATATTCCAGGACACCTTGTATAAACTAGCTCTGTCCGTGCTTCACAAATCGCAACAGGGGGAGAGCACAGAAAAGATATTGTGGCATTTTACTGCCTAGTCCAATGCGAACTGCTGGATTATAAGAATACGCTTGTTCTTCGTGTTAATTGATGTCATATGTTGTATAAAATATACTCAATAGGCTATATGAGCTTTTTAACAGCTGAAACACGAGGCTTCTAGCAAGGCCATCTTTAACTTTAGGGCCGCGGCCTTCGAATTGGCAACGTCGCAAGTAATGTTGTAACAGCTGTTTTGTTTGGAGGCAGCTAATGGTATTTGTGCTTTAAGATGCTTTAAGAATACGAAAACTTGGTAAATGGGCTATGAAAATATTTACTCAAATTTTAAATGTACAGAAATAGATCTTCAATTTATATTAATTGTTTTGGTTATTAATTCTATCTGTTTTATTTTGATTTTTTTTTTAAATTTGTGTTCATAAATGTACATTTAAATTAATAATACAAGAATTAATGAGCTGGTGTCTCCTTTCTGCCATGTTATCTTATGGGATGTCCGGTGCTAAACAACACTACTGGCGCCGTTGCCAATTCTACCAGGCCGCGGCCTGGAGTTAAAGGTAGCCTTGCTTCTAGCATTATTCACGACTATAGTATATGGTTTTTGTATCACGATATTAACAAAATTATAAAATATAGAAAACTGTACTAATAAGTAAACAATTGTAACAAAGTTAAAACACTACCCAACATCATAAGAAAAACATACTGTCACTTCTCATGGAGCAATATAGAAAATCTATGACATGAATCAAACTGTTCGCTCAGCGATAAAGGAAATAAACAACTCAAAATAAAAACAAAGTAACAGCTGACACACCTACAACAATATTTTTACTTTCTCCCCCTATACCATAGTATATATGGAGAAAGTATTGTTTTCGTCAAAATTTTCGAGTTTGAGTTTTGAGTGGATATATTCGTTTTGGGTCCCCCTGGACCCAAAAAAGTGGTTTTCGAAGTGATATCTGTGTGTGTGTGTGCGTGTGTGTGTGTGTGTGTGTGTGTGTGTGTCTGTGTGTGTCTGGATGTGTACAGAGCTAGAGACTATACCTGTGGTCCGATTTCGATGAAAATTGGTATGTTGGTTCTAATACATGGTATCTCCAGGCATTTTTTTCATTTTTTAGAATTTTGATTTTTAATGGGGATTTTCCCATAAAAACCCATAAAAAACCGGAAAAATCGGATTTTCTCAAAAATGGCCCAAAACGATTTTGATTAAAATTTAGTAGCCTATGCTGTAGCCCTTTAAATTCTAAACAAAATGGTACAAATTCCATTTCTGTAAAAATTACGGTTCAAAAGTTATGGTAAATGATGTTATTTTCCCATAAAAACCCCATAAAATAACGAAAAATAGGATTTTAGACAAAAATCCAGTTTTGATTTAACATAGTAGGTTATGGTCCTTACAATTTTGATAGTTTTTTTTTTCATTTTTTAGAAATTTTGATTTTAGATGGGGATTTTCCCATAAAACCCCATAAAATAACGGAAAAATAGGATTTTCCCAAAAATGGCCCGAACGGTTTTGATTAAAATTTTGTATGTTATAGTCCTTTATATTCTAAACAAAATGTTACAAATCCCTTTTCTGTACAAATTACGGTTCAAAAGTTATTGTAAATTATGTTATTTCCCCATAAACACCCCATAAAATAACGGAAAAATCGGATTTCCCTAAATTGGCTCGAACAATTTTGATAAAATTTAGTATGTTACAGTCCTTTAAGTTCTGAACTAAATTGTACAAATCCCATTTCCGTATATTTCCTCTCACCGTTTACACATGATAAAGGTTGTTGACAAACTTGTGGGAGAAAGTATGTGTCAGAATGCTGATACCGTTTATTTAATGTGATTCAATACAACCCTCCAATTGATTTTCCATGGAGACAACGGCAGTAGCTATTTCCCTTCACGTAAATTTGCCTAAACGTGTTATACTAATACCAAACTATAGCAAATATAATAGCCACTAATAATTACTAGCTGTCCGATTAGTAATTAGGGAAAAACAATTTTAATCGTCATAGAATATAGTCGAACATCATGAATTACACTATGTTTATAAACTATAAATTGTTTTACCCTTTCGCAAAACAAGGGTCGTTTTCTGTGGCATAAAGGTCCAAAGGATAAATCCAAAGTTTAAAGGTCCCAGAATCATTTACAAATAAATAGATCGGTATACTTTGGCGGTAAAGCTCAATTTTCAACGAAACATCGTTTCATTCCACCCAGAAAGTTTGTGTACATGTAAACGTCTAATTTTCCTTTCTCCATTTTTCTTTGTAAAATATGTAAATTTTACAAAGAAACTTGCTTACTTTTCTCAGACTATCATCATGTAATAAAGTATTCCTTAGCTAGGGCCGAAAATAAGGTTTTCCCGGCTCGAGATAGTTTTAAGTTCGAGACTAAGTGAAGAGCTTAAAGCGACCGAGAGCTGCCAAACCCTTCGGCCATGGTAAGAACGGTATTTTCACCACACTATACCCTTTTACCACTATTCGCCACGATAATAATGAGCTCTAACAGTCAACACAACTACAAGTTTAAGGTTATGTGAAGAAATATTTTGAGGAATCAGCAAAAAATATAATAAATCGTTGCTAGGCAGAATGTCAGTAAAATATATATGCAATATGGAATATTGCAATGCATATGGATACTGCTTGTTTATTTAATAAGCATTTGAATGTTTTGATTGAATAAGCGAACAGCCGATTATACGACCCTAGGGCCGCTTGGATGGCGAGCGTTTCAGGGCAGGAATTGGACTAGTCTACTGCGCATGCGCCAGAAAGAACCAATTCAGTTGTACTTGGTCTTCAACGAGTCGACTCACATGAGTTCGACATAACTTACTAGTTCAAGTTCAGTCCAGAGTCCAGTTTCAGTTCAGTTCTGCTGTTAGCTACCTGGCTACCTCCATGACGATTGACGACTTGATTCTGACATCTCTTTCACCCCCATCATCCGTTGCATTTTATTCGGTACTTTAATACTGACTATGGGAATGGACTAAAAATTGGGTTTTCCCATTTTTACCCTAAAAACATTGTATTTTTCAAGTTATTTTGTGGTACTTGACAAAATTAATAATTTAATTCAGAATATTCCAGAGTACTTTACCAGAATATTCTGAGAATGTTCTCCAGATTTCTATAAAAAAAATTTCTTAGAATATTTTTGTTGAGTGATCTGAGTATATTCAAGGAAATTGCCTGGGATGTTGAGAATGATCACAAACATTTTGGAAAATTCCAGGAAATCCTATTATTTTTCATGTTGTAAAGTCCATACCCTGGAATTTGAGTGAAGCAGAATCATTGCAATTATAAAATAAATTAAAATACCATCCAGAGAAAAGTTTTAGGAATTTTTTACATACTTCAACTCCTTTGTTTGAATAATCTTTATGTTAGTCTGGAATTTTCAGATTTTATTTTAGTTCCTTTATAAACAGACCAATGCATCTGCAACTACACTTGCAACATAACGATTGCAATACAAAAACACCCATAAATAATAACAATGGTATATAGAAAGCTGTTGTGTTTACTATTTTATATTTTTGAAAGTGCAAGTGATTACACATTGGGATTATGCAAATCTATATATTAATTTGAAACTGTTTTTCTTTGTCATAGCTAAATTGAGAGAACGGCTGGGCATAGAAACTCGGTAGAGGTGTCTAAAGAGAGGTCTTGGTCTGTAAATGAGCCATCAAAAGAGAAACGTGGTAAATTCCCTTGGGGCTCTGCCCCAGTGGCCTTTGAATTCCCATCCCATGTTATTCTTATGGAGGAAAAACTGGGTTTTTGTACGGCTGGGCGTAGAAACTTGGTAGGGGTCTCTAAAGAAAGGTCTTGGTCTATAGATGAGCCATCAAAAGAGGAACGAGGTAAATTCTCTTGGGGCTCTGCCCCAGAAGCCTTTAAAGTTGCCTTTTCAAATTTGTTTACCATATGCATAATTCAACACTACTTTTTAATGAAACAGCTGTTAATATTTAAATTGTGATTTATTGAATTTTTCAAAATGAAGTACAGTATTTGCAATGGGTTTTTCTGATTTTAAAATTGATTTTCATCTGCATCGTGTCATGTTTTGCAATATAATGTTCTATTACCAAATCAGTGGAAAATCCTAATATCACAGTAAATCTTAAAATTATTTCTTAAGGGGTTAACTTATATCTATTGTATGGCTTGGTTTCTGCTTTTTTTACCACTTCTTGGAGATTGTACGTAGGTGATATTCTTTGGCATATTGCATCTGTCGACGAAACTTGGGTTGGTGAAATTATTACAATGGAAAAAACCAGATATCCTGGACAATTAGATATAGGCTAAAAATAAAACTGAATAAACACTGCTCTACATTTCTTGAGCAATCATTGAAATAACTGATTTGTAAACAATGGAAACATAGAAAAAGTCATAGAACACAACCAAGCAGAATAAATAGAAATAATGTTTTTTTTAATTTATAATCGTTATCATAGACAACCTAATGCGGCTATGAGAGGGAAAAATTTGTAGAAAACACTAAAAAGACAAGATCAGCTTTTTGAGAAAAGATAAGATATTTACAAAAGATTTTGATTATATCTAACTTGTGTGTATCGTAAGTATTTCCATAATCTTCGTGAGTCGACTGTAATGCTTCGCAATTGCTCGAATTCGAGCAACAGGTACACTAGTATTGACTACATCAGAACTTATGTTTAGAAACAAAGTAAAAAAATAATTAAAAGAAGTATAAAAAACATTATTACAGCTGGAAATAGTGGCATTATAAATTATCATTCAATTTTAATCGTTTATGTAGAACATTTATTTTAAAACGTATAAAGTAAATCATAAACAGTGGTAATTTATCACAACAGTCTGTACTATCACATCTCACACTAATAGCAAAACATTTTTAAGTCTTCAATCAGTTCACCAGCACCTCAATCAATGACCCTGTAACAACAAACTGTGTTTTAGCTTAAATTTAATAAACTTGGGCAACACATTCAATGTGAAGCCTACAGCATAGTTCACACTAGTAAACATATTGTATGTCGTACTATGGGGTTATTGCATGAAGTTTAGGCTGTTATTTTTTTATTCGTGTCATTATAACATAGTAAAATATACAGTACAATAGACTCCCTCTCTTATCCAGACTCTCAGGACCGAGGCCAGTCCGCATAATGGGTTTTATGGTTAAACTGACGTCCCAAAAACTCATTAAAACTGACCGTTTAAATACATACTGTATTTATAGCATTTGACTAAAATGTAGTAGAGCATTGTATTTAGACTAGTAATCACTGTTTTCATATCCTGAACACAAGAACAGTCGTTTCAGTAACGCTTACCTCTCACTTCCTGCCGACCTAGTCCGGTTAAACCGATGTGCTGATAAAAATTGCCCGGTTAAAGAGATGTAATTTCCACCGAGTGTTGTCTGGTTTAACCGATGTCCGGTTAAAAGGCGTCCGAATAAGAGGGAGTCTACTGTACCTTATCATGGCTATTAAACATGGTAATAATTTTCCCTAATATGCAGCAAGGAAAATCAATTTTACTTAGCCTAAATACAAAGCGAAGAAGACTGATTCTGAAAATTACATTGCACTGCAACAGCAATGTTATGGGGAAAAGTTCTGCAGAGAGAGAAACTTTAATGTATCCTATCCTATCAAATTTTCAGTTTCTATAAATTAATAGGCCTACTGACAATAGCTTCTAATTTATATAAAATATATTGAAAGAAATAGGCCTGCTTATTAATCTGTTAGGCTATGGGTCTTTTTAAAAAGAGGACCACCCGCCAATCTTTTACAGACCATTGCGGCGTTTAGGTTATGTTAGCTTATAGGCCTACCACATAGAAAAAAACCACGCACCTGTTTGAGTTGTGCATGCAGGATAGCAGGAGAGTCAGAGTGGTGGGGAAAGACACCTCGCCCAACGACTTATCCCCACCACAGCTCCAGGCCCTTCCCCACCATCACCCTTCATCCCTACGTGCGCGAGACAGCCATGGTTCTGCGCTGGTTCTTTTGAAAGTGGTAGGCCTATAGTTTATAAACAAACAAGGTATCATTAACAAAATGTTTAGCTTTTTTTCTATAAGCTAAGTTACTCATGAAAAGACACAACTAGGTATAATTTGGCGCTTTTGACAATCAGTTTTGATACAAAACTGTACAACACTAACCCAACCCAATGATGATGCTATTGGAACAATTTGTATTTATTTAGGCGTTACCTGGTTTTTATTAACATAAACTAAACCAAACTGAACTAACCTTGTTTAACCACCAACAGCACAGTGTGAAAGTCTATTTGAAAAGACTCTAAATATTCATATCACGATACCTTTAATACTCAAAACAAAAATCGGAATTTATATCGCAGGGAATAATATCAAGTACGATTTGTATAACGAACTGATATTTCACCCAATTGCAGGTTCTCTAACCCTCCGAGTGTCCCTAGTTTTGGCCTTAATGTTTGCCTATTTTTTGCGCATTTGCAAGGTTTTATTAAAACGGATCTGAGAAGCTTAAAAACAATGTTAATTATACTGTTCTATATACCATTTTGTTTGGAAAATCATGAGCTTCAATATTATACATAAAACATAAGGAACATTTGTTTCCAAAAAAAAGTTTAGGTAAAACAAATATTTTGGAAAATTTTCAAAAAAAAAATAAGTTTGCGCTCAATGAAATTGTATAAATTATAGGCCTATAAATATTTGAAAATAGCAACTTTGTTCTAAACTTTATGAGGATTACAAATATATAATTATATAAGGAAGTAGATTTGCAAATAAATAAGTTATGGGCAAAAAACAGATTTCAGTACATAGCATTTAGCTAAGAATGCATAGCCTAACCATAGCTAGGAATCTGGCTGATAATTTACATCAATATCACTACCTACGTCTTCAGGATCATCAACCAGCCCTTCAAAATCACTTAAATCTTCTTATAATGCACCACGTAGCACTACTTTTGATTTTTAACGCTAAAACAATGATAAACGTAATAAAACACATCAGTCATCGGTGCGAGGTTAACCAAGCTGTTTACAAATACGCACGTCAGCTGTCTGCTACAATTATGATCGGCTCGAGAAAAAAAAAGCGCTTAGAGACGGACCTTGGGAGAAAGCTTAGAATCTGCCAAATAAAACGATACCTAACTCGATCCAGTTCAATCCGATTTTGTCAGTCATAGAGCCTTCGCCGTAAACAGTGTTTGTGAGTCGAAAAATCGACACAAAACACTACACAAAGTTATGTTTGACACATAACACTCGGAGGGCTAAAAGAACTTTGCAGTTCTTAATAGCCTACATTGTTTATAGTAGAACATTCTAGCATAAAATGAAGACTGTAAATGTATTGTTTCATCAAAATTACCCCAACTAAAGAAAAAATTGTAGGCCTAGTTATTTTGATCTTTATAATAATACGACCATAACAACCTGTATAATGATTTTTACATCACTAAGTAGAGGGCAGATTGTTTGTTCTTAAAAGTAGGTAACGGCACAACAGTTTTTGGGCGCTACAAATAACTACAATTTAATCGTTAAACTTAACGTATATTTTTCTGTCGTTGGAGTTTCAAATAGCATGTTTCTCATGGCCATGTTACTCTAAATAGTTTCAAACAATTGCCATTTAAATTAAACATACGATGTTTTAAAATTCTGACTATTACAACAGCGCGAGGAAATGCCTCTTTCAAAAGGTTACAGCATTCTAAGTTATTAAGCTTCTAAGTTATTATGACTAATTAATGTGCGTCATGTGCATACGTGAGTTGTGGCCACCGCGACGACAACAACGACCGGTCTTTAAATGTATTAAATGTGTGTTTGTGTATTGTGCATTGTTTTATGTTAATATATTCAAGACAAAGCGATAGCGGATACCTGAGGATGTCACTGTGCTAACGAAACGTGTCGTAAATAACAATAATTTGGAACGGAAGAAGGTAATATTATTATTATTTATAAATAAATATTGTTTAGTAGCCTATCAACAAACAATTAAACAAATAAGTTAAGGTATTAACTTATGAGCTATTAACTTATATGAACTTATTGAATTGAAAATGTTCTAAACTAACCAAAACCAACTAAACTTGCTGTAACTTAGGCATAACGTTTCAAAATTCCGTTTGACAGCCATTCCCCATGCCTTTTCTGTTATTAAACGAAATTTTGAAACGGTAACGTAGCCTATACAGCAAGTTTGGTTAGTTATGTTATAAGTTAGTTTAGCTTAGTTTGATTTTATAATCCAATAAAATAGGCTATTAAATGTTTGCCTAAACAAGGTTCCGTTTGAAGATAACAGAAGGAATAAGTTTAAGTTATGGATCGTGAAGTAAAACAAAAATATTGATAAGCTTAGGTATATCGAAAAGAAATCATCGATAATAATGAATGTTCCCTTTAACAGGAAACTGCCAAAGGATGAGAGACCCAATAAACTGTATAATATAGTAACCTAGTAGGGTACTATAGTGTAGGCCTGTCTAACTTATCGATAGCGGAACCTAGCCTTGCCCTACGCCATGGTAATGCAAAGCCTAGCCAAGGCCCAAGTTATTTTAATGTTAGTTAGTTAGCCTACACATTTAATTGGCTTAAGGACCATATTTAGCCTACGGCATAGACTTTTTTCCCAAACAGTTGATGGTTTACAGGCTATAGGTTTAAATGTGTCAACCTAAAGATTAGGCCTTTATACAACTCACCCAAGTTACACCGCTTGGTAACTTATTTTGTAAGTGCCTTTTACCACACAGCCTAGACAGTTATTATATAATTATTTAAGATTCATCCTTTTGCAATGTTTATGGGAAATGTCGGTAGTCCTAACTGTGTGATAATACAGCAATAAAATTTTACTTAAGAGCTACTAAACTAAGTAAATGTAATACAATAGCATAATAACAGCTAATGCTTATTGTTTTATTTTGACAACACTTGGAACAAAACACAACAAACACTTAAAAGACTGGTTATAAAAACTAACTTAAGTTACAAGCAAGGGTGCACGGGGCTGGCACGGTAGAACGTATAACAATAAACAATCTTTTATACACTCAAATCCGACTTCAAAACATACGATACTTCGATAAAACCTCAAATTATTAAAAAAAAAACACAACTTAAACACTTGAAACTTTGAAAACTACAATCGTTATGGGCCATAGCCATGGGGCACGGCAGGGGCAGACTGAGACAGAATACAGATGACAGAACGACAGAACAGTAAACAACTCTTTTGCTTCAATTGTATGAGAGTCGTTCATTTCAGATCAGTGCAATTTTATGGTTTGCGCATGGGCAGTAGGCTAGTCCAATTCCTGCCCTGAAACGCTCGCGCTTGGATGTACTTGGTTCAAAAATTACGACGACAGCTGGTATTTTTAACCTATATAACAATACGTAGCTTTCTGCCAGCAGCAGGCTGAAAGCTGCTAACGTTAATAATACAACGTTAATAATACAACGAACATTAATAATATAAACGTTAATTATTAACGTTTGTTAAACATCTAAAAACATCGTAGTGTGGTGAAAATTGTATATTACTCGTTACTAAAGAACCTGGCGCACGTAATCGTGCGCAATCTAGCTATAGGAGAAGAAGGATTTGAATTAGGCTAATCTTGTTTATTTGGCATTTTATGGTTTCTTGGTTGTGTTGTTAAAGGTGGAGATGGTAAAAGACCTAACTGATTTTGCAGTTTACGTGCTGTTTTTAGTTTTTTAAAGTCAGTAAAAGATTCAATTTTTATAAATCGATGATAACATAAATTATAAACCAAAGCCCTACGTTCCCACCATCACCTCTGGCTTAAGTATGGGACTTATTTGCCAGGCCGTTTCCTCGTGAAAAATCTTCTTTCTTCTTAGGCTTCGGCCACTTTCAATCCTCGTCTAGACACACAATGTGTCCAAAACCCTACCAGCATGGCTCCCTTCCCCTTACCAGCCTGAGCGATAGGAATCATTGGGATTTGCTTTAACCTTTCCTCTCCTCTTCATTTTTAAGTGTTCATACTTTTTTCTTTCTTTGTTTTTGTTCGTTCCTTTTTTTATTTAAAAGCCGGTATGTATGCTTTGTTCTTCCTGTTTCCCTAGCTGCTTTTTTAAACGCCTCAATTGTTTTCTTGTCCCTCATCAAGGTTTATTTTCTCATCTATAGACCTTTCATATTCAAGGCTTCTTCCTGTTCTCTCTTATTTACCTCCTGAAGTGGACAATTCATCAGTCTATTTATTTAACTATTATCAGTGGACTCGTGGTCTCTATTTTTTCGCAGCTGCATTCTTGCTCTTCCACCGAGTTAAATCTCCACAAATTCGCCTGGAATTTTCCATGTCCTGTGACAAACTGCGTTAAAAATTGTCCATCTCCAAATCTTGTTCCAGTCTCCTTCTGATGTTTGGCATCCATCCGAACGTTTCCCTATCTTTCTAATCTGCTCCCAGCTCATTTGCCACTCATCTAATGCCATCTCTCTTCTGACACTCTTGCTTTCCAACGTAGTACTATCGATGGCCTTGTCTTCCAAAATCCTAATCCATTCTTCAATGAGTAGGTTGAGTGGTATGGCTTCGGTCTAAACCCTAATCGTATCATGCGAAACTGTGTTGTATGATTTCCCTACTATCAACAAAACTCTTTTTGTATAGGTACTCAAAAGTGTCCTTTTCAATCTTTTATCTTCCTAGCATCCTCACTCCAGGACTCGCATCCGTAAAGCGTTGCTGGCTCAACACCCTTTGTACGGCGTCATCAAATTCTTCCTAGTCATGCCTCTATTGGCTCTGGCCTGTCCTGCTAATTTCACGAAGACTGTCATTTTTGCACATTTCTTCCACATGCTTTTCAAAAGTCATTCCTTTACCCATAATCACTCTTTAGTCAATCCTGACGACAAATCAAGATTCCTGTTTAACACAACAGTGGCGTTTTCCAGAATTGTTGGGACCCGCCCATCCTACCTTCCGATATAATCAAATATTATTTTCGGAGATTAAAAACATTTTTAAAACTAATATCAATAACTTCCGATTATTATTCTTGTGTACCTATTATAAATAATCATACAGAAGAATGTAGCTGTGCCATCCCTTACAAGATAAAATTGTATAAGAAATTATTGTTCCTTCGATATTGATATTCTCCTTTCATTAAACAATATCCTGCTATTTAGTTTCAGTAAAACAAAGATCTTAAAACTCACAACGAATAGTTTAACTGCTGTACTGTCAGTTGACTTTTTAATTTATTGAACCTTTATAAACGTATTTTGCAGTGAAACACCAATTTTTAAGCAGATAAACACAGTACATTTTATCATTTCAATAAATCTAATAAATCCTTAAATCCTTATGTCTCCACCAATTTTAATTTTAATATAACCAGCTGTTTAAAATATTAGTGTAAATTTCAAAGTATTCATCTCTTCAAATAAATATTTTTTCCCCTACAAATAACATGGGAACTTTGAAGGCCATCGGGGCAGATCCCTGTTGGAATTCGAAACATTTTTTGTTTGATGGCAAATCTACAAGACACGACCTATCCAGTGACACCTTAAACATGGTCATCGGATGCATGGCAGCTTCAAAACAATTATCACAAAGTTCATAATGACCTATTAAATAATATATAGAAGATAAATAAATATATAGATAGATTTTTTACTGAAAATTGCATAAAGTTTATTATTTGAGGACTGATGGTTTAGTTATAATTTTATTTTGTTACTTATTTTATTTATTACTTGAGTATGAACAGTACGCTGAGCTAGAAACTTATAAGTGAGATATAATTTACTTCCCCATTACTTAACATGGATTGCTCGTGTGTTAACAATAGCCCAATTATTATCCCCTCTGCCGCTGTACTGAAGATTGCAGGTGCATGCGATTGATGGATCATGATTGATTACCGATTAATCTTTAATTAGTGGTTGACGTTCAAATCGGAGTTGGTTTGTCATCAGATGTAGTCCAGTAGTTGGTTCTACTCGTACTACTAGTCTGTAATTATACGATGAATTTTTATCGTGGATTCTTCATTAAACGCTGCACTGTTAAATTCATTCACTGAAGTAAAGTGTACACGAAACCTGTAATCTAGCGTTGCGTTTTTATCAGTCAGTATTGATTTAACGTTTGTAACCAAATTAACAATCCCTTCTCTTTTATCTCCACTCAGATATAAAAATCACTCGGTAATCCAAGCCAAAACTTTGTAATTCGCCTTTTCAAATTAGGTGTAGAGAAGATGTTTACGTTACTGTTGCTACCTAAACAAGTGTACAGTTCCGAGTCAATTAATTGCCCTATTGTTCTGAATCTGTAATACTGTATAATTAACCATTTTACCTTACAGTTATTAGCTCGTTGATTAAATTGGAAATGCGTTCTGTTTCAGTTTAATTAAATAGAGCCATAACACTACATTAGTGAATTCAATCTCTCGCCTGTCCAACGTTGCGCATCGTTTCCATTTACTTAAAACTCACGTGGTTTTATATTACATGGTCCACGAACAAATCTATCTGTTTCGCAAGCTATAGTAGGTACTTTAGTAATATCAATACCAAAACGTATCTAAGCTATATCTTAGGACATTATTTGATTTTCTAATTCTAATTCTATTTGACTTTTAACTCCCAAAACGAATTTTACAAGGACATTTGATTTTGGTTAAGGCAATTTAGCATAGCGTAACGTTGGTTCTGTCGCTGTGGTAATAGGTCTTAGCCTCCTCAACTGGTACATTTTTGGTTAGTTGTTTGAGCAAATGCAAATTTTCAGCATCGATTTAGTCGTTTGTTCAAATATTAGTTTGTCTTATAACCTACTATTTCATGCAAATACCTCGTATTGTAACGTTTATTGCTGTATCCGTTTAGTTATTCTCCATAAGAAGAAACTTTATTCTAGTTATTCTCCTCGAGAAACTTTCCACACTCGCCTTGCGGCTCGGATGTAAACATTTCTCTCATGTGCAGCAAATGCACTTTACACTCGCGTTACAAATTATATTTTCCTACAGTTACTATAAATTATATAAATAATTAGTATTTCCAACACTTTTACTTTGTCCCTCTATACCATAGTATATGGAGATAGTATTGTTTCCGTCAAAATTTTCGAGTTTGAGTTTTGAGTGGATATATTCGTTTTGGGTACCTCTGGACCCAAAAATGTGGTTTTCGAAGTGATGTATGTGTGTGTGAAAGTGTGTCCGTTAGCACGATTACTAGCGTGCTTAGGCCATGTTGATGGGTTTCAGGAGGCGATTCATGAAGGTTTTTTTTTTATTTTTACCCTAAAACATAGAATTTCTCAATTTCTTTCTAAGACAGTTTGAAGGGCTTGAAAAACAAATAATTTAGTATCTTGAATTGTGTTTTTATAGGCTAGGTCTACGGTGATTGTTAACGGTGAAAATTAAAAAATTGTATAATAAAAATTCCCATGCTATTTTAATGGAGAATAAGTCAAAATTGTAGTTTGCTTGTTTATAGATATATTTTGATCAAACTTGGAAATTTTATTTATTTTATTCTAAGCTATTTTTATTTTGCTATAAAACGCGCTTTATTATTCTAACTGTATCAGCAAACCTAGGTAGGCCTACTCGTTAAACAAAAAGTTTTTCAAATGGATTTAATTGAAAATCAAATCAGGGAAATTCGCTTGGTCTGCAGGTTTCCTGCGGCGGGGGTATTTAATAACTATTCTTCTTTAACTAGTCTTTTTTTGTTTATACTTCATTTGATACGGGTACATTTAATATAAGAGTAGATTTAACTTAGAAATTGATTGATTTGGAGTAAAAATAACATTTTACAAACCCTAATAAGTTATATTAAATTAACTATTTAAATATTAGACTTTTAATACTAACGCAGCTTGTGAAGAATAATATTTAAAAAAATAAAAGACCTATTAACCTCAAAAATTGAACATTTAGCAATAAACTAATTTGCAACCGTTAATACCATTAGCAAAGGAAAATAGCTGTTGGTGTATTTGATTTATGCTTGAAATAACCAAAATAGTAATGATTAAAATTGTTTAACTAAGTAAATTTAAATCTAAATGACGTTAGAGCAACTTCATAGACGGTTGAAATACCTTTCCCAACTAGTTTATGATTTCAAATCGAATTTTTCGTTAAAACACATTTGAAATTTGTTGTAAATTCAAACCCAATGACCGAGGGTCCAAAATAATTTTTAATTTACCACACTTAACACTGTAATTACTTAGTATTTACAAATAGCATATTGTTTTAACGCCATTGACGTGAAACACCGACAAATAGAATAATATAATAATTCACCCATTTCCCAAACTATTTCTTTAGGTATGCTGTTTTTTGGGTTGATGCTGATATTTTTATTTCGTTATTTTTGTTAATTGAAAGCAGTCCCAGTTTTAAAAGGGGTTTAATGACGTGGGATGATAAAATTGTTACTAGAATTCAAGTTTATATAGTAATAAATAGTAAAAATTCTGGAGTATGATCAAATGTTTCCATGTGCTTCGTTCCATTACATATCTTAGCCAGTATTTTATAATAATACTGTGCTTAGTGAAAACTAAAATCTGATGGAAATACTATATACGTATCAATGCTTTATATTATTAGCAACCTAGTTAAGCAGCACCGAGCAATGCTCGGTCCTCTGCTACTATTTACTCATTCAAACACCTACTTAAAACACTTATTTTTCTACACTATAACAACTAGATCATATCAATAGTTCTTTGGCATTTTTTAAGGGATAAATGAGAAGGTGTTATTATTTACATTACAAAATAAGAAAAAAAACTATATTTAGTTTAGTAGTATTTTATAATTACGATTTGTTTTTTTTTAAGTATAGTTAATCCTGCTTAGTATGCTAGGAAAGCACTTATCACCCAACTCTACACCTTATTGTTTGTCGTAAATATACTTTTATCTCAACCGAACACCTCTATACCGTTTGTGGAGAAAACACGTATTGAATTAAATCTTGTAATTAATCCGTAATATAACCATTTAATTCAATGCAGTGATTTTACCCTATCTCTCTCATGCAATCACGGTATGGTGATCTGAAACTCCAGACAAAGGTTGTGCGGGTTATTGCTGGCATTGGTCGAGGCGAGTCATGTAAATCGGCTTTCATCAAATTAAGAATACTCACTTTCCCTTGCATCTCTATTTACAATACTTAAATATTTTTAAAGCAAAACCATAGTTTTTATTAGCCTTTAATTCCTCACTCAAACTACAATACTAGAACAGAACCGATCCAAATATCCCACACCATAGTACTTCCTTCATTAAACGCCATCTGTTTTATTATTGTTATTTTAAACCACAATTTTGTTCAACTCGCTGCCCGACAAAGCTCAAGTCAATAAGTAACATCAATGTATTTATACGAAAACTTAAAATTTTTTTTATGGAAAACAGTTTTTATTCTGTAGAAAATTGTGTTAAAAATAGGTGGTAAAGAGATTTTGTTACTTATGTGTAATGTTGTATTTTATTTATATATTTGAATAATGTCAATCCATGTTTGTTACTTGTTACTGTGTTTTATACGATAATAAAGAATATTTTATTTGATTTGATTACAGATCTGGTTTTACTTTCTCTCAATAGTAATAGGTTAAAGAAAGGAATAGACACACTATCTTCTCCTTTAATCTATGATACCATGGAGAAAATATGGTTTTCATCAACATTTTCCAGTTTGAATTTTGAGTCAATATATCCAAAGGGACCCAAAACAGACATATTGACTCAAAACTCATATGCATATATTGTGTGTATATATATATATATATAAATATACATTTGTATATATATATATTGTGTGTGTGTGTATATATATACATATATACATTTGTATATATATACATGTATATATATGTCCAGTAGATCGTAATAACTGTAAGCATAGACTAAGGAACCAATTATATACCAATTATTATGTTACATTTTTAAATTTGTTATTGTAAACCTAAACATAACCTCCAGTTTTGTCATGTGTCTGATGATGCCAGGGGTAGATTTCCATATATGTTGTCCAAAATAACCGAATGAAAATATCGATTGATATTATTTTCGATTGCTTCATTCGATAAAGTTGAAAGTAAATCAAGTAGTGTTGATGCTTTCCCACTATTTACTAAGACATCTACATTTAGATCATACCAAACACAACAGCGGCATTAGATTTATTGTTATTATGAAGAAAAGATAAACACTTGCCAGGTTATATCCAGGGACCGCAATATCATCCAAAATGCTAGACCACTAGTGATGGGAACGTCAAATATATCTTTGACGAAAATATAAAAATATTTAACAAAAGTGGGCCCAGATGCGAGCCTTGTGTCTTTCCAGATATGACTGGGAAAGACCGTGACATAGAGCCCTCACACCTTACAATCAATTATCTGTCCGTCACATAACTTTTCAGCCAGTCCAGAGCACGTCCACAAACTCCATAGCCAGCAAGCTTAGAAATGAGTAGGCCTATGCCATGAGAGACCTTATCAAACGCCTAAGCATTCTTTGTTTTTATATTACCTTAATTTGACTGAGCTAAATGAGAACTTTACTTTTTCCCATTGTTTAGGTGCAGTGGTAGATGTAGCTATGGTATATATATATATATATAATTGAAAACATTATAAAAACATTAGTACCCTTTTAAATTCATTTTAATTTATAAACGACATGTTTCGACACTTAGGTCATAGTCATGTTTACATTTACAAATACAATAACAAAAATAATGAAAGGAATAAATAGACATATGTTAAGTTAACTTAGAATTTAGAGGATCTTGATTTAATCTTTGTTTAATTTTGCGTATATTATATAATATTTCAGTTTTATTGCAACTGTAGGATTTTTTCATATATCGGATTTGTTTTATTTATGTTCATAGTATTCAATAAATTTCGAGGGTATCTTTTGTAATTTGTGTATATATGAAAATCTACTTTGAGATTTAATTTTGTTTTATTTCTTTCATATTCTAGAATTTCTAAATTTGCATTTATATTTTTGTACTCATGTCGAGTTTCGATTAGGTGCTATGCAAAATTTGATTTCATTATAGTTTTGTTACCTGATTTTAACGCTAGTATATGTTCCTGGAACCTTTTCTTAAAGCTACGACTTGTTTGGCCAATGTAGGATTTATTACAGTCTAAACATTTAATTTGATAAAAGCCTGATTTGTTTATATCTTTAACTTGGTTATTATGTGCTTCATTAGAAATTTTGGTTTTTTTATCATCTGAAAGGCATTATTTTTTGTTCTATAACTTATTTTCAAATTTGAATTTTGGAAGGTTTTTCTTGTTGCTTTGTTTATGGTCGTACTATGGGGTATGCAAATATATGCTTTTCTATTGTTTCCTTCAATTGATCTTTGTGTTTCAAATTTATTTTAATTTTCTTTCGAATCATTTTTTCAATTATAGAAGATTTGTACCCATTTTTCGAGGCTAAATATGGGATGATGTTTTTCTCTTTTTCAAAATTTATTTTCAATAAACCAAAACTATTTTCAATACAACAATTCATTTTACATACAAGAAGACGGTTTACCAATGGGCTCTCCCCTCTCTGGACTTTTAGCAGATATTTACATGAGCAATCTAGAAACAACCAATATTTTAAACGAAACAAATCCTTACAAATCAAAACTATTATATTGGTTCCGATATGTTGATGATATTCTACGCCTATTTGAAGGCACTCAAATTGAAGCAAAAGAACTACATAAACACATAAATTCTCTTTCATCGCAAGTTAAATTCTCTAAAGAAATACACAATTCACAAGCCTTGAAAAATGGGTACAAATCTTCTATAATTGAAAAAATCATTCGAAAGAAAATTAAAAATAAATTTGAAACACAAAAATCAATTGAAGAAAACAATAGAAAAGCATATATTTGCATACCCCATAGTACAACTATAAACAAAGCAACAAGAAGAACCTTCCAAAATTCAAATTTGAAAATAAGTTACAGAACAAAAAATAATGCCTTTCAGATGATAAAAAACAAAATTTATAATGAAGCACATAACAACCAAGTTAAAGATATAAACAAATCAGGCATTTATCAAATTAAATGTTCAGACTGCAACAAATCCTACATTGGCCAAACAAGTCGTAGCTTTAAGAAAAGGTTCCAGGAACATATACAAGCGTTAAAATCAGGTAACAAAACTACAATGAAATCAAATTTTGCAGAGCACCTAATCGAAACTTGACATGAGTACAAAAATATAAATGAAAATTTAGAAATTCTAGAATATGAATGAAATATAACAAAATTAAATGTCAAAGAAGATTTTCATATATACACAAATTACAAAAGATACCCTCAAAATTTATTGAATACTATGAACATAAATAAAACAAATCCGATATTTGAAAAAATCCTACAGTTGCAATAAAACTGAAATATTATATAATATACGCAAAATTAAACAAAGATTAAATCAAGATCCTCTAAATTCTAAGTTAACTTAACATACGTCTATTTATTCCTTTCATTATTTTTGTTATTGTATTTGTAAATGTAAACATGACTATGACCTAAGTGTCGAAACATGTCGTTTATAAATTAAAATGAATTTAAAAGGGTACTAATGTTTTTATAACGTTTTCGATTATTTATATAGTAGTAGCCCTAGTCACAATCATACTTATTATATATATATATAAATTTGGAAATTTTTGAAAAATTTAGAAAATTTGAACGAATAGTTCTTTTGGCCTCTAGGGACATCGAAATTAAAAAGTATACCGGGGTCCCTGGTCTAGGTCTTACTGTGGCACCTACGGTAGTAGCCATATTTGATTTTACTTTTAAATGATAAAGATGTACATTTTCGATGACATTTTCTTTAAAGTAGCTCACTACATACATGAAAACATATTCGATAACCACAGGGCAAATCTGGCTTTACTTTACAGTAATTCTCTTATTTCCTTCCCTGTTAGTAAACTTAATATTAATGTTTATAATGTTCTTGCATAAATGGATAAGCCTGCAAACACCTCCACCAACTCACAGTTTACTATAAACATTGCTTTACTTGTGTATCTCATTTTCCAACACAAAGCTTGTTTCTGACATCATCAAACTTTCTTAATATTTATTCAATATGCAACCTTTGTTGGAAGCGTTTATTATTCAACGAATGATGCTATTAAATTTAATTTATGTTTTATATGTGAACTGTTTTATTAATACATGAATTGTTTTATTAATACAATATGTGAATTATTTTAATAAATAAAATAAACTGTGTATTTGTAGGTTTTCTAAATATAGTTTTTAAATCGCCAGAAATAATCAAATAAAAGCAATGAAACGCTTTGGATCTCTCACGTTTGGGAATGATTTAAGAGCATCAGATGCTAAAGCCGGTGCACATCGGAGATGTGTGAATGTCTCATTTAACATACATTGTATACGCTTTATTATACATCAGTCTAAGAAAATTGTTTTCATTTATCAATCCTTGAACGAAATATCTAGCTTTAACAGATAAAATATGGAAGTATAAACAATGTTTATAGTATGTGGTTAACACAGGCAGTTCAACTAAGTAATCGCAATCATTAATATCACCATAGCTACCGCATGCGTCCACCTGCATTAAGCAGGGAACAAGCACGGTACACAGCTTTGGATTTTTTATAAGCGGGTTTAAATCCAATGAAGAAAAAGTACCGATAATTGTTTGTCTGCTTTTACACTCGTTCAACAGCGAACAACATTTAAAGCCTGTTTTAAAATCCGGTAACGTAAGCTTAAATTCCCTCCAATTTTACGTATATCATCATATTGATTCTTTGATTCCTGGGAAAGCATTAGTTTGTAAAAGATGATTTCTAAAGGTTAATGTTGTTTTGCATTAGAATATTTGAACTTGTAGTCAAGCTTTAAGTGAATTTCCCTATAGGGAAGTAGCTATTACCGCAGGTGGCATGGTAAGACCTGAACACGAACCCGATTTACTATTTGTCGAGTCCGAAAACACTATTTGTTCAAATGTTTTTATATATACGTCCGTAAAATGATAAATTGAGTAATTTTAAGGCAATAAGATAACAATAAATGTAGCATTTGATTCTGACACAAATTTAAAAGAGTTCCATAAAGGTGGCAAGTTTAGTACATGTTTACCATTAGAGTTGTTAATGGGTGTGTTTGAGGATTTTAATAAGGTATTAGTAAATATCAAACAATAATTGGTGTTGAAAAGATCCAAAAATTATTTCAATTGTATATTAACAACCACTAGTGCTCCAGCCAGTGGCACTGCTGATATGATTCCTAAAATTACACTGAACTCAATTCAATGGGTGATGCCACATGTGATACCATCAGATGGGGAGAAGTTACAATTACAAAAGATGTAATTGCAAAATAAAAATGTGCAAATTGCATTCAGAAGTTTAGAGCTGCATGAACTTCCATCATATCCCAATACTACAAGACATACATGGTCAGTAAAGACATCTTCAAGTTTGGAGAAGCCTATGAATATTATATTTGGTTTCCAAACAGCTAGGGATAATAGCGCACGAAAAAGAACTGATGAATTTGATCACTGTAAATTAAAAAATCTCAAAGTATTTCTAAACTCTGAATATTATCCTTATAGTGATTTAAATCTCGACTTTGAAAATGGAGATGTCTCTAAAGTTTATGTGATGATTAAGAGGTTTAGAGAGACTTACTATAATACTATCCCAGATCCTATGATTAGTAGGGCTGAGTTTATGAAGAAATATCCACTAATTGTAATAGACTGTTCTAGACAGAACGAAACAGTGAAGGAAGGAATTGTTGATATTAAATTAGAGATTAAACTAAAGAAAATGTGCCAGCAAATACATCTGCATATTGTTTAATAATACATGATAAAGTGTTTGAGTATAATCCTTTGTCAAATGAGATAAATAAAATGTAAATAAGAGATTAAAAACATTCAACAAGAATTAGTTGACTCTGCAAATCAAATACGAGAGAAATATAGAGCTTTAAAACGTGGCAAGTTTCTAGAGGCTGAAGAGAGGTTCCAAACATTCCAACCTTTAATAGAGCCATTACAAGAATTAAAAAAAATCTCCAAAACATAGAGGCCTCGAATGGAGATTCTCCCAATGACTCCATCTAGAATACCAATAATACCAAGATTACAACCATTACAACCACACACCCCACAGAAATTAGATTTTGGTCTTTTAGCATCAGACTATTTAGGAAATTACCTCAGTAAAAGTAGTATGACAGACACTACATAAGGTATTAGACGAGAAGCAAATAATTTTTTTATTGGAAATAAGGAAGTTAATTGATATTGCCAATGAAGATGTTACAGTTGCAAATAAAACCTACAAGGGGACAAAAGGTCTGTGGCAATTGTTAACTTTAAAAGAACCTGAGGATTATACTCCGGCTGATTTGCAAAATTATAAAGACATTTTGGAAGCTACGAATGGACATTTAAAGAGTTACAAAGATGGTGCACTAATTTCAAGTAATAGACATACTAAATATCTTAATATAATTAAACCTCTTTTTAAATCTGTTGGTGAAGGTTTGAGACAAGTGACTGGTAACAAAATAGACTATATTTATTGGGATGATCCTAATGAGCTTGTAGATAGGTTAAGACTTCTTTGGCTAAGTCGCCAAGCCGGTAACTCAGGAGTGGATAATGAAATAAATTCCATTATTGAGGAATTGAGAGAAAGTGGAATTATTTATTAAATAAAAATATGTTTATAGATAAATTTTATCGTTTATATAATCCATATAATAAGCCTGCAGAACCCAGGGCTAGTAGTGAACCTACTTTAAATTTACAAGACGATAGTTGGAATTGTTTAAACCGTAAAATTGGTAATGTTAAAGATGGGGAGTTTGTAGATGATGTATCAACTTTGGGACAGACATTAACTAGAAAAGGTGATGTCTTTTTACAAGGTAAAACTAAATATGAGTTTTTAGAATCTAAGAATAAAAATTGGAATGCTAAAAAACAGAAAATTACTAATGTAGAAAAGGGTGAAAGTTTAGATGATGTGCCCACTTTACAACAGACTTTAATACGTAAAGATGGTGGTACATTTGTACAAGACAATAATAATTATGAATTTTTAGAATCAGAAAATGGTGTTTGGAATGCTAAGAAACGGAAAATTACTAATGTGGAAAAGGGTCAAAGTTTAAATTATGTGCCCACTTTACAACAGACTTTAATACGAAAAGAAGATGGTAAATTCGTACAAGACGATAATAATTATGAATTTTTAGAATCAGAGAATGGTGTTTGGAATGCTAAGAAACAGAAACTTAGCGATTTGATGGAAGGTACAGATAGTAAAGATGCTGTGAATGTTTCACAAGTTCCAAAAATGGAAGCAGGCTATTGGGATTTTAATAATAAAAGGTTAGTACGTGTTAAACCTGCCATTAATGACACTGACTGTGTTACAAAAGAACAGACTATAACTTTTGATAAAAAAGAAAAATGTTGGGATGCCAAAAAACAATTTATAAGAAATCTACCAATGGGGGAGTATTTAGATGATATTTGTTTAATGTCACAAGCTATGTATTATGATGGATCAAAATTTGTATATGCAGGAAGAAAATGTAATTTGATGGAATAAAATCCTGATTTATTAGTTACCGACCCTACATCTTTGAGTGGATTTAAGTATATAGATAATAGACCATATATACCAGAAAACTATGTATTTAAAAGAATGGAAGATAATCTATTGATTGGGGCTAATGGTAATATATTTACAGTTAAAGGAAAGAGTTATGTTATAAAAAATGAATGAAATTGCATACGAACTTCATAAGCCTGCAAGAAAGAATTGCATTAGAAGATCTTTTAAAGTATTAGGTATAAACGAAACCGTACAAATAGATTTAATTGATATGCAAAACTATGCTAGAGAAAATTCTAGCAATAAATATATTTTAACTTTAATAGATACATTTTCTAAACAAGCTTATGCTGCTCCGCTAAAGAATAAGACAGGGTTGGTGGTTACAGAAGCCATTAAAACAATTCTACCAAAGGGAATTAAAAACATTCAATCTGACAATGGAAAAGAATTTTGTAATCAATATTTTAGCAAACTAATGAAAAAATTAAATATTAATCACTATTACACATTTTCTACAACTAAGGCTGCAATTGTGGAGAGGTTTCAGAGAACTTTAAAGAATTGGTTATATAGGGAATTTAGTGCTCAGGGGAGTTATAAATGGTTGGATTTACTTCCAAAGTTAATTCGAAAATATAATAATAAGGTTCGTAGATCTATAGGTATGAAGCCTAACCAAGTGAAAATTAAGAATAGTAAATATGTGCATGAGAGGTTGACTTCTAAAGTAGTGCAAGTTAAAAAGCCAAGATATAAGGTAGGTGATAGCGTGAGAATTTCCAAGTATAAACATGTTTTTAGTAAAGGATATACCCCAAATTGGACAGGGGAGCTATTTACAATAGCAGAAGTTAAGAATACAAAGCCTGTGACTTATATCTTGAATGATGAAAATGGTAATATAATCAGGGGAGGCTTCTATACAGAGGAGTTGTTAAAGACCAAATATAAAGACATGTATTTGGTAGAGAAGGTAATTAGGAGAAAGGGTGATTTATTGTATGTCAAATGGCTTGGGTTCCCAAGTAGTCAGAATTCATGGATTTCCACTAAGGATGTCCAAGGGAGCGCGCCGTGAGCCGGGAGCGCGCCCGAGTTCGCGTGTAAACCTCGCACTGTCAAGTTGATGATTTTGAGAATATACATGTGAATGGATGTGGATTTGAAATAGTAATGAAGTTGTACAATAGTATTGAACATTTATATAGGTTTGTATAGGCCGTGGGCTGGATTTTTTAAAAAGTGGCTAAAAAATGCCCATTATGTTATTCTTATGGGGAAAACGTGCATAAAGTGCCGTCATATTCTGGGTTTGCCACTACTTATAAGATTATAAAGTCTTTACTGTTTTGTCTGTACATTGCGTAGATTCATGAAGTGTTTGGTTATTTCTACGTGTTATATAATAAGAAAGCCGACACGAGTCTTATGTAAAATATCTGTACGTTTGTTTGATTGTTTCTGTCATTGTGTCTGTAACGCCAAAATTCCAATTCACGTGTCCTACCTTGAGAAAACTAGAGTACCGTTCATGATCCAAAAAGTTTTGTAATTGTTTAAATAAATTTGCCAAGTTTGATCAAAATATATCCATAAACAAGCAAACTACAACATTTTACAATATTCTTTATAAGAATAACATGGGAATTTTAAATTTACAATTTTTGAATCTGTCCTGTTACCAATAACCGTACAAAAACACTTTGATATACTAAATTATTTGTTTTTTAAGCTTTTTAAAAAGGTCTGGATATAAATTAGGAAATTTTGTATTTTTAAGGTAACGTTTTTCTCCATTTCATATATTAGTAACAATATGTATAGTATCAAATTCAGTAATAGCATTGACTACTGTATTTAAACCTTAACACAAGTTTTTATATAGTTAATGAGGCTACTGGTGCTACCGCTGATGGCTTATGCATGTGTACGTTAGTAGCTAGCAGACAATTTGAGGTCCGTGAAGTTGGCGTACCCATATTAGCGTATCCACTTTTGATCATACCAATAGTTAGTTCATCGTTAGTTCTCGATAGTTCCCAAATTTTTTCGTTAGTTCTCAAAAAATAAAAAAGTTATAGCCGATTACAAGTGGGTACGCTAACTTCACACTTCCGGGTTCTAGCACGCGCCGTTTTCTGAGGAGAAATGTTTACATCTATATATCAATCGTTAGTTCTTCGTTAGTCCTCAATAGTTCCCAAATTTTTTCGTTAGTTCTCAAAAAATAAAAAAGTTATGAGGCATACAAAGTGGGTACGCTAACTTCACAATTGTACAAATTCCAGCGGGAACAGTTTTTTTAAATACCTATACCTATATACCAATCGTTAGTTCTTTGTTAGTTCTCGATAGTTCTCCAATATTTACGTTAGTTCTCAAAAAATAAAAAAGTTACGAAGCATAAAAAGTGGGTACGCCAACTTCACAATTATAAAATTTCCAGCGGGCACAGTTTTTTTTTACTATAAATGCCTATATCTATATACCAATCGTTAGTTCTTCGTTAGTTCTCGATAGTTCTCCAATATTTACGTTAGTTCTCAAAAAATAAAAAAGTTACGAGGCATACAAAGTGGGTACGCTAACTTCACAACTACAAAATTTCCAGCAGGCACCGTTTTCTGACTATAAATGCTTATACCTATATACCAATCGTTAGTTCTTCGTTAGTTCTCGATAGTTCTCCAATATTTACGTTAGTTCTCAAAAAATTAAAAAGTTACGAGTCATAAAAAGTTAGTACGCTGACTTCACAATTATACAAGTTTCAATCAACTACTGAAGACCAATTAAGTCCGTTAAATTTAACATACACATTTCAAACTTAACATTCGTTGTACATTTATTTCCTGCTTTCCTTTAGGACTTAATATTATATAAAATCATCAATCAAATTATCATATGTAAATCTTAAAGTATTTTTAAATGTTTATTATATGGAGAGTTTGTTATGAATTTAGATATTTAAACTCCTATATTACTAGATTAGAGTGATTTTCAACTTTTCCTAAGCCGTGTCAAAAACCATTCCAAGTTCTTCCGTCAACAAAATAAGCTGTCTCCATACATGCGCCACTCCCAAAACACGACATATTTGCCGTTCAACGATCTAGCTGTCTTGCTATTCGCCGATTAACGAGTAAAACGTCTGCACACATGTGTTGTTTTCCCAACAACTGTTCGTTTCGGGAATAGCAAAAATATTCGTTCACTTTGATGTGTGCAAAAATACCGGCAATGAACGGAAAACACGAGCACGAGCATTTTCTGTCATACTACTTGCGAGCGTGGGTACGGTCTGGAGCTGGCTATAGGCATGGAACTTAAATAAAACCTCCTTTTTGCAAATCATTAAACTAAATTTTAATTAATTATTTTAATATAACTAACTTATCATAAGATAAAAATATTTATTCTCGGTATATATTAATAATCCAACACATTTAATTTTAAACGTATTTCTAAACTGTTTAAGAACGATGCTGTGAATGTTTGAAAGAATAGTTGAGTGTACGTTTTTGAGAACTATCCAGAGCTAACGAAGAACTAACGATTGGTATATAGGTATAGGTATTTATAGTAAAAAAACTGTGCCCGCTGGAAATTCTATAATTATGAAGTTGGCGTACCCACTTTGTATGCCTCTTAACCTTTTTATTTTTTGAGAACTAACGTAAATATTGGAGAACTATCGAGAACTAACGAAGAACTAACGATTGGTATATAGATATAGGCATTTATAGTAAAAAAAAACTGTGCCCGCTGGAAATTTTATAATTGTGAAGTTGGCGTACCCACTTTTTATGCTTCGTAACTTTTTTATTTTTTGAGAACTAACGTAAATATTGGAGAACTATCGAGAACTAACGAAGAACTAACGATTGGTATATAGATATAGGCATTCATAGTAAAAAAAAAACTGTGCCCGCTGGAAATTTTATAATTGTGAAGTTGGCGTACTCACTTTTTATGCTTCGTAACTTTTTTATTTTTTGAGAACTAACGTAAATATTGGAGAACTATCGAGAACTAACGAAGAACTAACGATTGGTGTATAGATATAAGCATTTATAGTCAGAAAACGGTGCCCGCTGGAAATTGTATAGTTGTGAAGTTAACGTACCCACTTTGTATGCCTCGTAACTTTTTTTATTTTTTGAGAACTAACGTAAATATTGGAGAACTATCGAGAACTAACGAAGAACTAACGATTGGTATATAGATATAGGCATTTATAGTAAAAAAACTGTTCCCGCTGGAAATTGTACAATTGTGAAGTTAGCGTACCCACTTTGTATGCTTCATAACTTTTTTATTTTTTGAGAACTAGCGAGAAAATTTGGGAACTATTGAGGACTAACGAAGAACTAACGATTGATATATAGATGTAAACATTTCTCCTCAGAAAACGGCGCGTGCTAGAACCCGGAAGTGTGAAGTTAGCGTACCCACTTATAATCGGCTATAACATTTTTATTTTTTGAGAACTAACAAAAAAATTTGGGAACTATCGAGAACTAACGATGAACTAACGATTGATATGATCAAAAGTGGATACGCTAATATGGTTACGCCAACTTCACGGACCTGACAATTTGCCAACTAGGAACATGAAATCAGCGGTTCCCCGTCCTCACTGTCGCGGTTGCTCGCCTAGCATGTCAACAGCTGACTGCTGTAAAAATTGGATGAGGCGACAGTAACTTTTTCTAGTACGCTTCTTTACCATGATATCTGCCAATTCAATTTTGTCCTAGAAAATGTGTACACATCTCTAAGATTTGTTGCCAACTGACAAGCAATTCAAATTAAAGAAAAAACTATTGTATCATCCCTGCAAAACTGCTAATAATTCATGTTCAAATTTTCATCAGAATTCCGTTAGTTAAATCAACGATCACATAAGACCAATAGATGGAGCACGCCTATCTAACTAACATACAAGCAGTTGAAGCCAGGTCGGCCATCTTAGTGCAGGTTAGAAGTGGTAGATGCCAATGAAAACGGCACCAAAACTCAATGTCCAGCTTCAAAATAACTTGACATTTAGACTAAATGTAAATCGTTGAAACTTCGTATGAAAGATGTCAATTAGTCTAGGACAATATTGGTTCTAATTAAAAGCTTAAAAGTTTATATTTTCTATTTTAAATCTTGAAATATAGTCGGTATTTTTAAATGAGTTTTAAAATATGACATAAAAAAGTTCGTCGGCTGCTACTGTTTTATTTTTTTTTTGTCAGGTAAGTTAAAAAACGGTGGATTTTGTGGCTAAAGAGCTCAATTTCTTGGATCATATTTTTTTTAAATTTTATAAAGGAGAGTTTTATAAAGAGTTTCAGAAACCATCTTGTGACTTTGAAAATACATTGTAAACCAAACGCCAAACCTTTAATACGATATAGATACATATATTATAAATTAATTTGTAGCTTTTGAGAATTTTTCTTTCGCCCAAAAAGTTTTTGTTATTATTTATGTAAACTAACTTTTTGTAAGATACGGTAAACGCTAGAAAAAAAATTAAAAGCGTATTTTAAAGGTCATTGTTCAACCGTCATGAAATGTTACATACCAACCTTTAGGGCCTATTGGTGACATTGGGGAGGTGGAAGTCTAAATTTAGTCACAGAGAAGTCTTCTCTGTGATTTAGTTCATTAACGTCAATGACCTTGAGCTCTGCTAGTAAGATGCCGTGGTATGGTGGCGTGTTGGGGAGAAGGGTAAAGGGGGTTAATTATTGTTCATGCTTACTCATTCGCTCTTACCCACAAACAAACTTATTTCAAGCCTAAAATGAAGAATGTAGATCTAACTTCTATATTCGTTTGGAAAACGTCAGTCTTAGAGGCAAGATGCGCGGTTCATCACAAGTTACTGTATTTACTACTTTTTTTAGTAAGCCTATGTGTCGATTATGTATCTTGAGCAATGTAAAATCAAGATGACGTTGTTCAAACTAACTGTTAGTTTGGACTTCCTTGTGTGACCAAAATAGTCGCCTACAGAGCAACAGAAGAATCTACCATTTCTTATAAAATTAGTTTTATCGACATTTGCAGACAGTTCTATATAATTGTTTTTAAGGAAACCCAAAATCTATTGGCAATCATAAATTAAAGTTTATTGATACTATAGTTTCTTATGTTATTTTCACCTATGAATCCGCACCACGGGGTCTCAAAGTTTCAATGTAATCCTTATGGAAACAGTATTTGACATACAAACAAAGGCATAAACAAAGGCATCTCAATAAGATCATCTGTTGACCTTTGAACTCAGTAGTTCAAGAAACAGCTGATAGCATTATTCCACAGATATTAGAACAGAAACTGTATTGATCATAATCAAATGACGACACTAGTTTGAATCTTATACTAAGAGCCTTAACATCTAGTTTAGACGTTTATTGACAGTTCCATTTTGAATAATAAAACAAACATGTTTGCTTTCGGTCCATCCAACTAAATTAACAGTTGAAGTTGTGTTTGAAATGTTCTAAGCTCTTTAGTAGCCCGTATATTAGCAATAAATTATTATGTTTGAGTTAAGCCTCCGAATCACTGATCAATACGTGTACTGGTGAATTTACCTGCTGTCAAGTGACCCTTGTGGCCTTGAAAGGCGACCGGTTTCGATCCTCACGGGATCATCTTCAAGCGGACGCCGTCATTGTCGTTTCGTTCTTGCGAACACGTCATTTTTTAAAAACATTGAGAATAAAAGTTTTGCAACTTTTAACCGATCGGTCGAGCGGCGGGCGACACGGAAGTTGAGTCTAGACCATCGATCTCTATTTAGAGATCGGTGGTCTAGACTGACCACTGTATGCCGGTGTCATTGTTTACTTGCCCCTCTCCTAATCTTTCTTATCAGGTGCACGCTTTTGTTTGTATCAATTTTCAACTATTTTTATTGCTGTGTCGAATATAATGTTAGATGCGAAAGAGAGCTTGTCGTTCAAAACATTTTGTGGGTCCTGTTTTACAGCTTTGTATATTTCGAACCCTTCAATTGTTGTCATAAATGGTCCTTTATTGCATTTATGGAGTATTTATGGATTATTATCGATGTTACTGTAGCTGTGGTTATTATCAATCAGATGGTTGGCATATGCTGAGTTGGATTTTTGTCTTGACTGTTTTGGTAGAAGTTCCTTAAATCTTGTATTAAATTATCTTGCGGTTTGGCCCATGTAAAAACTAGGGCAGTCGTTACAATTCAGTTTTTATATTCCGATTTGTTTGTTATTTTGCGGCTTATCTTTAAGAAAACTGGCTAGTTTGTTGGATGTTTTGAAGGAGATTGTGATGTTATTTTTGGACATTTCATTTTTAATTACATTATTTAGTGAGACTCCGTATTCCATAGAAGCATATTTTTTCCATTCATTGCCTGATTTTTTAAGCCCGTTTTTTGCGTGATGTCCCTGGATCGTTTTGTCGATCATTTCGCTTTTGTATCCATTGGGTACTGCTATAAACTTTATGGCATTTATTTCGTTATGGTAGTCTTCTGGGCTTAGGGGCTTTGGTATTAGTTTATGCACAAAGCTATGGTATGCCGCCATTTTTTGACTTATTGGGTGGTATGACGAATTATGAATGGTTTGGCTTGTCGTTGTTGGTTTCCTAAAGATTTTAAACTTGAAACTTGATTTGAGTTTGTCTTGAGATCTAGTAATGGTTAAATCAAGAAAATTAATTGAACTGTTGACTTCTTCTTCTACTGTATATCTTTGTGTATTGTATTGATATGCTTGCTTAAAGAGTTTAATTTCCTTTTATTACCATTGAATATAATTAATGTGTCATCAACGTAGCGTGAATATGAAACTATTTTCTACACATAGGAATGTTGGCTAGACCATAAGTATTTATTTTCAATATGGTGTAAAGATATTTCTGAAAGTATGCCAGAAAGTGGGGAACCCAGCTAATCCTTTGTTCTGTACAAAGTATTCAATTTGGTAACTAAAATAGTTTTGTTTAAGTACTTCCTTTGTTAGGTTTACTATTTCGTCAATTGACTCCCTTGTCATTGACGAGTTTCTTACCAAATTTTCTTCTAGTACAGGTAAGGTTTCGTCGATTGGTACATTAGTGTACAGGCTCACAATGTTAAATGAGGCTAATATGTGGCTGTTCTTGAGTTTTAGGTTGGTTATTTTCTCAACAAGGTCTGTGGTGTTTTTTATATTGTGACTGTTTGCTAAAACTACATTATTTCTAATTAGTCTGTCTATTTTTTAGCTATTTTGTAGGCCGGTGAAGGAATAAAATTTACTAGAGGGCGGATAGGGGTTTCTGGCTTGTGGATTTTAGGTAATCCTCTGAAAATGGGAGCTTGTGGGTTTGTTACTTTCATTGATTTAATTTCTGTTTTAGAAAGTAAGTGTGTGCTTGAATTTATGGTTTTATTAATTTGTTTAGCAAACCTTTGAGTAGGATCGTTGTCAATTTTATGGAAATAATTTTCCTCGAAAAATTTGCGAACCTCTTAATTACAATACTATCTTTAGCCAATCTAATTATACCAATATTTATCCTACACTAATGTTGTCTTCACTTAAAACTGTAGGTAAAAAGAATTATGAAGCTCGATGGAGAAGAGCGACAAAATATAATATGAACCCTGCTGACTCTGCTGAATTTTGTGGATGCCTCTGCGAACGCCACCTAGTCTATCTTAAAGTAACATAAAAACCTTGTAAGATGCTTTATTGTGGTTCCTATAACCCTGAAAGGTCCTAAACAGTTGCAGGTCTATTCAGAGTCAATGACGTTTTCACCAAGTGGAATGTACTTACCTAAAAGTGGATATTCTTCCGTCTCCAATAAAAGGAATTATTAATACTCGATACATCGATGTCATGCATACATTTCTCTCTAAAATAATTATAATAAATAAATAACAAAAAGCTAATACTTTATAGTCAAAAACGGGAACTCGGATTGTAAAGCAACAAACTCATCTGAAATTGCATGATTGTGACATTGTTATTGGCCTATATAAAGGGATGGAAGAGATTGAACTCTCTGATATTCTCTATTGAACACCCATTATAAATAGTCATAAAGTAGTGATAAAAAAAGACAGGTGCCATCCCTTAAGATATTAGATGAAACTCAATTGCGAGTAATCGTTCCTATGACATTGATATTCTGGACACATATATTCTGGTCCTTGTTGATCTTGATACGATCGAACTATTTCCTACGTAGCGGCATTTCAAACACATCATAAAATCCATGAAACATGTGTATGGATGATTTTGTGTAAACTTTGTTAACGTGTATGGTTTTCATTCAAACTAATTCATAACCTTTTTCATGAAAACTAATATTAAAAATTCAGTTTTCTCAAGTAAGCCTATCACATAAACAACACGATATCAACTAAGACAATATTATAATACTAAATAACCCATTGCTCGAAATCGAGCAAAACTGCAACATGTAATAAAAGAATAAAAACACAAACATAAACAGCAAGACCTCAATCAAAAAGTCCCTCTAAATTAATTTCTATGACTGATTATAGAAATATTAAAAATAGTATGTTGTAAAAAATTATGAAAGTAATCTACAATATTAAAATATAGATCTGCTCTCATACTGCTTTGGTTATCTCTTATTTACTGTAGGCGGGTGCCCTCTATGAGGACGTAGATGTCAACCACACACTGTTAAGTGAGCTCTTCAGACCTAATGTAAATAATTCCCTCCTAAATCCCTCTCTTGATGCCAACCAGTACCACACAAAGGTTGCAACAAATGTTGTACAAAGATAGCATTGTTAAATTATTCCTAATATATGTTCTGGTTTTAGGTGTGTTTAAATTGGGGACACCAACCAAAGTCTTCGGTTGGGAACATAAGAGGGTAAGCAAGTGGATCTAATGACGGATCTGGAACAGATACGCGTTTAACATTATAAGTAAATATATTATATCATGAGATCATATATATATATATATATATATATATATATATATATATATATATATATATAAGATTTATTTGGCCAGGTGGTGCTCTGTTTTCAGCTTCAAAAATAACTGCGCCATCTATACAGGTAACATAATTGTAGCAAGAGAAGTTACTTCTTTTTGTCTCTTATTATGTACATAAGAATCGTACTTGACTCCTTCGAACTCTTATCCCTACAAATTTCTGCTACAGTCTTAAAAGATTGGGAAAATCGGTTGCCATTGTGATTTTTTCATTGTGTATTTTGTTTGAATAGTGTTTCATGCCCTTTTGGGTTCCAGTGCCAACGTCGTACTTATACATCTGTACCTATTAGCAAGATCATGACCCTCTCATTACATGTTTATGAAGTATTTTATGGCAAATATTTAAGAGCATCCCTATGCAGTATGCACACTTGTCTATCACGCTAGAGCTGAGTCCCATGAGACAGTTATATCGCCTGTGACATAGTCTGGACCTTTGTTATCGGTTAATTGAAGTAGTTCCTATCAATGTGGTGTCACTAAATTAACACAATCAACATAAAACACTGCTAAACACATCAGAGGTTGTTTGTTGTTTTACAGAAAATAAAACAAACACGTAACATAAATACCCCCGCCGCAGCAAACCTGCAGACCAAGCTAATTTCCATTTGCCTGATTGGATTCACACAAAAATGTATCCTTAAAAATATCACATTTATTCCCTATTTAAATAGAATTAGTTTAACGAGTACTTAGGTTTGCTGCAACAGGGAGGTTAAAAGTGTTTTTATGTTAATAGTTTAGTAATAAATAAATCCATTTCCAAAATTTGATCAAAATATGTTCATACACAAGCAAACTGCAACAGTTTACTTATTCGCCTTAAGGATAACATGGAAATTTTAAATTTACAATTTTTTGGAATTTTCTCCGTAACAGTTAGGCGCATAATAACACTTACATTTTCTAAATTATTTCTTTTTTTAAGCTCTACAAAATGGTTTGTAAATAAATTGCTAAATTTTAAAAATTTAAATTTTAAATTTTATAAAATTGCTAGTTTTTTTTTGTCAAAACCAATACAATTTGGGGGTTGTATTGACGCCCGTTCACATAGTCCGATCATGCTGGTTCGCGAACTCGTTCGAATAAATGTAGGTTTACACACCGAATTTCATAAAAAACCTGAATACACTGGGCGGTATATTTTCCAGCAAGTCGGTTTAACCAGACTGGATCGGCAGGAGGTGTGCAGTACTGAAACGTAATTTTCGTGGAAAATAGTTGAGACCAGCCATCACGTGTCCATTAAGTACCAAAATGATACAAAACCCCCCCAAATTTAAGTAAAATATTGGCTTAGAACTGATATAATTCTACTAAGCCTACTACTTTAAGTAGCTCAAAAGCATGGTTTTAGGGGACGTCAGTTCAACCGGAAACAACGTTATAAAAACTGGTCCCAATACCGAGGAGATCGGATAAGAGGGAGTCTAATTTTTATTTTTTTTCTTGCTTCAATACAGTATACACCATTTACATTGAAGCAGTTCATGCACTTATAATATATCTTCAGTGGGTTTCTTCTTGTCCATTCACTTCAATCTAACTTACACTTTCATACCATGCAATAACAACATAAAAAATAAAATTTTCAATAACTATAACAACAATATATAAATATTAAAAAAAGACTAACAATGATAAATTATATAAATACATAAATATTGAATAGTAAAATAAATACAACTGTGAATATAAATATATTATTAATTGGTGAATAACACTGTTTTTAATTTTAATTTGAAATTTAGCATATTGTCAGAGAACATATCAATACTATTGCATTTTTCTATTGCCAAATTGTAGTCTTTCATTAATCGATAGAGGGGGGAGGAGGCATGGGCAGTGGTGCGGCTGTAGGGTAACAAGAAGAGATGTTTATTTTCTACTATTGAAGCAGGGTACGCGATAAGACAGGCCGGCCAGGCTAGCAGCGTCGTCAACCTCTCCACACGCCAGTTTGTACAGGAACACCTTACCTATGATCTTTCTCCTCAGGTCCTAGACTCTGCAGCCCAAACAGTTGTAACAAATCATAATATGGAATTTCGTACGTATAAATATTGAAACATTTGTAAAATAGAAATCTTAAAAACTTTTTCTGGACTTTCTCTAAAGCATCTTTGAACTGTAAATGAGATGGATTCCAAATTATGGAACAGGTTTCTAATCTCGATCTGACCAACGAGTTATAAATCATGATCAAAGTTTCAATGTTTCTAAAATTTGTACTTTGTCTAACTATAAATCCTATCATTTTACTTGCAGCAGCAATGCATGTTTCAATATGAAAATTAAAAGATAGTGCAGAATTCATGTGAACACCTAAATCTTTAATTTTGTTTACCCTACTAATTAAAATGCCATTTAAGAAATAGTTATTTTGTAAAAAATTTTGAGTCTTAGTAAAAGTCATTAGTTGGCATTTTGAAACATTAAAAGTCATTTTGTTTGAAACACTCCATCTGTAAACATTATCAAGATCTTCCTGTAAGCTATTTGCATCCTCAAGACTGTTTATATGCTTAAACATTTTTAAATCATCAGCAAATAGAAGTGAATTTGAATTTAAAATACAGTCACTTAGATTATTAATTAGTATTGTAAAAGACAAGGCCCTAGATTCGAAACCTGGGGAACCCCAGATTGGACATTAAATACAGCAGAGGAAAATCCATGATAGAAAACAAATTGTTTCCTATTCACAATGTAAGATTTGAAAAAATGCAATAAATCATTTGACATGCCATACCAATGTAGTTTCTGCAACAAAATTGAATGGTCAACCTTATCAAACGCTTTGGCCAGATCAAGAAAAAATGTGTCTGTCTGAACCCCAACGTCCAGACCCAAGGAAACGTAACTAGTAAAATTTAATAAATTTGTGTTGACTGACCTTCCTGGGACAACCACCCATGCTGGTCATTTGAAATGTATTTTTGAAAATTTCTGAATAAATATTTGTGAATAATAATCTCAAATATCTTAGCCGGTACAGATAACACTGCTACCGGTCTCTAATTTAAAACTTTGGATTTTTGTCACTCTTAAAAATTGGGGTTACTTTTGTTGTTTTCCATCTTTCCGGAAATAGTTTAGTTTTCAAGCTTAAATTGTATAAAAATTCTAAAGGCCCAAATAAAAATTCGGAACAACCTTTAAATAAATATTGTGGAAGTAAATCTGGACCAGTAGTGCATTTTGATTTTAAATGTTTGATGGCGTCCTGCACATCTTGAGCTGAGGCGAGGCAGTGTGAGGCAAGACGCGCCGGCTAGACATGGTCCCTCCACCGCACACTCCACATTCCGCGAATGCATTTACAACCGCTCCTCCGTTATCCAGTCTTACTCCATTGTGCTCCATTATCATAATTTTATTTCGCTCAGATTTTTTACTTTGAATAAAATTCCAAAACTTACTGCTATCAACATTTATACTATCTTCCACTCCATTTACATAATTGCGATATGCTAGATCAATTTCTGTTCTCTGGACTTTAAATAAGTTGTAAGCTTCATCAGTGTTTACTTTTTTCCACCTCCTTCTAAGTTTTTCTTTACGTTTTAAATTGTAAATAATAGAAGGGGTAAACCAAAAGGGATATTTCGATTTCTTATTTTTCTTTAATGGACAGTTTTTACCAATTATATCATAAAGTGTGCTGTAAAAACAATCTAGAGCCTCATCAACGTTCAAAATGGAATATAAATTTGACCAGTCAGCCTGTTGTAAATCTTCGTATATTTGTAGAAAATTGGCTCGTCTGAAACAATAACCAGCTGACTGGGTTGACCTTGAACGACCAGATAACGGAGTAGCCGACACAACAATTACCTCCAAAGCCGGATGATAAAGATCTTCACTAATTAATTGTTCACCGCTTCTCGTCACCACTACTTCCTCACAATTTGATATGACTAAATCCAATGTCTTATTTTGAAAGTTTCGAATGTCATTTTTTAAACTTAAACCATGCATATTCAAAAATATAAATAATTCTTTACATATATTGTCCCCTTGATCCAAGCAAAAGTCTTGACCATAGATTGATATATTAAAATCTCCTAATACAATAATATCACAGTTTGATAATGAATTTAATTGTAAAAAACAATCAAAAAATCTTTGGTATGCTACCAACGGTGACCTTGGCCTGAAATAAACAGTACAAATATACAATCCTCTCCCCTTGCTATTTAAAACTTTTACACAAACACTTTCACGACCATGAATTGAATCATTAAAAATGTCGACTACGTTACACAATATATCATTTCTTAAGGCTAACAATACTCCCCCTCCTCCCTGTCGGCCCGAAGTTTCTAAATTTCTGTCACATCTAAATACATTAAAACTATCAGGAAAAAATTCCGATGAATTAATACCAGGTTGTAGGTTTGTTTCTGTTAGAGACACAATTTTGTAATTGCTTGTTAAGATGTTACTAAAGAAAACAATAGATTTTGTTCTCAGACCTCTGACATTTTGGTAGTAAACTAGACTCTCGAAATCATTTTTTAACATGAACAGGTTTTAATATAAAATACCCCCGCCGCAGCAAACCTGCCGACTAAGCGAATTTCCATTTCCCTGAATGGATTTACACTAAAATGTCTCCTTAAAAATATCACATTTATTCCCTATTTAAAAATAATCAGTTTAAAACATACTTAGGTTTGCTGCAACAGGGAGGGTAAAAGTGTTTTTTATGTAAAATGTTAATAGTTGGTAAGAAATAAAAACATTTTCCAAATTTGGACAAAATATGTTAATAAACAAGCAAACTACAACAGTTTACTTATTCTCCATAAGAATAACATGGAAATTTTAAATTTACAATTTTTTGGAATTTTCTCCGTAACTATTAGGCGCATTACAACGCTTCAGTATACTAAATTATTTGTTTTTTTAAGCTCTACAAAATAGTTTAGAAAGAAATTGCAAAATTTTATGCTTTTTGGGTCAAAAATGGGAAAAACCCATTTTTACCCCATAAAAGCCCCCATAAACCCCCGTTCCCATGGTCTGATCATGCTGGTTTGCGAACTCGTTCGAATAAACGTAGGTTTACACGTTTGTACCAAATTTCATCAAAATCGGATCATTTTTGCTCGAGTTATCGCGCTAACGGACACACATATATATATATATATATATATATATATATATATATGTATATATATATATGAATTTGAACGGATGGTGTTTTTGGCCTCTAGGGACCTCAAAACGAAAAAAAAATCGGTCCCGGGTCCAGGTCTTACCATGAGTACTACGGTAATAGCTTATTCCCTATATGGGAAATTCGCTAAAAATAACATAGACAAATTTCATAATATTTGGGTTAATATGGATTATAAATACAGCAGTAAATGATGTATTTAGTTAGATTTTAGGATCGTAACCATTACTTCGTCGTCTTTAGTGGATTATTAATGCCATCCGCTTTCCAATTATGCTCACTTTCTAAAAACTGCACGCATATAAAAAATAAATTAATAAATATTCATTTTATTACTATTCATTTATTATTATTCATATTATTCCCGCTGACACTATGAATTAGCAAGTACGACTGTGAGGGGTCGCAGTCAAGTTGGCACCACGACAGACTGGCGCTATGGTGTTTTAGCACCCGGCGTCACATTGGAACCTTGTTGAAGGGTTTCAGGGTTCATCCCCTGAAATATCACTACCACAGCTTGTCACCAGCACCACGACAGATTGGCACCCTCCCTTTCTCGGGGTTCCAATCTGTCGGGTACTGTTACGACTGATTATCACCCTCTGTAGCCGCTGTCAGGTTGTCACCACGACAGATTGGCATCCTCCCTTTCTCGGGGTTCCAATCTGTCGGGTACTGTTACGACTGATTGTCACCCTCTGTAGCCGCTGTCAGGTTGTCACCACGACAGATTGGCACCACCCCTCTCGGGGTTCCAATCTGTCGGCTTCCGCACACGTCTGATCGTCAACTGAAGGAAGGGTGCCAATCTGCCGTGGTGTCAATCTGTCGTGGTCACAATTAGACGCGTACCCGTTGCGGCTATATGTGCATTGAGATAAAAATTTCTAATTCTATGACGGTCAACTTCTAGCAGACATTTCTGTCATTAATTTGTTGTACGTACATTAATATTTAGTGGAAGTTGGGATCTGAGGGATAACGGCGGTTTTTATTTTGAGTTTAGTTAAAATAGTCTGATAACATGTACCCTAACATAAAATTCCATATTGCAATACAGATTGTACATAGGCATAATACACAGTTTTAATAAAGTCGGGGGGAAGTAATCTGTTGATACGTGAAAAAGTCAAATATATTTTGCGCAGCTTATTTCTTACATATGCTACATGGCAATTCCATTTTAGACGGTTGTCAAAGATGATGTCCAGATATTTGTATTCAGACACTCTCTCAATGCACTGCAAATGGTTTTGCATACCATTCGTATCATGTATCTCTTAATCCACATGTTTTGAGTGTTCTACCTTGTAAATGTAGTACGATATAAATACTATTTTGTCATACTGCAGCAAAAACTGTCGTTTTTTTTTTTATACATGCGTTGTGGGTATAAAGTAGCAGTTTTACTCCCTAGGGAGTAAAAATATCTTTAGTCCAGTCTCCGCTTCCGCGGCTAGGAAAACCTAGGTTTAGGGAGGAAAAATCAGCTGGACTAGATCATGTCAGCAGCACATTATGACCACTTGAGTTAACTCAATTGTAAGCAATCGGTTGTTTCGAAAGTATGGGTTGTAACGATTGTTAATAGTAGTTAATTGTTGAATTGTTTTCGAATGGAATTTTGCTAAGGATGGAACTAAGAAGATGTACGACACGTGGAAATCGCTTTATTGCGCTGTAAGCCCATTAATTCAAGAAAACTATTGATATAACAATAGTTTGACGTATTTCTCGATATCTATCGATTGTATAATGAACACAAACACAATCGTTAGCACCAAATGAACAAAAATGAACACAAACACATCCTTAGCAAAATCTTTGAAAAACTGTTCTTGATCCAGTTGTTAGCACTCCTCAATCATCACAACATTTTTTCATTTGATCAATATGGGTTCAGAAGGGGGAAATGTTCAGTGGATGCAGTGCATAGCCTTGTCAGTAAGGTAATTGAGAATCTGGACAAGCATCACCCGACACTCAGTGTCTTTCTAGATCTTACCAAGGCTTTTGACTGCGTCTACCACAGTATCCTCTTGTCAAAATTAGAACACTACGGTGTTCGAGGTGTTCCGTTGCATTGGATAAAATCTTACCTTTCAAACAGAACTCAACAGGTGCAGGTCTCAAATCATCTTTCAAAACCAACTCTGTTAAAGTATGGTGTCCCGCAGGGATCCATTCTTGGTCCAATTTTATTTTTAATTTACGTTAACGATCTGTCTTCAGCATCTGGATCTAGCAAATTGGTTCAGTATGCTGATGACACGACTCTCTGTTGCAGTGCCAACAATCTTCCAAATCTAGAAATCAAAACTTTTGTAGATCTAAATTCATGTGTTCAATTTTTTGAAAACATCAATTTGCAAATAAATTCTCAAAAAACAAATTTCATCCGTTTTTACAGGCACGGTGAACCAAGTGAGACTGTAACGGTCATGATTGATGACTCACAAATTGAACAAGTCAATTCTTTTAAGTTTCTGGGCATCACCATTGACCGGGGGCTCACTTGGAGTAACCACCTTGACAACGTCTGCACGAGGGTATCTTCAGGCTGTTTTGCCTTAAGAGTCGTCTCAAAATTTTGTCCAGAAAATGTCTTGCTAATGGCCTACTTTGGCCTTATTTACCCCCATCTTTCTTATGGAATTGCAATTTGGGGTGGATGTGCAGAAGCGGACTTCCACAGGTTGTTCCGTCTTCAAAGAGAGCACTCAGAATAGTGGCTAAACTACAGGTGCGAGAGTCTTGTAGGACCGTCTTCAGGGAGCTAGGCCTGCTTACTCTTGCCTCTCTGTAAATCTTGGAGGCTGCCACGTTTTCCAAATTTAAATGCAGCCTAACACAAGGCCAGGACATTCACTCGTATTCAACTAGAGGCAGAGAACAATATAGGTTGGCCCAAAACAGGTCCCGTGCAGCCTCAAGCTTGCCCTCTCAGACGGGGGTGAGATTTTTGAATAGTCTTCCTGAACAAATAAGGAAAGAAAGGAACGAAAAAAGGTTCAAACGGATTTTAAAAAGATATCTGATTAATAAAGAATATTACACTGTGGGTGAGTTTTTTGACACAAATGAGTAGATGGTGTTCGGCTGCTCTGAGGTTCTAAATCAATCAATTGACAAGTTCTGTGTAATTTTTTAATCATTCGTATTATTAACTGTTTAATGCTGTTGTATTTATTTGTTTTGCTGTCGCTTGTTATACCTATATTAAATGTTGACGGATGCCATGCAATTTTATATTTGTTTCACGGCAATAAAGATATTATTATTATTATTATTATCGTAATAGACAATACCCCTGTCGCAGCAAACCTGCAGACTAAGCGAATTCCGATTTGTCTGATTAGATTTTTACTAAACTATTTCCATAAACCAGACGTATTTATTCCCCATTTAAATAACAATAGATTTAGCGAGTACTTCGGTTTGCTGCTTCAGGGGGAATGAAAGTGTTATTTTGACCAAATAGTAGTAGTACATGATGAAATAAATAAATTTGCCAAATTTGATCAACATATATCCATAAAACAAGCAAAATGCAACAATTTTCTTTATCCCACATTTCTGTTAAACTTAAGAACGCCGGAAAAAGTCACTTTCCAACCTAGTGACGAAATATATTATTATAACCTCATTGAGAAAGTTATAGATCGAGTAGCTACAGTATAAATATTTCTTCATACAACATTCATCCAAAGTTTTGCATTACAGATCTAAAAGACAATCATGTAGTTCAAAGCGTGGTTGAAGTTCTTATAAGAGCTTAACTTACGAATGGAGCTAAATGAAAAAGTCGGAATGCTGTATGTAATACCTCAAGAATTTCACTCTTCAGATGGCTTAGAAAGTGTAAATATTTCTAACTTTATCAAATGTGTAGGTGTGAATATAAACAGTGGCCTCTATATGCATAACGTTTTTAAAGACCCAAAACAACAGTGGTGTAGACTATATATATGTTTTAAATTGTTTAAATAGATTATCTACAAAGATAATGCTTCCCTACTTTTGTTTTAATAAAGCTTTTATAAAGTAAATTAGCAATAATTATAAATTGAAATGTTTTAAGTCATTAAATATTTCCTGCAAAAGAGATTTTGCACATTTGAAAGGACTATTCGCAGCCAGCTCAGGGATTTCTAAGGGTTGCCGTCGTAAAACAAGTCTCTCTAAATGAGCTCAAACTCCGAAAGTCGAATTCTCTATTTGCTACGACTTTGTTAAATACTATAACGTACTTTTAATCAAATAAAACTTGTACTGAAATATAATGGTCACTTTTAAATTTAGGTATATATGGACTTAAAAAAAATTATCAATAACTTTAAAAAAATGATCGCCTAGTTTATTTAAAAACGAAACCAACGTAAATACAATATATTTTATCATCACTAAGCACTAAATAAATTTAACGAAATGTATAGGCAAACTTTTCAAAAACTGAACTACAAATTTTCATACAGGAAAATAAACAATTCAATTGATTCAATAGACTAACTTTCACAACAAAAAATAGACTAACTTTCACAACCAAACACAAACACAACAAACACCAAAGAATAGCGTGGTATATACAAAATAAACTTAACATCTATTACATTATTAAAGTGATACAATCAAATTTTATGTAAACGGTTAAAGCCATTTACCAAATAAAAATATAGGCATATGGCATATCATAATGAAGCTCAGAGTGTTTAGATTTGCCGAAAAGTATTGATATGGACGAACTCCCTAAGGGTTCTGCCTCACAGGCTGATTTCCAAAGGGCTATGCCTTGCATGTTTTGGAAGAATAATATAGTGAAGAACAGCTGACCAATGCAATTGCCAATATAGTTTGTTTGTTTGAATTTTTTTTTACTTATTTTATCATTTACTTTGATTTCCTAAAAGAGGTGTGGTGAATGGACAGTGAAGATATTTCTAGCTGTTTGATACAAGTGAGTGACTAAAGGTGATCGAAACACGATGAATATGAGATTAACAAACCATGTTATTTTGTTCGTTCCAAGAGGTTGTCACTGATCTTGAACAGGTTGCCATTTCATTGTAAAGTATTAAAGTATTAAAGACGTGGAGGAGAGCGGCGAGTTCAGGTAAAACCGTACCCACATCGGCCACCTCAGGACGTAAGGTATGAAGGTTCCACTGCTTTTAACATCCTTTAAGATGAGAATTTCTCAAACTTGGGCCCTTTAAATGAAATATAAAGTCGAAGTTTATTAAATTAATTTAATGGTGGATTCTATACACCCGTGAATTCGCGGGTACAACCTCTTGTTCTACACTAAATTAGGCAAACAGAAAGATATGTTCAAAGTAAGCCATAAAAGTGAAGAAAAGCAAAACGCAAAATTATTATTAAAAGAACATATAATCTGTAATAAATAACCGTGGATACAAAAATTATAATGAAATTGTTACTATCTTCGACATAAAATTAACGAAGGAACAAAAATTACATTTACAAATTTATATTAATAAAAATGTATAATATTAAGAGGTTGAAGACAACATTTTTAACATAGTACAAACCGAGAACGTAGGATAGAAATATCAGAAAAACCAGCATAGTCTCATCAAAACAATCAACCTTATACTTACAAAATTAAAACACTCATTTATTCAAAAACATAATATTACAAAAATATATGGTGAGTGCACAAAATGTATGACCGTTTCGCATGAAAAAATACCCCCGCCGCAGCTGATCTGCCGACTAAGGGAATTTTCATTCGTCTGAATTGATTTTAAAGGTAAAAGGAGGATTGTTTAAATGGAGAAAAGTGGTTATGCGTTACAGAAAGAACACATTTCTCTGTTATTATTTATCCTTTCTCTGTTATTATTCATCCTTTCTACAAATTCTTAACAAATAAGGTATCATTAAAAACTGCATGACATTTACTAACTTTTTGACTCGTGAAATTTTTTTGTAAAGTTAACGGTTATCGTGAATTTTGGCATCAAATATTTTAAATAGCCGCCATTTTGAAACGATTTATGTTGCTTTAGGAAAATTTTAAACAATAATAGGTCTTAATAAGATAAAAAAAGTTTGGGAAATCTCAACGCTGTATCTCAAACCGTGTAGGAGTTATTAATTTGTTTGTGAAAAACACATAAATACAGACAGACGGTAAACTAGGCACCACAGACCCATGTTCCTATGGTGAAATGTGTTTGTCTTGACCTAAGCAATAACGCTATATAGATTTGTCAAGAGAGTTACGGGACACCCTGTATATATTTATATATATATATATATATAATGCTTATGTGTGTGTGTGTGTCCTTTGGCGCGATAACTAGAGCAAAAATGGTACGATTATGATACACATTTGGTACAAACGTGTAAACCTACGTTTATTCGAACGAGTTCGCGAACCAGTATAATCGGTCTATGGGAATGGGGTTTATGGGGGTTTTATGGGGTAAAAATTGATTTCCCCCCATTTTTTACCCCAAAAACACTAAATTTCTTAATTTCTCTCCAAACCATATTGTAGAGCTTAAAAAAAATAAATACATTTGTACAGTGAAGCGTTGTTGTATGCCCAACGGTTACGGAGATAAATATAAAATTATAATTTTAAATTCCCATATTATTTTTATGGAGAATAAATAAACGTTTTTAGCTTGTTTGTTTATGTATATATTTTAACCAATTTTTGAAATTTTGATTATTTCATACTAAGCTATCAACACTGCAATAAAAACACACCTCAATATCTTCCCTGTAGCAACAAACCTAAGAATTTACTAAAACTATTTTTATTTAAATAGAAAATAAATCTGAACATTTTTAGGGAATATTTTAATAGATATCCAGCCAGGTAAATGGAAATTCACTTAGTCTGCAGGTTTGCTGTGGCGGGGGTATTTGTCTTAATCAATAAATTAACAATGCTAACAAAACCCAACTGTTCTGTATTAAATGCAGTTTTAAAAGACAAAATATTCCCGTGCGTATTATGTGCGTAGGATGTTGCGGGGCTGACAGCTAGTATTTTTAAAACATTGCTTTCCTAATTCACTAAAATATTATGATTTTCGTAGATAAGCTACGTGGCTATGAATTCTTATTTGGGAAAAGTCAATTTATTCCGAATATTTCCTCTCGAATCTGCCATGTATTTTATGAAGAGCAAAGTTATGAGCCCGCATTTGAAAGATCTAAATGCAACTACTAACTGTAAATGAGAAATATAACTCGGAGCAAGTGTAAGTCAAGTAGTTGAAGCTTAAACATGTGTTGACACATCCAAGCTGAACTTGGATTGAACTTACTAGTCTTGTAATCATGCAACGCACATTTGTGTAATAACGTGTTCGAGGGCCTCACACAAGGAACTACTATAATGACTCCACTTACCACAAAGTTATGTTCACATAAGCCAGCGTAACTCGGTAATTACTCCTACCGCGATTAGTATCACAAGGAATACTTTTAACTCGTCTATGGCAAATTTAAAAAATATTTAAATTGGTATTAATGAGCAAAAATAAAACAAATGTTTCATTTTTCGGGTTATTTTAAAACATTCATCAACATTTAACAGTACCATCGAATTCTCCACAAAACTTTGTATAAAAATACATGTACTTCAACTTGCCTAAATCTGCATAGCTACTTATTAAATTGAAAAGAAATAAAAATTTGTGTTTTTCAAAAAAATATTTAAAATACGTAAACATAAAACTTTAAAAAAAAAGTTTAAAGAGCAGCAAATACTTTTAAAAACTGATCCATAATCTAAGATTTCAAACAATACCATAAAACGTAATATTTGATCCCAATAAATGTCCACTATTCAAGTTTGAATGGCGTAAAACACAAGTTATTCAAAACATTTTACTATTAAAAACAGTTTAATTTATATCTAGTGTACATGTTGCTCGAATTCGAGCAATTGCAAAGTATTACATGAGTTATTTCAAAACGAATAACAGTCATATTTACAATGGGATTAAAAGAGTCAGCTCAAAGATTACCGGTGTGTAACTCAGACCATGTTTATCTTCGTTGATTGATAAACCTAAAGCATTCCAGCCGGGTTTCTCCTTCTCAAAATGCCTCGCTGTACATGCAACACAGGTCATTGATAGAGGGCCAATTGAGAACGAAAAGTCGTTTTGGGGTAGTATTAGGGCGCATTTGTAACCTAATAGTTGAGATTGTCCAGGGTCAGGTGCTGACTGTGATGAGTTAAGCCTCACGATTACGCCTCCTGTCTATGTTTCGTTGTCTTCGTGTCAGAGGCATTTAAAAAAAAAAACAACAAATAAACCAATTATAGCTACACAAAACAACGATAAACGCACAAATTTAAGTTACAATTATGCTAAAACGATCCGTCATAGCGACACAAAACAACAATAAATACACAAATTTAAGATACAACCATACTAACACGGTCCGTCTTGGGAGTTATGTTTACACAAACTCAAATAGTAAATAAATGTACTCAATGCGTTTCATTGAATTTAAAAACTAGGTGGCGTTCGCAGAGGCATCCACAAAATTGAGCGGAGTCATCAAGGTTTCATATTATATTGTTTTTGTCTTACTGCAGTAAAAACAGTATTTTTTCATGAATGCGCTGCGGGTCTAAAGTAGCATTTTTAATATTTAGGGAGTAAAAATCGTTTTTAGCCTCTATGGAGTAAAAATCAGCTGTTGTCAACTCAGTTGTAAATTTCGATTGTAAACGATTGCATGTATCGAAAATATGTATCGATTTGTGCTTCGTAATCATTTTTAACATATTACAGTCTACAGTCTCTTCCCGTAGCATTTTAGCATTGCAGATACATTAATCCATTCTCAAACTCAACACTGCTCACATTTACTACTTCCTTCACCACACCCTACGTCGTGGACCTGTTTCCCTCTCTTCCCATAGCATTTTAGGATTGCAGATACATTAATGTAATTGCCAAAGACAGTTCCCACACTCTGCGCTGTTAACCTTACTACTTCCTTCACCATTTACTACGTCATTGGCCTGTTTCCTTCCTTTCTCATAGCATTTAAGTATTACAAATTCACTTATCCATCTGCTCAAACGGTTCCCCCACTCTGCACTGCCAGCCTTTACTACTTCCTTCACCACTTACGTCGTGGACCTGTATTCATCGCTTTCCATAGCATTTTAGTATTTTAGATACGTTAATCTAATTGCAACAAACATCCCCACTGTCCGTACTGCTAGACTTTACTACTTCTTTCACAATTTCCTATGTCTTGGGCATGCTTCCATCCCTTCTCATAGCATTTCAGCATTGCAGTTACATTAATCGAACTGCTACAAACGGTTTCCAGTTCCCACACTCCACACTGCTCACCTTACTACTTCTTTCACCTGTTCCTACGTCGCGGATCTGTTTCCCTCTCTTCCCATAGCATTTTAAGATTGCAGATACCTGAATCTAATCGTCATAAACAGATCCCACACTCCGAACAGCTCGCCTTTACTACTTCCTTCGCCACTTCCCACATCGCGGACCATTTTTCCTCCCTTCCCATAGCATTTTAGGATTGCAGATACCCTTATCTTATCATCATAAACAGTTCCCACACTCCGGACAGCTCGCTTTGACTACTTCCTTCACCACTTCCTACGTCACGGGCCTGTTTCCCTCCCTTTCCCATAGCATTTTTGATTACCCATACCCTTATCTAATCGTCATAATAGTTCCAACACTCCGGACAGCTCGCCTTGACTACTTCCTTCACCACTTCCTACGTCGCGGACCTGTTTCCCTCCCTTCCCATTGCACTTACAGATTGCAGATACCTTAATCTAATCGTCATAAACAGTTCCCGCACTCCGGACTACTCGCCTTGACTACTTCCTTCACCACTTTCTACGTCGCGGACCTGTTTTCCTCCCTTCCCATAGCATTTTAGGATTGCAGATACCCTAATCTAATCGTCATAAACAGTTTCCACACTCCAGACTGTTCACCTTTACTACTTCCTTGACCTCTTCATACGTCACGAACCTCAAGCTAGTGTCGTCATTTGATTATAGTACCTGGGGACCGAGCTTTGCTCGGGGAAAATCATTAGTTCACTCTGAAAGCACCGTAGTATTGGAGATACATAAATCCACACATCTACATCCTACACAATTTCCTACGTCATGGACCTGTTTCCCTCCATTCCATTGCATTTAAAGATTGCAGATACCTTAATCTAATCGTCATAAACAGTTCCCACACTCCGGACTACTCGCCTTGACTACTTCCTTCACCACTTCCTACGTCGCGGACCTGTTTCCATCCCTTTCCCATAGCATTTTTGATTGCCCATACCCTTATCTAATCGTCATAATAGTTCCAACACTCCGGACAGCTCGCCTTGACTACTTCCTTCACCACTTCCTACGTCGCGGACCTGTTTCCCTCCCTTCCCATTGCACTTAAAGATTGCAGATACCTTAATCTAATCATCATAAACAGTTCCCGCACTCCGGACTACTCGCCTTGACTACTTCCTTCACCACTTCCTACGTCGCGGACCTGTTTTCCTCCCTTCCCATAGCATTTTAGGATTGCAGATAACCTAATCTAATCGTCATAAACAGTTTCCACACTCCAGACTGTTCACCTTTACTACTTCCTTGACCTCTTCATACGTCACGAACCTCAAGCTAGTGTCGTCATTTGATTATAGTACCTGGGGACCGAGCTTTGCTCGGGGAAAATCATTAGTTCACTCTGAAAGTACCGTAGTATTGGAGATACATAAATCCACACATCTACATCCTACACAATTTCCTACGTCATGGACCTGTTTCCCTCCATTCCATTGCATTTAAAGATTGCAGATACCTTACTCTAATCGTCATAAACAGTTCCCACACTCCGGACTACTCGCCTTGACTACTTCCTTCACCACTTCCTACGTCGCGGACCTGTTTCCCTCCCTTCCCATAGCATTTTAGGATTGCAAATACCTTTATCTAATCGTCATAAACAGTTCCCACACTCCGGACAGCTCACCTTGACTACTTCCTTCATCACTTCCTACGTCGCGGACCTGTTTTCCTCCCTTCCCGTAGCATTTTAGGTTTGCTGATACCTTAATCTAATTGTCATAAACATTTCCAACACTCCGGACAACTCGCCTAGACTACTTCCTTCACCACTTCCTACGTCGCGGACCTATTTTCCTCCCTTTCCATAGCATTTTAGGATTGCAAATACCTTAATCTAATCATCATAAACAGTTCCCACGCTCCAGACAGCTCGCCTTGACTACTTCCTTCACCACTTCTTACGTCACGGACCTGTTTCCCTCCCTTCCCATAGCGTTTTAGGATTGCCCATACCCTTATCTAATCGCCATAAACAGTTCCCTCACTCCTGACAGCTCGCCTTGACTACTTCCTTCACCACTTCTTACGTCGCGGACCTCTTTCCCTCCCTTCCCATAGCATTTTAGGATTGCCCATACCCTTATCTTATCGTCATAAACAGTTCCCACACTCCGGACAGCTCGCTTTGACTACTTCCTTCACCACTTCCTACGTCACGGGCCTGTTTCCCTCCCTTTCCCATAGCATTTTTGATTGCCCATACCCTTATCTAATCGTCATAATAGTTCCAACACTCCGGACAGCTCGCCTTGACTACTTCCTTCACCACTTCCTACGTCGCGGACCTGTTTCCCTCCCTTCCCATAGCATTTTAGGATTGCAGATACCCTAATCTTATCGTCATAAACAGTCCCCACACTCCGGACTGCTCGCATTTACTACTTCCTTCACCACTTCCTACGTCGCGGACCTGTTTTCCTCCCTTCCCATAGCATTTTAGGATTGCAGATACCCTAATCTTATCGTCATAAACAGTCCCCACACTCCGGACTGCTCGCATTTACTACTTCCTTCATATCACTTCCTACGTCACGGACCTGTTTCCCTCTATTCCCATAGCATTTTATGATTGCCTTTACTACTTCCTTCACTACTTCCTACGTCACGGACCTGTTTCCTTCCCTTCCCATAGCATTTTAGGATTGCAGATACCTTAATGTATTCGTCATAAACAGATCCTAGACTTCGCACTGCTACCCTTGACTACAATGTATCGAGTAATCTTAAGTATAATCTTTGCTCAATATTAACAAGTGATGTTTTTCCTTTTGTACTGTATTTGTAATTTCCTAGTATACTGTGGGTAGTTGGCTTATTATGAACACATGCTAAAACTTCAAATCTTTTGTTTACTTTTTACTTGTTATTTAATTCAGCCAACATGGTTACCTAGCAACCCATAAGACTAATGTTAAGAAAATGTGATTTTCAGTTTCATTTTTCTACGGATTCCTGAGAGACTTTTTTAACGCCATATAGATGTTGGCACTCACCGATATGGTCTTTATCACCATGCAAAATTTGAAAACGATTGATTCAGCCGTCTAGGAGGAGTTTGCGTATTACGAAATGCATAAAAGTCGACGTATAAGAGCTTCGCTCGCTTCGCTCGCTCCGCTCAATAAATAACAGCAATTAAATTATACACCTGATCAAAATGTAAACAATTAAGTTCTCCATAAGGATAACATGGGAACTTTCAAAGCAACTGGGGCAGAGCCCAAGGGACGTTTTCAAAAATGTAAGGCCAGTTTGCAAATCTACGTGACACGCTCTTTCCAATGAGACGTCAATGGATAAAAATGGTTAAGAAATGGTGGAGGAGTTCAACTGACAAAGTTTCATGTAGCGTAAATATATAGATATTACAACCTTGTTCATTATTCTTAAAATGGTTTAAAATACCTGCATATAGTAATCCTTTGTTGCTGATTTAGGCAACTAGTTTCGGTTCTTGTTTAGAACCATCTTCAGGCCTCAAGGTGTCAAGTGATCACTTCATTCGAAGGTCGTTGAACTCTGCTAACGACCTTCGAATGAAGTGATCACTTGACACCTTGAGGCCTGAAGATGGTTCTAAACAAGAACCGAAACTAGTTGCCTAAATCAGCAACAAAGGATTACTATATGCAGGTATTTTAAACCATTTTAAGTATAATACAGTAATCCGGAGGCTAAACAACTATTTTTAAATTGTTCATTATTATTAAATTATAATGAACAGCTGGTGGCCCCAACAATGATATGGGGTTTCTCCGTTGTGTATAAATCACAATGTTGATCTACATAAGACGATTTTGAGTGGTTTTTAAAAGTGGTCACAGCATGTTTTCCAAATAAGAATTTGCAGAAATACATTTCTTGTGTGGTTCTTGCAACGCTAACTCAAGTGAGACTCAACGAGAGTACTCTCTTCGCTATCCTGATCAGCGAGTCCCGAGTACGCAAGTATTCGCCAGACTTCATCAGCATCTAGCAGAACGGGGAACTGTGAATCGAGAGAAACCTGAGGGCGGAGCACGGATGGAAGTCTACGTGGAGAAAGATATCCTGGAGCGCGTGGATGAAAAGCCGGAGATCAGCAGTAGGAATATTGCTAGGGCTACTGGTGTATGTGAAACAACTTTCTTGAAGGTGTTGCAGAAAAATAACTTTCATCCCTATCACTTCAGTACTTCACTAAGGTTCAAGGCCTTGAGTCTAACGATTACGTCCCTAGGGTGGACTTCTGTCGATACCTCCTGAACTGTGATATCGAACAAAATCACTTTTTCAAGAAGATTTTGTAGACAGATAAGGCTCTGTTTACTATACAAAGCGTGTTTAACTTCCACAACATGCATATGTGGAAAACAGAAACCCCAAACACACTAAGGGAGATGTCCTTCCAAAACAGATTTCCGATAAACGTAAGGGCAGCAGTGGTAGGGGATGGATTATTAGGCCCTCACATTTTTTCAGGGTAATTTAAACGGAGATGTCTACCTCGACTTCCTACAGAATAATTTCCCTCAAATTCTGGATGCTATTGGCCCACGAAATTATCTTCCAACAAGACGGAGCTCCGCCTCATTTCACCAATCAAGTGAGAGAATGGCTTCACTTCAACTTCCCCACTTGAATCGGACGAGGAGAACCTGTTTCTTGGCCTACCAGATCTCCGGATCTTAACCCTATGGATTGTTTTGTTTGGGGGTTTATGAAATCCGTCGTCTACCCAACCCTGTAAACACTGAAGAAGAACTTTTGAACAGGATCATTGGAGCAGCAGAAGTGGTCAGGGGAAAGATGAGCCATAGCGTACCTGTTCAATCTATGAGAAAGAGAGCCAGAGCCTGTATTAGACAGAATGGCCATCAATTCGAAAATTTTCTTAAGTGATTGCCGAGCTCCTCTCTTGTTTTAAATATTCACACAATTTTTCACCTCCCCGACAGATTTGAAAATTTATATTATCCCCAAAATCAATTGTGTACCGTATTTCATATATTAATTTGTTTATTTTAATCCATTATTTAATTTTTCCATATTTTTAAGGGCTAACTTTTATTTTTTAATTTAAATTTGATCAAATGTCCGTACAATCTATCCAAAATATTTAAAATTAGTATTACCTGGAACTAAATAATTTTTCTTATGTGTTCAATTTAATCCTCAACTACTGTAATATTTTCATTTTAAAATATTTTAAGGCTATTTTTATTTAGTTATTAAGTTGAAGTTTATCAAATATTTGTATCTTGTTTTTTCAAGGTTTAATAGGGCACAGCCTTGTCGTTTTAGTGAAGTATGCAGTAGTGTAAATACGAGAAAACGACTAAGTAATTTTTTTAGTTTCATGTCATGGCTGAACTGTAAATAATAAAACAAATTTCTCTACTACAAAATGGATTATGATTAATTTTTAATTTCATATCATACATATCTTACTTGAATTGGTATAAGATTGGCCTTATAGCTGAGTTAATTGACCCAGTTTAAAAGTATTGCCAAAAAATGTATTTCAAAATCCGTTTGGATGGTGCTATTTTAAATAATCTAAAAAACATTATTACGACACTACAGTAGTGAAAAATGTTTTGGATTGGGATAAAATATTACGATTTATGGTATTGTTTGAAAGCTTAGTTTATGGATCAGTTTTTAAATACTTTAATACTTTAATACTTTTTATTGAAATGGCGACCATACATAGTAGGTATTTTAAGCCAAGTATGAATGGAGATGAGTGTAGAATGAGTGGCGCGATCTTGTAGTCTTGTTAGTGACTAAGGCCGACATTCCTTAGACACAGCTGTTAATTAATAGCCCAAACAGCTAATGGCAACTAAGGGACCTACAGTTTATAGTGGGATCCGAACCACATTTTTCCTTGGTATATACGAATTGGTCTAATTATCAGGATAGTACTGCGGATAGTCGTAGTACTCACTCGTGCGGACGTTAATCCACACGAGGGAGTATCGCATCCACAGTGTATGCCTATAAATATCCACAATTCGTGACCTCCTAGTAGCTGGATTACAGGACGACGCCACCCGTCCCAGTCTGCTGCCCTTTAAAACCTTTTTTTTAGTTTTATGTTTACGTATTTTTTAATATTTTTTAAACACAAATTTTTTTTTTCTTTTTTCCAATTTAATAAGTAGCTATGCAGATTTAGGCAAGTTGAAGTACATGTATTTTTATACAAAGCTTTGTGGAGAATGCGATGGTACTGTTAAATTTTGATGAAAGTTTTAAAATAACCTGAAAAATTCAACACTTTTGCAAGTACCTATGTCAACCGTTTTCAAAAAACGTAAAACAACTCATCTCTGGGGGTGTGTATGAGATATATGTGTTTAAACCACGTTTACGAGTTCCATTTATGCTCCTCTTATACGCAATAAAAAGTTTAACGCTTATTCGCGACCACCCTGTGTACATTAAATAAACTTCAAAAGAGCAACAGAAATGATGGTTTATAAATATCAACCTTTTACAGCCATAACAGTATAGTACGGAGGGAGAAGATTTGTCGGAGATGAACATTTTCTGCACGTCTCGGTCGTCTGATTGTGATTGGATTCGACTGATTGGTCCCCAGAGGATTCTTTTGATGACTCGGTAAAGAAATCGGTTACAACTTAAGCATTGCTCGAATTTTACCTTGTTGGTCGTGGTGTTTTATGGTTCGGTAGCCTCACTTAGACAACCATGTTTATAAACTTAATGATATCTCTTGTGGAATTGGGGATGTTCAAACGACTGATTAACTGAGTTCAAGTATTGAATTGTTAATGTTGTAGGTTTGACGATATAATGTTTCAATCTATCAGTACACCGATTAAGTACGCTAATAAGTCCATCAAAACAACCAACAAAAGTAATGAAGTGTAATTAAATTTGAATCTTTTCTTTACTAATTATTCTTTGGGCTGTTTACTTACCTATAACAGTTATCTTCATATACAATCACGATTTAAAAGTTCCAACAGAGGCACTGCTTAACAGATAACTTAAGGCTTCTTAATTTCAAATTTGTATTTATATGGAAAACGAAACAATGGATCAAAATAACTGTGACTTTATAAAAATAAAGACACTTTGGTCTTGGTAAATACAGTTAAGAGTATTTTACAGTACTTTTCAATATTAAATACTTATCAAAACATTAAATAATAGTACCAGGGGACCGAGCATTGCTCGAGGTGTTTGATGTGTTCGAGAGATTATACAAATAAAACCAATAAACCTTAGAATATTTTCAGTTTTCCTACGATTAATTAAGTCAATTCGTTTTCAGTAGACATTCATTCACTCTCAATTTACCTAACAAACTTTTTCATGTGGACAAGTAATCTATATTGAAAATTGCTACAATAAACTGCCATAGTAACTTTAATAAACTCATCTATCTATAATATTAAAACGAAACAGGGTTTTTTCATTTCACGATTCTGAATCAACCACTTGACGGATTTTCATGATTTTTGTTTTGAAAGAAAGATAATTTTGAGAACTAGGGAATGTCGAAGCCATAATTTTAGTTTAGGGTTTCAGTTTTTTTGAAATTAAGTTTTAATTTTTTAAAAGTCTAGCAGCCGACGCTAGCAATTTAAAGTATTTTAAACGCTGGTTTAACTAACAGCTGGTTTATAACTGGCATTAAAATATTTATGTTACGAGTTGTTTGTTTACAAAAATATTGTTCGTTGGTGTTTGCCTACATACTATTTCACTTTAAAATGTAGGTAGTTTTCCCCTACCGTGAAGGATATGCGTTATCAGGAAATGTATTATTTTGAACTAAACATCTCAAACACTTGCATTTAATCAAGTTTTGTCGTAAATGCAATCTGTGTAAGTATTTAGTTTATGCATTGCAAATTTCAACTCATATTTGGGAAATATTTTTTCAGCAGTTATCGCTTAATTGTTTAAGATATAAGTGGTTTACGTGTTGATACTTCGTTTTCTGTATGTTTGAATGTGAGTATGTCGGCATACTACAATTTTGGTTAGTAATGAAAGCGTCAATCGGTGTAGTAGGTCTCTATAAAACTGTCAAATAAACTGCAGGGTGCAGCAGAAACCAAAGTCGACTCATACCATACCAACTATCCCCGCAGTGCCGATGATTCAGAAACTTGGGCACTGACCAAAGAACCGAAAAACCTTAATGCTGGGTTAGATAATAAAGTGCAGAGAAAATACACAGACCAGTTCAAGATAACGGCCCGGAGGTTGAAATAAAAAAGAACAGAGAGCTAAGGGAAATGTGTTAACACCCAAATATAGGGATGCTTTCCAGAAGTAGGTAAAGCTTGGATGGACAGACTGTGCATAAACTTTTAAAAAGTATATTCCAAGGAGTACCACACGATAGACGGGAAATATCAAGTTATGAAATGCATCCTCAGACTCTGATCTAAGTTTTCTGATCTAAGGCAGGTGATAGAAGAGAATCCTCATAAAGGTTTCAGTGGTCACGGAGGTAAGATAAGGTACGGTAAGTACATAAGTAGTACAGTATGCAATTGGAGGTGGCATGTAACTACTCTACTCAAAACCAGTGTGAATCGGTCGCCAATCTCACTTCAAGATTTTTCAAATCGACACAAATGCTGTTTTATGGTAAAGTTATCGGATTTAAAATGCATATCGCCATATTTTAGGTCTATATTCGAATGGAATAAATAGGTGGTCAAGTTACATTTGTTTATAAGGTGATCTTCCCCATTAAAACTGCCAGAATTTGTGTCTATGCGTGTAAACTAGATGTTCTGAATTATTCCGTTTTAGTTTACAACTTGATTCCCGTACGTAGGACGGGCCACCAGCTCGTCTATTATATTAAAACGTGACAGGGGTTTTTTTTATTTCACGATTCTGAATCAACTACTTGACGGATTTTCATGATTTTTGTTTTGAAAGAAAGATAATTTTGAGAACTAGGGAATGTCGAAGCCATAATTTTAGCTTAGGGTCCCAGTTTTTTTATAAATTAAGTTTTAATTTTTAAAAAGTCTAGCAGCCGACGTAAACATTCTAGACAAGCTTTTGCTATTAAGAGGGTTCCCTACCCCCACCGAAAAACGTCAGAAAACCGCTTCGCGCGGTATCATATAGCGATTCTAGTTTTAACATTTAAATTGTGAACCAAACACCATTTTGTACATAAAGAGTGGTTCTACTAAGTTTGCTTTTTAAAAAATGTCTATGCTTACGCAATCAAGGGCAACGACTTGTCAAAGTTAGTGAACTTTACAGTTAAATAATAATATCTTTTTATGAAATTATCGATTTTTAATAAAGCAATATTAGTGCGAAATTTAACTAAAAATATCAAGTCACTTTTAGTTTCAAGAAAAGATTATTTTTTGTATGTGCAAAATGAAACCGCGTAAAACCTTGCACGGCGATAAGTGCTATGATTCTGACGGACTCTAGCGGCCTTTATCGAAACTACTGTCTCGCGGAGGGACCACAATAATGTTAAATGGACCGGCAGACAGCAATCCTAGGGAATATTTTGTCGTCTTGTAGTTCCAACTAAACTCACTAGGGTTGCAGAAAATTGAAAACAGTTCGAGGTAGGGAACCCCCTTAATACCATTTGCTCAACGTAACAGCTGTAAACAATCAGCGTTCGCAACACAAATTCAGCATTTGGATAAAAATGAAATTACATACGTAGGGTTGACTTATTCATACTATGTGTAATGCTATAATCATTGATACGTTCATTTATTTGGTAAGAGGATGACAGATTATTTAAACATAGATGGTATAATGATAGATGTTCTAATTTATTTTTTAGAGCAATCTTCAAAATTTAAATTTGTTTTAGTGCAATATATTTTGTTTTAACTAACAGCTGGTTGAATAAAAAAATGTTCTTTAGAACTGTCAGGTTAGTTTATTATTCTGTGATTTTGTCGTTGATTATAGAAAATAAGTAAGATTCTATAACCACTGATGTATACAAACTGAGGCTCTGCCCCCGAGTCCCCAAAGGAAAGCTTGTGCAAATTATATTTCTGAACGACTTTTTGAGGAAAGAATAGGAAAATAACAATGTTTACATGTTTTAATTCATCTTGACACCATTTAATTACAGGAAATGTTAAACCACTTGAACTTTGCTTGGATTAGAAATGGAAATATTGATACAACTTCAGTTTTAGTTGACTTCTCAATCCCGTACGTAGGACGGGCCAACAGCTCGTTAACATTAATCTGTATGCATATTATTATGAAAACTGACAAAGAACCAGGTATCTGTCCTATTAATACAATTAACTATACTTGCATGAGTATGTATGAGTTTATAGTTATGATTGTAGAACCGACACGGGTTTTTTACCAGTTTTCAGTGAATTTCCCATAAAGGGTTTAATGAAGTTAATGGGTTTAATATTTTTACAGGCTAATGAAAATTCGCTTGATCTGCAGATTTGCTGAAGCGGGGGTATTATACTAATGCATAAAAGAGTGCATTTATTGTGGGTGCTAAGAAGTGGATAAAAATATATACCTGTATTAATATCCTTGGCTCAATTATTTCATATTATCACAAATTAAAGTAAAATATTAAAAGTTATTTCAAGGATTTCGAATTCTTAAAAATATACCTTTATCTCTTACCTTACGTCTCCTTCAATATATTTAATACACAACAACCTTTGAAATGTAACAATAATGGTTTAAAAAGGTAAAAGAAGACCCCGCTTTAAAATGTGCACGTTTTTGTCTCCATTCAAGAAGTGAATGCTGTGGTTTCTATTGAGAAAAGTTTAAACCCCACGAAGGTAATTTACTTTTCAGCTACAACAGAAAGTGGGTTTAACATCTGAAAAACTCAAAACTGCTGTTTGAATGCCGACGTTTTTGTCCTGTGCATTCATTGGTCTCTACGTTTCAAACCTTAACAAAACATAATTTGTATTCATAGTAGGTTTTATAGCTCAAGGTAGATTATGATTATGACAAATGAGCTACTTTTATGACACAATTTAAACTAATTACTAAAAAACTTAAGTGCCAATTTGAAAAGTTTGCTAATAATGTTTCAGTTTTAAAAAGTTATTACTGTAGTTGGTATGTTGAGTCAAGGCCTCACTAGATAAGGAAGGCCACGCTGCAGCGCGGGTAGCTCAACACTACGTCACAGTGGTGGATAGTTGTACTGCCCTGCTAAGCACAGTTGTGGTAACTGACATCAGAGTAAAATTGAGAAAATAAGGGAAGTATATTTAAAACTATGCCCTACAGTCAAAAATTGACTTTAAAACATTTTTTTGGTCTCATCTTATGTATTTTTTAACGCTAAATCTTTTTCCAAAATTATTTTCAACATTAAAACATTCTAAATACTTAAGAAATTAGATAATGCTTTTGTTCTTATCAATTACAATCAAATATGCTTGGCCATATAGTGGCAACTTAATTTTCCTAAGCCAATATGTGGTATCTCTGCAGATGCCACGAACTGGTCTAGCAAAATCATGGTTATTGTTTCAAATGCAACAAAATATAAGGTTCCCAAAATAAATAAAATTTCTGGATTGAAATATTTTTGATACTATGATTCTGTTTTGGCAACAAGTTGTTGAATTGTTATTCTGGGAGTTGGAGAGGATACTGGTATTTAAATATATATGAATTATACCATTAGTGAGTCGGTGGCTCAGTCGGTAGCGTCGCGGACTTTGGGCCCAGGGCAGCGATGCCGTGGGTTCGGATCCTGGTCACTGCCGATAACATTTTATCAGTACAGTTCACCTTTGTACTGTACCGGCTCACTCCTTGCTTTGCTGTAAACGATCCACGCACGGGCGCTTAGTCTATGTGGACGGGCAAATGCAAGGTTAAAAGAGGCCGCCAACCTCTTTAAAAAAAAAAAAAAAAAAAAAAAAAAAGTGATGTTATTATAATTGTTATATGATTAATTAATCTTCCCCCTTAAATTGTTCAACTACTTACTAAAAGTTTTCTCAAATAAGTTAGAAAATTAAAATATAAAAAAATATTTGTATTTATTATTAATTATTATATTTAAGCAGGTGTTCTACCACTGAATCTAGTATCGCAACTATCACAACGTTATCGGTAACTTATCACAAAAGTCGATAACTTATGCATTATGAATTTACCTATTCAAGTAATTCAATACTGTATTTATAATAGAAGCACACGACACTACATATATGTATGTTAATTCATGTAGGTAACTGGTATAAAACACACATGGTTTTATGTACATAACTGGTATAAAATTATAAACAATTGTATTATATTTTCCAAAAAATGCTTTATAAGAAGAACTAATTAACTACCATGTTTTAACTGTACAATAATGATAAACATATTTTTTTTATTTTAATACTTTTCCAATTACTTCATTTTATTTTCAAACAAAAGATTTAAAGCATTATAAGCTGTTATATAAACATGAATGATAAAACATATTTAGCTCGTATATATAATCCAAATTAAATGCAGGCAACTTAAAAAAATTGCCAAAACAGGGATAAAACCCATTAATTAAGATTAGGACACCTCATATGTAATCAAACATAAATAATCAAACCAATTAAACAATAATTTCAACATTGTTGAAACTTGTTTTTTAAGAACTACACAAACTATTATCTAATACAATTTAAAAATTGTAAAACTTTTATTTTAAAATTGTTGAAACTTGTTTTTTAAGAACTAGGCCTACACAAACAACTGTTAAATACTTTTGTAAACAATTTAAATATTGTTTAGAAAATGGTTTTAAAATTCTTTATAACAAAACTAAGAATAAAACAATTTTTAAATTGTTTTAAAATAGTTACAACTCGTATTAAAACTTATTTTGTATACTGCATAAAACTGTTTGTTAAACAATTTTAAGATAGTTCCAATCTTATATTAAAATTGTTGTGTAATATGAAGTTTAAATCAAAATGCTTTTTAATGGCTGTAAAACAATTATTGTAATACAGCTTTTGACAATTTTTTAAACAATTTTTATGGTCATTGGGGATCAACAATCGATGTTCTGTCAATCTTGTTTTGGGGAACTCACCCTTTCCTCCCATCAGGTTTTGGTGAGACAACATTTTCCTTAGACATATCTTGAATAATCCTATCATTGGTTTTGTTATAGCCCAAGGTTGTAAAAAAATATGTTACCAACGTTTTGAGACGTTTTTGCTATGAGTAATTTCCATAAGTAGGTACATCTTCATTAAGATCATCAGATTGACCTGTTAAAATCTCAATTTCATTTATCAATCCTACATTATCGGAATCAGAAACCCCTTCACTCAAGTCATAATTTATTTTATCAGATTGGCCTGTAAAAACTTAACTTACAGCTTCATTTATTAGGCTTACATTATTGGCAGAATATATGACCTCTTATAAAGAAAGGTCCATCATTTAATAGGTCCACAAGAAACTCTGTTAAAATGTTGCCGTCAAAAATATACTATTATCAATATCACCAAGTGGAATGTCAATATAAAGGAAATTAAATTCATTATTTGATAATAATAGGTCACCTCAATTCAAAGAGACAAAAGCTTTGTTCCAACAACACGGCACTTATAGGAATACTGGGCCAATAATGGGGATGATGCTAAACTAAATTGTCGTAACTGATGGATTGCTAAAGCATTTTGTGGTAACATATCATTCCTAAGACAAATTGTAGTATCTGTCGTTGGATACAACTTAAATATCCTAGTAAAAGTAAGTTACAACAACTGCTCTTAGTAAAACACTCCTAAACTGCAGATACGGCAAATAAAATAAGCATTTTATAAATAAATACAACAACATATACGGCATTTAAGGCTATTTATATGATCCTAAGTATGTGTAGAATCACATGGTAACCATATCTCATTTTCCCCAAAAATGTCAGTTACCACAACTGTGCTTAGCAGGGCAGTGTACTTAGGTTGCCAAACGTAAACAGCCAGTTTATTTACCTAAAACATATGGGATATGGCAATACGTATCAACAAGTGTGACAATTAAGTGTTAATGTGTGGATCCTGCAAAAACTCACTGCAGCAGGCTTGTTAAAAACTACAACAGGGTCAATTGACAGGTGATTTCCCTTTCAGGTATATTACGTTACTAGTCCTGAAAATAGGCAATTACCGGACGCGTGTAGTCGTTGCCGTACGAGACAAAGCCGAATGCGGGATTACCATACGAGTCCAGTAAACATATTGTGGACGAGTGGCGTGAACAACATATTGTGGACGACGCTAAAAACAAACAAAAAAATATTAATTTGTAAACCGTTTTGTAGAGCTTAAAAAAATAAATTTAGTATATTGAAGCGCTGTTGTACGCCTAACGGTCACAGAGAAAATTCAAAGATAGTGAAATTTAAAATTCCCATGTTATTCTTATAGAGAAAATTAAAACTGTTGTAGTTTACTTGTTTATGGATATATTATGTTGAAAAAATTTGGTAAATTTATTTATTTCATCTTATACTATTGACATATGGTCAAGAAACATTTTTTACCTTCCCCGTAGGAGCAAACTTAAGCACTCGTTAAATCTAATGTCATTTAAATTGGGAATAAATATGTCATGTTTATGGAAATATTTTTGTAAAAATGTAATCAGACAAGTTGAAATTCGCTTAGTCTGCAGGTTTGCTGCGGCAGGGGTATATTTTTTATAAACGTTAACTGCTTTAACACACTATATTTGAGATGTTGAAATGAAAAATGGTAACGTTAAGAAAGTTCTCACTAATTATTTTAGTTTTATATTGCTGTTTTACCTTATAAACTCATTCCAGGTCCTCAGTTAACAATAAAGGCTCCTTCCCTGTGAAGCGTGGTACAAACTCTTTTCATCCCAACATTCCCAACACACAAAAATAATAGTACGATATTATAATAATAAACAATGATTACCAAAGAAGTGTTCTAGATCATTCCACACATTTTACTATTTGAATATATTTATAGAGAAAGAAGGTATAAATAAAGACGTTAACACGTCCAGTTATAAACTTTCTGCTTGAAAGGAACTAAACTTTCAGTTGTAAAATTGAGTTTTCTGCCATTGGACTAAAGAGTTGTTTCGAAGAAAGTTTATCTGAGACAAATTGTTGGCAAAAAAAATAAAGTATTTATATTCAAAAGGTATCTACGTATACTGAAATTATATTTATATTTGTATTATATTTACTAATATTATAAATGTGAAAGTATGGATATTTGTGTGTAACTCTGAAATTCCATCTCGTGAAAACAACTGGACCGATTAAGCTGACATTTTGCAGAGAGGTACTTAATATAATACAGTAACTAAAATGTTACCTACTTTCGTATGGTCGCAATTGCAAAGTAAAGTATTGAAATATTACAATGTACTGGTATTCAAAATTATTAGTGATGTAGATCAGTAATCAAAACCAACAGAAGGAAATGTTGTGAGTGATTACCCTTATAGTTTGTTGAATGTTGGATTTTTGTATTATGTAAATGCATCATAAATTGATACTGAAGTAGTTTAATATCTAAATGCCCCTGTCACAGAAAGCTTAAAGACTAAGAAAATTTCTATTTTCCTGATTGGACTTTTAATCAAATATTTCTTAAAAAACTACATCTTTATTCCCTATTTAAATAGCATTAGTATTAATGAGTAGGTTTGATGCTCCAAGGAAGGCAATGAAGTGCTTTTTATGTGAAATGTTCAGGGCTTAGTATAAAATAAAATAATAGATTTACCAAATTTGGGCACGATAAATCCATAAGCAAACAAAGTACAACAGTTTACTTATTCTGCCTAAAATTAACATACACATTTTAAATTTGCAGTTTCGATTTAATTTTCCCAATGCTATAAAACATACAACAATGCTTCAGTATGCTAAATTATGTCTTTTAAGCTCCACAAAATAGTATAGAAAGAAATCACAAGATTGAATTTGTTGTGGGTAACAGTAATGGAATACCCCATTTTACACCATCTAGTTTTCGCTGAAATTCGGTTTACCTAATGGCCTTAAAAATTATATGTCACTTGATGGGGCTTTCTGTTTAAACATGTTGAGTTGCTCCCAAATATCCCATTTTGGAGTTTCGGGCAAAAGTACCATACCGATCATGAAGTATCTTTTTGTTTCTCGTTGCGGTAATTCTGAGAAAGTTTTCTTGGAAACCCCTTTTAAGTTAATGCTGGATATTGATTTCTATGATATTTTTAAGATGGCCTTTAAAATAATGTGTCATTTAATGAGGCTTTACTTTTAAACCTTTTAAGCTGCCCCCAAAATATCAATGTTGGGGTTTAAGAAAAAAGTTTCCTGGCGTAACCTGTTAAAATGTAACAGGAGGTGTCCATACTTTTGCCCAACCCTGTATGGATAAAAAAAACGAATAAATAAATATATTCGCCTAGCTGCGATACCCGTGCTTCACAATGTTCCGTTGGCGCTTTATCAACATTTCGGACATATATTTATGAGCTAAAGAAAATAATCATATTCTATATGTGATGTATGAAACTATTATGTAATGAAAATTATGTATGAACATTGTGAAACACGAGGTTTATATTAATTCGACAAAAAAGTAATTATAAGAATAACTTAGAAACATCGCAAGCCGAAAGAGCAGAGCCGCAGAGCCCTAGGAGTGTATTAAAATAAAATTTGCCAATGTCCTTTAAGCCCGTGGTATATTGGCTCTATTCATGTAAATAATTTCTCAATTGGTCAAGCAGGCACGTTATTGGCATACTCCAAACTTTCACATCTATAATATCAGTTCCCTCCATCTAAGCCTTTGACTTGATTAGTAATACACTAAGTATTAACGGACTACTCTTGTTCTCAGATATTATTTTTTTGGGAATACAAACATACAAACACAATAAATTTGTATAACATTTTGAGAAAAGACACTCAATAAGTTTATAAATAATAAATACGCTTAAAAATAAAACACCCTAATGTGCGAATATCACCAATTGTTTATTCAGTTAAAAACATAAACATAACTGTAAACAATCCTACTTTCACAGTTCTCATTGTGTATAAAAACATTGTGTTTCTGCTTAGTTAAAATTGGCCGTTGTCATAAATTCAAATACAAATATTGATAAAACTAATTATTATAATATCTATACAATCTTAGAAATATATCAAGCGGTGGATGACACGGAAGTAGAGTCTACTGAGTCTAGACTCTTTCTTTTCATCAAGCTCACACAACTCAATAGCAAGTGTGTCCAGGGATTGGTAAGCAAGTAAATGTGCTCTTTCCGCTTGAGTATGCCCGACCATTTAGCATATGTATTACACTGTTATATCAAATCTATGAATTTTAATTGACAATAGAAAGTTGATATATGTTATAATGTAGTATGTCTGTTACACTTTAAAGTTCCTACGTTTCACTAGTAACTGTTACTGATTTAAAAAATTTCAATTTAATTAGGTAAATCAGACTAAAATACTGTTTGTAGAGAGAATCAAATTACGTAAACAGCTATGTATTGTATTTTCGAATATATTTCAAAGCTAGGTAAGTGTTTATATTGAAAACAACAGAGAACTGGCAGCAGTATTGGCGGCTGTGACGAAAACTGCCGGGCCGCCGAGAAGCGCCTTATTGAAAATGTATTGAACGCTTCTATTGGTTCTTGAGTAGGATAGTTAAAATATTTCGGATAACCTTTTTAGTGAATTTGAAAGAGGATTTTAACCTGTACAATTTGTATTAACAGTTTTCCTTACAACAGAATACATGCTAATCTATACCTATATCTATCTATCTATCCTTATACATAATACGAGAAGGCGATTTCTACGAAACACTACTCCTCCGTTAATAATGAACGGATTTTTACAAACGACGTGTTAAAATAAAGTATTTTTTGTGTAGACGCCCCCTTTCATTAATTCCTGTAATAAAAGTCCTCGGACTTTGCCCCACAGGCCATCGAAATCCCAATGTATTTCTTAATGAAGAAAAGATTTTGTTTACATAAACAGACGAATAATTTGTATTAATTGCAGCTGTTTATATTAAACACGTGATACACACAACAGCGTTCGTTTTTTAGAGTGAGTTCGTTTTCAGTTTCGATAACTGGAGTGGAGTGATTGATTACATTATCTTGGAGTTGACTCTTTTACATAGGAAATTATGACTGTTAGGGTTATTCGTTTTGAAATAACACCGTTCCAAAAAGCTTCCAAAACTATAGGTCGGCCGCTTAGAAAACGACCTCCTCCAGCATTGGTTTAGCGAGCCGTATTAATAAAAAGAAGGATATGCTCAAAAGGAAAAGGTATGAAGCAAAAGCATTTGCTTCTAGTAAAAGGTAAAAGTAAAAGCATATCCTTCAAACCGTATTAATAATGATTACCTTTTACTTCCAAGCAAATCCTTCTGCTCGGAAGTAAATGGTTCTTTAGGAACATCACATGTTACACGTCTGATCCTGTCTATTTTTGTCTACTGATACCCCTCGAAGGCTTAACTGTGCCAACTCCGTGTAATGGTTTTGCATCTGGCTTTGAATTTAATCATAACAAACTAAATTATAAAATCTTAAATTAAAATTCATTTTTATAGCCCCAGGATTGCGTAATATGACATATAATGGTTAAAACATACCTCGTCAGACAATCCTTAATATGTAGTGTAATATGTAGTGTTATAAAATCTAGAGTGTGTGGGCCGGAATTTTACCCCCAGAATCTTAACCCCTTTCTAGACATAGAATTTGGTTGATGATAATAGATAGTTGAGTACATAATAAATTTTTATAGAAATCATCATAAATGCTTTGTAGATAGCATGCAGTACTGTATAACCACAGAAACCCTCGCCGCAGCTGCAGACTAAATAAATTTCCTTTTCTGGCTGGATATCTTCTAAAATATTCCCTAACAATTGTCAGATTTATTTCCTATTTAAATAATATTAATTTTAATGAGTACCTAGGTTTGCTGATTCAAGGAAGGTGTTGAGGTGTGTTCTTATTGAAATTTTGATAGCTTAGTAGGAGGTAAACAAAATACTCCCGCCACAGCAAACCTGCAGACTAAGTAAATAATTTCCATTTGCTTGATTGGATGTACACTAAAATGTCTCCAATATCATATTCATTCCCTATTTATATAGCTTTAGTTTAACTGAGTACTTAGGTTTACTGCTACAGGGAGGGTAAAAAGGTGTGTTTTTTTTTGTAAAATGTAATAGTTTAGTGTGAAATGAATGCACATTTGATCAAAAAAGGCTCATAAACAAGAAAACTACAACAGTTTAAAAATTTCTCCATAAAAATAACAAGGAAATTTTAAATTTACAGTTTTTTTTTTATTTTCTCCGTAGCCATTAGGCGCATAATATCGCTTCGATATACTAAATTAATAGTTTTTTTAAACTCTACAAAATGGCTTGGAAAGAAGTTGCTAAATTCTATGTTTTTAGGGTAAAAAATGTTAAAATCCAATTACCCCATAAAACCGCCCATAAACCCCCGTTTCCATATCCTATTATGCTGATTCGCGAATCCCTTAGAATAAACGTAGGTTTAAAGTTTAAACGTTTGCAACAAATTTAATCAAAGTCGGATCACCTTTGCTCGAGTTATCGTGCTAACGGGCACACATATATATGAATTTGAACGGAGGAGGTTTTTGGCCTCTGGGAACCTGAAAACGGAAAAGTAAATGGGTCATGGATCTAGGTCTTACCATGAGACCTACGGAATAGCCTTTTCCCTATTTAGGAAATTCGCTAAAATTTAGCACCACACTGTAAAACCACCACACACCTTTTACTTAAACGTATAATCTGCTACTGATCAGATGCATCATTTTTGAAGGATTTACTTCAAAGAAAAAGTAAATGGTCAGTTTTATTAATAACCATTTACTTAAGTCATGAGCAAAACCTCAACTTTCTATGGATTACCTTTTCCTTATAAAGTAAAAGGTTTTGCTTGAGTTTTTATTAATACAGATAGAAGGATTTCCTCGAATTTTCGCAAGTAAAAGGTTTACCTCTTCTTTTAGGTCGTTTTCTAAGCGGCCGAACAATACATATAATATTCCCATGTTGTTTTGTGGAGAGTGTATAAGTAGAATGTTGCAATATGTTTGTTTAGGAAATATGTTGATAACATTATTTTGTTCATACTAAGATATCATTGTAATCTTTGCTAATACTGTAAATAAGAAATAAATCTGACACGTAGGCCTACTCGTCTTATAAAATGCAATTTTGTAAAAATCCACTCAGCAAATTGGAAATTTGATAGGTTGTAGGTTTGCTTGGACAAGGGGTATTTTCATAGTAAGTTTGTTGAAAAAACACAATATTTTTTGTAGCAAATACGGATACATGATACATTAGGAGTATCATAAGGTTAATATAATATGAATTGGTTCAAGTGTAAATATATTTTAAATATATCTGGATACATTTAAACTAATGTAATTGGAAGTTAGTTTACGAATTTTGGATATTTATAGAGATGCGCTGTGGATGCGATACTCCCGGGGTCCGCACTAGTATATTTATTTAATACGCAAGCAGGTTTTTTGTGACAATTACTCCTCCAAAACTAATGAACCAATTTACATGTTTTGGTGTCATTGGAAAGAGTGTAACGTGAAGTTGTGCAGGAAACTTTCTTTTTAGGGAAATAATTAGAGAGTGAGGCCCTGGGGCCCTTTAAATCTTCGTATTTCTCCATAAGATAAATTCCAGCTGTTGTCAGAAATTAAAAGTGAAAAGAAGAACATGTATTAATTGTAAACAGTCAATAAGTTCGCTAGTTTAACAGTTTGCTACAAACATTACTGACTTGGTTTAAATGAAATATTTACTATTTGAATTTGGGTTGGCGTAAATATTACAATGGAAAAAAGTAAAAGAGCCTGGATAATTTGATATACTAAATACCCCCGCCGCGGCAAACCTGCAGACTAAGCGAATTTCCATTTGCCTGATTGGATTTACACTCAAATGTCTCCTTAAAATTATCACATTTATTCCCTATTTAAATATAATTAGTTTAACGAGTACTTAGCTTTGCTGCAATAGGGAGGATAAATTTTTTTTTGTTGTAAAATGGTGTTACTTAGTAAGAAATTAATGTATTTTCCAAATTTGATCAAAATATGTTCATAAACAAGTAAACTACTATAACAGTTGACTTATTCTCCATAAGAATAACATGGGAATTTTAAATGTACAATTTTTGCGCATAGTAACGCATCAGTATACTAAATTATTTGTTTTTTAAGCTCTAAAAATAGTTTGGAAAGAAAGATTTGTGTTTTTAGGGTCGAAAACGGGAAAACCCAATTTTTACCCCATAAAACCCCCCATAAACCCCCGTTCTCATAGTTCGATAGTAGTGGCAATATGATGGTATGACCTCACTTTAGACACGTTTTCCCCATAAGAATAACATGGTGAGCTTTTTTTAGCCACTAATTCCAAATATCCTGCTCTCGACCTATACAAGCCTATATAAATGTTCAATACCATTGTACAACTTCATTACTATTTCAAATCCACATGCATTCACATGTATATTCTAAAAATCATCAACTTGACAGTGCGAGGTTTGTACGCGAACTCGGGCGCGCTCCCTTGGACATCCTTAGTGGAAATCCACGAGTTCTGGCTACTTGGGAATCCAAGCTATTTGACATACAATAAATCACCCTTCCTCCTAATTACCTTTTCTATCAAATACATGTCTTTATACTTGGTCTTTAACAACTCCTCTGTATAGAAGCCTCCCCTATAGAAGCCTCCCCTGATTATATTACCATTTTTATTACCAATAAATCACCCTTCCTCCTAATTACCTTTTCTATCAAATACATGTCTTTATACTTGATCTTTAACAACTCCTCTGCATAGAAGCCTCCCCTGATTATATTACCATTTTCATCTTTCAAGATATAAGTCACAGGCTTTGTATTCTTTACTTCTGCTATTGTAAATAGTTCCCCTGTCCAATTCGGAGTATAACCTTTACTAAAAACATGTTTATACTTGGAAATCCTCACACTATCACCTACCTTATATCTTGGCTTTTTAACTTGCACTACTTTAGAAGTCAACCTCTCATGCACATATTTACTGTTCTTAATACTCACTTGGTTAGGCTTCATTCCTATAGATCTATGCACCTTATTATTATATTTTCGAATTAACTTTGGAAGTAAATCCAACCATTTATAACTTCCCTGAGCACTAAATTCCCTATATACAACCAATTTTTTTAAGTTCTCTGAAACCTCTCCACAGTTGCAGCCTTAGTTTTAGAAAAAGTGTGATAGTGATTAATATTTAATATTTTCATTAGTTTGCTAAAATATTGATAAAAAAATTGTTTTCCATTGTTGGATTGAATGTTTTTAACACCCTTTGGTAGAATGGTTTTAATGGCTTCTGTAACCATTCTCCCAACCAACCCTGTCTTATTCTTTAGTGGAGCAGCATAAGCTTTTTTAGAAAATGTATCTATTAAAGTTAAAATATATTTATTGCCAGAATTCTCTCTAGCATAGTTTTGCATATCAATTAAATCTATTTGTATGGTTTCGTTTATACCCAATACTTTCAAAGACCTTCTAATGAAATTCTTTCTTGCAGGTTTATGAAGTTCGTATACAATTTCATTCATTTTTTATAACATCACTCTTTCCTTTAACTCTAAATACATCTCCATTAGCCCCAATCAATAGATTATCTTCCATTCTTTTAAATACATAGTTTTCTGGTATATATGGTCTATTATCTATATACTTAAATCCACTTAAAGATGTGGGGTCAGCAACTAATAAATCAGGATTGTATTCCATCAAATTAAATTGTTTTTCTCCATATACAAACAGAAAATGAAATGTACTTTTCCATATCCTTGGCTATGCAATTTAATTTACGATTAAACTTTGCAAACTTTCCCAAGTGTTGCATTATTAAATGGCCATCATAATTTTTTAGGTTATGGAAGAATACTGGGATTTTCTTCGTTACTTTATAGTTTAAACTAGTTGTTTCCAGTTAATAATATTTACTATATTTAAATATCGTTAAAAATTGTTAATAACCTTATAACTTATCAATACCAAAAAAAGGAAGAACTTTTAAGAGTTTAACTTTTAGTTAACCATAAATAAAAATCTTAAGCTCAATACTGTTTTAATAAAGGTTCTAACAGAGTATGTTTAGAATACTGACTGACAGACCAGTTAAAATGTTCATATTACTTTTAAAATGTTAAATAAGAAACTCTTCCCATAATATGTTTCTTGTAAACAATCTAACGTCTTTAGCCAGATTACCTTGGTTTCGTTGTTCTTTAACCATTATTTTTAGATCATTAAAAGCGCCACATCTTGACATTGCTACGTACAATGCCCCATGCTGAAAGCAGGGCTCTGGCAGATAAAGACCAACTTTTCAAGTGTCTCTCCTTGAATTTTGTAATAGTTATGGCAAAAGCGATTCGACATGGGAAATGTCGACGTTTGAATTTTAGAGGAAAATTTCTTTCTGATGGTTCTAAGCTCAATTGGGGCAGTAACACTCGTTTTCCAGCTGAACTTCCAGTAATAATTTCAAGACTTAGGACTTAATCATTCATCTCTTTCACCTTTAATCTGGTTCTATTAATCAGTCCTGTTTGTGGATTTAAATTTCTAAGTAAAATTACAATTACACATTTTTTTTGCATAACTTGTGAGGAGGTAAACCTCTGGTGCTAAATTGTGAAGAAATTCATCGGCACATGTAACTGGTCTCCCTCTTCTTGAATCAAAGTGTCAACTGAGTAGTAAACTCGGCTGTCATCATTTAGTTGCTTAACTATTTTATTATTTATTTCGTCACAAAATTCATTCTTTGGTGAAAGTATTGCATGATTTTTTTGTCCTTTTTAAAGCATCTTCAGAGAATTCTTAACTGAAGATTGTAAATAATATTTTAATTAACAATACATTAGGGCGGAAGACGTATCTCCAAAGATACCACCAAGCACCGGAGACTCACCAAGACACCAAGATCATTATGGTAGCTCTCTTGGCCATTCCCTATTCATAAAAAGATATTTAGCAAAATATTGATTCTCTTGGATTGGCTCTCATGTTTTTTGCAAGTAAAATCTTTTTAAACATTAGCCATAAAGGTGATCTAATTATTGAATTTTCTACTATTGCACATCGACTCGCGCCAGGTACTATGGGAGCACATTGCCAAAAATCACCTACCAAAACAATCACCTTTCCACCAAAAGGCTTTTCTTGGTCTTCTCTTCTGCCAATATCTCGCAGTAATCTTTCTACAGACGATAAAGCTTACTTATTAGACATATGAGCTTCATCCCCTAAAATGTTTTTTTTACAATTCCTGATATAAATCTCCCTAACACTCTGAATGAAACTGCACAAATAAACAATCCTATATCATCAGCCATCCTTGTATTGGAAAGTAAACTGATAAATAAACAGAGAAAGTGAATATTTAAATGACATAAGAGAATGGGGTTATTTTTATAAAGACAGATGTTTTTTTTAAAGAAACGAATCATATGTTTGATAAACTTAACTAAATTTTAACCTATATTTAAAAATACATGGAAACTTTAAAGTCTAATGGGGCGAAGCACATTAAACGTGATTAAAGCGTGACAAAAATTATTCCATGACTTCTGCAGATAATTCCCTTTAATTTGACACATCAATCATCAAAATCGGTTAATAAATAAAAGAGTTTTGCTGTGCACAAGAAATTCCTTACGGAATTAGTATAATAGATTACAATCATTGCGGGCAGCTCCACGGTATTGGCCAGATGAATGACAGTGATCTCTCACCCTATCAAAATATAGGGGCTTTTCACAAATGTGACAATGTGTTGAGTTTTGGAAAGATGCCTCTTGCTCTGGAGTCATTACAAGGGGAATATATATCGACATTTGACTTTTAATAAAATCATAAGTCTCAAATAACCTTTCAAAAAACACATCCATAACATTTTCACCACTATATAACTCTTCAGCAATAATCTTAGAATCTCTCACTACAAGAAATGCAAATCCAGATGGAGTATGTATATTAGAGTTTATAAAACATTCAAAATCTGCATAAATCACAAATGGGCCTTTAAGTTGATATTTATAATTTGTAAATTGTAATGTATGTTGTTTAGACATTTCAACTCGTTGGGCATCAAAGTTTTTACAATATATTATATGACGTTCTAATTTATCATTGGTGTAAAAATGTTGCAAACACAACTTGCAAAAATGCTTCTTATACATATGTTTTGTAGAGTGGAACATTAACTTATTAAAATCACGAATTAAACAATAATGTGATTTACGACCTTCTTGTAATAATAATAAATCTATGTGAGTATTACTATTTAGTTTGGTTGTTCTTAATGGATATACACATTTCTGGTCTTCAACTTCAAATACATTGACACTTATATTATTCTGTCTTTCAAATTTATCTATATCAGATATTTCTACGGGATATTTTATATTTGTCATATTTAACTGACCTACGTAGGGTACATAATTGGAGACCCTTTCGGCATTTTTAGCATTCCTTGGATGCAAAGCTGCTAAAATTTACCAAAGAAAGCATTTATTATCAAAATTCTTTACATTTAAAACTGCTTTTGTCAATTTAATGATTTTTGGTGTGGGGATATATGACTTTGGAGTTAGGGGCTTATACTTATAAACATGCAGCTGCCAATATTTAGTATGATCATATATCCATCCACTACCTTGGGCTTGGTATTTGTGTATGGAAGCATCAATCTTTAAAAGTGCATTTTCAATTTGAGGTTTTAAATCTCTCTTCTCAATGGTTAGGATAGTGAAGCTTCTAAAATCTGCAATACATTCTTTTTCATTAACTAATTTTCCATTTTGATCCATTGAATATTTTATAAATTGGATTCTCCTAACTAAAGTCCATTTTATTGGCAGAGGACAAGACTGAAGAGTATTTTTAAGTTTAGTTTTAATCGATTCACCAACAAATTTAATCATTGTATATGGACATTTGTTGCAAGAATTTACATGTCTTTTAAAATGACCAACAACATTTCTTTTACAGAAACTACAAGTCTTGTGAGTTTGTAATATATGAGATTTTAGAGCTATGTTACTATCACAGATTAAATTACAAACTTTGCACAGTTTTACCTTCATTTTATGTATCAACTTGTAGTGGCGAATCAGATTGCTTTTTTTGGAGAGCGATGCGGAGCAATGATGATATGTAGTCTTCAATTTACATGTGTAACTAAAAACCTAGGTTGGCATCATCTATATAGTAGAAATTACATTTTGACAATTTCAATTAATGAGAAATAATAATTTAAATCAGAATTCTAAATTTAAATATATGTTTTAATATTCAAAACAATTGTATACAATAAGATTTGACAATTGCAATTTTCAAAATCAACACTAAATCTTAAAAGTTAAATTTGTTAAATAAAAAATACTTTTTAGCAATTCAGAATGTTGAGTCTACATTTATACAGTGTGTGTGCTATAGGAAAGACTACATATGTTATCTATGTTACCTCAGTGAGTGAAATTTGGCTAAGTTTTTAAAAATCAGGACTTGGTACATTTTTTTACAAGTGCCTTAATGAGTTAAATTTGCCTGTTATGAAAAAATAAGGACTTAGTAAATTTTTGTATAGTAGAAGTTATACAAAAATGACAAAGTGTAATTGGAGAAAAATAATCTAAGAAAAACCTTGTAAAATTATTCTAAGTTCAAAAATAAGGACTTTAATGTTTAAGTTTCACTACCATAGTAACTGTTGAGAAATACTCTTTAGTAGAAATTACATTTTGACAATTTCAATAATTGAGAAATAATAATTTAAATCAGAATTCTAAATTTAAATATAGGCCTATGTTTTAATATTCAAAACAATTTTATACAATAAGATTTGACAATTGCAATTTTCAAAATCAAAACTAAATCTTAAAAGTTAAATTTGTTATATAAAAAAATACTTTTTAGCAATTCAGAATGTTGAGTCTACATTTATACAGTGTGTGTGCTATAGGAAAGACTAACTATGTTATCTATGTTACCTCAGTGAGTGAAATTTGGCTAAGTTTTTAAAAATCAGGACTTAGTACATTTTTTTTACAAGTGCCTTAATGAGTGAAATTTGGCTGTTTTTAAAAATCAGGACTTAGTAGGTTTTTGTATAGTAGAAGTCACATGAAAAACGACAAAGTGTAATTGGAGAAAAATAATCTAAGTTTTAAAGAAAAACCTTGTAAAGCTTTTCTAAGTTCAAAATTGGGACTTTAATGTTTAAGTTTCACCGTCACAATTATATTGAGAAATACGCTAAGTTTCAAATAATAAATACACAGACAGACCAGTCACCTAACTAAGTGTCATTTCCGCACGAGCAAGCGGGGAAGTGTTGAGACCATTGCAATTAATTATGCAGACAGCTCAATCCCAGACATTCTAATCGATGTCGGGACAGGGGCGTGGCGACGGATGTCTAGACAGGTCCACGGTGCCGACGCCTTCCACCAGCCCAGCCCGCATATGCAAAAAAACTTACCAGAGAGGAGAGCAGATCAAGATGGCTGCGCTGGCTGCGATGGAAGGGGACTGACTGAAGGAACTGGGTTTCCCCACCTTTTATACAATACCCGATGGCTGAATTCTCTACAATTCGTTAAATAATTTTTACAATTGCAGTGTAATTGTTAAATTTATTTTAACAATTTCTGGCGAAAGTAAAAATATGAAAATAAAAATCCAATTTGACACCTGTCACCTGTCGTCACATCAATCACGTCAATGTGTCTGGCGCCAGGGACTTGTCTAGACATCTGTCGCCATGCCCCCCTCCCATTTTCTCATTCACTCTCTCTCTCTCTCTCTCACTCCCGCGCCACGTTCTCTCTCTCTTTCAATACCCCCCCCCCCTCACAACATTGAATAGAACTCCTGAGACTGGTCTGTCTGTATAATTAATTGCAATGGTCTCAACACGTCCTCGCTTGCTTGTTTGGGTTCAACGAACCTTGGCGGAGGTGCCCGAAGTCGCCTTGATGTGTTGTCATTGTCACTGCTGATGGCGAGAAGACCGGTCGCGCTCAAGGCCAGGAGCGTGCCCGAGTTCGCGTACAAACCTCGCACTGTCAAGTTGATGATTTTGAGAATATACATGTGAATGCATGTGGATTTGAAATAGTAATGAAGTTATACAATGGTATTGAACATTTATATAGGCTTGTATAGGTCGAGAGCAGGATTTTTGGAATTAGTGGCTAAAAAAAGCTCACCATGTTATTCTTATGGGGAAAACGTGCCTAAAATGAGATTATACCATCATATTGCCACTACTTTCGATCATTCTGGTTCGCGAATTTGTTCGAATAAATGTATGTTTACACGTTTGTACCAAATTTCATCAAAACCGGATCATTTTTGCTCGAGTTATCGTGCTAACGGACTCACACACTCACACATATATATATATGAATTTGAACGGATGGTGTTTTTGGCCTCTAGGGGCCTCAAAACAAAAAAGTAAATCGGTCCCGGGTCCAGGTCTTACCATAGGTACTACGGTAATAGCTTATTCCCTATATGGGAAATTCGCTAAAAGAAAACTGAATTAACACTGTGCTGCATTTCTTAGTAATCGTTGAAAGAGCCGAATTGCAAACCATGGAAACATAGAAAATTCATAGAACACCACCAAGGAAAAGAAATAGAAATAATGTTTTTTTTATTTATAATCGTTATTATGGACAATTTAATGCGGCGATAAACGTAAGGCTATTTGTAGAAAACACTAAAAAACAAGATCAGCTTTTGAAAAATGATTAGATATGTAGAAGTAATGTTGATTATATCGATCTGTTATGTACATCTTGAGTATTTCCATAATCTTTAAGTCGAATCTTTTAAAGTCATCAGAAATGATGACTGTTATTCGTTTTAAAATAACGCCTGTAATTCTTGGCAATTGCTTGAATTTGTACACTAGTTATAAGTTAAAATATGTCAAAATAAATATGTTAAATTAGTCAAGAAAAGTAATTTTCGAAATTTGAGAGAAGGTTAAATTGACACTTTTTGCGATGAACTATATTTTTCTTCGTATTGCAACATTGTTAATCAAGCTAAATTAGATTATTTTGCCAATTCAAATAAGCAGTTGTTTGCTAAGTGAATGAATCAAATAGTCAAATACAATTGTGTTAGTTTACAGTACATTATGATTACAGTAGTGATGTGTCGAACTATTGACAGGACTGCAAGAATGAGCTACAACCGATTTAAAAAATCTATTAATAATTTCAATACATGTGATTGCTTACAATTAAGGTTAACAACAGTGTTTACAACAGCTGACTTTTACTCTCTAGGGACTAAAAAGCCTGTTTACTCCCCATGTAGCACAGATGGTTGGGCCAACGTTGGCCAACTGTGGGACAGTTGGTCGATGGTTGGTTGGAGCTTCCACAACCAACCAACCGTTGTCCAACTGTATATCTCGTAGTTGGGCCAACCAATATTTACAACTGTGGACCAACATTGGTTCATTGTTAATGAAATACATTAATATGCATTGCTGGGTATCATACATCAAGCCAACCGTTGTCCAACCGTTTTTCACTCCGTTGGACCAACAAAAGATACTTTTGTTGGACCAACAATGGTCCATAGTTGAGTTTACACGACTTTCATTCTCTGGGTCTAGCTTTCACAACATAATTATAATAAAATATCTGGTTTTACAATACCTTTATCAGTTCCAAAAGTTTCCAAAAGTTTTTGGAACTGATAAAGGTATTGTAAAACCAGATATTTTATATATTACAGTTCCGGCGCTACAACAATGAATTTTAATAATTTTAATAATGCAAATATTTTTTAAATTAATATTCTTTAACTTATTTGCAACAATTTAAGGGGAAAGAGTAATTAATCATATAACAGGCAATTATAATAGCATTAACAATCTAACGGTAATTAATTAATCATTCAAATACCAGTATCCTCTCTAACTCCAAAAAAAAAAAAAAAAACTACTTATGATGCCTTAACAGATTAACAGAATCATATTATACTGTGTAGTATCAAAAATGTTTGAAGTATTGCGACCATTGCAACTGTCGGCTACTCTTTCACCACTTGAAAACTCTCTATATCAGCAATCACAGATAGCTCAGTGGTAAAGTAAGAGGCTCATAAGTCGAAGGACCCGGGTTCGAGACCCGTCTGGGCCAAAAAAATTTTGTTCTAGTTTTTTTTCAAAATTTGTTTTTATGAACTATTTAATCAATTTACTCAACTAATAATTATGCTTTTCGTACTAAATCTTTATTATTTTGTGTGAAATAAAACGGTTGGACAATGGTTGGCTGGAAAACAGTTTAAAGAGGTGACATTTCTACCGTTGGCCAACTGTGTGGCTCCACAATTTACCAACGTTGGCCCAACCATTTGTGCTACATGGGTCCCTAGGGCGAAAAAGAACTACTTTAGGCCCGCAACACATATGTATTAAAAACTGCTGTTTTTGCTGCAGTATGACGAAATAGTATATTACCCTAATAGTCCTGAAAATAGGTGTTTACCGGACGAGTGTGGTCGTTCCATTTCGAGTGTGGATTACCATTCGAGTGCGGTAATAGCTATTTACATTACAAGTGTAGTAAGAGCGTTTTTACATCACGCAGGTGAATGTTGTGCAACGAGCGGAAGCGAGTTGCATAATTCACCTAAGAGATGTAAACATGCTCTTGCGCAACGTGTAACGCTCCTTTCACACTATACGTTTTCGCTCGTACGAGTGTTAATCGTGCGGGCAGACGGTCGTGGGTCTGTTGCTTTCACACTATACGATTTGTAATCGTACGAGTAATAAATCGAAACCGCCCACTCCACCAGTACAGAGTTCATTGATACTTCAGTGGAAAGTTTTGTGGAGTATGGATCGGGAGCAAATTATTGCTGCGCTAATTATTTACAGACGCAGGAAAAGAAATAAACGCGGTCGTCTGCACTGGGTACATCCCATAAATGTAAAACGTGAGGAAGTGGGTGTGTTTAATACATTATTCGAAGATTTGAGGAACGATGAAGCCAAGTTTTTTTTAACTATTTTCGTATGTCGAAAGAATCGTTCGACGAATTGCAAAATCTGGATTCAATGCGAAGCACACTTCTTCCCAGGCTTTTCTTGTAGCAATTCTATCTTTGTAAACGTATAATGTTTTGTCCCATAAAACAACTTTTGATTCAACAAGTGAAATTAAAACTTCAGGGTCTATTGCATCCATTTGAACTATATTAAGACAACTGAAACTAATTACAACAACTGAATAATACTATACAGTGCGCACAAGTAATTAAACTCAATAACCAATCAATTAAACTGAAAAAAGAAATAAAAAACTATATAGCAAAAACGCTGCGAATTGCACTCGGGGAGGGCTCCCGCACGACTAACAACCGTGTAGTGTGAAAAGGGCCATATGGTCACATGGTCCACTAGCAGTAGACACGACTATTACTCGTGCGGGAGTCGGATACCAACCGTGTGCACCTACGGTCGCTACGCGGGTGAAAATCGTACACGGTTTGTAATCGTATAATGTGAAAGGGGCCATAAGCTCCAATGCGATACAACAAATACGACTAATAACCGCACGAGCGAAAACGTATAGTGTGAAAGGAGCGTTACGTACAAGATTTTACCTGACCCGACAATATACATGGGTTTACGTTTAATATTTTTCATTGTCCATTTCACTCATCGTCTAACAGTAACGTTCTTTTACAAACAAAAGCTAGGTTAGGAAAATGAAAATACTTTAAAGCATAACAATAATATTCAAGCGCACAGCTGATTTCTAGCGTTGAACGTCGATGCCTCCATAGAGGTATATTTTTTTAAGTTAAGCACTCAATGTTATTTAAATGGGTTTCATTACATCACCGAGTGAGTTTTTTTCAACTTTACATCACTAAAGAAGTAAGGAAGTTGTATACATCACGCTTGGGATAGGGAAGTTTAACATGGCGGGTTAGGTAAACACATTTTGGACGAGTGACGTACGATATTTAACGCCATACTAAACATAACCTCTAAGAGAGGTTATTTTTATGTTTATAACCACTCATTGCCAAATATAATCAGCTGGTTGGTGTCCGGTAAAAACTCACTACAGTAAAGTTATGAAACGTGGCAAACAGCTGTTTTCTAGAATAAATCCTTGCTTGGGAAGTTCGTTAAAACATTGTAGTGTGGCATAAAATGTTAGAGAAGTAATATTTCTCATCTTGTCTTTACATCATCACCTGATCAAAGTAATTGTCTTGTTTATGTTTTGTATGTTTTGGTTTGGTGTAATTGTTAAAATGATGTATTAATTTTGTTCAGTATAAAAACGTTTTCCATAATATTTCTGGGCTATTTATTACATAAACTATTAGGTTATAAAAAGTATTGGGCCGAAGCTGCTAACCCATGTAGCACAGATGGTTGGGCCAACGTTGGTAAATTGTGGAGCCACACAGTTGGCCAACGGTAGAAATGTCACCTCTTTAAACTGTTTTCCAGCCAACCATTGTCCAACCGTTTTATTTCACACAAAATAATAAAGATTTAGTACGAAAAGCATAATTATTAGTTGAGTAAATTGATTAAATAGTTCATAAAAACAAATTTTGAAAAAAAACTAGAACAAAATTTTTTTGGCCCAGACGGGTCTCGAACCCGGGTCCTTCGACTTATGAGCCTCTTACTTAACCACTGAGCTATCTGTGATTGCTGATATAGAGAGTTTTCAAGTGGTGAAAGAGTAGCCGACAGTTGCAATGGTCGCAATACTTCAAACATTTTTGATACTACACAGTATAATATGATTCTGTTAATCTGTTAAGGCATCATAAGTAGTTTTTTTTTTGGAGTTAGAGAGGATACTGGTATTTGAATGATTAATTAATTACCGTTAGATTGTTAATGCTATTATAATTGCCTGTTATATGATTAATTACTCTTTCCCCTTAAATTGTTGCAAATAAGTTAAAGAATATTAATTTAAAAAATATTTGCATTATTAAAATTATTAAAATTCATTGTTGTAGCGCCGGAACTGTAATACAGGGTTATTACAAATGATGTTCCTGATTTTGATTATAAATATTACTGGGTTATTTTGTTTCAAGACTATTTTAGTTGGTACCATTGGAAAGAAAAACTCATAAAGTTTTATTTACATTGGTTTGGGTGCATATCAGCTGTTTGTCAAGTCAATTGTTGTAAGTGTTGTGTAATGGCTGAATTTAAAGGCGGGAAAGCTTTTTGCCAGTTGGAATATTACATTAACCAATCTGTTATTAGTGTGCAACGACACTTTAGAACCAGGTTTAACGATGATCCTCCTAGTAACCACTATATTGGCAAGTGACACTTGAAATTTAAGATAAATGGCTGCATTTGAATGTTACTTGTAGTAGGGCTGAACTTAACAAGGTGCTGCCTGAGATATGGAATGATTTCGGTAGTCCGAATAATGACACACCCCTGAACTGGCCTACAAGATCTCCGGACATCACCCCCTGTATTTTTTTCTTGTGGTGATACATCAAAGATAAGGCGTACACACCACCATTATCAGATAGGATACTTGAGATCCAGCAACGGATTACCAATGCTAAATAGACCTAGACACACTTTTCAAAGTCTAGCAAGAGCTTGACTACATTATTGACATCTGTCGTACCACAAGGGGTTCCCGTATCGAGCATTTACAGTTCTGTGTATCTGTATCGAAACTTTTTGAGTTTTTCAACAGTTGTAACCATTTTATTTCTTTGTATAACAAATAAAACTATATTTTATGTATGTATGAAATCATGAACATAATTTGTAATAACCCTGTATATAAAATATCTGGTTTTACAATACCTTTATCAGTTCCAAAAACTTTTGGAAACTTTTGGAACTGATAAAGGTATTGTAAAACCAGATATTTTATTATAATTATGTTGTGAAAGCTAGACCCAGAGAATGAAAGTCGTGTAAACTCAACTATGGACCATTGTTGGTCCAACAAAAGTATCTTTTGTTGGTCCAACGGAGTGAAAAACGGTTGGACAACGGTTGGCTTGATGTATGATACCCAGCAATGCATATTAATGTATTTCATTAACAATGAACCAATGTTGGTCCACAGTTGTAAATATTGGTTGGCCCAACTACGAGATATACAGTTGGACAACGGTTGGTTGGTTGTGGAAGCTCCAACCAACCATCGACCAACTGTCCCACAGTTGGCCAACGTTGGCCCAACCATCTGTGCTACATGGGAATATACTGTAATTTTATTTGAAAAATCGTTCTCCTACTAAAGCAGTCTTTTGGGAGAACACCAGAAGAGGTGTGGACCGACAAGAAGGTTGATCATAATCATTTGCGAGTTTTTGGTTGCAAAGCTTTTGCTCACGCACCAAGTGGACAAAGAAAGAAGCTCGATCCCAAAAGTCGTGAGTTGATTTTTGTTGGTTATTGCCAAAAATCTAAAGCCTACAGACTTGTTGATCCAAGATATCCTTCAAAGCAAATCATATCCAGATATATTCTTAGAGGAAACCCCAGTTGAAGGGGGAGAAGTGAAGGATAACAAATCATATAAGGTTTTAGATCTATCAAATGATGACTCGGAGAGAGAAATATACCATAACTAGAGCCATAACTGAGAATTATGTAATGTTTATAGCTGAGGATGTATCAAATCTAGAAGGGGACTTGTATATAACAGATGACACAATATCAGAACCTAACAAAGAAAACAGAGAATTGAGTGTAGAAGAGATGTATACAACAGATGATCATGAATCAGAACCAGAGGTGAGAAGGTATCCACGGAGACAGCGGAAACCAAAGGACATTGGACCATTTCAAGTGTATAATGTGGGTCATGATCGTACACCAATTCATCATGTGGATTTTTTTGAACAGACAGCGGAAAGAAGCCCTATATATTCAACAGCCTGAAAACTTTGTTGTGTCAAGAAAAGAAGACAAAATGTGTTCCTGGCCCAATGCATCAAGAGTTGGTGCAATTAATCGGACTGGATCAAGTTGATAAACATTAAGGGGTGGTGTTAGAGAAGTAATATTTCTCATCTTGTCTTTACATCATCACCTGATCAAATGTTAACTGTCTTGTTTACCTTTTGTATGTTTTGGTTTTTTATAATTGTTAAAAAGATGTATTATTAATTTTTTCAGTAAAAAACTTATTTACTACATTAACTATTATAAAATACATTTTCATAAACTGTTTAGTCTCTTGTTTACAATCTGACTGTGGTCAAACATTCATCAGAAGGAACAGCTGTTAAATTACAATTCATTGGTTGGTCAGCATAACTGGATCTTGAAAATGTATTCTAGAAATAAAATAAATCCCAAAGGAGTCGTTTTTTTATTACTACTCGCAGGTGCGATGGAACATAATCTTTTAAATGACACCTCAATCGTAAAAGTCTGTTAAGTAGGACAACTGGAAAAGTGACGCAACAAGGAAACCATTTGTTGTATTAAGTACATAGATAGATAGATTCGCTAAAACTTATAGTGTACTTCTATCAGATTCACTGACCCAAACTAATTGTATATTTGAGGATGTGGTTGATTTAGTGCTATAAGATTGAGATATATTTTATTCATAAAGCCCAGACGCTAGTTCTACCAATCTTATGGCTATACAGGGTGAGTTTTAATTGCCCCCCCCCCCACTTTTTCCTACATTTTTTCAAATATCAATCCCAGACCACTTCCAAACATTGTTGGGTACTAAGTACTTCATTTTGACAAGGTGGTCATTTCCGGCCGCCATCTTGGATCCGCCATATTGGATGCAAAATATTTTTTTCAAACGTAAAGGTGGGTATGTGACCCATTATTTAGAACAAGGTTTTTACCCTGATTACAATGCCACAAACCATTTTTAAAAATCTTGATACATTTCAAAGTTATGAGGCCTTTTTAAAACTTTATTTTTAGCTCATTTTAACATTGTGCATTTAAAATCTAAGACCAAAATCTAAAAAAAATGCTAGATAAAGATAAGTATACACTACCAGTCATTGTCGACCTATTTTCACTTGGTTATGACGTATGTATTTTTTTCGGCCGCCATTTTGAAATGTGATAAATTATTTTAAATATGAAGGGGGTGTTGTGACCCATAATTTCCAAGATGGCGGCCGGAAATGACCACCTTGTCAAAATGAAGTACTTGGTATCCAACAATGTTTGGAAGTGGTCTGGGATTGATATTTGAAACAATGTAGAAAAAAGTTGGGGGGGGGACAATTAAAACTCACCCTCTATGTTATAAGGCTTATGGCTCTATGTATGTTACAGTGATCCGGAGGTGAGTTTAAATGTTAAGTATTAATAAGCAATTTAACTTGTAGTTAACGATGTAACTTTTCTTTAACACCAAGTCCGCCTCTCTATTTAAACCAATACGGATAGTTTACTAAGGCCTTTCCACTAAATCATCATTACCTTATGTAATTATGTTTATAATCAGTCACAAAAAAAATAAAATTTACACAACAAAATATTTAGTTTAAACTTCTTTTCAGGAGGGGGATGTAAGTAGGACTTGGGTTGTATTACATAGTACATTTGGAGAACCAGAGGTTATAAATGGACTGTGAAAAATATACGATTGGAAATCAAATAAGTCTAGTAGAGTTATAAAATGTCACTGCTGGTAATACAACAAATGGCAACAATTGAGAATATTTTGTATAGTCATAGTATAAATATCGCACTTGTTAGTCAGAAAATAAATCAACAGAGTACTGTCACAGGCAACGTACTTAAAAAAAATAAATAAATATTTCATATGGTATTATCGAAATTCAATCACTCTAAAAAAAACGTATTTATTATATTGTATTTATTAAATCGATTTATAAATATTCTGTTCATATTTATATTTAAAGTAGCTTTTTACCTCCTACAAAATTAATACTTTCACAGATTTTTGTTCGGTAATAAGTTTACCTCCAATCTGCACAAAGGAGATACGTTTCTTATGCAGCATGAACACTGAGCTAATGATAAGCCGAGTAAAGGAAGGAATAATAACAATTCATTAGGTGCTCATTATCTATTCTGTCATCCAGATGTTTGAGAAAAAATCATCTGCAGTTTCTTTTCAGCAAAAATTGTTAAGCTTGGGCATGGTTAAGTATATTCAGGTATTTTATTTTTCATAAATGTTTTTTTTTTTTAAAGATAATGAAAGAAACTATTATATGTTAGGTTAGGTTTCACTGATATCGTTAAGAAAATTAACTATACTATACGTATAATTAAATAGTCGCCTTTGGCTCACTGGGGGCTCCACCCCCAGGGCCCGCGTTTTGTATTCACCATCATAAGTTCTTTTTATGGGGGACAGGAATTTGTCCGGTGAATTTTAGTCTGCTTTAAAACCCAATGATAACTTGGCAGTTGAAAAGTATTCCATACAAGGGTTGTTTGTGGTGAATATCAAACAAGTCTTGGCATGTTAGAGTCCCGATGTGGAGTTAGTGCTCTAATGATTGAAAATTCGCTAAGTCATTAACTCTAAAACTTGTTTTAGTTCAATAAAAGTTTAGCAACAAAGTTATAATCTTTGTAACAAAATTAGAGGGATGTAACAAGATATTAATGATCTTAAGCCCCCCTCCGGTAAAAAGAATGGGCCCCACGCTGTTGTAATAAAACATGAAAAAACAAAAGTAGCTTACACTTATTAGAAACGTTATTATTATTGCCACACTTATACCATTTCTGCAAGAGGGCGGGGGGGAGGTTATATAAACAGGGACTTTAAAAGTGGTTGTAATTAAAAAAAAACTTTTAGCAATAAAGTTATAATCTTTGTAGTTAGAGGGATGTAAAAAGATCTTAAATAATCTTAGGCCCGAAGGGGGCTTAAATCATCGGTAAAAAGAATGGGCCCCAAGCCCATGTTTGTGATAAAAACATAAAAAAACAAAAGTAACCTACACTTATTAGAAACGTTATTATTATTGCCACACTTATACCGTTTCTGCAAGAGGGTGGGGGTAACATAAACACTTCCGTTTCACAACATTGAACCTACAAAAATAAATAAATATAATATACAGAACGTCTAGAATTAGTAGGGATAGTAGTACATTTCATGAAATTTAAGTTTAAGGTGGGATTTTGTAGGTTGGGGGAGGGCATAAGGTGAAATTAGGCTCTTTTTAACTTTTTCAAATGATTTACGACCATGAATAACCTTAATATGCTTGAAATCACATTTTATTCTCCGCATGCTTATTCTCCATAAGATAAACATGGGGGATATTTTTAATCAATGGAGGGGAGTTGAATGAAGAAAATGAGGATTTTAAAAATCTTTAAGGTAATTTGGACCGAATACAAACACCTCTAACAAATTTCAAAGCTCAAATGGCGACCTTCTTTAATAGCCGCCATTTTGGTGTCCTACACGGAATTTAAAGTGTCTCCCTATCTGTAAACTTTCCTTTTGTCATTAGCTATGGCCATATAAAGTGCCTGATTCCAATCAAAAAGTGCAGTGTACCTACATGGTTATTTTATACTATCTTATTCTAAAATAGCTGTTAATATTAAAATTGTACTAGCAGTTAGCCAGCGCTGCTGCAATTAACAACTAGTAGGATTGCTTTCATAGCAATGAGAGCCAGTTGAGCAGAGCAATGATTTTCATGATTTTTAATAAAGCAATAAATGTAAAAAAATGTTTATAGATATAATGCAAAGTACAAATGTTCCCACACTCTGCACTGCTAGCCTTTACTACTTCCTTCACCACTCCGTACGTCGTAGACCTGTTTCCCTCCCTTCCTAGAGCATTTTAAGATTACTTACTTTCCGTGTCCGGAAATCAGACTTCGCTTTTCCAGTAATTAGCTACCAATATGGCTTTGACATTCGCTTGTAAAATATCATCTAATGTGTAAGACTGGTCTAGGCGTGGACAGATCAGCAGATGGCCAGGATCCTGAACAGAACCACACGCACACAAGATGTTTTCTTCGACTGGTAAGAGACCCCATTTCTGCATGTTTGTCTTGCATTTTGGTACCTCGACCCTGATTCGATTTAGGGACTTCCACACCGTGTAATGCAGGCCTCCACCAGGAGCCAGTTCCTCCCTGGCTGGTATGGAAGGGTTAGTCAACGTGGCGTCCCACCTTGCCACCCGATTGCTTGAGAGTGATCCATCCAGGACTCGTGTCCGTGATAAAAAAAGCTCTTTCTGGACCGAAGCCGTCGCTCTGCAGGTTGGTGGCCGTGTAATGGGTGACGAGGGTCTGTCTCTTGCTTAGTTCTTTCTGCCTCGGCAGCGACATCACGTCGGATTGATGGAGGAGCAATCCCTATGATGGGATGGGATAGAGTTTGTGTACTGGGGTTGGTTTCAAACACCCAATTACAATCCGAGCCATGTCATTGACTGCAATGTCAACCTTTTTTTGCATGTGACGATGCATTCCATACTGGTGCAGCGTACTCCGCAGCCGACACACTGAGCGCTAAAGCTGAGGTTCTGAGGGCATTAGGGTTAGCACCCCAGCATCTGCTGGTGAGCTTCCTAATTATATTATTCCTTGCTGAGACTTTACCTCTTGTCGCAATACAATGCACCTTAAATGTCAGTGTGCGGTCCAGTATGACACCAAGATATTTGGGTGTAGGACAATACTGAAGACGGTCTTCCCACCACCACACATTTAACTCACAGCCTCTATTTCTCTAATTTTAAGAGAACTCGACCAAAAATATGTAATGTACAGACTTCTCCATTTTCACCCCAAGCTGTACATATAATATGTGATTTGAATTTCTTCCATTTCTTTTCATATTCTGTTTATATTTTGTTATTTTGTCCCCAGCATAGCAACTCATTAGGCCCATGTTAATGTTTAAAAAATTTAAGTTCATTTTTGGTGCTTATTTTTTAGCTTATTTAATTTATAAGTTAAGGTATTCTACACTTCTACAGGCAAATATCTTATTGATACGTACTTGTCCAAGGCATTCTTTCTCTAGATTACTTATAAGAATAAACTTTTAAATTAATGAGAAACAAATTATATTAAAGAAAGGAATTCACACTTTTATTTTGATCACACAAACATAAACATGAACACAGCTTAATATAAAAAGTAAAACTTATGATATTGAAACAATGTACATTTAAACAGTTCAGAGGCAAAATTGTCAATGTTCCAATACTCCCTTCACAATTTTGAAACTAAATGTCACAAAGTCCAATGTTTACTTTAAGCTGTGTAAACCTTACTCGATTGAGAGGTTTAGTAAGGATGTCGGCAAGTTGATATGTTGTAGATACATGTTCAACATCAACAAGTCCTTCCAAGAATTTTTCTCTGACGAAGTAATACTTAACTTCGATATGCTTCGTTCTGCGATGAAACTCAGGGTTCTTTATGAGTTTCACAGCACTGCCATTGTCAATTTTCAGAACAGGTGTCAATTGTGAGTGACGACTTATTTCTTCAAACAGACGTTTGAGCCATATTGCTTCCTTAGCTCCTTCACATGCAGCCACAAACTTGGCTTCTACAGCCAAATGACAGTGCTACAGAACGCTGTTTCTCGCTTCGCCAGCTCACTGGACCTCCAGCATAACAACGGATAAACCCAGACGTTGATTTCCGAGTACTTTCCTCTCCAGCAAAATCAGAATCAGTGAAAACATCCAGATTACTACACGGTGAGGACTTGTACAAGATACCAACATTTATGGTTCCTCGAAGATATCTAAATATCCTTTTGACACTCAACCAATCCGCTTGAGTAGGATGTTCCATATTCCTCGCAGCCAATCCCACAGCAAAGGAAATATCAGGTCTTGATACACAACTTAAATGCATCAAGCTTCCAACAGCCTCACGGTATGGAACTTTTCCACTGACAGACTCCACTGGACCATTGTTTACAGGTCTTTCACATGGTGTAGAAATGGAATTCGAGTCACTCATACCAAAACGTTGTAATATGCGTTTAGTATAGGCTGATTGACCAATCCATATTCCACTTGAACTTTTCTTGATCTGTAATCCTAAATAACTGTCAAGTTCACCAGATTTGATTTTAAAAACTTTGGATAAGCTTTTCATGAAGTCATCAATGATGCTATTGTCGGTCCCAGCTACTAATCCATCATCTACATAAATAAGTACAAGTAGCTTCTTCCCGTGATTGTTTTTATAAAAGAGACAGGGATCCGAGTTACTTCTCTTAAGACCTTGAGATTCAAGAAACTTTGTAAGTTTCAAGCTCCAACAACGAGGAGATTGTTTCAGACCATATAATGACTTTTGTAGTTTACACACACGTCCAGTTCCATCAGAATAACCTTCAGGTTGCTCCATGTAAACTTCCTCTGAAAGATCACCATATAAAAAGGCAGTCTTCACGTCAAACTGACGCAATTCCAGATTTTCAACGGAAGCCGTACTTAGCACAGATCTAATGGTGTCATAACGTGCCACAGGACTAAACAGTTCATTATAGTCAATTCCTTCACGTTGTGCATATCCCTTGGCTACTAGTCGAGCTTTGTATTTTTCATGAGAACCATCAGAATTAGGTTTGGTTCGAAGTACCCAACGACATCCCAGGACACGAGCTCCTTCTGGTTTATCCACCAAAATCCAAGTTTTATTTTCATGAATAGATTTTAATTCATCGTCCATAGCAGCCTTCCAGTCAGATGCATCATCTAACACCATTGCTTCCTTGTAAGACCTTGGAAACATCTGTGTTTCTGATTGAACCAGCATCAGATCAAAATTTCCACTCCTCATCCAACTTGGTACATTTTTCACTCGTTTTCCTTGTCGCAACACGTCTTTTGTGGTTTCATTTTTAGACAATACCACACACTCGTCTTGCTCACCTCCATCCAAAACAATAGGAGTTGCCACTTCATCAGTTTCCACTTTCGTGGTTTCATTTTGAGACAATACATCACACTGCTCACCTCCCTCCAAAACAATAGGAGGTGCCGCTTTGTCAGTTTCCACTTCTGTTGTTTTTGAAGTTATGTCAAAATGAACTTCATTGCTCGAAGATGGCTCATTATCAGGAACAGTACTTCCTTGGGATATCTCAGGTTGGAAGATAACATCATGGCTTATAACAGTTTGCCGTTTGCTTGGTACATACACTCTGTATCCATCTCTCAAACCATGATACCCAACAAAGATTCCATCAATGCTTTTAGCATCCCACTTTTTCCGCTTTTGCTTCAGCTGATGTACAAAGCAGTTAGTTCCAAATACTCTGAGGTGTTGCAGACCTGGAACACTCTTACCCGACCACAATTGCAGTGGTGATTTGCCTTCTACAGGACTTGGTCCTGTAAGATTAAGGAGGTAAACTGCAGTATTACAAGCCTCAGCCCAAAGAAACTTCGGTAAGACTTTCCTCTGAAGCATAGAACGAGCAGACTCCACAATCGTTCGATTGTCCCTCTCAACAGAACCATTCTGTTCAGGGCAGTAGGGAGAAGTTGTACGTATCTTAATACCATACTCCTGAATGATTCTCGTAGTTTCCTTTGATAGGAATTTAGACCCGTTATCAAACAACATTTCTTTTATGATCTTTCCACCTTGTTTTGCTTCTGCAAGAAAGATGCACATACAATCAGCTACTTCACTTTTATTCTTTATGAAAAATACTTGGCGATACTTACTGTAGTAGTCTTTAAACAATACAAAATAGCGGTTGCCTCCAAGAGAAGTGACCTCCATAGGTCCGCAGACATCTGTACTGATCAGTTCACCAACCACCTTAGGACAAGTTGGACGAGAATGAAATAGACCACGATGAGATTTACCAAGAACACATCCATTACACAGACCCATGTCTCCAGTCACATTAATTCCATTCATCTTCAAAACTTGTTTAACATGGCGTTGATTCTGATGACCTAGCCGTTCGTGCCATAGCTGTAAAGAATCTTTCTTACATGCAAGTTGTACAGTGGGTTTTATAGGACAAATAGCACGCATGTTAAGAAAATATAAATCCCCATGCAAACGTCCAGTCAATGTAACAATACCATTTAGGGTAAATTTACATCCAAGATTGTCAGCAGAAAACACATGGTTCTTCTTCGCTGCCTTGCTGACTGGCAACAGATGAGCTCTAGAATTAGGTACATACAAAACGTTTTCTACAGTCGTTTGAATTAGCTCCTTACCAACTTTAGTTTCAACTTTTGATGCAAGCTGAGAAAAAAAAGGTTTTAAAGAAACATGCTTACCTATTAACATATAGATTTTTAGGCATCATTTAGGTCGTTAACCGGAGACTCTGTGTGTATGTATCAAATTCAACATGAGTTTTGATAACCGGGAAAAATACCCTGAAATAGTGCTGTGTATGAAGTTTTGCCTGCATATCTGGGAAAAATGTACACTAAATATGCAATCCAACTGCTATTCTGATTATAAGAAGGTTTCAACGAACTAAATGATACCATTCGTAGAATGGGTACACAGCTAGTTTGTTTTATAAATTCATATGTTATTTTGCGGTGGGTTGAGCCGGGCATGGGTTGACTATGTCACCAATTTTGAAAGTAAACATCAAACAGGCAGTCATCAGTGGTTAGTACTTAAGATTCTGAAGTAATTAAACATTTAGAACAAAACTTTCAGTTTAAATTTCAGTTAAATGCCGTTGAAGAAGTTTTAATTGATTCACAGTGACAGAAACAACATTTACTTTACCCTCATCAAAGAAACAGTGCTGTGTACGAAGTTTTACCTGAATATCTGGAAAAATGTATAGGCCTACTAAATGTACAAACCAACTGCTGTTCTGATTATAATAAGGTTTCAACCTGACTAAAAGATCCCGTCCATAGTAGTTTGTTTTATGAAAATCATATTATTTTGCGCCGCGTTGAGCTGCACAGGTTCACTAGTCATCTAGCTTTACTTTCAGACGGGGTTATAGCTCCAAGTAATGAGAAGGATAATGGGAGAAGGGGTTATAGGTCCAGGTAATGAGGTGCTGATTGGATAGGGGTTTAAAGCTACAGGTAATGAGTAGGATGATGGAAGAGGGGGTTATAGGTCCAAGTAATAAGCAGATGATGGGATAGGTAATGGAGCAGGTTATAGCCCTAGGTAATGAGTATGATGATGGGAGAGGGGGTTATAGGTCCAGGTAATGAGCAGATGATGGGATAGGGGATATTAGTTCCAGATAATGAGTATAATGATGGGAGAGGGGGTTATAGGTCCAGGTAATGAGTATGATGATGGGAGAGGGGGTTATAGGTCCAGGTAATGAGTATGATGATGGGAGAGGGGGTTATAGCTCCAGGTAATGATCAGATGATGGGATAGGGGATATTAGTTCCAGATAATGAGTATAATGATGGGAAAGGGGATATAGGTCCCGGTAACGAGTAGGACGATGGAAGAGGGGGATATAGGTCCAGGTAATGAGTAGGATGATGGGAGAGGGAGTTGTAGCTCCAGGTAATGAGTATAATGATGGGACAGGGGGTTATAGGTACAGGTAGAGTAGGATGATGGTAAAGAAGGTTATTTGGTCCAGGTAATGAGTATAATGTTGGGAGAGGGGGTGATAGGTCCAGGTAATGAGTAAGATGATAGGAGAGGAGGTTATAGGTTCAGTAATGAGAAGGATGAAGGGAGAGGGGGTTATAGGTCCAGGTAATTAGTCAAGGGTTAAAGGTCCCGGTAACGTGTAGGCACAGGTGGTGTCGTCCTGTAATCCAGCTACTAGGAGGTCAGATTGTGGTTGTGGATATTTAGGCATGCACTGTGGATGCGGTACTCCCTGGTGTGGATTAAGGTCCATATGAGTGAGTACTACAATGAATATTCACCGGTACTATCCTGACCAAGGCAAAAATGTTGTTCGGATTCCACTATAAACTGTAGATCCAGTTGCAATTAGCTGTATGCGCTATTAACAGCTGTGTCTAAAGCCCCCCCATACATGGGCGAGCATGTTTGCGAGCCTGTTGGCGGGCACACTCGCAAATATGCTCGGGGCTTCCAACAGACGGTCGAGCATGCTCGCGAACTTGCTTGCATGCCGCCGCCGCACAGGACTCACTTCTCTCGTGCTGGGACAGTCCGAAAAGCCGAGCACCGAGCCCAACATACTCGCTGACCCCACACACGGGCGAGCATATTCGCCGCCAACACCTTAATGAACATGCGTTTGCCCCTGTATGGAGGGCATAAGGAATGTCGGCCTTAGTCACTAAGACTACAAGATGGTGCCACTCATCCTACACTCATCTCCATTCATATATATTCCATAGGGGATATTAGTTCCAGATAATGAGTATAATGATGGGAAAGGGGTTATAGGTCCTGCGGTAACGAGTAGGACGATGGAAGAGGGGGATATAGGTCCAGGTAATGAGTAGGATGATATTAGAGGGAGTTATAGGTCCAGGTAATGAGTAGGATGATAAGAAAGGAGGTTATAGCTGCAGGTAATGAGTATGATGATGGGAGAGGGGGTTATAGGTCCAGGTAAAGAGTAGGTTGATGGAAGAGGGGGCTATAGCTCCAAGAAATGAATAGGTTGATGGAAGGGGGCAATAGCTCCATGTTATAAATAGGATGATGCAAGAGGGTGGTGTTATATCACCAGGTAATGAATAGGAGAATGGAAGAGGGGTTTATAGATCCAGGTATTGAGTAGGATGATGGAACAGGTGGCTTTAGCATCACGTAATGAGTAGGATGATAGGCGAGGGCCGGGATTATAGTTCCAAGTAAAGAATATGATGATGGAAGGGAGCAATAGATCCAGGTAATGTGTATGATGATGGTAGAGGGGGTTAGAGGTCCAGGTAATGAGTCAGATGATGGAAGAGGGGGCTATAGTCCATTGTAATGAGTAGGATGATGGGAGATGGGGTTACAGCTCCACGTTATGAGTAGGATGATGAAAGAGGAGGCTATAGCTCTAGGCAATGGAATAGGATGATGGGAGGGAGGGTTATAGGTCCAGGTAATAAAAAGGATGGTGGGAGAGGGGGTTATAGCTCCAGATTATGAATAGGATGATGGGAGAGGGGGTTATAGCTCCAGGTAATGAATAGGATGATAGAAGTGGGGGCTATAGGTCCAAGTAATGAGTATGATGTTGGGATAGGGAATAGCTCCAGGTGATAAGCAGATGATGGGATAGGTAATGGAGCAGGTGATAGCCCCAGGTAATGAGTATGTTGATGGGAGAGGGGGTTATAGGTCCAGGTAATGAGTATAATGATGAAGAGGGGGTTATAGCTCTAGGTAATGAGTTTGATGATGGGAGAGGGGGTTATAGGTCCAGGTAATGAGTATAATGATGAAGAGGGGGTTATAGCTCTAGGTAATGAGTTTGATGATGGGAGAGGGGGTTATAGCTTCAGGTAATGAGCAGATGATGGGGTAGGGGATATTAGTTCCAGATAATGAGTATAATGATGGGAGAGGGGGTTATAGGTCCAGGTAATGAGTAGGATGATGGGAGAGGGGGTTATAGCTCCAGATTATGAATAGGATGATGGGAGAGGGGGCTATAGCTCCAGATAATGAATAGGATTATGGTAGATGGGGTTGAAGCTCCAGGTATGGGGTAGGATTATGGTAGTGAGTGTTATAGCTCCTGGCAATGAATATGATGATGGAAGGGGGGGGCAATAGCTCCAGGTAATGAATATGATGATGGGAAAGGGTTTTATAATTCCAGGTAAGGAATATGGTGATGGGAGAGGGGGTTATAGCTCCAGGTATTGAAGAGGATGATGGTACAGGGGTTTATAGTTCCAGAGGTAATGATTACGATGATGGGAGGGCGGTTATTGCTTCAGGTAATGAAAAGGATGATGGGAGAGGGAGTTATAGATCCAGGTAAAGAGTAGGATGATGGAAGAGAGGCGGTTTTAGCTCCAGGTAATGAATAGGATTATGGGAGAGGGGGTTATAGCTCCAGGTATTGAAAAGGATGATGGTACAGGGGTCTATAGTTCCAGAGGTAATGATTACGATGATGGGAGGGCGGTTATTGCTTCAGGTAATAAAAAGGATGATGGGAGAGGGAGTTATAGATCCAGGTAAAGAGTAGGATGATGGAAGAGAGGCGGTTTTAGCTCCAGGTAATGAATAGGATTATGGGAGAGGGGGTTATAGCTCCAGGTAATGAATATGATGATGGAAGGGAGGCAATAGCTCCAGGTAATGAAAATGATGATGGGAGGGGGGGCTATAGCTCCAGGTATTGAAAAGGATGATGGTACAGGGGTCTATAGTTCCAGAGGTAATGATTACGATGATGGGAGGGCGGTTATTGCTTCAGGTAATAAAAAGGATGATGGGAGATGGAGTTATAGATCCAGGTAAAGAGTAGGATGATGGAAGAGAGGCGGTTTTAGCTCCAGGTAATGAATAGGATTATGGGAGAGGGGGTTATAGCTCCAGGTAATGAATATGATGATGGAAGGGAGGCAATAGCTCCAGGTAATGAATATGATGATGGGAGGGGGGTCTATAGCTCCAGAGATTATTTTGAAGTAGGATGATGGTGAGAGGGGCTCATAGCTCCAGGTAATGAGTAGGATGATGGAAGAGGAGGCTATATATAGCTCTGGTAATTAATAGTACTAGTGTCCCAATTCGAGCAATGTCTGAGTATTACAAGCGTTATTTAAAAACGAATAACTGTCATAATTTCTGTTCTTGTTTTTTAGTGTTTTCTACAAATATGCTTACTCATAGCCGCATTAGGTTGTCCATAATGATGATTATAAATAATAAAAAAAAAACAACAATATTTCTATTTCTTCTCCTTGGTTGTGTTCTATGTCTTTCCTATGTTTCCATAGTTTGCAAATCGGCTTTTTTAATGATTACTATAGTGTTAATTCAGTTTTCTTTTTAGTATATCAAATTATCGAGTATCTCTCGCTTTTTTCCATTATAATATTTATGCCAACCCAAATTCAAATAGTAAATATTTCATTTTTACCAAGTTAGTAAATGATATTAGCAAACTTTTAGATTAGCAAACTTATTGATTGTTTATAATTAAAATATGTTATTCTTCTCACATTTTAATTTCTGACAACAGCTGGAGTTTCATAAAAATTTTTGTTTTCCATATTAATCTTATGGAGAAATACGAAACTTAAAAGGGCCCCAGGGCCTCACTCTCTAGTTATTTCCCTAAACAAAAAGTTTCCTGCACAACTTCACGTTACACTCTTTCCAATGACACCAAAAACATGTCAATCGGTTCAGTAGTTTGGGAGGAGTAATTGTCACAAAAATCCTGCTTGCGTATTAAATAAGTAATAGATAATAGAAGAGAGGGCTATAGCTTCATGTAATCATCTGGAGATAGGGGTTCATGACTCTAGATAAAGACTCCTAGAATAAAGCTGAATATTTTATAAAGTTTGATTTTAACCAAACACGCAGCATAATACATTACAAATTACCTCTAGCTAACACAGTGATATAGTGTAATGATAATTACATCAAGTGCAAACGTTGATTGTAGCCTGATTGTCAAACAATAATTGCCCAATAAGCAAAAAAATTGTTAAAAATTGTCAAAAGTCGTATTACAATTGTTGTATAGGCTAACAATTTTAAAACATTTTGATTTTTACTTCATATTGCAACAATTTTAATATAAGATCGAAACAGTTTTAAAATTTATTGTTTTACAATCAGTTTTTTTCTGTTACAAAAATTAGTTTTAATACAAGTTGTAACTATTTTACAACAATTTTAAAATTGTTTGGCAATCAGTTTTTTTCAGTTTAAAAAAATAAGTTTTAATACAAGTTGTAACTATTTTACAACAATTTTAAAATTGTTAAACAATCAGTTTTTTTCAGTTTAAAAATTAAGTTTTAATACAAGCTGTACCTAACTATTTTATAACAATTTTAAAATTGTTTTATTCTTAGTTTTTTTATAAACAATTTTAAAACAATGTTTTAATTTTTTACAATACTATTTAACAATTGTTTGTGTAGTTCTGTTTGTGTAGTAAAAAATCAAGTTTCAACAATTTTGAAATAAATGTTTAATTTGTTTGATTATTTATGTTTAATCTTAACTAATGGGTTGTATCCCTTTTTTGACAGTTTTTAAATTTGCTTGCATTTAATTTTGATATATACTAGTACTAGATAAATAGGTTTTATCAATCATGTTTAAATAACAAATAACAGCCTATGTTTAAATTTTAAAAATTGAAAATGAAATGAAGTTGGAAAAGTACCTATTAAAATACGTAAAAAATATGTTTATTGTACAGGTAAAGCATAGCAATTAAATAATTCTTCTTATAAAGATTTTTTTTTATATAATACAATTCTTTATAATTCTGTAGTAGTTATTACATTATAAATATTGAATTACTTGAATAGGTCAATTCATAATGCATAAGTTACCGATTTTTGTGATAAGTTACTGATGACTTATCACAAAGTGATGACTTGTGATAGTTGTGATATTAGATACAGTGATGGAACACCTGCTTAACATGTAATAATAGGCTAATAATAATGCAAATATTTTTGTTATTTTTTTTTATTTGAGCAAATTTTTAGTAGTTGAACAATTTAAGGGGGATGATGAATTAATCATATAACAATATCTTCATTGTGGATGTAGCCTACGGATTGCCAAATAATATTAAAAAGGTTCAAATACCTGCTATTAAGCAATCCATTTAATTGCAGTTGCAACTAGTTTCGACTCCTATGTGGAGTCATCATCAGGCGGTACAAGGACTTCTTCTTTCTTCATATGAAGAGCGTCATATTTAACGAGTAAAAATAAATAAACATTTACACACTACACAAAAAACATGTTACGGACACGAAACATTTACTGATCAGTTACGACAACAGACGACGCTAACCCGACGGAGTTTAAGTCCAGACTGCGGGTGGTCATTGCAGTGGTGTACGTCCATTATCTTATCACCTCAGGTTAGGTCCTAGTCCTGTCTAACACACTTCCACTCTCCAGTATCCCTATGGCAGTGTCATATATAAAATTGGACGAAAACGTTAGTTGGTCATTTAACACATTTTCGTGATCGGATGTTACTGCCTTATAAATCTCAAACTCTTCTAAGGTGTTTAATTTAAATCTGTCTTTAGAGAAATTTAAAATATTCATGTTGTTACTAATGCTGGTATAATTATGGCCTTGAGAAATTAAATGTTCTGCAAAAGATGATGTCTGGTGTACTGTTGACGCTTTTGGTAGATGTTCCTTGAAACGTTTAGTAAAGGAGCGTCTGGCCGATGTAAAATTTAGTACAATCGGTACAATTGATCTTGTATACGCCGGATCTGTCTAAGGGTTGCGTCAATGAAGGACTGCGCTCTTTTAACAATGCGCCAAGTTTGTTCTCTGTTCTGAAGGAAACTGTAATATTGTTTTTTGTCATAAGATTTTTAAATTTGTTACTCATGAAGGTGCCATATTTTGCAGAGATGTAGTTTGTCTGTTTTTTAGTTCCTGTTTTATTTTTATGTTTGAAGATGAGTTTATCAATAATAATGCTTGGATAACCATTTGCTACAGCTATGTATTTTATTGTATTTAATTCTTCATTATAATCCTGTTCATTCATGGGAATTGTGAGCAAACGGTGGACAAAACTGTTGTACGCAGCTAGTTTTTGTGAGTAAGGATGATGGGATTCATAGTTAATGGTCTGGTCAGTGCATGTTGGTTTCCTGAATATTTTGAACTCCAACTTATTTTGATGTTTTATTATGGTGAATTTCATGCCAAGTCCAGCTTACAAAATAGCCAAGAAGTTAGATCAAATAATAAAGGATCAAATAGTTTTAGAAAATAGTCATAGCATAAAAAATAGTCTAGAACTTGTTGATAAAATTAAGAACCATGCTGTCAAAGACAACTACAAATTGGCATCATTTGACATTGTCAATTTGTACACCAATGTACCCGTCCAAGAAACGATCACTCTATTGCACCAAAACCTAATTAAGAACTCAAATCTATCTACAGAGTCAATAAATGAGTTAGTTTCACTCACTAGATTAGTACTAAATCAGAATTACTTCCGTTTCAACAACGACTATTATTCCCGGAAAGAAGGACTGGCAATGGGTTCCCCCCTCTCCAGTATTTTGGCAGAAATTTTTCTCAACAATCTGGAAAATAAACACTTGTTTTCTGATGCCAACCGTTACAGGGAAAAAATCCTGTTTTATTTCCGATGTTTTATGTAGATGATACTATTGTTTTGTTCAACGGCAACAGTAGACAGTTGTCGTTACTAAACTCCTACTTATGCAATATTCACAACAACATAAAATTTACATTGGAGGAAGAATGCCATAATCGTCTAAATTTTTTAGACCTCACCATAATAAAACATCAAAATAAGTTGGAGTTCAAAATATCCAGGAAACCAACATGCACTGACCAGACCATTAACTATGAATCCCATCATCCTTACTCACAAAAACTAACTGCGTACAACAGTTTTGTCCACCGTTTGCTCACAATTCCGATGAATGAACAGGATTATAATGAAGAATTAAATACAATAAAATACATAGCTGTAGCAAATGGTTATCCAAGCATTATTATTGATAAACTCATCTTCAAACATAAAAATAAAACAGGAACTAAAAAACAGACAAACTACATCTCTGCAAAATATGGCACCTTCATGAGTAACAAATTTAAAAATCTTATGACAAAAAACAATATTACAGTTTCCTTCAGAACAGAGAACAAACTTGGCGCATTGTTAAAAGAGCGCAGTCCTTCATTGACGGCATTGACGCAACCCTTAGACAGATCCGGCGTATACAAGATCAATTGTACCGATTGTACTAAATTTTACATCGGCCAGACGCTCCTTTACTAAACGTTTCAAGGAACATCTACCAAAAGCGTCAACAGTACACCAGACATCATCTTTTGCAGAACATTTAATTTCTCAAGGCCATAATTATACCAGCATTAGTAACAACATGAATATTTTACATTTCTCTAAAGACAGATTTAAATTAAACACCTTAGAAGAGTTTGAGATTTATAAGGCAGTAACATCCGACCACGAAAATGTGTTAAATGACCAACTAACGTTTTCGTCCAATTTTATATATGACACTGCCATAGGGATACTGGAGAGTGGAAGTGTGTTAGACAGGACTAGGACCTAACCTGAGGTGATAAGATAACGGACGTACACCACTGCAATGACCACCCGCAGTCTGGACTTAAACTCCGTCGGGTTAGCATCGTCTGTTGTCGTAACTAATCAGTAAATGTTTCGTGTCCGTAACGTGTTTTGTGTAGTGTGTAAATGTTTATTTATTTTTACTCGTTAAATATGACGCTCTTCATATGAAGAAAGAAGAAGTCCTTGTACCGCCTGATGATGACTCCACATAGGAGTCGAAACTAGTTGCAACTGCAATTAAATGGATTGCTTAATAGCAGGTATTTGAACTTTTTTAATATAACAATAGTAGGCCTATAATAACATTAGCAATGTTAATTAATTCATCTAAATTCAAATACCGATATGCTCCTCAGCTCCCAGAAAATCAATTCAACAACTTGATGCCTAAACATAATCATAGTATCAAAAATATTAAGTATTGCAACCATTGCAACTGTCCGCTCCTCTTTAACCGATTGAAAACTTGAATGATCAACAACCACAGATAGCTTAGAGGTAAGGTAAGGGGTTCACAATCTGGAGGTCCCAGGATCAAGACCTGGTGGGGGAAGATAATTTTGATTCTAGTTTTTTTTCAAACTTTATTTTTATGAACTATTTAATCAAAATGCTCAACTTATATATATGCATTTCATACAAAATCTTAATTATTTTGTGTTTATGTAGGATATGCCCATGGGATGGTTGGTCCTAAGTGAAAACAATTTTTAACTTGTTGCGAAGTCAATTTTAAAATTGTTGTAAAAACAGTTTTTAAATTGTTGTAAAATTGTTGCAATATAGTTGTAAAACAATTTTTGAACTAATTTAAATTTTGCCGGTTGTCAACTATACTCATATATTAATAACAGTTTTATATAAGTTTAAAATTGATATCAAAACAATTTTTTCCTCGTTTTTCTGCTAATTGGGTGGTTTTTCCTAACATAATAACTACTGTGTGATCCACTAAAAACTTTAAAAATAAATCATGAAGAATAAATAGTCTGTAATTATCTCTTACCTTAAAGAATTTTAAAAAAGTCAAAGCCCTCACTGACAGACTGACATCATTAATACTCCATTTTCCTGGCTAGCTAGAAGGTGGATACTTGGTATACTCATCATTCAGGTCAAAAATAGGAGAGTTAAAAAAATATTCTTTTATACTCGCTTAAGAAAAATCTGTCTTAATTCAGCACATATTGTTAACCCTTCCCGGACGGGCGAAATTGTGACATAGAACGGGGAAAAATATAGGATAAAATAAAAATTAATTTTCCTTATTTGTGTTTTGTTTTACAAGCATACATAGAATAAACACAACTAGTGCACCAGTTGCTCGAATTTGAGCAATTGCAAAATGTTGCAGGCGTTATTTCAAAAATAACAGTCATAATTTTCGATCAACTCAAACATAAATAATCAATTATTCCACACCAGATATCAAAACTATAAACGAACTGAACTCATTCTGAAAACGAACGCTTACTACACTCCAGTTATCCAAACGGTAAACGAACGCCCTGTTTGTATCATGTATTTACTACAAACAGCTGTAATTATTACAAATTATTCTTCTGTTTAAGTAAACATAATCTTTTCTTCATAAGAAATAGATTGGGATTTTGATGGCCTGTGGGGCAAAGACCGAGGACTTTTATTGCAGAAATTGGTGAAAGGGGGCGTCTACAAAAAAAAATACTTAATTTTGGCACATTGTTTGTAAAAATCCGTCCATTATTAACGGAGGAGTAGTGCTTCGTAGAAATCGCCTTCACGTATTATATCTAAGGATGGAACACTTCATACTTTCAAAATAATTTTTTACTATGCGGGTTTTTTAACTATGCGGGTTTTTAACTATGCAGATATATCCGCTACCCGTCCGCGGATCAGTAGAAAAGCAGCGGATACATCCGCCACCCGTCTTTGAAGATATGACCATAACAACGTTAGGCAATAAATAAAGAACAAAATGTAAACAATAAATAAAGACAACGTAGTGTTGAGCGCTAAACGTCGAGAGGGGACCGTAGGAAATGTGGGTGGTGCGCGGGTGAGGGAAAGACGCGGGAGAGGGGTAGGCGCGGGATAGAGGGCAGCCATGGAGAGATAAGGAAAGTGGCGCCTTGGTACCGTGAAACATCTGGTTAATGCTCAAGCACCTGCCAGTCTGTCTGAAGAGCAAAATTAATGAATGAAAAAGCAAATCAGTCCCAGGCCTAGGTCTTACCGTGCCACCTACGGTAATAACTACTTCCCTATGGGGAAATTCGCTAAAACTCCCTCAAAAAATCCCAAGATTATTTATACATACTGCCCAACTTAAAAGTAATTACTTTTAATAGATTGCTTTTTGGCACTTAAGAATACTAGGTGTGATGGCTGACCAACAAAATTCTATGAATCATTTGCCATTTAGGTCTGATGGCGGTTGGAGTATCCAGTCGAAATCAATCACCAATATCATCTTTTAAGGATATTTACCGTCTTTTTAAAATAGTGTAAATAAGTGTAAATGTACTCGTACATGCTTCAAGTGATATAAAGCACATATTTTTATTTACTTTCTGTATAGTTTGATTTTGAAGCATTGTTCTGTTTGTTTACAACTTCTTACTTATTCTCGGCTGCTGGGTGATCCCTCTCCCCTAAATGCCAATTATTTGGCTTTCTCATTTGGATTATTCAATTATATTTAATATAAATATACGGATATTGTGAATGAAATTTGTATTGACATTGTAGATGTAGAATTGTGCTCTTCTGGCAACAACCGTGTCAAAAACGTCGAAACACTAACACTCACCGGTGTTTTGACCGCAATATAGAGTGCCATCCTCAGGGCGACTTGACTCCCCACATGTAAAAAATCAAGTGGAACTTGTCATCTGTGCGGAGTCAAGTTGTCCTAAGGATGGCACTCTATATTGAGGCTGAAACGTTGGTGAGTGTTAGTGTTTTGTCGTTTTTGACACGGTCGTTGCCAGAATACCACAATTCTACATTAAGTGACCATGGAAGCCTATCCAGGAAGATTTTATTGACATTGTTTATAACTCATTACAAACACATTCAAAACTGACATGACTATTTTTGCTTTGGTAGCCAGTAAAGGTCATTCCACTACTAACAAATGTGATGTCGAGCAAGAACAACCTTTTACAGGTCAGATCTACAATGTTTGCAAACTCTTTCAATTCTTACTCGTTATTACAGTATTATTTTGCCTCGACATCTGCTTTTTTTCTGCTACTGATGAAAAGATTTGATTTTTTTTATAATGAAATCAATGATCAGCAATATTACATTTGTATTTTGGATAAAACACACAGGTAACAATTTTTTTAGTCTAGATATATATTACACTATGTACAATTGTATACACTCTATGTTCATAAATATATTAATATATCAAAATAAATTTGATTAAATGATTTACAATAAAATATATGTTGATATTGCCATAAAATAAAAATAAAATTGAATGAAAGTATACATTCTATTTATTTTTCTTATATTAGAGCAATGGTACATACACTAACCAGTAATACAACTAAAATTATCTTTGGTATACATATTTTTATGGAAATAAGAATATTTATGATACGCTTAGTAATCTTCTAACCCATTGCAACTATCGGTTCCGTCCCACGATTGGAACTAATCAAGGAACTGTAAAACAACAATTCAAGTAGTAATGGAGGAACTTATTCGTCAACAATTTGTATGTGCTAAGGGGAAAAAATGGGTTCATTTTTATAGGTTGAGTTTTCAAGTCAAACATTTTTAGTCAGATTAATACTGTACCTGTTTTATAAGACTATGGTCGAAGAAAAGTGATATAAATATGGTGGTGAATGTAACAATAAGGTGGCACTACATCAATATAATCTTTTAAAATTTTCCATCTTATGGAATTGGGAACACAACCAAGGTCGAGGAAAAAAATAGTGTAAGCTGAACGAGTTCACCATAGAAAATGTCATAAAAACACTATTTACGATAAGGGACATAGTTTTGTTGGAGATATGTTTTTGATTCTGTCTATGGTTTATTATGATCACTTATTTGACAAATCTGATGATTTACCGACACAACACCTAAACACAATTATTAACAGAACAAATGTGTATAAAAAATAAACTCTATTTTTAATACTTCTTTAGCTGATTACTGATTACAAATTCAGGAAACAGTCATTACATTCAAGTAACATCACCCCAGTGGGTAATGTCATATGTTTTTATTGCCGGAAGACTCAGCATTGTTTAAGAAACACAGAAGTCAAATAATATATAGGATTTTAAGAGTGCTCGCTGGGCACTAGACCACTGTCTTAACCGCCTGTTCTCCAAGACTAAAAGATAAAATCCGTGGCAGTTCCAAGGAGAAAATCCCCCACCCCCATTTGACTGGAAAAATCAGTGTAAACACACATTTTGTCCTAAAAACATAACAGATGTTTTTTGACACAGTTCTTGACTTCAAAAATGGTTTTAGAAAGCTACCAAACGGCTTTAAAAATAACAAATTTTGCGGGGGAGGGCTCCTGGACCATCCTTCTTTCTGGGGAGGAGTGAAACACTCCAGATACCGCCTCCTGATAAGGTTCAAGAACCACCACTGGATAAAATGTTCTTTTGATGAACAAACCTAATTCATTTGTTATCTTTTGGACTGGTGAAGAACTCGACTCAGTCGAATATTGATCAGACATACCTAAAGCACGTCAATGAAGCAGGGCTGTTATTGTGAGGCCTTGTGAGCTTTAGTCAGCAAAAGAGATGTTTCTTGTTTTAATTTGGACATTGATCACAATAAGTCTATTTGAATTCAAAAACAATTCAAGATTTTTTTTTTAGAGGTTGGCGACCTCTTTTAACCTAGAATTTGCCCGTCCACATGGACTACGGATCTGTGCGTGGAACGTATCCAGCAAAGCAAGGGGTGAGCCGATACAGTAAAAAGGTGAACTGTACGGATAAACTTTAAAATTTTGGTGGCAGTGACCAGGATCCGAACCCATTCGACATCGCTGCCTTGGGCCCGCGAGGTCCGTGACGCTAGCAACTGAGCCACCGACTCACCAAATATTTGTAATAACTCAAAAAAGTATTAAAAGTGTTATTTTCCTACCATAGCCTGGTCATTTGTTGCTATCTAACAAAACAACTTTCATTATGCCGATAGTCTTGTAACAGTATCACTAGCAGCATTGTGTATATCTTCTCTTATTTTTGCATTTTTGTTATTTTTAAGCTCAAGGAATTATCTTGTTGGATATTGACAACTTTTTTGTTACATTTTGTATTTGTCAAAAAAATAATTTTGTCGTTTGTTTGTTTAAAGTGTTATTGTTGCAACTGTGGATGTTGCACTACTGTGAAGTAGACATTCCATACTCATTTTTATGTTGTAACCAGTTTAAAAATTTAAAACTACTTTGCTCAATTAAGCCACTGATAGAGAGTATGCTGCTGTAAAATTCTGCTTTCTTATTAATAAATAACTTCTTGATCAGCATTGTACGTGTTATTAAATTTACGGAAAGTAAATAAAAGAAACGTCTTATAACACTTAAAACATATATTTACGCTTATACTGTTACTCACAAGACGGTAAATATACAAAAAAGATGGTAAGTGGTGATCGATTTTGATTGGACACTCCAATCATCATCAGACCCAATAGATGAAATTTCACCTATTGGGTCTGATGATGATTGGAGTGTCCAATCGAAATCGATCACCACTTACCATCTTTTTTGTATATTTACCGTCTTGTGAGTAACAGTATAAGCGTAAATATATGTTTTAAGTGTTATAAGACGTTTCTTTTATTTACTTTCCGTTCTTATTAATAGCAACTTGTAAATGTTGCAAAACATTTCACCAGTATCCAATAGTCAATGGTGCAACTTATTGCAAACTAAAACATCCTATATGTCCCCATCAACTATTGAGTGATGAGCTCCAGTCAATAAAGACACAAAAACAACCAGCAATGTCGGAACAAATTAGAGACAGGCAAAACTATATGATTATGACTATATGAACTATATGATAGGTATTTACCTTCGTCTACAGCTCAAACTGTTGTAACTTGAGTTATGGCCATTTTGGCATTTATTTATTTATTTACTACATGTCATTACATCATTTTCAGACAGGACATAAAGTCATATACAGGATATACTAAAACTAAGAAATAACAAAAATGTCTTACTAAATTATTAATCTAACTTAACGTCCCTATTTAAATAACATTCTATAGAAAAAAATTTTTTTGTTTTTAACCAGGTCTTCAGGGTGGATCTGAACTGTGTTTTACTATCAATATTTTTTATGCGGAGTGGTAACTTATTGTAAACTTGTGGGCCTATATATTGGGGAGATAAATGAAATTTCTCTAATCTATGGGTTTCAGGCTTAATATAACTCTTAAATCTAGTGTGGTGGGAATGAATGGGTTGGTTCATGAATGAGGAGAGATTGTCTTTAACCCAATTTGAAATTTCTAAAATATAGTGATCATAAAATGTTAAAACCGAAAATGTTTGAAAAAGACTTTTACAAGGAGTTCTACAAGGAACTCGCCCAATAATTCTAATTGTTTTTGTTGAAGTTTGAATATTTTGTTGGAGTGGCATGAGTTTCCCCAAACCAGAATACCATATGTCATTATTGAAGAAAAATAAGCATGATAAACTATAAGCTGAGTCTTCAAGTCAACAGCTTGTCTGATTGCACGAAGAGAGAAAATACAGCGGTTTAATCGTTTGATCAAATTAACAACTTGTGATTTCCAGTTAAGATTTTCATTGACAGTTATACCTAAAAAATTCACATTCATTATAATGCCATTGTCAGACGTGGAACATTCAACTGAAGTAGCGTCGTCATAGTTAAAACACATAACACGAACAACATTTTAACAACATTTTTACAACAACACATGATAAAAATGTTGTTCGTGTTATGTGTTTTAACTATGACAACGCTACTTCAGTTGAATGTTCCACGTCTGACGATGGCATTATAATGCCGAAACGGCCGTAACTCAAGTAACAACAGTTTGAGCTGTAGACAAAGGTAAATACCTATTTTTAATTACTATCAAAGCTCAGGGGCTAAAAATGGATTTTAATAATAAAACTATATAGGTACCACTGGGTATTACAGAAAAAGATGTACATTTTACCAAAAGCCCCCTTAATAGCCCAGTCAATAAAGGTTTTCTGTCGAAACAAATTAGCGACAGGCAAAACCATATACCATTGTTAGTACCCAACTAACTAGATATACATTTTCCCAAAAGTCCCTAAAATTCCCTCCGGTGCTTTCCCCCCATCACCCCTCAAAGTCAGCATTTGCATGGTTTTACTAAAATGTGTCTAGTTTATGTACGAGTTGTTTAATGTGGTAAAATAATCGCTTGTTGTCTTTAGAACTAAATTTCCTACAAATAATACCGTATACATGTTTATTGTAAATCTAATAGTTTTCCCGTGATTTTAGTATAATTGATGAAATTGTGAAAATATTGAAACTCTTATTTTGGACTTTCTACTGTATTTAATTTATTTGTGAGAAATTCAAGAAATAGTTTGTTTATGGGTTGTAAAGCGTTTTCTTACAAACACATACTATATATAAGTCTAGGATTCTGATGTAAATGTGGGGGGTAGTGTAGCCTAAATAGACGATAGTCTGAGCGCTCGGTGGGTGACATGCTACTTGGTGCTTTCCCAAGCTCTTGGCTCTCTTTCGCCCAACTATATCAAATTCAACCAATAGATGTCTGGACGTTATTACTGATTTAATGAGATGTGCTATTGCAAAAGAAAACTTTTTGCCTTTAGGGCAGTAAAATGAATAAAATAAGAATGCTGCAAGCCGTATCGTTGGAGATGCAGCGGAGGGGCGTTATGGCATTTACTGCAATATATGTCGGAAGAGGGTGCCGATTACGACATTGAAAGCACTGGGGGAAATTTTGGGGCTTTTGGTAATATGTACTTCTTATTCTTTACCATCCAGTGGTATATAATTTTGCCTGTCTCTAATTTGATTAGAAACAAAACCTTTTTTGAGAAAACAGAGCTTTGAAAATAACACACTGCATGAGAGGCTCATCCAACCACATTCTCTTTGGGCGAAACCTAGCAAAATCTGGTTATCTATATCATTATCAATGGCTACAGTGAAAATACTCAGCAGCATACCACCTTTATGTAGTATATCTGTTGATAAAATACACAGTATTTCAAGCACAAGTTTCACCAAACAAAAGTTTATGTTTAAAAATTAATTAAACTGTTGTAAATTTACCTAATCTCAAGTATTACCACATAACACTTCACAAAGAGACATTTCAATTGGCAAGATCAGAGAGGATGGGATAGGTTAGAATTGTGGACATTTATTATGCTTGGTTAGCGTGAGCCGCGCTGGGTCGATGTTGAGAGTACTCATGATGTCGTACACTTGCACTCGAGACGTCACTGGTAGCTCCTTAGCACGAGCCAAAACCCAGAGTAGATCTGGAAAAATAAGTGCAGCTTAATTTTGTACAGGAGACAGTGAAGAATGGAGTCTCTCCGTTTCCACCTTTACGGCAAGCTTTTGGCTGCTTGTATTTTGTATTTTGTTGTTTTAAATAATATTTAAAATCTCAAGAACAATTAATAATTAATTGTTATGACCTTGCTATACATAGTCTCCCCAGTAGAGTAGCCAGGAATGTGTTTTACATATCAGACCGCGGGGGGGGGGGGGGGGGGGGTCTGAGGACATCCTCGTAATCATGAGTAGGCCTACTGTACTCTGTAGTATTTTTAATTATTTTGAGTTTAGTACTTAAGAAAGGAAGAGAATAACATAGACTATAATTATCGCGGGAGGCAAAATCAGGGAAGGTGCCATAGCACTGAATCCAATAGTGCCGAATCATGTTTTTAGTCCAAATTTGCCAAATGTCACGTTCGACGTTGTTGGATTTTAAATTCCAATAGAGCTGAAAGAGATGTTTGTGTAAAAAAGCCGAAATATTTATTTTAAAATCCAACACCATCGAACAAACACTAAAAATGTGTCAGAGTACCGAATTTAGAATCACTCCAATAGCTCCAAAATCAAAATAAATCCAACACTGCCGAATCGCAACGCTTTAAATTATTTCCTCTCTATTGGACGTTTGAAACATTCTTTTGGCGTTTTTGCACGATTTTGCTCACAAAATCCTTACCACAACAATAGAAACCCCACCAATCTTCTCCCACAACTCAATCCAGCCGACTTTCGGTTGGCTGATCTACACCCAATGAAGTTTCAAGAATGCATACGCGGCCATCGGTGCCACCTCCACAAGTAAACCAATTTTCTTAGGACATTGGCTTGCGTTTCTTCCTTAAACTAAGATATTTCAAAAAATGTAGGACATTTTCTATCAGTCATAGGAGCCATTTTTGAAATCAATGTGCGCAAACGTTACTCGTATTATAGTATAGATAAAAGTACTGTAAGCTTAAACAAGACTATGGGTTTATAAGTGACTCCCTTAAGAGGCGGTCGGACAGAGCCCCGTATCCCATATTTTGCAGGCGTCACGAGCAACAACACAGTCCTCCCATAACAGAATTTTGTAATAGTACCACCCTTGGTCACCAGTTTCGTGGCTGTCGCATAACGGGATCTGAGATTGTTGACAACCCTGTGTTACCTAGAAACTTGAAAGCATCAACTCGACTACCCTCAGCCTGTGTCCTAGCCCTTGTCTATTGTCCCACCGCATGTTTCACTTTCACTGGTTTGCTACCTTCGCTCACCCACCCTTTGCGTCTCAGCAGGTCTCAGTTCGTCACCGCACAATATGCTAATTTTCCACACAAAAAATGTTTTGGAGATACAAACAGCACTTTTAGTAAGACATTTTGATTTATACACTTAATTTTAATATAAAAATACATGATAATGTATTCAATTATAAATAATATACTAGTGCTACTGGGCTCAATAATGTAACTACTTGGCCTATCCCATACATTTTAGCGAATTTCCCGGTAATGAGGTAAATATTACCGTAAGTGGCATGGTAAGACCTACGCCCGGAACCGATTTACTTTTTCATTTTGATGTCCCCAGAGGCCAAAAACACCATTCGTTCAAATTTGTATATATATGTGTGTCCGTGAACACGATAACTTGAGTAATTTTTGTCCGATTTTGATGAAATTTTGTTTGAAGGTGTGAGGCGGGAGGCGGGATAAACTTGAATGAGTTCGCGAAGCAGCATGATCGGACCATGGGAACGGGGTTTTATGGGGTAAAAATTGGCTTTTCTAATTTTTGACCCTCTAAACACAAGATTTCCCAATTTCTCTCCAGGCCTTTTTAAAGGGCAAAAAAAAAATAAATAATTCAGTGTATCAAAGTGTTTTTGTACAATTATTGGTTACGGAGAAAATTCACAGTTTAGTAGACTGTAAAAAATAAAATGGTATATGTACACAAACTACAAACAATAAATCACGTAAAAATAAATGTTAAACGTTAAAAAATGTATAATACATTAAAATAGCATAAATAAAACCTTTAAAGTATATGCTCAAACCTATATAAAAAACTACAAATATTGTCCCTAATTAAACTACAATAAAATACCTATGAAAAATTCTGAACATGTTTACAAAAGACTGAATATACGAATGCTTCGCAATATGATGTCACCCGATCGTCTTAGTCCATATTTTATATCTAATGATAGAAGGAATTTCTTTTAGATCTATGAGGCATAGCCCTAACGTAGGCCTGTAATTGAAATTTACCTTTCACACTGGTTTAAAATAGTTTACTACATCCACCTCACTACTGCATACTTTATTCAGGTTGAAATTTTAATTTACAAAGGTGCTCTTGTCTTTTCCACGAAACACCGAGAATTAAGGACATTAATGCGTCATCAACAGACATACTCACAATTATACAGAATTGAATTAGGGGATTTGCTACGCGTTAACCAAAGCAAATTACAAACAAAATTATTTATTTAAAAGTTGTTATAGTGTCATCAAGTTTTATGATAATCGTATTTAGGCCTAATCCTAATCAAACTGTAAAATAGGTGTAAATCCGTTGGCAAATATATAAATAAGTAAATCAATACACAGTCCACAAAACATTGATACGTTGACAACGTAAAGCTTTAAAAATGTATTATGGTTTGCCCAAAAAATCTTTCACTTGATGTGGTATCTTGGTATCAGTATCGAAGTAAAATTAAAATTCATGATGTAGCCCCTGAACTGTTTAATTAGACTAATATGAGGTACGCACCTTTACGTCAACAGTTCAATTGTAGTAAGTAGAACTCACAACATGTTTCGCCTATTCAAACCTATTCAAACAGTATCGAAGTTATTAATCTCCCTTGGTTTTGGATTTTTTTTTAATCAAAGTTATTTCCCATTAATAGCATTATTTGTAAGCAGCTTTTAATGTTAACATATTAATGACGGTTTGAAGAAAAACCCCTTATCCAAACAAAGGGTTCTTATTTGAAAGATTACGTAATCTCTAAACGATGATCGGTATATTCCCAGCACTGAGCACTATACAACACTGATTCACGGCCTTTTCCCCGGTTATCAAAACTCAAGAACAATCGTTGCACTTGCGATTAATTAAACCGGCAAGGCACAACGTTTTTAATCCCACTTGGTTTGGATGTGCTTACAAAACTTGATCGGAAATGGTTGCGGTATTTGTACTGTAAACAGTATTTAATGTAAACATATCATATGTGACAGCTAGAAGTGAGAACTAATCCAAATAGCTGATCGTTATTTCATAAAATTTAATAGTAAACATTGGAAGAAAATTTGACAAAAATCGAACAAAATTGGGTTTTTGATGGTTTGTTATTTTGTTTTCAAAGAAGCGGGGCCATGTTTTTATAGCCAAATAAGACACTCTCACCAATCCAGTAAATACAGAAAAATTATTTGAACCTTGATCGGTATTCTAGTTTTCTAGGAGTAGGCCGCGTAAAATGACATTTTGGCGTCACTGACAGAATGAAAGAATGGACATACAGACAGAAATTGAGATAAGACTCGTTTCGGCTTTCTTAGGCTATGAAACATAATATAACCAGAAACTGCATGATTCTAAGCAATGTAGGCCTACAGACAAAACTGTATTTTATTTTTATAGATATATGGAACGATTTAAATATAAAAAAATATAAAAAAAAAACAGTAGGTCCTATGTGTCGTATTTTTACGTTTCAAAACCATTTGAAGTTGCAATCTGGTTCTGGCTGTTTTTTTCTAGATTTTGCCTTATCCTGTGCCTCTAATATATAAATAGGATTTCGGATGGGCACTTGGGGTTTTATCTTAGCTCGAATATTATAGACCTAAAACGGGACATCGCAATTCCAAGATAATCCATGAGTCAGAAGCCGGCTTGGCTACGACGCAGTGCTGGTCCGGAGGGTGGATTTGGTTCCTGGAAATCGTATATACCACGTATGTCAGAAAATGTTTTTGTTCCACTTGACCTTGTTTTCACTCTGGGAAATAGTTTGTATCAAACCGTGTATTGCAGCAGCTATCTTTACACAGCTAAGTCTGTAATTAACGTACTAAGTATGACCAAAAGAGACGTTTATTCTAACGGAACTTGTTTTATATTGATGAATAGTTTGTATCAAACCGGGTGTTGTAGAAGTACTTTTATCTCTGATGACAGTAATATTTTAATACATACGGTAAATACACAGTCCGAAAATATTAGATTCTTAGATTCCTGTGAATTAAATATCACCATTTCCTTGGCATTATAACACATCAGGGATGTAACGACATAACGTTATTTATTTATTTAAACAGATCTGTGGCCAGTTTAAATGAATTGTATTTGGCGCGGCTTGAAAACGTGCTCTGCAGTCCACAATCGACTGTGCTGCCATCGGCCGGGACATCGTCGAACTAGTACTCAGTCGGCAAGCAAGGATTTTTTGCAAGCTTTTACAAAAAAATACAAAACTTAATGTTAACCATCGAAAAATAAAAATCTGTCACACTCAATACACTAATGAATATATGCTCTTCAATATGGCGTTTGAACCAGAATTGTTTATAGTGCCAGTCATTTTATATTTTAGCAGAAAGTATTGCAATTCCTTATGGGAAATGTAAGAAATGATTTATTTTATATCCGGCTTATAATTAAACATTATGATTTTTATATTGTACAGTCTTAATCCTACATACATTTACGATGTTTTGAGTGTGGGAAATAATTTTTGTAACACGGATAGACCAGAAAACGAGGAATTATTATACGCGCTCCATGTTAAAGTGACGGCCAGTGTCGGCAGCCGAGAATCTCTGTCCGACCGCCTCTTAACTAGTGATTCGCTTATACAGACAAACAGAGATTGAAGCATAGACGGATTTTGAGATAAAGCTATTTTTTAAACGTTTTAATTAGCTCGCATTCTTGTATGTTCGGCACAGTTTTGCAATCAACTTTAAACTAACTTCCCGATGAGCTAGGCCCCTTTTATACTCTGCGGCACGCCGCACGCCGTTGCGTTCGACGGCCCTGTAAGTGCATTGAGTTAAATGGGTGCTTTTATACTCTGCGGCGGCCACCGCACGCCGCTGCGGCTGCCTATATGCACGACGGCGCACCTACGAGCCGCAGAAGCCGCACACCTCTAGGTGCATTGCGTTATGGCGCTGTCAAATGCTGCCAACTCATCAAAAGAAACTCAGCCAACACTGTGTACAGGTAGTTACAGCTAAGTTGGCACTTGGGCCTGGCACGCCACGGCGTAGCCATGTAGGCGGAGGGTGGGTGGAAGCTAGGCAAAGATCTTTCTGCAAACATTCCGCTGCTGACTCACGGGGTTGGCGCCTCCAAACGATGACTCAATTTATACTAAACTAATAGGAGATGACTAATACCATAGACAAATAAAATGAATATGGACTGTCAAAGACTGTGTAGAGAATATTGTCTGTTATTAAAAACTAGCAACAGTGCCCGCTTGTGGTTCAATACAACGGTCTCTAGTAAAATAATGGTTATGAAATCCATACACCACTTTACTCACTAATATTAATGGCACAGATTAAGCACATAACATTAGATAATTATTATGCATACTGGTAAACCAATTATTGCCGTCTATAAAAATTATTGGTTTTTCTTTTCCGAGTGGGGTTGGCTCTTTTACCCAACCAATTTTCATAATTTTGGCCTTAAACTAAAGGTATGGACGTACCCCAGATTTGCCATAAAGCATCGGCATTCATTTTGACGTATATTTTGAAAGAATTTAAATTTTATTATTTTTATTTTTCACTTCAATTAAAGTTGTATTCCAGCAGTTCTATATGTTACCCCTATATGTTTTGGTCTAAAAACCTTTAGTGAAATACCAGCTTTCATTTGAGCTATTGATTATTAAGATCGGACTACCTAAAACACACTGCTGAATCACAAATCAACAATAATTACAATCGTTTTAGTACTTATCTGCAATCAATGATACGTAACTCTATTTTTATTTAGGTTATTTTAATATGTCTTGGTCTTAAAATACTTCATAGGCTTTCACTTGAGATATTGATAGTTTTAAACAGTTAAGTTTAAGATACTGTATCGCTCAATCAGAAAATATAAATTTGATTATATCTTGGATATGGAATTTAGTTTTAGATATATTTACTTAATTCGAATTACGTTATTCTATTTAATTGTTTTGACCTAAGAACCTTCTGTGAAATACCAGCATCCATTTGATTTATAGATTATTAAAATCGGACGTACCTAAAGCACACAGCTAAATGACGTACAACACAAATTGTTCAAAAAAATTAGTTATTTATCATTAATTTATAGTCAAACGATATTGCTTGCAACCTCAACAGTAACTGTCGACTATGACGGGTTTAACCTAGTAAATCTTTTAAAAAATCAAACTTTTATGATTATTTGCAAATCTACACAAATTAGGCTTTCCAATGACCTATTATTTAATAAAATCGGTTCAGTAGAACTGTAGATTTAATTGTTTAAGTTTAACAACAACATTTCTAATTCAGTATTTCCTCACCACTATAAATTGGGAGGTTGCTTAACGTTTTTGCAAATAACTTTGAAACGGTGAGGAAATCGACCAAAGTGGAAGGTGATATTCTGAAAGAGAATAAAATTTCCTACAAATTACTATAATGTGTTTTTTGAAAATACTCAATAAAGGCAGCCTAAAGTTGGCTACAAATATAAACTTGGAAAAAAATGAGTTTTAAATTTATTATTGTTTATTTTAATTTTTTCACCTCAAATATCTAATAAAATCAAACTTTCATAATTATTTGCAAATCTACACAAATTAGGCTTTCCAATGACCAAAATCGGTCCGGTAGAAGTCTAGATTTAGTTGTACAAAGTTTAAAAAAAATATATCTAATTCAGTATTTTCTCACTACTATAAATTTGGAGATCACTTATTGCCAATAACTTTTAAATGGTAGGGAAATCGACCAATGTGGATGGGATATTCTGAAAGAGAATAAAATTTACTACAAACAACTACTATGCATTTCTTGTAAATGCTTAATAAAGGCAGCCAAAAGCTGGCTACAAATAGAAACTTGAAAACAGAAACTTGAAAAAGCAGTTTTTAATGTGTTTTTGTTAATTTTACTTTTTTACCACAAAGATATAATAAAACCACACTTTCATAATTATTTGCAAATCTACATGAGTTGGGCTTTCCAATGACCCATTAATTAACAAAATCGGTCAAGTTGAAGTCTAGATTTAGCTGTACAAAGTTTAACAAAAATGTCCCTAACTCAGTATTTTCTCTTTACTATAAATTCGGAGGTTGCTTAGCTTTTTTGCAAATAACTTTTAAATGGTGAGGAAATTGACTATAGTGGAAGGTGATATTCTGAAAGAGAATAAAATTTCCTACAAATCGATACCATACACTTTTTGGAAACACTCAAAAAAGGCCGCAAAAATTCGCACCCAAATAAAAAGTGTGAAAAACACCGTTTTCAATGTATTTCTTATGGAAAACATGTTTTTTTGTTAAATTTTCACCATAAATCATAACAAAAACAAACTTTCATAATTATTTGCAAATCTACACGACTTAAGCTTTCCAACGACCCATTAGTTAATGAAATCGGTCCAGTAGAACTCTAGATTTAGTTGTACAAAGATTTTTAAAACTGAATTATATATAGAATAGATGGGTAATATGTTTATTAATAATTTATGTTGCAGACATTTTATAAAAGTGAAAGTGTTCAAAATGCTAACTTTTAACTAATGTGGACATAATTACAGCATTCCGTGTTTTCATCCATTCCAGCGCCTTCACGCGGGCCGCGAGGACAGTTGATGCTACCCGCATGACTGCAGACAAATGTTTTTGACATATGTTAGTAGAGAATTTCTATTGATCAGTTAAGTGCCAACTTAGCTGTAACTACCTGTACTGCCTTGCTTTCCCCAATTTCACTTCCCATTGCCGTTGTGATAGGTGCTTTTTTTTCTGAGAATCAATTTTCAAGTTTTGTGCATGTAATATGACGGATCCTACTAGAGTTGAAGTCAATATTGAACAGTTTATTGACGAAATCAAATCCAGGCCGAGTCTGTGGTATTGTTCATAAGAGGAATAAACGATGTGTATGCCAAAACAACTAGACCGAGAAGCCCAGGCATCATCACTCACTACAAATCAACACTAGTAGTGTGGTTAATAGAAATTGCTGAGTTGGTAACCCTCATACATCCCCAATCGATTCCGCCCGCTGTCGAACGCAGCGTGTTGCAACTGTCACTCCTGTGAGGTGCTGGGGTGGGGAACTCTACTGTGGGCGAGGACTGTGAGCACCGACGCCATGTTGTTTTAATCACCCCTCCTTACTCCCCCCATTTGAAAAGGGGGAGAATGTTCTATTGTTCTACACTAATGGACTGTTGCCGCATTCTTTCGGCTCTGAAAGCCAAAAATCTCTTTCGGTTCTGTTGGATTTTAAAATCCAACAACGTCGAATGTGATATTTGACACAAAAAACATGATTCAGCACTGTTGGATTCGGTGCTATTGCACCCGATTTTGAAAAGGAATAACAATTCGGTACTATTGGAACCCAAACACTTTTAAATCCACTAGTGCCGAATTGTTTTTGATAGCGTCCAACAGTGCCGAAAGAAGTTTTAAATCGTCCAACAACATCAAACGAGATCAGCACTATTGCATTCGGCACTATTGGACTTATTTGGCTTTCGGTACTATTGGATTCGGAGCTATAGGACCACACCACAAAATTATGAGATCTTCCGATATTAGGGAGACGTCATAAACATCTCATGTTATCATGGGGACATCATGAACATCTTCCATGGTAGTATAATGGACACATTCCCTGATCACAGGTACATTGTAAACATCTTCAGCAATCACAGAGATAATGATTTTCTCCCGCAACCGCGACGAATTTGCAAAATTGATCTGCCATTGTGGAAACATCTGACATCATGAACACCTGCTGCGATCACGGAGGCATTATGAATATCTTCCGCAATTATGGCAAAATAATGAACATCTTCTGATATCGTGGAGGCATTATTAACATCTTCCACAATCACAGACACATAATGATCGTCTTCCGCGATGGCGGTGACATCTTAATTATCTTTTGCAATCGCGGCAAAATCCTTTTGTCAAGGAGGGAGAGTATTATCTTCACCCCCCCCCCTGGCTACGCCACTGAACCGCTCTCTACTGAAAATCAGACTATGAAAGTTTTTCAGTATTTTGTTGCTAATTAAATTAGTGAAGAAATTCATTTATCCTCCCAAACATACCAGCATGCAAGATCCCCATATCTGAGCAGGAGTAGAGCAAAGCGAAGGAGTCATAGTCTGTTCCTAGCACCTTGTAGTTGCCCACTCCTGGCAGAGCTCTCACTAAGGCCGGTGGCAGGTTGGAGTCTATCTTGAACTGAAGTTCGCCACGATTATATCGGTTGGGTGTTGCCGTTCCCAACAGTCCAATCATTATATTGCCATTCCTAAAACAACAGCTTAGATAGCATGTTTGTATTTAAACATTAAAAATATAGTTTTCAAATAAGTGTGCGATATCATTTTTCATTCTGTGTTATTTTTTATTACATTTACTATAGATTCCATTACTCATTCATCTACATTATGCTCCATTCCATAACCATAATGTATTGAGTAAGGATTATGAAATTGGAGGAATTACAGGGACTACTGATAATGAATGGAATCTTACATTTACTAAGTAAAATCCTGTCAACAACACAGGAAGATAGATCCTACAATGGAAACATTAGATGAAATGGTGTCTACCAATCGCAAGAATAGTGTCTACTGTCTAGCTTAAGAGCATTCCTTTTAAAACAAAAATAAGGAAAAATAAATCAATAAGATTTGGTACATCAACAGGACACCTAAAAATCGAATTACTTTTTAGATGAAGTTTTCTGTCATATGATGTCCCCAAGGAATTAGAAGGAAATCTTAACAGTAAGCATAGGTCGATATGCACATAAAATTAAAGGTTTTTATTAATAGAATTCAATGCCACAAATTTGTGCTTAAAAGAACAACTGAGTCAAAAATACCAGAGGAGGTAGCTTAAAGGTGTGTTTTCCTACCTGCGTGGTATACGCCAGAGAGGGGTGTGGCGTTCAATGAATTTTTATACCGCACCGCAGACAAAGAGTGACTTTTTTTTCAAGACTTTGTGGAGTGCGGAACGACTTGCACAACAACACAAACTCCTCGCTATCCCGTTGCGGACTGCAACCTAGATTCCTCTAGAATGAGTCAGCACGGCCCGCAGTCTGAACTCCGCTGGCGGGGTGCAGCATACGATTCCTAGGAAAAAACTCTGACGTAGCACTGTGTATTGTGTGCTCTGCGGACTCCGCAGGTTCAACACGGCACCCCGCTGCGCCGTATACCCGGCAGCCAGGAAAGCCCGCCTTGAAATAGCACTGAAAATTCATAGAATCTTTTAATAGCTGTCATTTTTTACTCGGTTTTCCATTTGAGTTCGGGTTTGCGGCATTGTGTTTTACAAAAATGCCCTTTAATTTGATGTGTATATCAATCTATACATTTAAGATTTCCTTCTGATTCCTAGCGAGAAATCCCCAAGATATGACAGAAAACTGGTAATTCTTTCAAAAAAAAGATTTTTAGGCCTATTGTGTTAGTGTACCAAATGAAATCTTATTAATTTATCTGTTATCTTTCAGAACCAAGCGAGACTTTATGTACTCCCTGTGTAATGAAAGTAAAACTCCAGATTAATTACAAACAGAATAAAGGGTTTTATTGATCTTAAAACTGAACTATGAACAAGGAATTGCATTATAATGGCATATAAACAAAGCTGAGTATTTATTAATAGCATATGACAATAAACATATTAAACAATTAAATCATGTGAGGTAAGTTTAGTTGAATTTATCATTGACTATTGATTGATTTTATTCACTACACCCTTTATACATATAAGATACTTTAAGAGTCATTGAATTGTCTTTTCGGATTGCATAATATCTATCTGTACACATTTTTGCTATGCCATCATTGTAAACTATATAGTGTGTGTACCTGAACGATCATAGCTTTAAGTGTTAATAAGTAATACCTAGAGTGATCTTCTAATGAGGATGGGAAATTGAAAATTAGGAAAAATTTGTATTCTTATATTATCTGTAACAAAAGATGACTGATTCCATCTAAGTTTGTCTGCCATCAATCCTAAATGGCACTATTTTTTAACATTTACGGTTAAGGTAGTACCGTATTCATGTAAGAGTCTTCACAGAATTGGTGATGATAGTTCAACTTAAACTTGACAATGCTGAACATAATATATCAATCATTAAGATGGGGACACCACCTAGGTATGTATTTTAAACCAAATATGAGTGAAGGACGAGTCTAGAATGGTGTGAATAGAGATGATCTGTGTAGCTTTGTTACTGACTAAGATTAGCTGTTTTATCAGTCAGGAGAATTTATTTAAAGCCCAGCGATCACTGATCAGGAAAAGCTGGGTCCATCAAAAAGCTACTGACTTTTCTCAGGATCGAACTGGCGAGACCTTTTGATTGTTACACAAGACCTATGCCCTATAACCACCCGGCTACCCAGCCATAGAAAAGACTAACTAATTAGCCATATTGATATTGATTCATACAGATTTTTAATATTTTCCATCACTATTCAAAAATTCTGCCTCACCTACAAACCTAATACACGAAGGTTTTTAGTTTTTAGCCAGCCAATCTTAGCTCAATCACCTTGGATGAATATGTTAGCAATAATAAAAGCAATAATAGAAACTGCTAATGCAGAAGAGAGACATCCAGAATAATGAACATAGTGTATTAGCATAGATAAAGCATACGCTTAGTCTATGGTATTAGGTACTAACTTTGTCACACACTTGGGCTCTATAAGTGCCAGCACAGCAAGGTATGATTCTCATTTACCATTTGTTGGCCGTCTTGATCGCCACTTTGAAAACATTGTCAGGCCTTGCAGTGAAGTTGAGGGTCGTGCAGCCTGTGACTAGTTCGAGGATGTAGAATGACCGCTCTACTTCATACCATTCCCCCTGGAACTGTAAAGCATATAGTATTGATACTGGTGTAAAGCAAGTTTAATGTAGTTCAAGTTATTGAAACATGGATGAAACTTATACACAAACTGAAACATATAAATTAGGATGAATGAAACAAAATAATAATACTGGTTGAGTTAAAAAGTCCTGAAAAATATTAAATTACCTCAAAATATTAAATTACCTCAACATATTTCCTAACAGCTGAAAACAAAAAATAATTTGGTACCGTCTTTGACTATTAAAACAACAACAACTAGACATTCCATCCCCATATTAAAGTTGTAGTCAGGTTTTTAATAAAATTTGTCTTAGTTGATGTGAGCCACCTACAGATTGCGCTGATCTAAATTGCTGATTTCTGCCGATTACACGATGGATTTTACAAAGTCAAACTGATGGAATGACTTATTATGAGCTATAGCAACTGTTATGACCCAGCAAATATGTCAGTAACAAAAAATAAGGTACAAAATAGAGTTTTAGACACTAGCGCAATCTGTGACTGGCTCACACAACTACATTCTTTTTTAGTAAAAATTTGGCGACAGCTGATCCATATAGATGGGATGTCTTCGTACTGTTAAGCAAGATTGTTCAGCATGGTACAGACAGGTAGCCTAAGTACATTGAGCGACACCCCCCAAGGTCCCTAGAAAAACAGGCCATGCTGCAGCGCAAGTAGCACAACACTACATCGCAGTGGTGGATAGTTGTACTAAAGTTGCCAGACATTAACAGCCAGATTATTTACCTAAAACATATGGGATATGGTACTATGGCAGTGAATATATCCACGTGTGACGTCATGGAACAAGCAGCATATGGCCTGTTCTTCTAGAGGGGCCTTGTTGCATCCCCCCCCCCTCCCAGCAATATATGCCAATAGCACCCACCCCCTCACCCAAAGATCACCAATTATATATATGTTTATCTCACTGTAATTTCAGAATTAGGATTTGTTTGTTTACAATAATATAAAAAGCATGATGTTATGACATGTGCTACGGTAATTAAAATATTGCTCTTCTTTTCTTCTGCCGTGAACAGTTAGATGCTCACTGCATCTAAAGGCGGTGCCACACCGCCATCTACACCATAATGTTATGTGTTCAGATTTTTTGAGCCGATCGTTTAGCGTTGTTTCAAATGGATCAAGTTACACCGCCGCAGACCTAGCCGCAGACAGACTCTGTTGACTCCAGCAGATCGCTTGAGCGATCGGGAGCAGACGTAACGTTGCTTCTGTGGCCTCGCGCATGCGCACTGAGCTCATCAGCACCACATACCACAGCGGGTGACGCTGATGATGTAGCCCTGATTCCGGCCCATGGAATATAGTTATGATTTTGCCGCTGTGGCGGGTGACGCTGATGATATCGCCGTGATTTTGGCTCATGGGAGGTGTTCATTATTTTGACGCTGTGGCGGGTGACCCTGATGATGTAGCCCTTATTCCGGCCCACGGGATATATTCACGATTTTGCTGCTGTGGCGGGTGACGCTGATGATATCGCCGTGATTTCGGCTCATGGGATATATTCACGATTTTGCCGCTGTGGGATATCTCCGTGATTGCCCACGGGGGATGTTCACGATTTTTTTCTGCAATCCCCAGGAATTTCACAACATCATCAGGTATCACAACTTTGTCCGAAACCCCAAAATGGATTATTTTTGGGGTAGCTCAAATATTTTAAACGTAAAGCTCCACCAAGTGACACCTCATTTTAAAGGCCATTAGTTTAAAAGAATATCGGCGAAAACCAGAGGGTCCTATCTCAACCCAGTACAAAATGGCAGCAGTTTTTAGTTTTCAGGGATTACATTTAACATTTTCGATCTGCCCCACCCAATATGCATAATTTTGGGTTCCCAGAAAGGAAACCTGATACCATCTAGAGGGTACACTATTTTTCTTATGAAGTGATATGCTTTCCTGGTACAATTCGATTTCGACAGGGGATATTAATGTACATTTTTAAGTAGGGTCTCTGAGGTTGATGACAACTAAAAATTACCGCTATTTTGTATTGGGTTGAGATAGAGATCTCTAGTTTTCACCGATATTCTTTTAAACTAATGGCCTTCAAAATGAGAGGTTACTTGATGGGGCTTAAACATTTCAAATTTTTGAGTTTCCCCCAAATCCCCCATTTTGGGTTTACTATCCAAGTAACAATTAGGCTCAAAAGGTACTTCATAACATGCCATAAAGGGGTGCAGAGTTTAGTTTTCCTAGTGTGAGCCATTACAAAATTTACAGGGTGTCTCCAGACTTGGAAAGCTGTAAGTTACATTTCACTTCTGAGAATTTCAATTGACTGCCTTTTATTACTGGGTTGAGATAGAGACCCCTAATTTGCGTTTTTGGTTTTGTTATCAGGACCTTCAAAATGAGGGGTCACTCGATTGGTCTTACCATTTGAAAATTTTGAGTTTCCCCCAAAATCCCCCATTTTGGGGATGTACACGAAATGGCGGTTATGCCCAAAAAGTACTTCATAACATGCCATAAATATGTGCAGAGTTAAGTTTTTCTAGTATGGGCTGTTAAAAAATTGACAGGGGTCCCCAGACTTTTTATTAACCCTGTACATCATAAACATAAACAAACCAGCTGTAATAGTTTTTCTATATGTATACTCGAAGCTGTGGAGCTTCATTTTTTAGTATATTGAAACATAATTAACAAAACCAAATTCATTGAACTCACAAATTAGACTAAACTAAAAAGTAAACAAAACATAATAATATAAACAGTCATCTGACAGATGTTATAAATAAAACATATGTACTTATTTCTTGATACATAACACTCCTCCCCCCAGGTAGTCTCGAGATATGCCGGTGGTCGACGGATCCGAACAGGTCGAGGACTCATGCTCATTGAAGTGTTTTGGGAGTTTGATCTAGAGACGAATGCCCTAGTAGCACAAATATGTATTTTATAAATATTTTATATATTTAAAGTTGTATTTGATAGAACCTCGAATAAAATATATATATATAATATATCTTTAATAATAGTTTGACATATTCAAATATATATTTGAAATATTACCAAAAAGCAATGCAAAATATAAATTAAATATAAGTTTTGAATATATAAAATAGATTCATAATATATATATTGATAAAACAAGTATAGAATCTATAATATACATATTTTATATGTATATTTTTCCTATTAAATATTTAAAAAAATTATGTGTTGAGAATATTTTAAATATATATATAAAATATTTTTGAAACTATATTATATATTTAAATTATTTATAAATATATTTTGAAACACGTCAGATATTTTTATTAATAAAATAATATATTTGTAGAATATATAGCCTATAATCTTTTATAATTAGCAAATAAATAATTGGCATCTTTTTGTTTTTTAAAGTGTCTTATCAATTTATACATGCATTTTTTGTATGATGATTGCTATTGTGAAAGCGTTAAAATTAAGCTAATAATAATACGTACTCTGAATGGTGTCACTCTATCATACACGTAAAGAAAAAAATAGCATATAGGTAAGAGGTAGTATACATGTTCGACAGCTACATTTGGGTCAAACGAAAAAAAGTGTTGATGGGTTTTATTTTATAATTGCAATATGTGACAACGAATGTGATCATAGAAATCTTGAGTGACTGGCTAGAAAAGGGTGCTAGTTACTGGCGACCTTTTAAGAAACTAATTACGGTTGTATATGACGTTCTAAAAATAATTATTTGATTTACATATGCCATAAATTACATAATATTTGTCATAGTATTTAAATTAATTTTTGTAGTTTACTGTATTTGTATTCGTGGAGACTACTCACTATTCACTACAGCACTATTCAACTCAACTACTTGATGCCAAAACAGATTAACAGAATCATATTATACTGTAGTATCAAAAATATTTCAAGTATTGCAACATTGCAACTGAGGGCCACTCTTTCACCATTTGAAAACTAATTCTAACAACAGTCACAAGTAGCACAGAGGTAAGGTAGGAGGCTCATAAGCCGAAGGACCCAGGTTCGAAAACCACTAGGGCTGAAAAAATTTTATCCAGTATTTTTTTCAAAATTTGTTTTTATGAACCATTTAATCAATTTACTCAACTTATAATTCTGTTTTTCATGTTAAATCTTTATTATTTTGTGTTTTTATGTTTAGGCCCCATGGGATGTTTGGAAGATATATTAAATACATTTTTTATTTAAATATTATTCACTAAAATATATTATTGGAACATATTTTTTAATATTTAATAGATTCAAAAACATATTTTTTATATATTTAATATATTTTAAATATTATATAAAATTGACATTAATACACACTTGAGATATATAAAATATATTTTAAATATATTTATTCATATGTATTTAATATATATTTGTGCTACTAGGGTGACCGAACAGGTTGTGGACTCGTGCTCAAGCTAGTGGAGTCTTAAATCTAGTGGAATTAAATCAGAAACGTTGGGACCAGCTAAACCAGAAACGTTGAAACCAGTATCTTCTTGATGAGGGTTAATTGATCCTTCTATACTACTAAAGGAGTTACGAGATTGTTGCATCACTGATGGTCGCATTGGTTGTACGTCTGGTATTGTCATCATAATAGGATTGCGGACCATTGATGGTGGTTGAACTGGAGTGATATGATGTGCTTCTGGTGTTCTCATCTGAATAGGATTCTGGATATATGGGTTGAATGGTGGAGATTCAGGATTATCTGGAGTGAGTGAGGAGATGCTTTTGATATTTCTGAGCGAGGTCTCAATTGGTCGATATGACGTCGTATTTCAATGCCTTCTTTTGTTGTCAAATGGTAGCTCCGCGGCCCGGTTATTCTAGTGACTTTAGCAGGAATCCACTTTGGTCCACGCTGATTGTAGCTTCTTGCAAATACGGAATCATTTTCTTTAAATTTCCTCTGAGGTGACTATTGGTAATCGTGAAGCGCTTTATCCAAGCTTTTATCTTCTTTGTCATTTGAAGATTAATCAGGGTGAACTCTGTCTAAGATGGTTCTAATACGCCTTCCAAACAACAGTTCACTCGGTGACATATTAGTTGAACAATATGGTGTTATATGAGATGATATTAGGAACTGAGCCAATCTTTTTTGCCAATCTCCTTGAAGTATTCGTCGCAAAGAATTTTTTGTCATTTGGACCATCCTTTCTGCCTGACCATTCGATGATGGATGGTATGGTGCAACCACGACGTGGCGGATGCCATTGCTTTCATTAAACGATCAAAATTCTTGTGAAGTGAAAGCCGACCCGTTGTCAGATACTATTGTGTCTGGAACACCATGTGTTGCAAAAAGGCTTCTGAGAACCTTTATAGTTGATCTTGAATCTGTAGAAGGCACCAAAACTACTTCTAACCATTTACTGAAAGAATCAACAACAATCAAAAACAACTTGTTTGGGAAAGGCCCAGCAAAATCTATGTGGAGACGAGACCAGGGTTGTTTTGTTTTCTCCCAAGGAAGGGCCATTGCTCTTGAGGGTTGTGACGAATTTGTTGACATGCTTGACAAGAATTCACCATGTTTTCTATGTCTTGATCAAGTTTTGGCCACCAGAAATAGCTTCGGGCCAACGCCTTTGTTCGAACAATGCCCTCATGTCCCATGTGTAGAAGCTTCTGAGCTTGTTGCCTGAGAGTAGATGGAATTATTACCCTAGTTCCCCAAAGTAAACATTGTTTGTATTGAGAAATTGAGTTAAGACGTGAAATGAAAGGCATAAGTTTGAGATCTGAGTTATGAGTTGGCCAGCCACGTTGAGTCCATAAGATTAGTTTTGATAGAAGTGGATCCTTTTCTGTTTCTTTTGCTATTATATTAGCTGTAATTGGTTTAACCTCATCGGATTCAATATATAACACATCATTCAAGACTTCATTTATCTCTTGATCAACAGCATTGGAGGAACATGGAAGACGACTCAAACCATCAGCATTCAGAATAGAAATCCCGGTTTGTATACAATAAGATCAAAGTCATATCCGTTTAAAAGGTTACTCCAGCGAATCATTCGAGGTGACAGTGTGTTTGGTGTTTGTTTATCCACAGTGAAAAGACCCAGAAGTGGCTTATGATCTGTTCTAATTTCAAAATGCCTCCCATATAAGTAATTGTGAAATTTCCTAATCCCTCCAATGATGGAAAGTGCTTCCCTATCTACTTGAGCATATCTTCGTTCTGACTGACTCATTGTCCTGGAATAAGACGCAATTGAAACTTCCTTTTCCCCTCAAACCTGACTAAGCACACAACCAATACCATAAGGAGATGCATCACAAGTTAGTATAAGATGGCTGGAGGGATTGTAATGAGCCAGTATACTATCGGAAGAAAGGAGCTTCTTTGAAGCATTGAAAGCAAGTTTATGTTTTTCCTCCCACCGCCATTTAACATTTTTGTCCAATAAGCGATGTAAAGGATCTGCAACATTGGCTTTATTGGGTAAGAAACCGTGATAGAAATTGAGTAACACTAAAAATGCCTGCAGTTGCTCCTTGTTAGTCGGCTCAGGAGCATCTTGGATTGATTTGACTTTGTCCGGGTTAGGAGGTATTCCGTCAGAGCTCACAACAAATCCCAAGAAGTCCACTGATGTAGACAACAAAGAACACTTTTCGCTTTGGAGTGTGATACCTGCATCTCTAAAACGAATGAATACTTGTCTTAATGAGGTAATCAATTCATGTATTGTTCCTGCTTTAACCAAAATATCATCAAAGTAAGGTATTACATCGTCTAAGCCCGAAAGCAAACCCTCAATAAAATGTTGAAATATAGATGGAGCTGAGCTAATACCGAATTGTAGTCTTTTTGGTTTAAAAGCACCCTTGTGTGTGATTAGTGTCTGAGCTAGCGCCGACTTCTCATCAACAACCAATTGTTGATAAGCTTGGGCTAAATATAACTTAGCAAAATATTTCCCTTGGTTTAATTTGGCTAAGAGCTGAGAGACTAGGGGAATAGGGTACAGATGATCTTGGAAAGCTTTGTTTAACGTTGCCTTATAATCACCGCAAATATGTACTTTACCATTGCTTTTTACTGAAACAACTATATTGGCGTGGCCCAATCCGATACCTGAACAGGTTCTAACACTCCCTGATTAACTAACTTATTCAGCTCTTCTTCTACTGGGGCCTGCAATGCATAAGGTAAAGGGCGCGCTCTTAAGTGAATTGGGTTATAATTCTGGTCAATTTTCAGTTCGATTGGAGGCCCTTTATAACACCCTAAAGAATTTGAAAATACATCAGAAAATTCACTTTTCAGATGTTGAACATCCAGCTGGGCTTTACTTAGAACATCAGATTCATGGCAGTTGAGTGAAAGTACCCCGTTTACTTCAATATTCAGACTTTTTAACCAGTTACGCCCCAATAAACTATTTCTAATACCTTCAGTTATGACTAACGGAAGAAATCCATTAAACTTACCGTATTTCACATAAACATTAGTCTGACCTAAAACACTTACAAGTTTACCACTGTAATCCTTGAGTTTCCAGGGAGAAGGTTGCAGTTTACAGTTTTTATGAGAAATTTTATTCCATAGTTCTGCTCCTATGATAGAAACACCTGCACCAGTATCAACTTCCATTAGAACTTTGTGATTATTTATGTTGACAGTTGTACACAGTTCTGGAACTTTAGAGCAATTAACTTCCTGGACGTACTGAGTTGTTTCGTTACTTGATTGAGGTGGAAACGTTTCTTCTTGTTCACAATTGGTTTCCTCTGAAAAAACTTCATGAGCCCATTGTCCCTTTATTGATCCATGTTTTTGGTTGAAATATTCTTTGGGGCGTGGTCTCCCTCCTTTACAAACTCGTGCTAGATGCCCGATTTTCTTGTAAATATTACAAATAGTTTGAAGATGGGGACAATCCCTTCTAAAAAGTCTTAGTCCACAACCAAGACAAACATTAGGCGTATCAGAGTGAGCTGGATTGTTCTTAAATCTTAAATACAAATTTCCTGTTTGAATGGTCAATTTTATGTGCATTAGCAAAACTTGAGCTACTAAAAGAAAGTTCCTTACTTTGAGCTTGAAATAATTCACTTGACTTAGCTGCAATAATAACATCCTGAAGTTTAATAGTAGGTTCTTTCAAGATTTTATTTCTTAACTTATCACTCCTACATCCAATCAAAATTTGCATAATTAATTCCCTATCCAAGTCTTTGAAATCACAGTTCACAGCTAATGTTCTTAGCCAAGAATAGAAAGAGTTAAACGATTCTGCTTCTGCTTGACGACAATTCCTAAAATTAAATATTTCAAAAAGGACATTTTTGGTAGGAGCAAAATAGTCAGTTAATAATTTGATCACATTTTTGTATGTTAGTTCATTAGGTTGTGGTAAGCTGTCAAAAATGTAAGCCACATTCTCACCAGCTAGATTAAGTAGTAGTGCTGTTTTCCTTACATCATTGGTAATGTCTGCAGCTAAAGCATACCTCTCAAATTGCTTAATCCACGTACCCCAACGCTGTAGGACACTTGCAGGATTCGTATGGGGGTCAAAAAGATCAGGCTTATTGAGATCCATCATTATCCAATTATCCTCGTCGCCAGTTTAGTATATTGAAACATAATTAACAAAACCAAATTTATTGAACTCACAAATTAGACTAAACTAAAAAGTAAACAAAACATAATAATATAAACAGTCATCTGACAGATGTTATAAATAAAACATATGTACTTATTTCTTGATACATAACACTTTTGTGTGCAATTTGAGCCCAGTCGGTTCAGTAGTTTTTGAGTTTATCTCATACAAACACAGAAACACATAGACACACAGACAGACACCAACTCTTCTTTAAAAATAGTATCTTATATATATAAAAGGCAAAGCCCTCACTGACTCACTGACTGGCTGACTGACTCACTCACTCACTCATCACTAATTCTCTTACTTCCCATTTACCTAGGAGGCTGAAATTTGCTACGATCCTTCTTTAGGCATTAAATAGGAAAACTAAACTGTTTTTATTCTGATCGGACTCTCGGGCCCCACCCCAGTGGCTCTGGAGTTTCCCATGTTTACCTTATGAGTACTCATATTTAAATGGAATTAATGAATCTTAACAGCTGTTTCAATTAAACAAGTATGTTCTATTCTATGATGTTCAATAGCATTAAAGTTACAAGGATTACCAACAGGGTGCAGCACTATTATTTCTTTTACATTTATGACAACAGCTAATTTGTAACCAAAAGGTGAGTGAGCGTAGCGAACGAACTTAAACCTGGAGGCGAGTTAGCGTAGCGAACGAGCTCACTTATAAAGTTAAACGGGGCAAAGCCCGCGGGTACAGCTAGTATATATCTATAAGTATAAAAGAGGATGTTTGTATATATATCTATAAGTATAAAAGAGGATGTTTGTATATACAGGGTGGTAAAAAAGTCCCTGGACAGTTAAATATTTTAAAATATAATGCAGATAGAGCTACAATACTTGGTACCAACTTACAGGGCATAAAACTCTATTTTAACACATATTCAGTGATCCAATAACTCTTCAGGGGGACGGCCCACAAGGAGTCGGAAGAAAATCTTAAATGGAAGCATAGGTCAATATGCACATCAAATTAAAGGTCTTTTTTAGTAGAATACAATGCCGCAAACCGCACTTCGAAAGGTTGATTCTGCGCAAAATGACAGTTGTTCAAAGATTCATTTAATTTACATTGCTATTATACGCTTACTCCTCAGGGAGCCCTAGGAATCGGAAGAAAATTGTTAACGTAAGCATAGGTCGATATGCACATCAAATTAAAGGTCTTCACAAGTAGATTACGATGCCGTAAATTCAAGCTCAAAAGAATGCCTGACTAAAAAATGACAGTCGTTCAAAGATTCAAAATGGCGGATTCAAGAAATCTTTGAACATCTGCCATTTTGCGCAGGATCAACCTTTTGAAGTACGGTTTGTGGCATTGTATTCTACAGACCTTTAATTTGATGTGCATATTGACCTATGCTTCTATTTAAGATTTTCTTCCGACTCCTTGTGGGCCGTCCCCCTGAAGAGTTATTGGATCACTGAATATGTGTTAAAATAGAGTTTTATGCCCTGTAACTTTGTACCAAGTATTGTGGCTTTAACTGCATTATTTTTTTAAATATTTAACTGTCCAGGGACTTTTTTACCACCCTGTATATATATATATATATACATATTTGTTTGGCAGTGATAAACTCAGACACCGCTGAACCGATTGCCACGAAACTTGGTACGTGAGTGAAAATTTAAAAACGTACGTTTTCAGGAAAAGCACTTTGCAAATTTTTTTCCCCTTTTTTCAAAACTTTTATTATTATTTTTATTTCATTAACATTTGAAGTTTCATAAAATGCCCATGGTAACGCAATATCTTTGGTATTTTTTTTTAAAAAGAGCATCTTTAGTGGAAAAACACAAAATCCTGTCACGACCATAACAGACGTTTAAATGAATATTAAAAATAGTTAATATTATTTTTATAACTATGTTTTGCTATAAACTAATTTACTTTTATGACCATTATACAATAAAAAGGTCACTGAGCTTTTGGTATATTTAGTCTTTCTAGAAAAAAATAAAAAAACTCAAAAAATTGAAAAAAAGCCAATAAAATCTTTTTAAGTTAGTATAACTCCGAAAAAACTTACCTGAGACCCGAAAAATCGTTATGTTTGTATAGAGGTGTGCTTCTTTTGTGTATAAAACATTGAAATATGACAATATTTTAATTTTTGAAATTTTTATGATAGAAATCATAAACGTGATGGTCAGGGACAAGCGGTACGGTCGTGAATTTTCTGAAATAATCTAAATCTTTCTAAACAATCCGTCAATTATACTGTTAGTTATAATAAAAATAAGTGTTTAAATTGAACTAAACTGTTCAAATTACAATTATATTAAAGTTATTGTCACGACCAAACACACTATAATCCATAAGGCTGGATTGGTCGTGAAAAAACCCACAATGGTCGTGAAACTTTGGTCGTGAAATTACATGATATTTGGCTCTGTTCTGGCGGTAGCCCTGCACCACATGTTCGAGGATACAAAGTGAACTTCTAGGTTAATCTAGCAATTGAAATATCTTATAAACAAAAATTAACACCATGTCTACTTCATCGAATGACTACGTACGGTCATGGACACACCAAAATTACAAAAAACACAATCTTTCCTTTATTAATCTTGTAATTCCTCCTTTCAACTCGAAACGACCGGCACTACAATCCTGACGTACACCCCGAACTAGTCTCTAAAACCAACTGACTCCATCGACACCAGGCTTGCCACTGTCGTGCTCCAAAGTTGAAAATTTTTCCCAAATGGTCGTGACGCCAAATTGAGGGACAGACTTATTTTGTCATGGTAGTCAGTTTGCAATGACAATAAAATTATAATATGCTCCTTTTTTGTAAGTTTAATAACCATTGATGGCATAAAAATATGGCTTTATATATTTCGGCATGAATAATTAGTCTAAAAACAGCGTGAAAGTTGGAAAATGTATCCTAGGGACACGTCATGGTCGTGAATTTCGAGACTTTAAAAATACGAAAAAAATACCTAGAACCTATTTAAAACCAAATAAATGTGTGTAACATGTTGCCCCCGTCCCAAAAAATATTAAAACATATAATAATAAACTACAAATCCAGTATCTACGAAGTAAAAGGCCAGGGACATGAAAACGTACGTTTTTAAATTTTCACTCACGTACGTGTAGAATTTCATGGAATAGGTTTATACACCATCAATTTCATGATCCGTCCAATCGGCTCCGCCCCAGTGGCTCTGGAATTTCCCATGTTAACCTTATGAGAAATGGAATTAATGAATCTTAACAGCTGTTTCAATTAAACAAGTTGGTTCTGTTCTATGATGTTCAATAGCATTAAAGTTACAAGGATTACCAACAGGGTGCAGCACTATAATTTCTTTTACATTTATGACAACAGCTAATTTGCAACCAAAAGGTGAGTGAGCGTAGCGAACGAACTTCAACCTGGAGGCGAGTTAGCGTAGCGAACGAGCTAACCTGAAGGCAAGTGAGCGCAGCGAGCGAACGAGCTCCAACCAGGACGTGATTGAGCCATGCGAACGAGATCATCTTGAAAATTAAGAAGTTAAACGGGGCAAAGCCCGCGGGTTACAGCTAGTATATATATATATATATATATATATATATATATATATATATATGTTTGAATTCGCAGCAGTTTGAAGTCAACTTGCACTGATATCCAGCACTTCGGCGTCAAATCGTGACGCCGAAAGCATGACGCCGAAATGCTGCACTTTGAGTTATTTCACAGCACTTTGAAGTCAGACTCCGAAAGTCTGTGACGCCAAAATGCTTTGTGTCTCGTGACTTCAAAATGCCATAGCACTTCAGAGTCAGGGTATATAACTTTTGTCCTAATTTAATCGTTAAAGTGGTTTTTATAAAAGTTAGTTTTATCACAGTTAGTTTTACTTCGTTTATTCCACTGACACCATACTTTTACACTAAGTTTTGTGATTCCAAATTTTATATCCAGACCTGGTTTTGTGAAGCTACAAGTAGGCTTTGCAAACGTGATTTTATACATAAGGTATAAAGAATTTTTTGTTTACGACATTTTGGGTTTTGGGAGCGAGTTGTGGGATTTAGTGGTTAGAGCGCGGGACTCTGGTCCCTGAGGCCCTGGGTTCATATCCCACCAAATCACCAATGGATTTGATGTAAGTGATATTGCCACAATCCCTAGGTCTAATCTGAAGAATTTTGAAAAGCAATTTGGGGTTCGTTCCTCGCGTACTTGAAAAAAAATTGAGTTTTAGTTTTGGCTAGAATTGTTTGTTTAGGCCCCTTATTAAAGAAATGGGCTTCCAAGTTATGTCTGTGAGTGTGTGTGCATGTGTTTGTTTTTGTGTATATAGAACTTAAGATAACAACAAATAATTTCTAATAGTTATCATAAGCGCTATAATTTGCGGATGCATTGCACGACGTCCAATGATATAAGTCAATGTCATGATGTCCAAAATTCAATTATTGAGCTGTTAAACTACGTCCAATATAAACTATTTGACTGATGCACGACGTCCAAATCTCACCATGTCAAAAAGTACAGTAATAAACATAAGTCTTTCTACAAGCTCTAGCGTCATGAGATCGGTCGTCATTCTCTCCAATCTGCTGTCAAGATTGCCAACCTTATTCTGTATTAATTGCATCATGTATATTTTAGTTATTTTCTTTAAATCAATAATATTCATATAAATATAAGAATGTGTTTCAAAATATTATAAACACAGTTACAGCTTTTTAAACTAATCGTCCTTTGGTTTTGTAATGTATGTGCAAAATGTACGTTTCCAGTATTCCGGTGTCATCCAATTATCAGTTACTGATGTAAAAGTCCGAGGTATATTTTATGGGTTTCTTTTGAATTACCTATCAAATTGAGATATTTCTATTATGAAAATGTATTTCCTAGTACTGTATTTATATTACTAACGCAATTAGTTAATCTGTATATTAATACGCAAGCTGTTTTATTTTCACAGTTATAACTCGATAAAAGCTTGACGGATTTTAACGTTTGAGGTGTCAAATTAAAGGTATTTTTATGTAGATGTGCAAATATGTCTCAGAAAATAAAGAAAGGGCATCCCATAAGTACAGTTAAGGCCAAAAGTTAGGGAATGGCAGCGCTATCTGTTGGCATTGTATAAAACTCAATTCCCTTTGTTTACAACTAAACATATGAACGTAGTTTGAAATGATTTTTAAGGTTAACCACAGACTGCAGGGCTAATTATTCCTAGAGCAAAGCCGGAATTTATACTTTTATTTAAACATCTGTTAAATAAGTCTGGATCATAAATTAATAGTACTTGACAACAAATCGTTTGTAATAGATTTACCTTACATTGTATTTTACTGAATTATCGAGTTGTTTTGGTTACAGTTCGGTGTGATGAAATGGATGTTTGAAAGTGATTATTTACAGTGCAGTTACCCGTTATATTACCATATCATGTAATTAACAAAATTCTGTTGTAGTGTTTTCTGTTTTTTTGACTAACCATAGTATTTTATCCAAATTTAAAATTAAATGCCACCAGTAAGATGAAGAACTTTGAGTAGCTGGAGGAAACGCGAACGTGGCCGCTTGCATCAATCTCCCAATGGAACATTTTAAGGTTACAGAGTGGCAGTACCACCGTGGTGATACATCCAACCTCGGAAAAATGAATGTTAAATGTTAACATTGTGGTGGCTTACATTTTAAGCAAAAAAAAAAAAAAAAAAAAAAAAAATGGCCGAGGCAGTTCAATTGTTACTCTTTGTTGCCATAAATGAGAGAACCGTGTACCTTATCTGCGGTATTCACCACACTTTCAGGAACTTACTGGAAACTCCCAATCTGAAAACAGAGCTCTGAGGCTTAAATCTAGAAATTATTTGAAAAAAAAACGTCAATTGAATTCCGCCTTTGCCATGGTCAGCTCTAAAGCTCATTTATATGAGAGGATCACCCAGGGGATCTACAATTTCAAGATCCATGACAGGTTTTACCTCCGAGTAGGTAATCTAATTCCTTAAGAAGGTCATCCTGAACAAACACAGGTGTATAATAAGGACGATGTTGGCTCTGGAACCCAACAGCGCATGAAACACAATTCAAAGAAAGAATGCAATGACAAAAATATGCGGGAAATAGGGCCCATTTGCCAACCCATTTGCCCAATCTTTCAAAAATGTGACAGAAAAATGTGTAGGGACGAGAGCTCCGAGGAGTCAAGTGAGATTCTTATGTAGGTACATAATAAGACTCAAAAGAAGTGACTTTCCTCGCTACTAAAGGTGCTACCTGTATAGATGATGCAGCTATTTAAAGCTGAAAACAGAGCACCACCTGGCCGAATAAATCTTAGTTACTTTTTTCATAAACTAATGTTAAACGCGATTCTGTTATAGATCCGTCGTCAGATCCACTTGCTAACCCTCTAATTTTCCCAACCGGAGACTTTGGTTGGGGCCCCTAATTTAAACAAGACAAAAACAGAACCTATCGTAGAAATAATTTAACAATGCTATAGTACGTGCCATACTGGTTGGCGTCAAGAGAGGAATTTAGCTTGCTACATTAGGTCTGAAAAACTCACTTTAAAGTGTGTGGTTGACATTTACGTTCTCATATGGCTACGTCAGCTTATGGCTTCTAAAATGCATTTTGGGGGTTTTGTAAGTGCAATGCATTTCTTGTGAAATAATTCATTTAGGACTATATTCAGAATATTTTTTTCGATTAAAAAAACATCTGAGCCCTCATAAACTTAAAGTCATGCAAAACTTACTGCTTACTTAAAGATGGCGTGTGTTTTTCAATACTAGTTAGAAGAAAACAATAAATGACTGTACATGATAAAGAAGTCAAATAAAAATAGCAAGCCTAGCCTCAAAGTGCGGTGATTGGGATTTGTTTGTAAGCAATGTGTCATCCATTCCATTACAAAACTTTCTCGTGTTATTTACCATTTTACAAATCCTATAGGCCTACTCTAAAATAAGCATGTTGACGGGCAAATTTTTTTCGTTCTAGGATATTTGATTTTTTGTTTAAAATAGGGTATTTGGCCACGAAAAAACTATTGGAGTTAGTCACAAGGCTGGGAAAATCCAGTTACCGTCCTACACTGCTCATGTTATCGTCAATGTCTTTTTGTAGCTGTAGTTAACCAAATCAATTGTTTAAACAGGTAATATATTGTCCATGGATCATGCTCTACCAAATAAATGACTGACTTATCTGTGATTCCTACAATTAATGAAGACTTAGAGCATTTTGGCGTCATAAGCATTCACATATTTCCTAGTGTTGGAAAATTATTGAAATTTTACAGCATATAAGCGTTATTAATGCTACCCTCCTCTATTAGCTGTGCACAATATTAAAAATCTCAGAGATTTTGTGTTATTTGTTTACATTTTTTACCTATACTCATTTTTTTACTATAAATCATTCAATAAATCTATAAATGTATGTCTATGGTTGATATGCCATGATAAAACCAAATACAACTGCTGACTTCAATGTGCTGCGTAAAATTTAATAAACTTACAGCGATTTGACGTCGTCAATGCACTCTGTTTTCAAAGTGCTGCGTAAATTGTAGATATCTTACAGCATTTTGGCGTCATAATTTCACTCTGTATACTATACACACTTTTTATGCATACACTAATTTCTAAATGTTGCAGGAAATTATAGAAATCTCACAGCATAGTAATGTGATTATTGCTAACTTCCTCCATTAGCTGCGTACAATATTAAAAATCTAAGCATTTTGGTGTCTTTAGTTTTAATTTATAACCTATACTTATTTGTTTTTACTATAAAACATTCAATAAATCTATAAATGTATGTCAATATATATGTAATGTTGTGTTTATATTCTATGAAAAAACTAAATACAACTGCTGACTTCAATGTGCTGCGTAAAATTCAATAAGCTTACAGCACTTTGGCGTCATCAATGCACTCTGTTTTCAAAGTGCTGGATAATTTTTTTTTAATCTTACAGCATTTTGGCGTCACTATGTCATGGCGTCTCCTTTTGGCATCACTTTGTATATTATACACACTTTTTTATGCATACATTAATTTTTAAGTGTTGCGGGAAATTATGGAAATTTTAGAGCATATTAGCGTTATTATTGCTACCTTCCATTATTAGCTGCGTACAATATTAAAATGTCAGCATTTTAGTGTCATTAGTTTTAAATTATAACCTATACTTATTTGTTTTTACTATAAATCATTCAATAAATCTATAAATGTATGTCAATGTTTGATATTCTTTGAAAAAGCGAAATACAACTACTGACTTCAATGTCCTGTGTAAAATTCAATAAACTTACAGCACTTTTACGTCGTCAATGCACACTGATTTTGGAGTGCTGTGTGAATTTTAGAAATCGTATAGCATTGTGGCGTCATAATTGCACTCTAAATATTATACACTTTGTATATGCAAATACGGTAATTTCTAAGTGTTGCGGAAAATTATAGAAATCTTACAGCATATCAGCGTCATTGTATTTTGCCAGCTTATGTGGCATTTTCAGTGTTCTTCTTATGTTATCTTCTTATCACAAACACTATGGTCTATAATTACAAAATATAGACGCCACATATCCAACTTTGAGCTGACCGATCAACCCAGCCACAATAGTCGTGACTGACTGCGCTTGTGTAAATATGATTATCCTCAATAAGACTCCTTAAGATGCTACACAAGCTGGCAAAATGCCTAGTGTGAAGCAAAAATCTTACATACTCAAGAAGTACAGGCAACATCAACAATCTCATATAATCCAAGTTCTTGAAATTTTGATAGAAAAATGGGTATATAGTAAATAATTGTTCATTGACATTGATAATCTACCGACTTTAATATAACTGTTTTTTGTCGGAGTGAAACTCAAATTTTCAAAACTCCTGAATAGTGTTATGTATTCTTTTCTAAGTCCATTTAACCATTACTAAAAGTGTCATGCAGTTTCAAACAAAATCTCAAACCAAAGAGGCAAAGCAAATATTTTGATTTTAACTGATTCATTAAGTCAAATAGATCAACACATGTTTACATTATAAACAATATAATTATAACCAGCTCTTTACAAAGTTAATAGTTTAATTTAAAAAGTTGCAACTTGTTACAAAGTATACACCTGTTTAAATGTAAAAAAAATTGTTCTCCATAAGGATAGCCTACAAACCTTAAAGACCACTGGGGCAGAGCCCTGATAGATTTTTTTAAAGCTTAGTATTGCGTATCAATTGCTTTAAGTGGAACCTTAGTCAATTCATGAGCTCTTGCGGATTGTAGTTTTTGAAATATAGCCATCAGTGACTGAATCAGTCATTCGTCCAGTAAGTAAGTACATGGCAATAACTTTCTTTATGTATAGATATATTCTCGTTAGTTTCAAAACATGTGTATGTGTTTGTAGTATATATGAAAAACACTGATCTCTTTAAGTTTTCCATTAAATTATGGAAAATTGGAGCATTTCATGTCGTAAATTTGAGGTTATATAAGCTTCCATTGCTTCCATTATTTATTGTATACTTATAAATGTATGTCTTTGGATCATATTGCATGAAACAAACGAAATAAAAAATACTGACTTCAATGTGCTGCGTGATACTATAGAAAAGAAACAGCATTTTGGCGTCATCATTGCATTCTGAATCTGAAGTGCTGTGTAAATTTCAGAAATGTTGCAGAACTTCAGCGTCATGGATATAGAATTAGGAAAAGATTATAACTTAAACAATGTTTTATGTTTTCCATTATAAATCATGCTCTTTAATTTCCAAACATACGTCTCTATACTGAAAAAAAATATTTCTAAGTTTAGTGTAAAGTTATGAAAACTAATTTCTGAGTGATGCATATAATCATAGAACAATTACAGTATGTCAGCTGATCATTGCATTCTGACCTATATTAGGTGCATAAAATACAGGGTCATCGAAAAAGGTGTCCGTAATTTTAAAGCTTAATAAAAAAGACCCTATATATAGTAAAATATTCAGAGATGCATTAAAGCATGCAGAAACTCATAATCGTTTACCTTAATCTTACATATTTATAACGTAACCCTATTAAAACAATTGTTGTAAATTCATCAGATCGCTTAACAACGTACCGAAACCTAGATCGCATAGTTCGACATATTTTGAACTGGGGACTTTAGGTATTTAAACCATCACAATAGTTCTTATTTAATAAAATAGGATAGAAAATGGATGGACTACTTTCCTTCTCAGGCTTCATTCATTACTTTATTTTCGACTTGAGTCAATATATAACACGATGGATTGTTATTTTGCGGCACGTTGAGCCGCTCGGGTTCACAAGTATTCAATAAACTTCTAAATGTATATTCACCATATTTTATAAAACAAAATAAATGCAAATACTGAATTCTATGTGCTGTGCAAAATAAAAAAACCTACAGCATTTTGGTGTTATCATTGCACTCTCGTTTCAAAGTGTTGGGTACATTGTTCAAATGTTGCAGCATTTGCATTTCGGCATCATGGAAAGATGCATTAGGAATCAAAGATTATTACTTAAGCTATGTTTTTATCTTTTCCATTATAAATCCATTAAATTCCATATAAATTCCATTATGCTCCTTTATTTCTAAACGTATGTCTGTATATGGAAAAACTAATGTTTAAGTTTTGCGTGGAATTAGAAAAAAGTACAGCATATTGATATCATTACAGTATTGCGTTCTCATCTCAAATAGCTGCATAAAGCCTTAAAGGTTGCAGCATTTCGGTGTTATAGTTATATTCTATATGAGCTATTATTATCTGTTTAACTATAAACAACTCTACAAATGGTATCTATAAAGTATTCCCACAATTTTGATTCTTTTTAAATGTAAATAATTTAACTGGATTACATTCCACGAAACAAAATAATATAAAAAAACCTAATTCATCTGATGAATGAATGTGATGAAACCTGCAACATTTTAGCTCCATTTTTCAATGTGCTGAGTAAATTGTTGAGAATTGCAGATTTTTGTTGTTAGGCCTATTTATACGTTTTTAACATTTTTATTACCATTATCAATCACACGGGGACATAGTTACAAAAGCCCTAATGTACAGTTACAACTCAAGACAAATGCTCTTTATTGTGCCTAGAACAACAAATAAATATTCTAAAAGAACAAGGGAATATTTGGTTCCATTCATGTTATAGTTTACCGATACAGCTGAGGAATATATGTTACTGTAGAGTTTTAAAGTTAAAGCTTTGACTATGTTAAGGTTAAAGAATTTATATCTAGATCTGATTTTAAACTAACTGTGTTTCGTTCCCTTAATATTTGTTGTTAATTGCTTCAAATGTTTATTATTGTTACTTTACCATAGTTTAATAATTTTTAAAATTCGTTTATTACTGTTACCTTATTCATTGCTTATCAATAATTGTTTATATCTGACTACTTGAAATTCTATGATTGGTTTGTTCTTTAATTTGGTATACAGGGTGATTCAAAATGAATGACCCAGTTTTAACTCTTTATAACTTTTATACTATTAAACTTACCGCTATAAAATACACATCAAACGAAAAAGCAACTCAAAGAGTTTATGCCTTCCAAAGAGACATAATTTAATAAAATCGATTCAGCAGAACTGTAGATTTAATTGTACAAAGTTAAAAAGTAATCTCCAAATTTTTACCGCTAGAAATGTGGAGGTTACTTGACGTTTTCGCAAAGAACTTTTAAATGGTGAGGAAATCGACCAAAGTGGAAGGTAATATTCCGAAAGAGAATAAAATTTCCTACAATCTACAATTATGCATTTCTTGAAAATACTCAATAAATGTAGCTTAAATTTGGCTTAAAATAAAAAATTGAAATAAAACATTAAAGACGGGGATTTTCAATTTTTTTTTCATTTTGAGGCATTTTTTGGTACCTTTCTTGAGTATTTTCAAAAAATGCATAATAGTAGATTGTAGGAAATTTTATTCTCTTTCGGAATATTACCTTCCACTTTGGTCGATTTCCTCACCATTTAAAAGTTATTTGCAAAAACGTCAAGTAACCTCCAAATTTCTAGTGATAAAAAAAGTTGGAGATTACTTTTTAACTTTGTACAATAAAATCTACAGTTCTGCTGGATCGATTTTGTTAAATGATGTGTCTTTGGAAGGCACAAACTCTTTGAGTTGCTTTTTCGTTTGATGTGCATTTTATGGTGGTAAGTTTAAAAGTATAAAAGTTATAAAGCATTAAAACTGGGTCATTCATTTTGAATCACCCTGTATTATTGTATTCTGTTTAATGGTACTAAGTTAAGTGTTTAATGGTATTTTACTTACAGAAGAACAAGGGAAGCAAAAGACTGATTGAAAAAGAAAAGACCGATTGAATAAAAAAGCACTGTGAAATAAAAATTTATAATAATTGCTACCAATACTATGAAGATGAAGCACATTAACAAACACACATCAAACCCACTATGTTAAGGACAAAACACTTAAAACATTTTATAGGGAAGAAATGCAATTTCTGACGCTTTATAATTGTTATTATTATTATTTTTCTCTGCTTTTAGTGAATTGTGAGAATGCATGCATGCATGGGCGTTTCACAGTGAGTGAGAGGTTATGTTCGTTCGGTCAAACCAAACGGACTAAGAAGGTTTCAGGTTTTTTTTTTGTTCTTCTTTTTTTCAGTCAGCTCAGCTCGGCCGGCGCTGCCAGTGCCAGTCTGCTGTGCAAACAAACAAACAGCTCAAACATGGTCTACGAACCATGAAAAACAAAGAGGACCAAATATGAGCAATCCAAAAGAATTCCGTAGATTATAAAGAAATATTTATGTCACTACATTTTAGATTTTTTAGTGTGCTGCCAACTACTTTGTTTTAAGTTAAAGTGCCTGCCACAAACCGCCGTAGAAATATAGGACATTAAGAAATCTTTGTTCAAAAAAGAAAAAAAAATGTAAATTATTAGTTTGTTAGCCTTATTGTATCAATTGGACCTCACCGACAAGTTTTATAAACTTGGTGAGGCCAGGCTGTTGTAATTTTCAGAATAAATATATTTGTATTTGTATTTGTATTTGTAATAACCCATTAAAAGCTTTTGTAGCTAAATTGTATAAGTTTTGTAATTTTGTATTTTCGGAAACAAATAAGTAAATAAATAATACTTTTACAGGAAGAAAACATCCACATCATTAGAAATACGGATTCTGAACGTGAAAGAGACTAATAAACTTAATTATAAAGATAATATTGCAAACATTCTTTGGGAATAAGTAGATAAACTTAGTGTAGCATTGCAAAACAAATGCCCTGAACACATCTTTGATAAGTAGCTCGGATGAGCAAGAAAGGAAGTCGGAAGTAGAGCGAGACCCTTTTGTGCGAAGCTCCAAGGTCCAGAGATCGCCAACATTGAAAGGCGTGAAGACGTCCCCACCACCTGCAACTTTCAGGTGTACAAAAGACTTGACTTTGGGATCTCCCTTGACAAGTGGAGAAGGAAACGGTGGACCACCCTCTAAGTCTGGTGAATGGATGGCGGAGGAATCCCTAACAGCAGCGTTAGATTTGGAAGTGTCGGGAATGGTACTTCTGCGTCAGCAATATCTTGACGCAGAAAATGACATTGAACACCGGCTTCGAAACATGGAGCAGACCATAAAGGCAATGCTTGAAACCTTTAAGACGCAGAGAGGAGTTAACCAAGTGGTTAAAAATGGTATGGCTAAGCTCGAGGACGACCTTGGTTTTGTCTTCGCCTGCCGGCTGGTGAGCGAGGCGGCCATGGAAAGGATCGCCGAGAAGGTGGTGGCCCTACCTGACGACAATGCGCGACCTTCCAAGAAACGCAGGAGGCCTACATCAGAAAGCCCTCCAAAAAGAGAAGAGGTTGTTCAGACAGCAAAGCCTAAAGTTAAGGTCAAGGCGACCCAGACTTCTAGGTCCTTCTCTGACGTAGTTGCCGCTCAAGCGAAACCTCAACAGCCACAGCAACCTGCGACACTCATTGAGGGTAGCTCCCGAAAGGGGTCAGTCGTAGAAACACCATCTGGGACTGTGTGGGAAAAGCGCCTTACGAAAAAGGAGAAGAGGAAATTGAGGCATGCGGAAGTCGGCTCCAAGACATATGTGGCAGTGAGGGCGCAGTCGACCGGCGTTGCCCAAGCTGTGCCTGGCTCGGCACTCGCTTCTAAAAAGTCGCGGCCCAAAAAGCCCAGGACTGAGGCAATTTTGGTCAGCATTTGGAGGGAAGATCATTCGCCGAAGTCTTAGGTGTTATCAAGGCCAAGGCTAAGCCAGAGCAAACCGACACGGTTGTACGGTCGATTAGACAAACCCGGGACGGGGACGTCCTCCTCAAACTGGGTAAGTCTTAAGATAAAGCCGCCTTTGCTGCCGAACTAAAGGCAGCTGTGGAAGGTCAGGGCACCGTTCGTGCTCTCGAACCCAAGACGTCCGTCGAGGTTTGGGATATGGATTGTGTGTCAACGGAGGATGACGTCATTGATGCCCTAAAAAAAGCTGTCCCCGAGCTTGCCGGACAAACGGCCAGTCTGAGGGTGTGGCTTACGAAACCAAACCGGAGTCAACAGCGGATGGCGGTTGCCGAAATGGCAGACGCAAACGCCAGTAAGGTTTTGGCACTCCAGCATTTGAGGGTTGGATGGGTTAATTGCAGGTTGAGACGGGGGGTGGAAGTAACGAGGTGTTTTAAATGCCTTGATTTCGGCCATTCCTCCCGAAACTGCGAAGGGCCAGACCGAGTTAAGAACTGCCTTCGATGCGGGGAGGTGGGTCACACTCGTAGGGACTGTAAAGTCGAGACCTGTTTCCTCTGTAAGGAGAAAGGCCTCAATGATAAAAACACTAAACGTATAGCTGGGTCTGGGCAGTGCAGTGCATTTAAAGGCGCACTACAACAAGCGAAAGCCCAACCACGAAGATCCTCCAGTGCAATGTAGATCGATCCAGGACGGCTGACAAGCTTCTCAGTCAGCTTGCCCTCGAACACGGTGTTGACGCACTCTTGGTCAGCGAACAGTACCAGTACCGGGACAGGGACCCATCTCTTTGGTTTCCCGATTCACTTGGTACTGCTGCGTTCTGGGTTCGTAATGCAGCTAAAGTGCAGGTGAGGAGTCACGCGAAAGGCCGAGGATTCGTTTGGGTCCGGTGCGGGGATGTCACTTACTTTAGTGTATACCTCACCCCCAACGAGGCTATCCGTGACTTTCGTGGAAAGATAGACCGCCTGGAAGAGAGCGTGCGCGATGCCGCCGGGCACGTTGTCGTGGCGGGGGATTTCAATGCTAGGGCTGTCGAGTGGGGAATGACTCTCACTAATTCCCGGGGGAAGTACATCCTGGACTTTGCTGCCAGGGCTGGACTTGTATAAACGAGGGAAACACGCCAACTTTCCAGCGTCCCGGAATGAGGGGAACGATCCCAGACATCACGCTTGCATCTGAGTCCCTCTTGCCGAGGCTACGAGCCTGGAGAGTCCTAGAGGATTATACGGCTAGTGACCACCAGTACATCATTTTTGATGTCCTGGATAGTCATCAGAGACAAGCTACCGTGTCTCGGCAGGTGCCCGTTCGGAGGAACACCAAAAAGCTGGACGTGGCCAAATTCACCGAAGTCATACTACGGGGAGAGCCAGTGGTACCTGCTGCATCTGGCGTGGCTCACACAGAGACATTAGTTACATCATTGACGAGGCTGATAGTCTCGGCCTGCGAAGAGTCAATGCCTTGCAGGAGATCCCGGTGCGATAAGCGACCTGTGTACTGGTGGACAACCGAGATCGCAGAACTGCGACAGGCAGCATTGAGAGCCAGACGTCTTGCTGCCAGGGCCAGAGAACCTGAAGATAGACGTCTTAAGTCTGACGCTTACAAGGTGGCTAGGAAGTCTCTTCGCCGGGCCATTAACCGGAGCAAACGCAGTTGCTGAGAGAAATTAATGGACGAAGTCGATTCCGATCCATGGGGCCTGGGTAACAAGATAGTAACCAAGAAGCTTGGCACCCGCTCTCCACCTTCCTTTATGGACGGGGCCTCTATGGAGAGGATCGTAAAGTCCCTTTTCCTGACTCACACACTGCGCCCATTGCGGGAGTTCGGAAGGGTGGACGACGTACCGCTGTTTAGTCTCGAGGAATTGGAGGCAGCCGTTCTGTCCCTGAAGAACAACAAGGCTCCTGGACCGGATGGGGTACCTGGTGAGGCCCTGAAGAAAGTCTTTTTAATAAATCCACAAATCCTTTTGAGCACGTACAATGCCTGTCTGGCCGAGGGGAAGTTTCCCTTCTGCTGGAAAACAGCTAGGCTTGTGCTCGTGGGAAAGGGAAAAGGAAACCCAGACCTACCCTCCTCTTACAGACCTCTCTGTATGTTGGACACTGCTAGGAAAGTCTTGGAAAAGTTAATCCGTTCCCGGCTGAATTCAGCCGGGAACTGCAGCTGGTTGCTGCAGGAAATCTATCCCCTCGTCAGTACGGTTTCAGGAAGGGACGGTCAACGGTTGACGCTATTGAGGAGGTAAAGCGAGCCGTAATGAGAGCTGAGGAGTTTAACAACTATTCTCGTCGGGTTGTGCTGCTTGTAACACTTGATGTGCGAAACGCATTTAATTCCGCGAGGTGGTGCGATATGCTGGACGCACTGGAGAACACTTTCCACGTCCCGGCATACCTCATGCGCATGAAAGAGGACTACCTCCGGTACCGCCTCATCATTTACGACACTACAGAAGGCTCCAGGAGGATGGATGTAACTTCTGGTGCTGCTCAAGGATCCATACTGGGCCCGGACCTCTGGAACGTTGCCTACGACAGCCTCTTGAGATCCGAGATGCCTGAGGAAACTGTCCTAGTTGTGTATGCAGATGACGTTGCGGCTTTAATAGCTGCTCGTAGCATTGAGCTTGCCCAGCTGAAACTAAATCGAGGCATGCGAACCATTAACGCATGGATAGCAGAACATGGTCTCTCGCTCGCTCTGAGCAAAACTGAGATTGTGATTCTGACTAAAAAGAGGATTGACACCATCATGCCTTTGATGGTGGGGAATGTTGAAGTCCAAACCACTCGTGCCGCAAAGTACCTTGGGGTCATGGTGGACAGCAAGCTCAGCTGGCGAGACCAGATCACCCGTACGGCGGACAAGGCCGTTAAAATGGTTTCTTCACTTAGTCGGTTAATGGCCAATGTCGGAGGTCCGCGGTCCAGCCGCAGAAGGCTGTTGATGTCTGCGGTCCAGTCCATGCTCCTGTACGGTGCGGAAGTCTGGGCAGACGCTCTCAATAAACAGATATATAGGATGAGGCTCGCCCGAGTGCAGCGTCAGGCAGCACTAAGGGTAGCATCTGCCTATCGAACAGTGTCCGAACCCGCCGTCCTGGTGGTTGCTGGAGTCATCCCCGTCAAACTTTTGGCGGTGGAGAGGAAGGCAATTTATCAGCGCCGTGGGGAGGACCAGGCAAGAATTGAGGAACGCACCCGGACCTTCCAGCTGTGGCAGGAGAGCTGGGAACAGGAACAAGGGGGCTCTGGACCAGGCGACTGATACAACAGGTCCAACCTTGGGTTAATCGGCGGTGCGGAGAGGTGATCTTCTACCTCACCCAATTTCTGACGGGTCACGGCTTTTTCCGGTCGTACTTGTTCAGGATGGGCAAAGCCGTGTCACCCGATTGCATATACTGCCCAGGCATTCCTGATGACGTGGAACACACTTTCTTCCACTGCCAGCATTGGGAAAGACCCCGCCTAGAGGTTCAACAGTTCGTAGGACTGCTGTCGGTGGACACGGTCATACCGATGATGATGGAGGGTGAGGACAATTGGACCTGTGTGTCACTTTACATCCAGGGTGTTCTCCGCGCCAAGAAGCTTGACCTCGACCGGGATGCGGTGTAGGTAAAAAAAAATAAGTAATACCAGAAACGGTGCGAGCCCAGTGGGCTTAGTTCACATGTTGGCCTGACTTGAAGTAATGTGACAAACAATTCCAGGTCTGTGTCCAACAGAGTAGAGGGGGTTTTTTAGTGAGTAGTCTTTGATAAACTCAGGAGTCTCACACTACAGGCTGGCTACCTGTGTGCGTAAAAGCATTTTACCTCCTCACCTTAAAAAAAAATAAAAAATAAAAATAATAACATAGAAACGGTGCTCGGCCTTGCTAAGATAAGAAACTAAAATGTTAGTCTGAGTGACAACCCAGAAAACAAATTTTTAATATGTCCAAATAATAAACAAAAATAATAATATAATAATAAAATTTAATAATACACAATATTTTATTTACCTTAATAAACTGTTTTACTTTGGGCATAAAACAAAATATTTTTTTAATTTCTTCAGCTAGAATCAACTTTGTACTACTGATAAACCTTACTATTGTTTTAATTGTGTGTCCTATTGAAACTTGAAAGTTTGAACGAATTACTCCAAAATGCTGTAAGATTTGTAAAATTTACGCAGCACTTCGAAATCGGAGAGCATTGGTGCCGCCAAAGTGCTGTAAGTTTATTGAATTTTACGCAGCACATTGAAGTCAGCAGTTGTATTTAGTTTATTCGTATAATATGAACCATAGACATACATTTATAGATTTATTGAATAATTTATAATAAAATCAAATCAATTAAATATAGGTTATAAGTTTGAACTAATGACTCCAAAATGCTGTAAGATTTGTAAAATTTACGCAGCACTTCGAAATCAGAGAGCATATACGACGCCAAAGTACTGTAAGTTTATTGAATTTTACGCAGCACATTGAAGTCAGCAGTTGTATTTAGTTTATTCGTAGAATATGAACCATAGACATACGTTTATAGATTTATTGAACGATTTTATTAAAAACAAGTAGGTATAGGTAATAAATTAAGACTAATGACAGCAAAATGCTTAGATTTTTAATATGGCACGAAGCTAATAGAGTAAGGCAACAATAAAAACGCTAATATGTTGTTGAATTTCTATAATTTCCCGCAAAACTTAGAAAGTAATGTGTGCATAGGAAAAGTGTGTATAATATACAGAGAGCAATTATGACTCCAAAATGCTGTAAGATTTGTAAAATTTACGCAGCACTTCGAAATCAGAGAGCATTGACGTCGCCAAAGTGCTGTAAGTTTATTGAATTTTACGCAGCACATTGAAGTCAGCAGTTGTATTTAGTTTATTCGTATAATATGAACCATAGACATAAATTTATAGATTTATTGAATGATTTATAATAAAATCAAATCAATTAAATATAGGTGATAAGTTTAAACTAATGACACCAAAATGTTGAGATTTTTAATATTGCATGAAGCTAATAGAGTAAGGCAGCAATAATAACGTTAATATGCTGTAAAATTTCTATAATTTCCCGCAACACATAGAAATTAGTGTGTGCATAAAGAATTGTGTATAATATACAGAGAGCAATTATGACTCCAAAATGCTGTAAGATTTGTAAAATTTACGCAGCACTTCGAAATCGGAGAGCATTGACGACGCCGAAGTGCTGTAAGTGTATTGAATTTTAAGCAGCACATTGAAGTCAGCTGTTGTATTTAGTTTATTCGTAGAATATGAACCATAGACATACGTTTATAGATTTATTGAACGATTTATATTAAAAACAAGTAAGTATAGGTTATAAATTAAAACTAATGACAGCAAAATGCTTCAATCAATCAATCAATCAATCAATCAATCTTTATTCCGAGACAACAATGTACAAAAATCATACAATGCTGTATAGGCTGCGTCAATGTGTAAATTAATAAAACATTTCAATGGTCAAAACAATTGTCAAAATATTCATCTAAGTCATAAAAACAGTATTTCAATAACAAATTCTTAACAGCTATTTTAAATTTATCTAATGGTTTATCTAATGGCTTAGAATTTTAATATGGCACGAAGCTAATAGAGTAAGACAGCAATCATAACGCTAATACGCTGTTAAATTTCTATAATTTCCCGCAACACTTAAAAAATTAGTGTGTGCATAAGAAAAGTGTGTATAATATACAGAGAGCAATTATGACTCCAAAATGCTGTAAGATTTGTAAAATTTACGCAGCATATTGAAGTCAGCAGTTGTATTTAATTTAAAAATTGTATTTAATTTTTAAAAACAAATAAGTATGGGTTATAAATAAAACTAATGACACCAAAATGCTGAGAGTACTCGTCTAATTGAGGTAGATAGCAATAATGACGCTGATATGCGGTACAATTTCTATAATTTTCCGCAAAACTTAGAAATTCGTGTATGCTTATACAGATTGTATAATATACAGAGTGCAATTATATTGGTACAAAAAGGTGTTGACGATAACATGGGCACTTTAAAAGGGCTGTATGACGGTAAATTGATTTTCCCAGCCTTGTGAACAACTCCAATAGGTTTTTCGTGGCCAAATACCCCATTTTAAACAAAAAAATCAAATATCGTAGTACGAAAAAAATTCATATTTGAGACCTTGTTTGAAGTGCGAGATTTATCGGGTCGAGAATATGTATATACCCAATTTTACTCGTGTTTTGAACGTCACTTTTCGCTAAACTACAAAGAATAGGCCTAATTATTTTCTTCATTACAAGACTCATAGAGTTTTTTAGGTTATGCCTTCAATTTAAAGTTAACATAAATAATTTATAGACAATTATAGCTTATACTGCAACCAATGACACCGAAAAGTATCAATTTTTAAAGTTTCCTTACGATCAGTTGTAGCTTCTCTCTCTTGCAGAATATATATGAATTTTCGCTTCAGAGGTCTTCCAAAGCTAAAAGCTAAAAACTGCAGTTATTGAGTTGATTATGCTACACTTTAATTCCGCAGTGCAAAGATGTCATAAACATACTGTAATTTATTTTAAAGGAGAACAATTTTATATAATGCATAAATCCAACGTTGCGATATAGCCTATATTATATATCATACTCATTGATTGTTCTGTTGGTAAGTAGTAACTGAAAAAAAAAACTTTTTGCGGAAAAGCAAGTATTCGGAGCAGGCGACTAATTGACTAATTGATTATTGAAAGTCAAAGGGCGTTCCACGTTGTCATTCATTATTAGCAGCTACAAATCAGTTAGGTTAGGTTTGGTTTGGTTTAGTTAGGCTAGGTTAGGTTAGGTTCTTTAAGTTAGGTTCGCTTATAGGCATATCTAGCACTATTTTAAACGCTAATCGTTTTGCCGGAAACATAAAATAACTGACTAAACTTACCGAACCTAACCTCCAAATACTATCTTTCCGGCAAAACATTCTCGCATTTTCCTGTTACTACTAGGTTAGGTTAGGTTAGGCATATCTAGCAGTTTTTAACCCTAATATTTTTGCCGAAAACATAAAATAACTGACTAAAATAACCTAACCTAACCTATACTCCAAATAATTTCATTCTGGCAAAACATTCCAGCATTGTCCTGTTACTACTAGGTTAGGTTAGTTTAGGCACATGTAGCAGTATTTATAACCCAAATATTTTTACTGGATACATAAAATAACTGACTAAACTAACCTAACCTAACTTAACTGATTTCTAGCGTCTGATAATAAATGACACGGAACGCCCTTTGACCTCCAAATAGTCACCTGCTCTGAATGCTTGCTTCCCGGCAAAAAAGTTCTTGCATTTTCCAGTTACTACCAACTAACAGAACAATCAACGGTAATATGAAAAAAATTTAAGTAGACCAATACTTGGCTAAGAAATTAACCCCAAACGGTAAAAATGTGTCGCAAAACATATACCTTCTTATACGACTTCACATATCAATTCATTTAGAAAATAAATAATCAATAATGATAATATTGGTACACATAACCGTTGACCATAGCATTTTAAATCTAAAGACAATGGAGGTACGTTGACTATTATATGCTCGTACAAACAGTCTTCAAGACCAAATAATACAAATTGGCTTATAAAAAGATTAGCATAATAAATATTTATATTTCTTGAAAATATAGGTATTTAAAAATTAGATTTAGTGATTATGTGCAATGTAAGCGAGGACTTAATAATCCCGTTAACAATTATGAGCAAATAGGTATGACTTCAAACTGCTGGATTTTCGCAACGAAATCATTCCATTTTCGATCCAAACTTTTAGCATTTTGACGTCATGGTATAATCGCCCGTGACGCCGAAGTTCTGTGAAAACGTCTATATATATATATGTTTGGCAGTGATAAACTCAGACACCGCTGAATCGATTGCCACGAAACTTGGTACATACGTGTAGAATTTCATGGAATAGGTTTATACACCATCAATTTCGTAATCCGTCCAATCGGCTCCCACCCCAGTGGCTCTGGAGTGTTAACCTTATGAGAAATGGCATTAATGAATCTTAACAGCTGTTTCAATTAAACAAGTTGGTTCTGTTCTATGATGTTCAATAGCATTACAGTTACAAGGATTACCAAACGGGTGCAGCACTATTATTTCTTTTACATTTATGACAACAGCTAATTTGCAACCAAAAGGTGAGTGAGCATAGCGAACGAACTTCAACCTGGAGGCGAGTTAGCGTAGTGAACGAGCTAACCTGAAGGCAAATGAGCGTAGCGAACGAGCTAACCTGAAGGCAAGTGAGCGCAGCGAACGAGCTCCAATCTAAAGGTGAGTGAGCGTAGCGAATGAACTTCAACCAGGACGTGATAGAGCCGAATAGAAAGACCAAAAATATTGTCTACCCGCTAGCATTAATATTAAGAGCAATAATAAAGAATCCGTTATCCTTTGTACTATATGTGTTTCATTAGTTGTCGTACGTATTTTAATTTAGTTATAAGCACTTCATATACAATAAGACAATTAAACGTTACGGTACTTAAATTATAAACAGTCAAAGGCAAGACAACGTCTGCCGGGTTCAGCTAGTATATATATATATATATATATATATATATATATATATAAAGATTAAACATTAATAAACTTAGTACCCAAGTAAAATTATTTATTAAAATATTTACTGACTATAGTTTCGGCTCTAAGGCCATTTTCAAAGTAAACAAAAATCAAAATAAGATATGTAAATAAATAAATAACATATGATATTATAAAACTTTTCTAACTTGTAACATAATTTTGTCTTCATTGATTAATTTATATACTATATGATGTGTTGTACTTATTTTCATTAATATTTTCTCAATTTTGCTATTTTTTCATATATTGGATTATTCAATTTTGGAATCATTGTATTTAAAATGTTTGATTTGTTATTTTTGTAGTTCATATAAATATTAATTTCTTCTTTTACATTCAATTTTTCTCTGTCTTTTTCAATTCCTGATATTGTTAAGTTTTCTTCGATCTTAGTAAACTTATGTTTGGATTTTAGTAAATGATCTGCAAAATTTGATTTCATTGATGTTTTGTTCTTCGATTTATATGCCTGTATATGTTCGTTGAATCTAACTTTAAAATTTCGATAGGTTTGTCCAATGTAGTAGTTGTCACAGTCAGAACATTTAATTTTGTAGATACCAGATGCATTGTATATATTTGCTGTATTGTTTGTTATAGGATTGTTGGTTTTATTTTGTATGATTTTAAAAATGTTATTTTTTGTTCTGTAGCTTAATTTTACTGGGGTATGTTTGAATGTTTTCCTGATTGCTTTGTTAAAATTGTTGTTGTATGGGACGCACATGAATTTCTTTTCTTCTTTGTGTTTCGAATTGTTTTCTAAGTTTGATTTTAATTCATTTCTTTTCTTAATTTTCTTCTTGATCATATTATCAATCATTTTGCTTCTATACCGTATCCATTTTTTTCAGCTAGATATTTTATAGTGTCGACTTCTTTCTTGTAATTTTCTTTATTTAAAGGAACGTTGACTAATCTGTGTATTAATGAATGAAAAGTTGCAATTTTGTGTGTCCATGGATGATTCGAATGTTTTGGAATTATTATGTCTGTAGTTGTGGGTTTTCTGAATATGTTAAAAGAATGTTTGTTGTTTTGAATGGAAATTGTTAGATCTAGGAAATTGATTTCTTTTTGTTAGGTTTCTTTGGTGAATTTAATTTTCTTATTAATATTGTTGAGATACGTTAATAATTATTCAGATTCATTGTCATTTCCTTTAAATAAGCATAAAATGTCATCTACATATCTGTACCAATAAACAATGTTGTTTATGAATGGATTTGTGTCATTAATAATTTTGGATTTTTCCATTTCTGTCATAAAGATTTCTGATAAAAGTCCTGAAAGGGGAGATCCCATTGGTAGACCATCTTCTTGAAGATAGAAAGACGAATCATAACTAAAGTAATTTTGCTTAACAGTTACCTCTGTAAGTTTGATAATATCATTTATTTAATTTATTTTCAATTTGTTGTGGTTTATTAGGTTTCTTTTCAATATAGATAATGTTTCTTTGGTTGGAATATTCGTATACATATTGTTTACATCAAAAGATAAGAGTAAAACATCGCTAGGAATATCTATATCTTTAATTTTGTTGATAAGATCTTGGGTGTTTTTCAAAGAAGAATCAGATTCTAAATTTACATTATTTTTGATTTTGTTGTTTAAGTATTTTGATAGTTTGTATGAAGGTGAATTTATGAAGTTTACTACAGGTCGAATTGGTATGTCTTTTTTGTGGGTTTTGGGCTGTCCTCTTAAATTTGGTGCTTTTGAATTTGTTGCTTTTAATAGGATTTTATCTTTCTTATTGATACTTTTGCATTTCGTTATAGTATCATTTATTGCTTTTGACAATTCATCTGTTGGGTCTTTCGTTAAAATTTTATATTCATTGTTTTCTATGAAAGTTTTAACTTTGTTGTCGTATTCATTTTTAGATATTATAACAACTGAGTTGCTTTTATCAGCTTTAGTTATGATTGAATTATTTTCTTTCAATTTGTCTGTTATGGATTCAATTAGTGTTATGTTTTCTCTTGTTTCTGATTTTGTTGTTTTGTTCATAGTGTTGTTACCTAATTTATCAAATTCGTGAATGAAATTAAATCTCATTGGATCTTGAACATCATCGTTTTGTTTTTTAATTGCTATTTCCATATCTATAATTAAATGTTCTGACTGTGACAACTACTACATTGGACAAACCTATCGAAATTTTAAAGTTAGATTCAACGAACATATACAGGCATATAAATCGAAGAACAAAACATCAATGAAATCAAATTTTGCAGATCATTTACTAAAATCCAAACATAAGTTTACTAAGATCGAAGAAAACTTAACAATATCAGGAATTGAAAAAGACAGAGAAAAATTGAATGTAAAAGAAGAAATTAATATTTATATGAACTACAAAAATAACAAATCAAACATTTTAAATACAATGATTCCAAAATTGAATAATCCAATATATGAAAAAATAGCAAAATTGAGAAAATATTAATGAAAATAAGTACAACACATCATATAGTATATAAATTAATCAATGAAGACAAAATTATGTTACAAGTTAGAAAAGTTTTATAATATCATATGTTATTTATTTATTTACATATCTTATTTTGATTTTTGTTTACTTTGAAAATGGCCTTAGAGCCGAAACTATAGTCAGTAAATATTTTAATAAATAATTTTACTTGGGTACTAAGTTTATTAATGTTTAATCTTTATTTATATATAGTAGCCCTATTTTTCTATTTTTCATATTTATATATGGCTAACGACCAGAATATTATACATCAAATCAAGTATTTGACTCTCAAAACAGAGAAGATAAATGAAGACATCAAATTTAACAAACCTGCATCTCAAACAATTTAATTCCAAATTATGTACAGTTAAAAACAAATTCAAAAACTCAAGCAGCTCAAAGAACATTGAGGACAGCAAAACAAATTTGGATCAAAGAAGAAATCAAAAGTTTATACCAAAAACTACACTTAATTAAAACAAAATTAAATACACTACATGAAGAAGCAAAAACCATATTTCATGAAGATACGATTGAAGAAATGTTTGAATATATACAAGAATGGATTGCACCAATAATAACAAAAAAGAGGGAAACGCACAAAAAGAAAATTGAAAATCTAATTGAAACACAAAAACATAAAATTTTAAAGAACAATGGCATAGAGAAACAATTCAGTCAACCAGTACAAAATTTAACAAACATTGAATTTACCAATGAAGAAAATGAACTATTAGGTAAGTCTACAAATCTAAATTTAGATTACAAAATTAAAACAATTGAAAGAGATCTAAATATCTAGTGAAAAATAGAAAAATAGGGCTACTATATATAAATAAAGATTAAACATTAATAAACTTAGTACCCAAGTAAAATTATTTATTAAAATATTTACTGACTATAGTTTCGGCTCTAAGGCCATTTTCAAAGTAAACAAAAATCAAAATAAGATATGTAAATAAATAAATAACATATGATATTATAAAACTTTTCTAACTTGTAACATAATTTTGTCTTCATTGATTAATTTATATACTATATGATGTGTTGTACTTATTTTCATTACCGTAATATTTTCTCAATTTTGCTATTTTTTCATATATTGGATTATTCAATTTTGGAATCATTGTATTTAAAATGTTTGATTTGTTATTTTTGTAGTTCATATAAATATTAATTTCTTCTTTTACATTCAATTTTTCTCTGTCTTTTTCAATTCCTGATATTGTTAAGTTTTCTTCGATCTTAGTAAACTTATGTTTGGATTTTAGTAAATGATCTGCAAAATTTGATTTCATTGATGTTTTGTTCTTCGATTTATATGCCTGTATATGTTCGTTGAATCTAACTTTAAAATTTCGATAGGTTTGTCCAATGTAGTAGTTGTCACAGTCAGAACATTTAATTATAGATATGGAAATAGCAATTAAAAAACAAAACGATGATGTTCAAGATCCAATGAGATTTAATTTCATTCACGAATTTGATAAATTAGGTAACAACACTATGAACAAAACAACAAAATCAGAAACAAGAGAAAACATAACACTAATTGAATCCATAACAGACAAATTGAAAGAAAATAATTCAATCATAACTAAAGCTGATAAAAGCAACTCAGTTGTTATAATATCTAAAAATGAATACGACAACAAAGTTAAAACTTTCATAGAAAACAATGAATATAAAATTTTAACGAAAGACCCAACAGATGAATTGTCAAAAGCAATAAATGATACTATAACGAAATGCAAAAGTATCAATAAGAAAGATAAAATCCTATTAAAAGCAACAAATTCAAAAGCACCAAATTTAAGAGGACAGCCCAAAACCCACAAAAAAGACATACCAATTCGACCTGTAGTAAACTTCATAAATTCACCTTCATACAAACTATCAAAATACTTAAACAACAAAATCAAAAATAATGTAAATTTAGAATCTGATTCTTCTTTGAAAAACACCCAAGATCTTATCAACAAAATTAAAGATATAGATATTCCTAGCGATGTTTTACTCTTATCTTTTGATGTAAACAATATGTATACGAATATTCCAACCAAAGAAACATTATCTATATTGAAAAGAAACCTAATAAACCACAACAAATTGAAAATAAATTAAATAAATGATATTATCAAACTTACAGAGGTAACTGTTAAGCAAAATTACTTTAGTTATGATTCGTCTTTCTATCTTCAAGAAGATGGTCTACCAATGGGATCTCCCCTTTCAGGACTTTTATCAGAAATCTTTATGACAGAAATGGAAAAATCCAAAATTATTAATGACACAAATCCATTCATAAACAACATTGTTTATTGGTACAGATATGTAGATGACATTTTATGCTTATTTAAAGGAAATGACAATGAATCTGAATAATTATTAACGTATCTCAACAATATTAATAAGAAAATTAAATTCACCAAAGAAACCTAACAAAAAGAAATCAATTTCCTAGATCTAACAATTTCCATTCAAAACAACAAACATTCTTTTAACATATTCAGAAAACCCACAACTACAGACATAATAATTCCAAAACATTCGAATCATCCATGGACACACAAAATTGCAACTTTTCATTCATTAATACACAGATTAGTCAACGTTCCTTTAAATAAAGAAAATTACAAGAAAGAAGTCGACACTATAAAATATCTAGCTGAAAAAAATGGATACGGTATAGAAGCAAAATGATTGATAATATGATCAAGAAGAAAATTAAGAAAAGAAATGAATTAAAATCAAACTTAGAAAACAATTCGAAACACAAAGAAGAAAAGAAATTCATGTGCGTCCCATACAACAACAATTTTAACAAAGCAATCAGGAAAACATTCAAACATACCCCAGTAAAATTAAGCTACAGAACAAAAAATAACATTTTTAAAATCATACAAAATAAAACCAACAATCCTATAACAAACAATACAGCAAATATATACAATGCATCTGGTATCTACAAAATTAAATGTTCTGACTGTGACAACTACTACATTGGACAAACCTATCGAAATTTTAAAGTTAGATTCAACGAACATATACAGGCATATAAATCGAAGAACAAAACATCAATGAAATCAAATTTTGCAGATCATTTACTAAAATCCAAACATAAGTTTACTAAGATCGAAGAAAACTTAACAATATCAGGAATTGAAAAAGACAGAGAAAAATTGAATGTAAAAGAAGAAATTAATATTTATATGAACTACAAAAATAACAAATCAAACATTTTAAATACAATGATTCCAAAATTGAATAATCCAATATATGAAAAAATAGCAAAATTGAGAAAATATTAATGAAAATAAGTACAACACATCATATAGTATATAAATTAATCAATGAAGACAAAATTATGTTACAAGTTAGAAAAGTTTTATAATATCATATGTTATTTATTTATTTACATATCTTATTTTGATTTTTGTTTACTTTGAAAATGGCCTTAAAGCCAAAACTATAGTCAGTAAATATTTTAATAAATAATTTTACTTGGGTACTAAGTTTATTAATGTTTAATCTTTATTTATATATAGAAGCCCTATTTTTCTATTTTTCATATATATATATATATATATATATATATATACTGTATATTATATAATTATATAGATAGACTAGCTGACCCGGCGAACTTCGTATCGCCTAAGTTATAGGTTTCCCCTAAGACAGACCGATGGAAAGAAAGTACCGTTACGTTTAATTTTCAAGATGATCTCGTTTGCATCGCTCAATCACGTCCTGGTTGAAGTTCGTTCGCTACGCTCACTCACCTTTGGGTTGGAGCTCGTTCGCTACGCTCACTCACCTTTAGGTTGGAGCTCGTTCGCTGCGCTCACTTGCCTTCAGGTTAGCTCGTTCGCTACGCTAACTCGCCTCCAGGTTGAAGTTCGTTCGCTACGCTCACTCACCTTTGGGTTGGAGCTCGTTCGCTACGCTCACTCACCTTTAGGTTGGAGCTCGTTCGCTGCGCTCACTTGCCTTCAGGTTAGCTCGTTCGCTACGCTATCTCGCCTCCAGGTTGAAGTTCGTTCGCTACGCTCACTCACCTTTTGGTTGCAAATTAGCTGTTGTCATAAATGTAAAAGAAATAATAGTGCTGCACCCTGTTGGTAATCCTTGTAACTTTAATGCTATTGAACATCATAGAACAGAACCAACTTGTTTAATTGAAACAGCTGTTAAGATTCATTAATTCCATTTCTCATAAGGTTAACATGGGAAACTCCAGAGCCACTGGGGCGGAGCCCTTTTAAGAATTTCGAAACGGGAAATAGTTTACGTCCGATTCGCATACCTACAGAATTTACACACCAAATTTCATAACGATCGGTGAAGTCGTTCCGGAGGAGTTTGCAGACAAACACTGTGACACGAGAATTTTATATATTAGATTTTACTTGGTTTCATAGCAACTGGTTAAGCTGATTTTTTTCTTGTACCGGTTCATTTATGGTTTTTTTTCAGTTTTGTTTGTGGAATATAGGTCTATTTGTTATCAAAATATAATATAACTTAAATAACATGAGTTTCAAATTTGTGCACAAACGTAAATAACACGTTGACAAGAGTCAAATGGTATATGAACTTACAAATATTTTCCACAGCATCAATTGAATTAATAAATTTTGTGTTGTTAAAGCACAATGTATCTCTTTGCAATGTTCGAATCTACATGTTTATTACAATACGACTTTTAAAAGTGTAAATTATCTCGGTAAATAAGCTAAACATCTGCATGGGTTATCACAAAGAGAACTTTGTAACGTTTGATAACAATGATACAAAATGCATAACACCATGTCTGGTAAAATTTGACACTAAAGAGGAAACACTGTGATTTAAACAACGTTAGAATATTTACAGTTAGTATGCATGCAAATCGTTTCCCGTTTATGAAGTTGAAAATAGAATAATTACATAAGTAACTTATCAGCAGTTATTATGAATCTAAATCCTTAGCAACCTAGCTCGTTTAGTGGCATATACAGTACTTCCTATGGGTCTACAAGTGTAAAGGTACGGTAGATTTTTTTAGATCTTAGATCTTATAGTTAAGTTTACAATAGATTAAAACCAAAACCAAACAGAAGATGTCACTAAAACCATTTTATAATTAAGAGGGGTTTTCGTGTACCATTATTTCGCAAGGTTGCTACTATAATATATATACATAATATATATATAATATACGCAGTGCCGGTGTGGGGGTGTGAGTGTGGAAAAACGTCTTTCCTCTTCCGGCTCCAGAAGAAGGCAGTTAGGATAATCTTTGGTTTGAATAGAAGAACATCTTGCAGACAGTACTTTGGTTCATCACAAATTTTAACATTTCCCTCAATATACATTTTAGGAACTTTGACTCTCATTAAAAAGAACCTACACCAATATCAATCTTCACCTACTCATTCATATACACTACGTAACAATTCACATCTTAAATTGCCATCTCATTCAACGTCATTATTTAAGAGACAATAACAGAGACCATTACAACGGCATTACACTTTTCAATCTACTTCCTCCCTAGCTCCCTTCAGCTGGAGCCGGACTAGGTCCGCTTCAAAAGGCAAGTAAAAAAATTACTCTTGGCCAAAAGTTGCTACAGTGTCCGTGAATGTGTCGCTGATGGGTTTAATTTTAATTAAGTTTGAAGAAGATTGTCACTCGTAAATCTAGTTTGATTGAAGCACAATTGTTTTATTTTAATTTTAGACGTAAAGATAAATTTTGTTTGACATGACTAATGCAAGTTTGTATCTGTTACTTTGGTTGAATAAACGAGTTATTGAGTTATTGAGTAATACAAATATATCGTCTTAATCGTCACTTCCTTCACAAAACCAACAAAGCCTAGACAAGACTACGACAACTATCAACTGCTCACTTCAGCCATAGTCCATGATAAGTTACTGTAATTTCTTGTGATACTAATACTATGTCATCTATACGTTATACTATGGAACTCTACTAAACATTAGCTAGTAATACAAACATATTGTTAAACGTCACTTCCTTCACAAAACTAACAAAGCCTAGAAAAAACTACGACAACTATCAACTGCTCACTTCAGCCTTGGTCCATGATAAGTTACTGTAATTTCTTGTGATACTAATACTATGTCATCTATAGGCCTACGTTATACTATGGAACTCTACTAAACATTAGCTAGTAATACAAACATATCGTTAAACGTCACTTCCTTCACAAAACTAACAAAGCCTAGAAAAAACTACGACAACTATCAACTGCTCACGTCAGCCATAGTCCATGATAAGTTACTGTAATTTCTTGCGATTACTAATACTATGTCATCTATACGTTATACTATGGAACTAGCTAGTAATACTACAAACACATCGTGTTAAACGTAACTTCCTTCACAAAACCAACAAAGCATTACCGAGTAGAGTTGCGTGTGAAAGTAGCCTAAACCAAAGCCATTGGCCATATCAGTTATGTCATTGCGAGATTTCGGCACCGTTTGATCACATCGTGTAAACTAACTGTACATGATTACAGTAGTTATTGTTTCCCCTGGAACTTTACAGGTATTTTTAATTTTTAAATCAATAATTTACGTACGTATGTAGGACTACATTCATTCATTTATAAATTTATAAAAAATGTTTCACAGTTTTAAAGGCATTAAGTTAGTTTGTTTTTAGCTTCTTTTCCCGTTGTTTAACTCTCATGTTTGAGTTTTTGCGTGATTAATTTAATTTTTAATATGGTAACGCAATATAGCCTATTCAGTATGTATTATTTCTATAAGGTTATTTTACCTGATGAAAAAAGTTGTGAAATTATTAAATAAGCAAATACCCCCCCCCCCCCCCCCCGCTGCAGAAAACCTACCGACTAAGCAAATTTCCATTTGCCTGAATTGATTTTAAATTAATCTATTAAATTATCATTTATGTTTAACGAGTAACTAGGTTTGCTGCTACAGGGAAACGAATAAAGTTAGTTTTTTATTAAAATATTAATAGCTTTGTATAAAATAAATAAATCTGCCAAGTTTGATCAAAATATATCCATAAACAAGCCAACTACAGTACAACATTTTACAATATTCTCTACAAGAATAGCATGGGCATTTTAAATGAACAATTTTTTTTAATTTTCTCCGTAACCAATAACCGTACAAAAACACCTTGACATACTAAAAAAGGTCTAGATAAAAAATGATATTTTTTTGTTTTAAGAAAAAAAAATTATAAAAACAAATTTTTACCTCATAAAATCCCCCTTTTTAAACCCGGTTCCCATGGTCCGATCATGCTGGTTCGCGAAGTTTATCCCGCCTTACACCTTCAAACCAAAATGTTATCAAAATCGGGAAGAAAATTATTCGAGTTATCACGTTTACGGACACATATACGAGATCTCTCTACACACACACACACACACACACACACACACACACACACACACACACACACACACACACACACACACACACATATGGGTGTTTATAAAAAAACTGATCGATTTTAAACAGTCATAGCTCTTTTATTTTTCATCACAATTTTTTAAAACTAATGTTAAATTAAAGACAATTTTCTTAAGTTTACGATGACACATTCATACTATCTTATTTCTACATGTTTTCCATTATTAGCTCTTAAATAATCAAGTCTGTGTTCGAGATCTGCCCAAACTCGCCGCAACATCGGAACATCAATTTCATCAAATGCTTCTCTGATCTTTTGCTTCATTTCTTCCAGGCTGTTGACTTTGTTGGAGTAAACACGATCTTTTACAAACCCCCAAACAAAAAAATCACATGGGGTAATGTCTGGCGACCTTGGTGGCCAAGGTATGGGTCCGTCACGGCCAATCCAACGAGATTGATCGGCCCTTTCTTTTTTGCCGAAAGAAATATCAATGGGACCATTTTCGTGGATGTGTTGGAAAACTTTGCCATTCCACAGTTTGAAAATGAGCAACCAAACATGATGTTACAACCAGATGGCGCTCCACCTCATTGGAGACGGTTTGTTCGTGACTGTCTCGACGAACATTTCCCAAATCGTTGGATTGGCCGTGACGGACCCATACCTTGACCACCAAAGGTCCCCAGACATTACCCCATGTGATTTTTTTTGTTTGGGGGTTTGTAAAAGATCGTGTTTACTCCAACAAAGTCAACAGCCTGGAAGAAATGAAGCAAAAGATCAGAGAAGCATTTGATTAAATTGATGTTCCGATGTTGCGGCGAGTTTGGGCAGATCTCGAACACAGACTTGATTATTTAAGAGCTAATAATGGAAAACATGTAGAAATAAGATAGTATGAATGTGTCATCGTAAACTTAAGAACATTGTCTTTAATTTAACATTAATTTTAAAAAATTGTGACGAAAAATAAAAGAGCTATGGCTGTTTAAAATCAATCAGTTTTTTTATAAACACCCTGTATATATATATACATATACATATATGAAAATTTGAACGAATAGTGTTTTTGGCTTCTGGGGACATCAAAATGAAAAAGTAAATCGGTCCCGGGCCTAGGTCTTACAATGAGACCTACGGTAGTAGCTACCTACTTCCCTATGGGAAAATTCGCTAATTTAAGGCGTATACATAAAAGTAGGCATCACACATGACAAGAAAGAGATTTATTTTAAAGCATCAACAATGGCTAACCAAAAAAATTGCCTTGAATCGTCCAGAGTCAGAGAGTCCCATGATATCCAGCACAAGAGACGATTGAATACTGTCTACTACATAGAATAAACCACTTTATTATACCGTACGCAATGTCTGTGTCGATTTTCACTAATGAATTCAAATCTAAAATAAAGTCAAAACGTATTTAAACATTAGTTTGCATCGTAGATGAACATAATTGAGGCCGAAATAAGTTACAAACTCATGATGACGTTCATTATAGATATTGTAATGGACATTGACGTTGAAGACCTTGAACCGTTACTGTACTGAAGTGAAAGCAGAGTCTCTAGTGCTCTAGTCCGTACAATGGGATACAGATACAACGGAACCTAGCACGAGAAACAAGACAAGATGAGACAGAAACTTTAACGTCTATAGTCGATAGTTGTTGCCTACTTTCATTTGTGTGATAGTAACTCTTATTCAACAGGCACTCTATGACGTGTTGATGCGTGATTTAGAAGAGGATCTTTCCAAAGTGACCTGCACGATGAATTTTTCCAGCATTATTATTTTCTTGTACATTTCCTAATAAACTAGAAAATAATTTGTGTATGGATTTTTAATATTTTTCAGAGGCGTCACCTATTTCTGTAACAGTCGGTGTGAATCAGGACATTAGATGAAATTTAAGTTGTCCCAGAGGTGGGTCTTACGAAAGTAATTTTGTGAAGTGAGTTGACGCTAAAGTTTTGGGTACGTTATATTATATATCTTGGACCTTGTCTTTGTGTGTATAATTTCCACAATGTAATAAGCATGAAAGTCATACGGTTCCTTTATACACACACCTCCTGTTCTGTACACTGTATTGTTGGGTCTCTCTGTTTTAACACTACAAGTTATTTGTTTTACTTTCCACGAATAATATTCAGCGAGCTACTTTTATCTGTAGTTTTCTTAGTGGCGTGTCCTTCAATGTGCCTTACAAAGGCTTTAGAGAACTGTAATAACATAATCATAATGTATACGTTGTCGTTATTCGATTCACCTCAGAATGCACAAATCTACAAAACAACAATTCGACGAAAGTAACGATTAAAAACCTCTTTTACGCATGTCATTGCGTTCAAAGTATTTCTGTTCTTTGGAGAAATTTTCATCGCCAATCTAGTGACAGTCCTTAAAACAAAATAAAATGTACACGAAAGTGTTAGGTTAGTTTGCTCAATTTCACATCAGTAAAACTAGCCAAATTAAAAGTTTTGTAAGTGCAAGTAATTGTGTTTTTTGTAAATTAATATACTACAATTAATTATTATGCAATTAATTATAATATGAATTTACGTAAATACGGGGTTGATATGCTGACAAAATTTACTGTCATGAATTAAGTGGTTATCTATATGACTGGTGTTGGCAAGTGTAATTGTGAGAAGAAGGCTAGTGGCTACACAATGTAACGATGGATCAGGTTCAGTTGAAGCGGGAGTCATCTGTTGTGGAGACCAGAGTCAATGAAGAGGTCAGACGACTCTCGTAACTCTTTGTGCTTCAATTAGATTGATCAACGAACTATGCAGATAAATAAGTGATGGGTAGAATATATACGTTGTTCGTGGCAAAGTGGTTAGGATAGCAGACACGGTTTCGATTAACCCTTTCTTTCTCATGAATATACGTAGACGTAAAAAAAACTTCCCCCTGTTTTTTTTTATTCATTTGGTGTAAATAAGAAGAAAAAACATTTTTGACTCATTTTGTGTTTTTATAAATAAATTACAAACATGATTCAAATTTAGATCATTGGGAAACTGTGAAACGGAATGACACGGTTAAGTATTATGCAAAAATGGTTATATAATCTATTAAAATATTTTTATTTTCAGAATAAAATACATAAACTTCAAATAAAATAAATGAATGAATTTTAAAATAAATTAAATTATATTTTAAATTGAATTTTATAAAAAAATATAAATGATATTTTTAAGTTTAAAATTATAAATTGAATGTATGTATTAAATTTATATTACACATGATAAAATTTTACTTAAAATGAATTTAAAATAAATAAAATAAATTTAAAAACTTGAAATAAAACACTTAAAAAAATTAATAATACAAATTTGCAAAAATCATTTTGTTCTTTGTCAAATATTTCGCTTTGATATGATTTTCTTGATTTTTACATAAAAAGATAGTTAGTGTTGGAATTTCAGTTTTATATTTAAAATTAAACAACAGAATATCAAATTTTTTATTTTTATTTTCATGTGGGCAAAAGTTACAGTAATCTTATTTATTAGTATTTCTCATTACTTTAGATACCATTGCATCCCTAGTCAATACTCAGGTCTGCAACATTCTAATGATTCATATTTAGGTCATGAAAATTTTTTTTGACCAGTAGGAAAGGTCTGCTTGAAATTATTTATATAGCATGGTAAAACTACAAACAACACTAAATTATTTTTTCTATTACTGAATACATTTAATACCTTACGTAGAATAATTCGCGAAGGTCAGATTTATCTCACATTCCTCACACTAGCGACTTGCCTCCAAAACTCATGAAATGACAGAAAAAATGTTAAAACTAACATGTGACCAAAGTGCTGCCAACCTAAAATAAACTTAATTCCCTACTCAATTATGACTCACATTTAGGTAATTAGGAATCAGGAATCTCACTTAAAAATCATGATTCAAATTTAGATCATTGGGAAAGAAAGGGACACGAGGTGTAGGTTTTAAACTAAATCACTCATCATTACCGTATGTCACTAAGTACTGTACCACTACCCACTACTGAGGGATGGGGGCGCAACTACTGTGCCAGTAGTAAAATGATCTTCAGTATCCAGTAGTCAATGGTTGAATTTGGTGGATTCCTCTTTCTAGAGAAAAAAAATATAAGCGGCAACATTGATAGAATGATTAGCTTAACTTTATATTGGCATCCTTATATATAATCATTGACTATATAATCCGTGAAGGCGATTTATACGAAACACTACTCTTCCGTTAATAATGGACGGATTTTTATAAACGTTGTTTCAAAATTAATTATTCTTTTAGTAGACGCCCCCTTTCGCCAATTTCTGTAATAAAAGTCCTCAGGCTTTGCCCCACAGACCATTAAAATCCAAAGTATTTCTTATGCATAAATTTACTACCCCAGCTGTTAATGCTGTTATGCTTCGTTCTACTATTCTATATATTAAATCGAAACTGTTAGCGAATTTCCCATATAGGGAATAAGCTATTACCGTAGGTCTCATGGTAAGACCTAGACCCGGGACCGATTTACTTTTTCGTTTTGAGGTCCCCAGAGGCCAAAAACACCATCCGTTCAAATTCATATATATATATTTATATATGTGTCCGTTAGCGCGATAACTCGAGCAAAATTGATCCGATTTTGATGAAATTTGGTACAAACGTGTAAACCTACATTTATTCGAACGAGTTCGCGAACCAGCATAATCGGACCATGGGATCAGGGGTTTATGGGGGGTTTTATGGGGTAAAAATGGGTTTTTCTCATTTTTGACCCTAAAAACTTTAAATTTCTAAATTTCTCTCTAGACCATTTTGAAGAGCTTAAAAAAACAAATAATTTAGTATATTGAAGTGTTTTGAATGTTCATTGACTACGGAGAAAATTAAAAAAATTGTAAATTTAAAATTCCCATGTTATTCTTATGGAGAATAAATAAACTGTTCTAGTTTGCTTGTTTATGGATATATTTTAATCAAATTTGGCAATTTGGTTTATTTCATACTAAGCTATCAATATTTCAATTGAAAAAACACACCTCAACATCTTCCCCGTAGCAGCAAACCTAACTACTCACTAAAATTAATGTTATTTAAATAGGAAATAAATCTGAAAATTTATAGGGAATATTTTAGTAGAAATCAAGCTGGGTAAATGGAAATTCGCTTAGTATGCAGGTTTGCTGCGACGGGGGTATTTTTCTTTGTCATAGCTAAATTGAGAGAACGGCTGGGCGTAGAAACTCGGTAGAGGTGTCTAAAGAAAGGTCTTGGTCTATAGATGAGCCATCAAAGAGGAACGAGGTAAATTCCCTTGGGGCTCTGCCCCAGTGGCCTTTGAATTCCCATCCCATGTTATTCTTATGGAGGAAAAACTGGGTTTTTGTCCCAGCTAATTTGAGAGAACGGCTGGGCATAGAAACTTGGTAGGGGTCTCTAAAGAAAGGTCTTGGTCTATAGATGAGCCATCAAAAGAGGAACGAGGTAAATTCCCTTGGGGCTCTGCCCCAGAAGCCTTTAAAGTTGCCTCTTCAAATTTGTTTACCATATGCATAATTCTACACTACTTTTTAATGAAACAGCTGTTAATATAGGGTGATTTTTTTTATTGGTGTGGTTTTTAAAACTAAATAAAAAAATGAAAAACAACCTGCATTGACATAAAAATGCATTTATTTGAACTACAGTGTCATGACATTAACGTTTAAAATGATTTCTGGCATATGGGCTCCATTCTGTTCGCGTAGAAAGCCCAATCTAGAAGTCCAATTTTCGAATACTCTTTCCAGCAGCTGTGGTTGAATTCCGCCAATAACTCGACGAATGTTAGCTTCCAAGTCATTTAAAGTTTGTGGCTTGTCAGCGTATACTTGAGACTTAACATATCCCCACAGAAAGAAGTCTGTTGGCGTGATATCACACGACCGTGGGGGCCAGTTGACACTACCTCTAAATGATTACGTTCACCAAATGTTTCTGCCAAGAAGAGGTCAATTGTGTCATTTGCCGTGTGGCACGTCGTGCCGTCTTGTTGGAACCAGACATTTTCTAAATCCACTTCAAGTTCTTTTAGCTGAGGAACGAAAACGTCCTGTAACATTGCCCGATAGCGTTGAAAGTTTAAATTACTTGGAAACTAACATTCGTCGAGTTATTGGCGGAATTCAACCACAGCTGCTGGAAAGAGTATTCGAAAATTGGACTTCTCGATTGGGCTTTCTACGCGAACAGAATGGAGCCCATATGCCAGAAATCATTTTTAAATGTTAATGTCATGACACTGTAGTTCAAATAAATGCATTTTTATGTCAATGCAGGTTGTTTTTCATTTTTTATTTAGTTTTAAAAACCGCACCAATAAAAATCACCCTTTATTTAAATTGTGATTTATTGAATTTTTCCAAATGAAGAACAGTATTTGCAATGGGTTTTTCTGATTTTAAAATTGATTTTATTCTGCATCGTGTCATGTTTTGCAATATAATGTTCTATTACCAAATCAGTGGAAAATTCTAATATCACAGTAACTCTTAAAATTATTTCTTAAGGAGTTAACTTACAAGATCAGCTTTTTGAGAAAAGATAAGATATTTACAAAAGATTTTGATTATATCTAACTGTTGTGTAGATCGTGAGTATTTCCATAATCTTCGTGAGTTGCCTGTAATGCTTCGCAATTGCTCGAATTCGAGCAACAGGTACACTAGTCTAATTTAATTTGTTTATATGAAGATCTGTTTCTTGGGGACACGTGGGCAATGATTTAGACTTTTGCATATATTTGAAATGCAATACACTATATATAGTGATGGTAATACATAAAGAAATCTGCATTTAAATAATCAATAAGTACGATTGAGCTTTGCCTATTTTATGTTTTCTGGTAAAAGCATTGTAGCTTTTTCTATAGTAGATTTTAAAAACCTAATTATTCTTTTCTGCATTCTCACCCCGTAGCGAAGCACGGGCAGAGCAACTAGTTATTATTATTTCTTGGTGTTTGGTAATGTAATCGTTAGAGTTTAAGGACGATTTTTAAAACTGCTCACAGATGATATTGTATCAAGTTTTTTTTCTCTTTCTTTAAAAACAAGATAGTTATTAAAATTTGTATTGATTAAACAAGGAATTGATTCATAAAAAAATTTGTCATAGGTCTGTTTGAATGTAAGAAAAAATCAAGTAAAATGTAAAAATAATTCAAGAATTACATAAAAGAATATTCAAACAAAGAAGTTTTAAGGGAATGTACAAATTCCTTAAACTGCAATTTTAAATTTGTAAAGACAAAAAATATATGCTTTAATTTGGTACAAAATATTAGTGTTGGCCTTATTTCCTATGTTCTTTGGGTGATATTTCAATTAAAATTCTATTTTAATTTTTTTTATTACAATGATTCTAATTCGAGGGTATGGACTGCAATCAACATCTGCCAACATCATGTTTGAGAAAATCCAAACATTTGTTAACGCACTCGTATATACTGTATAACATTAAATGAAAAGTAATGGGATTTTCTGGAATATTCCACAATGTTCTGAGATCATTCACAACATTCCAGACAATTTCCTTGAGTATACTCAGATCACTATCACTCAACAATAATATCCTACAAACATTTTTATATAGAAATATTAATAATATTCTGGAAAGGTTTCTGCAATATTCATAGTATTTTCTGAACACCCTTAGCAACTCCTTGGAACATTCATAGAATTTTAACCAAAATCATTCTAAGAATAAATTACAAATAGCACAAAATGACTATCCTTGGATTCTTCTGAAATTTTCTGGGAATATTCGGGGACATTTAATATGATGTTCTTTGAATATTCACAAATAACACCAAAGAACTGGATTTAAATTCCTGAATTATTCAAGAATTTTGGCAAGGGGGGGCATAGAATATTCCCTCATGGTCCTGAGAATGTTCTAGGTTTATACCAGAGTATTCGCAATATCCTTAGTGGATATTTAGGGAACCTTCTAAGAATATTCGTGTGCGGTGTGGGTATTTATTTTCAACGACAAATTGTCAATACAAATTAGGCTACATACCAATTAAATTGCATACAAATTATATTTCTTCTATTCATAAGTAATCAGATGGACACATAATTTATGATATTTAAATTCTTTGCTGTGGCTTGAAGAATAACTTTTGATTTCCGTATGTTGACTTGGTTTATGTGATGTAAAGATTGAACTACAAACGAGCTATTAACTTATTGATTGAGAATAGGGTTTTTGGTTTAAAAAATATTATTAGCGATACTTACTTAGGCCTACTGAAACCCAAAACGCAACTCATGAACAATAAAGAGACTTCGTCTCTTACCAGACGAAGAAAACATCTTGTGTGCGTGTGGTGCTGTTCAGGATCCTGGCCATCTATTGATCTGTCCACGCCTAGACCAGTCTTACACATTAGATGATCTTTTACAAGCGAATGGCAAAGCCATATCGGTAGCTAATTTTTGGAAAAGCGAAGTCTGATTTTCGGACACGGAAAGTAAGTAACAGTAAAGAGTATCCATTTTCAAGATATGTTAACTGGAGTTGAACACCAAAAAGGTAATAGTTTTTTTTTAAGGTGATAACGAGAGTTAAATGAATGCTGCGATAAGTGTGACGTAACAACAAAGCATAGCTTATAGTATGTGTGTGTGTGTGTGTGTGTGTGTGTTTACTTGAGAGATCTGTTGACTTGGCAGTCACCGATGAGTCACCACCATCATCAAGTGAGCGTGAGGTCTATACAGTGAAACTGTTCCACTTAATAGTTTATTGCAAACGTAAAAATAGTAGTAGAACTACTTACATTTCAGTAAAAAATGGAAAAACTTTGCTTACCACCACTTTTTTATAGTAAACATTATTTTCCAATGAAAACTATACTAATTTGTATGAACGATAAAGCCTATGAACATAGTACTCTTAGCAGCATAGAAACATGTTACTAAAATGTATGTACTACATAAAAAAGACTAAAATGTATGATGGTGAAAGGTATGACCGAGATAGCCAAAAAAAGTGGTACAAAGATGTATTACTATTGATTAAACATAGAAACAAGGTAACAGGAAGGCAGTAGGTAGGCATGCACCTGGGCTCTGGGGTAACCGATGTAGCCGTGTTGATTCGACGAATATTCTACGATGAATTCGTATGCATCTCTCACCCTGAGGAATAACAGCATGTAACGTGCCCGAATTACACCTGTCTGTTTTCCCCAATTGGTTATATTAAATTGTACCTCAGTCCCCTTGACTCCCCTTACCTTACGTCGCCTTCCGCTACCCTACGTCGCCTTCCAGACCCATCCTCGACCTTCCTCTTACCTTACGTCGCCTTCCGCTACCTTACGTCGCCTTCCGCTATTCCCCGTCGTCTTCCAGACCCTTACCCGACATTCCCCTTACCTTGCGTCGCCTTCCGCTATCCCACGTCGCCCTCTAGAGCCTTCCCCGACAATCCCATTTCCTTGCGTCGCCTTCCGCTATTCCCCGTCGTCTTCCAGACCCTTACCCGACCTTCCCCTTACCTTGCGTCGCCTTCCGCTATCCCACGTCGCCCTCTAGAGCCTTCCCCGACCTTCCCCTTTCCTTGCGTCGCCTTCCGCTAGCCCACGTCGTCTTCCAGACCCTTACCCAACCTTCCCCTAACCTTGCGTCGCCTTCCGCTATCCCACGTCGTCTTCCAGACCCTTATCCGACCTTCCCCTTACCACACGTCTCCTTCCAACACGCCACGTCTCCTTCCGCAGCCTCACGTCGCCTTCCCCGACCCAGCGTCTCCTTCCGCTACATCCTCCGACCTTCCCCTTACCACACGTCTCCTTCCAACACGCCACGTCTCCTTCCGCAGCCTCACGTCGCCTTCCCCGACCCAGCGTCTCCTTCCGCTACATCCTCCGACCTTCCCCTTACCACACGTCTCCTTCCAACACGCCACGTCTCCTTCCGCAGCCTCACGTCGTCTTCCCCGACCCAGCGTCTCCTTCCGCTACATCCTCCGACCTTCCCCTTACCACACGTCTCCTTCCAACACGCCACGTCTCCTTCCGCAGCCTCACGTCGCCTTCCCCGACCCAGCGTCTCCTTCCGCTACATCCTCCGACCTTCCCCTTACCACACGTCTCCTTCCAACACGCCACGTCTCCTTCCGCAGCCTCACGTCGTCTTCCCCGACCCAGCGTCTCCTTCCGCTACATCGTCCAACCTTCCCCTTACCCCACGTCTCCTTCCAACACTCCACGTCTCCCTCCGTAGCCCCACGTCGCCTTCCAACACGTCACGTCTCCTTCTGCTACATCCCTCGACCTCCCTCTACCCACACGTCTCCTTCTCCTATCCTACGTCACCTTCTATCGCCCTACGTCGCCCCCTAAAACCACCGATACCATTCAGCAGTTTCCATTCCTGTCCAAACCTGTTCAGCCAAACATAACCTCAAAATGTTCCCTAAAATCAATTTCCAATGCAAATAGATTGTCCGATCCTCACCCCTAAAAGCCCAAGACATGACTAACCATTTCAGGACTACTGCGCATGCGCGGACTACCCCCACCAGGCTGACCAGGTTTTCGCATAAAAGGAGGGCTGCTCAGGACATCATTCTCATTCGCTCCCGGGCAGCTGACCAGTACACTTCGATAGTAAGGTAAGCATACGACCCTTTCCTGCTAGAGCAATCTTAGCATACGACCCTTTCCTGCTAGAGCAATCTTAGCACACGACCCGTTCCTGCTAGAGCAATCTTAGCATACGACCCTTTCCTGCTAGAGCAATCTTAGCACACGACCCATTCCTGCTAGAGCAATCTTAGCACACGACCCGTTCCTGCTAGAGCAATCTTAGCACACGACCCGTTCCTGCTAGAGCAATCTTAGCACACGACCCGTTCCTGCTAGAGCAATCTTAGCACACGACCCGTTCCTGCTAGAGCAATCTTAGCACACGACCCGATCCTGCTAGAGCAATCTTAGCACACGACCCGTTCCTGCTAGAGCAATCTTAGCACACGACCCGTTCCTGCTAGAGCAATCTTAGCACACGACCCGTTCCTGCTAGAGCAATCTTAGCACACGACCCGTTCCTGCTAGAGCAATCTTAGCACACGACCCGTTCCTGCTAGAGCAATCTTAGCACACGACCCGTTCCTGCTAGAGCAATCTTAGCATACGACCCTTTCCTGCTAGAGCAATCTTAGCACACGACCCGTTCCTGCTAGAGCAATCTTAGCACACGACCCGTTCCTGCTAGAGCAATCTTAGCACACGACCCGTTCCTGCTAGAGCAATCTTAGCACACGACCCGTTCCTGCTAGAGCAATCTTAGCACACGACCCGTTCCTGCTAGAGCAATCTTAGCACACGACCCGATCCTGCTAGAGCAATCTTAGCACACGACCCGTTCCTGCTAGAGCAATCTTAGCACACGACCCGTTCCTGCTAGAGCAATCTTAGCACACGACCCGTTCCTGCTAGAGCAATCTTAGCACACGACCCGTTCCTGCTAGAGCAATCTTAGCACACGACCCGTTCCTGCTAGAGCAATCTTAGCACACGACCCGTTCCTGCTAGAGCAATCTTAGCACACGACCCGTTCCTGCTAGAGCAATCTTAGCACACGACCCGTTCCTGCTAGAGCAATCTTAGCACACGACCCGTTCCTGCTAGAGCAATCTTAGCACACGACCCGTTCCTGCTAGAGCAATCTTAGCACACGACCCGTTCCTGCTAGAGCAATCTTAGCATACGACCCGTTCCTGCTAGAGCAATCTTAGCACACGACCCGTTCCTGCTAGAGCAATCTTAGCACACGACCCGTTCCTGCTAGAGCAATCTTAGCACACGACCCGTTCCTGCTAGAGCAATCTTAGCACACGACCCGATCCTGCTAGAGCAATCTTAGCACACGACCCGTTCCTGCTAGAGCAATCTTAGCACACGACCCGTTCCTGCTAGAGCAATCTTAGCACTCAACCCGCTCCTGCTAGAGAAATCTTAGCACTTAACCCGCTCCTGCTAGAGTAATCTTAGCATAATCATAGATCCTGTTAGTTGGAAGTTTAGCACTAATTCAGACATCCTACCAGTTCCCTATCCACAACCTTTCCTTTGTGGCTGTGATGACAAAGGCTGTTTGAAAATTGGTGTGCCACGAATCTGAGCCATTCCTTTACTTCCCGTTGTTTCGACCCCTGGAACAGATACCCAGCAAGCACTGAGCTATCCCGGACCTCACTTGAGAGAGAGAACGTCACAAATTTTGGCGCCCGAACAGGGACTGATACAGCATCAGCATCGACTCCATCGTAACATCGAACGAAGATGATCGAAGAAAACCAAGCGATCACAGGTCAATTTCTGCCTCAAAAGGACTTTCCGCCATTGCCTACACCGCATGTTACGACAGTTACGACTACCACTACAACCACCACAACCACTTCGGCACTTCTTAATCTACCCATCATGTCATCTAGCACCACGACCTTCCAGCAGAAGGCACCACATCAGGATGAACGCGTTGGTTGGATCTACACACTAAACAAAATACAACTACAAGATGAGTGCCTGCTTAGAGGTATAGACAACTCGGGAAACGTAAAAGAACTGAGAAAAAGGCTTGTTGACAACTTAAGAAACCCCGTTGATACTCCTGAGGAAGACTTGGAAAACTATAAAGACATCGAAGAAACCACTTCAGGGCCTTCCCATAGCACGAACCTCCTTGGAACTATTCCCAAAGTTCCATCCCAATCTCGCATATCCTCAAACAGAAATGATGACTATCGGATACTAGTAGACAACCTGAAAGAGATTGTTGGATTACCTCCCCAGGGTTGTAATAATACCCTCAGACACAGACTAATGGAACTCATGAGAGCCGATATGAGTAAAACTGAATTGATCCCTCCTTCCTCGAAGGGAATCGACAAACATCCGATGCAAGATTATGGCCAAAATGACCAATCTATTATTTCCTCCCAACCAAAACTTCAAGACCACGAACCTACAGGAGGCCAACATCTCGAACGTCACCAGGACCTGTACCAACGAAGAGAAGTCCTCGCTGAACGGAATTCTCCACCCGATTATCACCTACGTCAACAGGGTCAAAGCAACGAAGTTGATTTAGGTACACCAGGAATCTGCAATCTAGTCCGCAAATGGAATTTAAAGTTCGATGGAATAAATGATTCAGTGTCATTCTTGGAAAGATTGAATGAACTCATCGAGTCCTATGATATTCCCCCCAATCGTATTCTACGCTCATTGCCCGAAATTTTTAAAGGCCGAGCTTTGTTATGGTGGAGGAACAATAGGGATTTGTGGAGAACTTTTGAGGATTTTTGCCAGGATTTTGAACAGCAGTTTCTACCACTTGGGTACTACCGCAACCTGGACAAGGAAATCCAAGAAAGAACCCAAGGTGAGCGAGAGACCTGTCGAGAATTTGTAGTTGCTATCTCTACGTTAATCCGACGAAGAGGAGGATTCAACAACGCAACTCGACTGGACCGAATCTATAACAACCTGAAGCCCAACTACAAACTATACATTCGAAGACACGAAATTGCTGGTCTCTCAGACCTATTGAGAAAAGCTGAAGAATACGAGTCAGTTCTAAGAGACAAAACGACCTATCGCCCACCCCCGTCCCCAGCCCAGGCTCTGAATCCAGAAACAGCTTACCAATCCAGAGAAAGACGTAAAGTTGATTGGAATGATCGTGTATATCTTGAAGAATTGTCTCCTAAGTGGTCTAAGCCTGAGAACCTGCCATCTTTTCATCGAAAAGAAACCCGTCCGAATCCAAGAGACCCAGTAAGAAACTTCACAAACAGAGCTACACCTGTCCCCCAAGATAATCAGCTTGCTCCCAATGAACGCAGCTACGTTAGACCACCGAACCAACAACAAATTGGAGCTATTAATAGACCACAAAATGCATTCGTGTGTTGGAACTGTGACAGTAGTGGACACATGTTTCGAGAATGCCCTAAGCCTCGTAAAATCCGATGCTTCCATTGCAAACGAGAGGGACAGTTAACCACCACCTGCCCTTGCCATTCGGGAAACGCCAACATGGCTCTGGGGGAGAGAAGTCGTCAGAGCCAGTGAAGAGAGAAGGTTCTCCTCAAAAATCATGATGAGAATAGTTAAATACAAAAGAAGTTTTTAGTTTAATTTTGAAACAGTATTATTTGTTTTGTTGGAAAAGATATTTTATGTTGTTTTTATATTGTTAAATCAAGTAAAACTTGTGTTCGTTGACAAAAACCCGTTTTTTTTCTTTTTCTTTTTTCTTTTTTTCTCTCCCGAAGAAAGAGGGGGACTGTAACGTGCCCGAATTACACCTGTCTGTTTTCCCCAATTGGTTATATTAAATTGTACCTCAGTCCCCTTGACTCCCCTTACCTTACGTCGCCTTCCGCTACCCTACGTCGCCTTCCAGACCCATCCTCGACCTTCCTCTTACCTTACGTCGCCTTCCGCTACCTTACGTCGCCTTCCGCTATTCCCCGTCGTCTTCCAGACCCTTACCCGACATTCCCCTTACCTTGCGTCGCCTTCCGCTATCCCACGTCGCCCTCTAGAGCCTTCCCCGACAATCCCATTTCCTTGCGTCGCCTTCCGCTATTCCCCGTCGTCTTCCAGACCCTTACCCGACCTTCCCCTTACCTTGCGTCGCCTTCCGCTATCCCACGTCGCCCTCTAGAGCCTTCCCCGACCTTCCCCTTTCCTTGCGTCGCCTTCCGCTAGCCCACGTCGTCTTCCAGACCCTTACCCAACCTTCCCCTAACCTTGCGTCGCCTTCCGCTATCCCACGTCGTCTTCCAGACCCTTATCCGACCTTCCCCTTACCACACGTCTCCTTCCAACACGCCACGTCTCCTTCCGCAGCCTCACGTCGCCTTCCCCGACCCAGCGTCTCCTTCCGCTACATCCTCCGACCTTCCCCTTACCACACGTCTCCTTCCAACACGCCACGTCTCCTTCCGCAGCCTCACGTCGCCTTCCCCGACCCAGCGTCTCCTTCCGCTACATCCTCCGACCTTCCCCTTACCACACGTCTCCTTCCAACACGCCACGTCTCCTTCCGCAGCCTCACGTCGTCTTCCCCGACCCAGCGTCTCCTTCCGCTACATCCTCCGACCTTCCCCTTACCACACGTCTCCTTCCAACACGCCACGTCTCCTTCCGCAGCCTCACGTCGCCTTCCCCGACCCAGCGTCTCCTTCCGCTACATCCTCCGACCTTCCCCTTACCACACGTCTCCTTCCAACACGCCACGTCTCCTTCCGCAGCCTCACGTCGTCTTCCCCGACCCAGCGTCTCCTTCCGCTACATCGTCCAACCTTCCCCTTACCCCACGTCTCCTTCCAACACTCCACGTCTCCCTCCGTAGCCCCACGTCGCCTTCCAACACGTCACGTCTCCTTCTGCTACATCCCTCGACCTCCCTCTACCCACACGTCTCCTTCTCCTATCCTACGTCACCTTCTATCGCCCTACGTCGCCCCCTAAAACCACCGATACCATTCAGCAGTTTCCATTCCTGTCCAAACCTGTTCAGCCAAACATAACCTCAAAATGTTCCCTAAAATCAATTTCCAATGCAAATAGATTGTCCGATCCTCACCCCTAAAAGCCCAAGACATGACTAACCATTTCAGGACTACTGCGCATGCGCGGACTACCCCCACCAGGCTGACCAGGTTTTCGCATAAAAGGAGGGCTGCTCAGGACATCATTCTCATTCGCTCCCGGGCAGCTGACCAGTACACTTCGATAGTAAGGTAAGCATACGACCCTTTCCTGCTAGAGCAATCTTAGCATACGACCCTTTCCTGCTAGAGCAATCTTAGCACACGACCCGTTCCTGCTAGAGCAATCTTAGCATACGACCCTTTCCTGCTAGAGCAATCTTAGCACACGACCCATTCCTGCTAGAGCAATCTTAGCACACGACCCGTTCCTGCTAGAGCAATCTTAGCACACGACCCGTTCCTGCTAGAGCAATCTTAGCACACGACCCGTTCCTGCTAGAGCAATCTTAGCACACGACCCGTTCCTGCTAGAGCAATCTTAGCACACGACCCGATCCTGCTAGAGCAATCTTAGCACACGACCCGTTCCTGCTAGAGCAATCTTAGCACACGACCCGTTCCTGCTAGAGCAATCTTAGCACACGACCCGTTCCTGCTAGAGCAATCTTAGCACACGACCCGTTCCTGCTAGAGCAATCTTAGCACACGACCCGTTCCTGCTAGAGCAATCTTAGCACACGACCCGTTCCTGCTAGAGCAATCTTAGCATACGACCCTTTCCTGCTAGAGCAATCTTAGCACACGACCCGTTCCTGCTAGAGCAATCTTAGCACACGACCCGTTCCTGCTAGAGCAATCTTAGCACACGACCCGTTCCTGCTAGAGCAATCTTAGCACACGACCCGTTCCTGCTAGAGCAATCTTAGCACACGACCCGTTCCTGCTAGAGCAATCTTAGCACACGACCCGATCCTGCTAGAGCAATCTTAGCACACGACCCGTTCCTGCTAGAGCAATCTTAGCACACGACCCGTTCCTGCTAGAGCAATCTTAGCACACGACCCGTTCCTGCTAGAGCAATCTTAGCACACGACCCGTTCCTGCTAGAGCAATCTTAGCACACGACCCGTTCCTGCTAGAGCAATCTTAGCACACGACCCGTTCCTGCTAGAGCAATCTTAGCACACGACCCGTTCCTGCTAGAGCAATCTTAGCACACGACCCGTTCCTGCTAGAGCAATCTTAGCACACGACCCGTTCCTGCTAGAGCAATCTTAGCACACGACCCGTTCCTGCTAGAGCAATCTTAGCACACGACCCGTTCCTGCTAGAGCAATCTTAGCATACGACCCGTTCCTGCTAGAGCAATCTTAGCACACGACCCGTTCCTGCTAGAGCAATCTTAGCACACGACCCGTTCCTGCTAGAGCAATCTTAGCACACGACCCGTTCCTGCTAGAGCAATCTTAGCACACGACCCGATCCTGCTAGAGCAATCTTAGCACACGACCCGTTCCTGCTAGAGCAATCTTAGCACACGACCCGTTCCTGCTAGAGCAATCTTAGCACTCAACCCGCTCCTGCTAGAGAAATCTTAGCACTTAACCCGCTCCTGCTAGAGTAATCTTAGCATAATCATAGATCCTGTTAGTTGGAAGTTTAGCACTAATTCAGACATCCTACCAGTTCCCTATCCACAACCTTTCCTTTGTGGCTGTGATGACAAAGGCTGTTTGAAAATTGGTGTGCCACGAATCTGAGCCATTCCTTTACTTCCCGTTGTTTCGACCCCTGGAACAGATACCCAGCAAGCACTGAGCTATCCCGGACCTCACTTGAGAGAGAGAACGTCACAAGCAATATGTGTATAACAACGTACAACAATCGGGTCACTTCCCTTATGTTTGAGATTAGCATAGAGTACACTTCACGCAATGCATGAGAACTGCTGCGTCGTCCAAAAGAATAATTACTCATAAAGTGAGAAAGTTACGAGGGAAAGTAGGTTACACAGTCGACTTGAAATAGTTTACTTATCGAATCTAGGCAAATGTTCACACAATAAACTTATCACTTGACTATCTAAATCGGCCTAATGCATGTCTGGAGAGTTTGATTCAATATAGCGCCAACGAGCTAAACGTCATTTAAAATCAGAAATACAAGCGTTTCATTTCTGTTGTTTTTTGCCTCCTGATCACAAATTTAAATTAATCTAGAGGTTAAAATACCTTTAATCCGTCAATGTGATCAAATGTCACCGATGAGCGGCGACCGGTTTCAGCCCAGCTGTGGGGCCATCATCAGGCGATGAAGGAACATAAATATCACTCCGAAGAGGTCGTCATAAAGTCTATAAATACGTCACGAGAAACAACACAACAATGTATCTATGTGTTGTTTCTCGTGACGCAAAATATGCACAACCGGTTAACTTTAACATGGAATCGAACAAACTAGGATAATTTCTTTTCATTCATTACTTTTTAACTGGCTTTCATTTTATTCTACAAATACCACTGCATCTAATTACAAATGAATCAATTATTATTTGGTAAAGGCCTATTATTGTACCGAAAGATTCATAACTGTTTAGAGTACCGACTAATTTCGATCAAAGAGTGTCTTATTTTCTTGGTGTGATGTTGATGAGATGTAGTTCAAAGACCCCGTAGTTAAAGTTAATTTATAAATATAATTTAACATCTGCATGGATACGAAAAGTGGTTTCAAAATAATAAAAAAGGCAACTGTCTTGACAGAGCAAATAAAGTAACTTCATGATCAGAATTTTACGTGTTTTAAATTTACAGAAGTAAACAAAATATGCCTAGACCACTTTAAATATATTTACATTTACACTGTTGACCCATACGCCATACATATAAAAGTAGGTAAGTGGTGATCGATTTCGACTGTGCACTCCAACCATCGTCAGGCCTAAATAGGCGAATTGACAGTTAATTTAACAGCAAAATTTCTTAAAGTTAAAAGATATGGCAAATTGAGGCCCAAGTCCTCTTGATTCCAATAACGTCATATGCTTCGAAATTGAAAGCTCGGGAATGTTTAATAATCACTTTCACTTGTCTCATAATGTAGCAATTTAACAATATAATTATAGTTATCAATACCACACTGATTGTAAGATTAAAGGTGATAAGGTCAAGGTCATGAATCGTTATCACAAGAACCAAGAAACAGCCGAAGAGATCGGCGATGGATGGGAGTAATAATACAAACCAAGGAACGTATTTTGTACGAGTAATAATGGTGAATCAATGACGTTCTATTGTAAAATTAGTTTAATTTAATATGATTATATTATAATTATGTTTAAATGAGACCAAAACCTGACACAACGCGTGTTGCATAATTTTAAACTTACCCATACTACATATAACGTACATAACTACACATCGTGTGAAACGGCCTAGATCTGTCTCTGGTCCATCTGATACTAGAGAGAGTGTAGGCCTATAACCATAAGATAGCCTACATCGAATAATCCTTATATATATATAATACGAAACACTACTCCTCCGTTAATAATGGACGAATTTTTACAAACGTTGGTTCAAAATTAAGCATTTTTTAGTAGACGCCCCCTTTCACCCTTTTTTCTGTAATTAAAGTCCTCGGGCCACAGAAAAGTCCCCACAGACCATCAAAATCCCAATGTATTTCTTATGAATAAAATTTACTAACCCAGCTGTTGATGCTGTTATGCTTCGTTCTGTTATTTAATTTGACTGGTACCCCTGTTGCTCGAATTCGAGCAATTGCTAAGTATTACAGGCGTTATTTTAAAACGAATAACAGTCATAATCTTATCATTTTTCAAAAGCTGATCTTGTTATTTAGTGTTTTATAAACATAACCTTACTCATTAGGTTGTCCATAATAACGATTATAAATTCTTAAAAAAAAACATTATTTCTATTTCTTCTCTTTGGTGGTGTTCTGTGACTTTCCTATGTTTCCATAGTTTAAAAATGAGCTCTTTCAATGATTACTAAGAAATGCAGCACAGTGTTAATTCAGTTTTCTTTTAGCGAATTTCCCTATAGTGAAGTAGCTATTACCGTAGGTGGCACGGTAAGACCTAGACTTACTTAGACCCGGGACCGATTTACTTTTTCATTTTGATGTCCCCAAAGGCCAAAAACACCATTCGTTCAAATTTGTATATATATATATATACATATATAAATGTATATATACATTATGTATATACAATACATATATATATATATATGTATATACAGGGTGTTCATTTGAAAACTTTCCATATCTGTTGTGTGCAAAGGTAAGGCTTTTTACACTTGTTTGTTCTCATTTCCCCCAATTTGGACATGCCAAATCCAATAAAATTATTTTCAATTTCGAAAAATGCCCCAAAAGGGCCCAATTTGGGGGGTAGGGGTGCTTTTTGAGAAATTTTCAAATGTAAACATGGGTTGTGTGATACATCAATTTAAAGGTCTAATCACCCCGACTATTTTGGTGCAATAAAAATGTAATTATCTTTAATCGTATTTACAGGGTGGGTCAAAACGTTTTAAAAAAGGACTTTGAAGTCAAGTACCGTATTACCCGAACTACTAAACGGAACAGCGCCAAATTTCATTCCAAGCTTATTCTTGATCTACGCTTTAAGATAACTTGTAATAAGGGCATTTTCCATGTTATTTTCTAATTTAAAAAAAATCTGAAATTTGAAGAATAAAAGAAAGCTGAAAACTCAAAATTCTTAAATAGCAAGGTATAACAAATTTCATACCACGTGAAAGGTCCTTTTTTAACAAACATTTTACGTATTTAAGTTTTCTTTCTATCTCTTACCGTTTAAAAATTGCAGTAGAAAAACTGAATTTTCCATAGTAATATTGTAACTAGTTTTCTAATAAAACAGCCAAGATTCTTCTCTAGACACATTTAATGGTGCATTAACTGAAGGAAACAATTCATAATTATTGATACCCTGATTGACAAACAAGTCATTGCGTTTTACCATAGATTAAACATACTCCCTTAGGTTTTACTTTGTGAAAAACAAGTCTTATAGCTGATGAGGACAACCTACATTTGGGCCGCTTTCTCTAGTACCATTGACTAGTCAATGGTAGTACTAATTTCCAAAAGTACTATTTTTTGTAGTATCTAATCGAATATGGTGTTCACTTAAAAAAATAGACTTTATTTTTACATATTGGACAGAACAAAAGTGTTTCAGGATAACTGCAAAATGTTTAACAATAAATATCCATGTAAGACCTTCAGTCATAAAGCTGTAAATGATTTAGTTAAGAAATTTCTGAAAATGGCTCAGTTACCAATGAGAAAAGAACAGGATGAAGGGTCCAAGATGAACTGACACAAGTAAAAGTAGTTGATCAATTTGTAATTATTCATGATACATCGTTGAGCAAAGTGCAATGTGTTTTGTTAGAAAACTAGTTATAATTTTACCATAGAAAATTCAGTTTTTCTACTGCAATTTTTAAACGGTAAGAGATAGAAAGAAAACTTAAATACGTAAAATGTTTGTTAAAAAAGGACCTTTCACGTGATATGAAATTTGTTATACCTTGCTATTTAAGAATTTTGAGTTTTCAGCTTTCTTTTATTCTTCAAATTTGAGATTTTTAAAAAATTAGAAAATAACACGGAAAATGCCCTTATTACAAGTTATCTTAAAGAGTAGATCAAGAATAAGCTTGGAAAGAAATTTGGCGCTGTTCCGTTCAGTAGTTCGGGTAATACGGTACTTAACTTCAAAGTCCTTTTTTAAAACGTTTTGACCCACCCTGTAAATACGGTTAAAGATAATTACATTTTTATTGCACCAAAATAGTCGGGGTGATTAGACCTTTAAATTGATGTATCACACAACCCATGTTTACATTTGAAAATTTCTCAAAAAGCACCCCTACCCCCTAAATTGGGCCCTTTTGGGACATTTTTTGAAATTGAAAATAATTTTATTGGATTTGGCATGTCCAAATTAGGGGGAAATGAGAACAAACAAGTGTTAAAAGCCTTACCTTTGCACACAACAGATATGGAAAGTTTTCAAATGAACACCCTGTATATATACGTCCGTAAACGCGATAACTTGAGTAATTTTTGTCCGATTTTGATGAAATTTGGTTAGAAGGTGTAAAGCGGGATAAACTTGAATGAGTTCGCGAACCAGCATGATCGGACCATGGGAACGGGGCTTTAGGGGGGTTTTATGGGGTAAAAATTGGTTTTTCTCACTTTTGACCCTCAAAACACAAAATTTCCCAATTTCTCTTTAGACCTTTTTAAAGAGCTTGAAAACAAATAATTAAGTATATAAAAGTATTTTTGTTCAGTTATTAGTAACGGAGAAAATTTAAAAAATTGTAAATTTAAAATTCCCATGTTATTCTTATGGAGAATATTGTCAAATGTTGTAGTTTGTTTGTTTATGGATATATTTTGATCAAACTTGGCAAATTTATTTATTTTGTACTAAGCTGTCAATATTTTACCAAACACACACTTTAAATTCGCTTAGTCGGCAGGTTTGCTGCGGCGGGGGTATTTAGTATATCATATTATCCAGGCTCTCTCGCTTTTTTCCATAATATTTATGCCAACGCAAATTCAAATAGTAAATATTTCATTTCAACCAAGTCCAAGTCAGTAAATGTTTGTAGCAAACTGTTTTAAATTAGAAAACTTATTGACTGTTTACAATTAACATATATGTTCTTCTTCTCACTTTTAATATCTGACAACGCCGGAGTTTCATAACAATGTTTGTTTCCCATGTTAATCTTATGGAGAAATACGAAACTTTAGAGGACCCCAGGGCCTTACTCTCTAATTATTTCCCTAAAAAGAAAGTTTCCTTCACAACTTCACGTTACCGTACGCTCTTTTCAATGACACTAAAAACATGTCACTCGGTTCAGTAGTTTCGGAGGAGTAATTGTCACAAAAAACCTGCTTGCGTATTAAATAAGTATAGATTTGTTTATATGAAGATCTGTTTCTTGGTGACACGTGGTTAATGATTTAGACTTTTGCATTATACAGTATTTTAAATGCAATACACTATATAAACTGATGGTAATACATAAAGAAATCTGCATTTCAATAATCAATAAGTACGATTGAGCTTTGCCTATTTTATGTTTTCTGGTAAGTGCATTGTATATGTTTCTTATAGTAGATTTAAAAAAAACTAATTATTCTTTTCTGCATTCTCACCCCGTAGCGAAGCACGGACAAAGAAACTTGTAATAAATAATATGCGATACTAGCTGTGTACCCGTCCGTACTTCGTACGGGGTTGGTACACAATGCTTATTGTAGTTAAATACTCGTGCTTTGCATTTGCAATGAGAGAGGACTTTTTTGAGAAAATTTGGTTTACTATAATCTACGGTATATATAGAACATCTACCATAGTCATAATGTTCTATATACTATAGTATATAGAACATCTACCATAGCCATAATGTTCTACCACTTCACCTACACAATAGAAAGAAGTAAAGTTCTCACACTCAGGTTTTTGTTTCTGCTTGGTTCAAATTAGCTGTTGTCATAAATGTATAAAGAACTAATGGTGCTGCACCCTGTTGGTAAACCGTATACAATTTTAATGCTATTGAATACCATATAAACTAATTGTGTAGTTGAAACAGCTGGCAAAATTATTTTATTTAAATATGAATGAGGACATATTAACATTATTAACATTATTAACATGATTTACTCATGAGGTTAACATGGGAAACTCTAGAGCCGCTGGGGCGGAGCCCGAAATGATTTTTGAGGTAAGAATAAGTCTATATGTTAATCGGGAATGTGAGATATCATCATACCAAATTTCAACACAATCCGACTAGTAGTTAATGCGTGATTGAACTTCAAACAAACAAACAAATAAACAAACAAACACACACACTTTCACATTTATAAAATTAGTATGTTTATTTGGCTCTGTGTATATTGTTTGCATCTATGAATCCGTCATCCGCGGTCCGTATGATTTTATCTGCCGCACACACCGCAAAAACAACAATGACTGTCCAACATTCGGCCAAGTTCTCGTCGTAGCATTGGACTACCATCAACGCGCTTCCTCCACACTTTGCCATACACTCTGCGGTTTGTGGGTTTAAAATTGTGATTCGTATTTATTTGATGATTTCCATATCTATAATTTGCTGAGGTAATATGTTGCACAGTGCACACCTTGGACCGTTTTACAAATGGAGAAGTGACCTATACGTTGATGAGTTCAATTACAAAGGCAAAACCATTTACATGCGAGTACGACCCCTGCTAGGTAGAGAGTATTCCACTGACGGTGTAAGTATTGCAAACACTTGAGTCTATGTACACTCACACTGGTATAAACCTTAAGAGACGTCACAAAGGTTTAGGCTCACGCAACTAAAATAGTCTACCAGCTCGCGACAGTAGAAATACTTTTGATTTTGACATCCTTGTTTTAAATTCGATTGCTTTATAAAGTTAACAACAGGAAGTTATTCCAGGATTGTCTATTTACGACTAAATCGTCCATTGTTGTGCCCAATCTTACAATTCGGTTGTTACGAGCATGCGAAGGACAATGCATATCAAAGAGAGCGTCAACACTTAAATCGCTGAATGCCTTCATTCAATTGCTGGAGGATTTAGACATCGCTTGGAGGGGCGCACATGAAAAGAGCCCAAAAACTCAGGCAGACGCATGAAAAGCGCCCGGACCTCCAAGGTCCCTCCCAGAACGGTGCGAAAAGAGCCCGGGCTCTTCCTAGAACTTTCACAACGAGTCTTCAGAGGAGAAAGAACCAATAATACAGTTAGATACCAATAATACATGAATTTATTTACAATATTAAAAGATATACTGTTAAAAGATACATTATTAAAATATAGATTATTAAAAGATATTTACATTACTAAAAGATATAGTCTGTTTAGGTTCTTATAAAGATATATAAGAACCTAACCCAAACTAACCTAACCTAACCTAACCTAAACCAACCTAACCTAACCTAACTTAACCTAACCTAACCCAACCAAACACAACACTATTTCAGAACACGAGTCAGCGTCCTCTTCCTCAGGTACCTGTGGAGACCCGGGCTCTTTCCATGCTTAAGATTAGTGAACCTTTTTGGGGATTAAAATTTCGGGATCTTTCCATGTGCTTCGGCTTGGAGAGGTCACGGTTACTCATCTCGAATACCCCAAACTAGAGTTGTCAGAAACTAAGACTCACAATGAAACGTCTCTGACATCGACATATATCGTCGTCAAGTTCAACACAGCGCAAGCAAAGTCTAGGTCAAGTTGAAACTAGGCTCGGTACGTGCTGAGCTTGTACAGCAATAGTCTGCTGTGGACTGAAAACCAATGAGAGGTCATTGACTTATTGACTGGCGTACCCATTTAAGGCCTTTTCACACCGGCGTACTGGACGTACTGTACGTTTTGTACGTTTTATTTTCAACAAATCGCTGCCCATGTTATCATATGAGCTCGTTCACACCGCGCGTACAGAACGTACTGTACGTACAGTACGTACGCGATGGTTTTGTGTAAATCGCTCGGAGAGCGATTTTTCTAAAACGTACGTGGAGTACATGGGCTCGCGCATGCGCAGTGAACACTTCAAAACCACGTGCTCAGCCAGTGTTACTTGTCTGACTGCAAACGAACAAGTGTACGTTTTGAAAGTTTCTGTGCGGTGTGAAAGGACCGCGTACTGGACGAACTGGCCGTACCAAACGTACAGTACGTCCCGTACGCCGGTGTGAAAAGGCCTTAGAAGAAATACATGGGGAGCAAATTTCGTTTACGTATACGACGAATGGGTTTATAGATAAATATATGCCGATGCTTGATAGCAAATCTGTGCGTGCATACCTTAAATTTGAGACCTCAATCATGAAAATCGGTCGGGTAGAAGAGTCAAACGAACTCAAGAAATAAAAACCAAGTTTTTTTAATATATAAGATTCGTCCCCTCCCCCTTTTTCTTTATACCGGAAGAAGCACACAGGGGACAGTAGGGGACTTTTAGGATATGGTCAAGGATATCATAAAGAACATCTGTGCCAAAATTCAGCTTTATATCTCGCATTTCCGGGTTTCCATGATTTTTTACCTAGATTGACTGGGCTATGTAGGTCCCTTATTGGCTGTGTGGGCTATTAATTAACAGCTGTGTCTAAGGCAATGTCGACCATAGTCACTAACAAGACTACAAATTCGCGCCACTCATCCTTCACTCATCTCCATTCATACTTGGCTTAAAATACCCACTTTGTATGGTCGTCATTTCAATTGCATGATGTGAAAATCTGTGTGTGCATACCTTCAATTTGAGACCTCAATCATGAAAATCGGTAGGGTAGAAGAGCCAAACGAACTAGGAAAAAACCCAATTTTCTTTTAAATATATAAGACTAGCAGAGTACCCGTCCTTCGTGCGGGGTTGGCATATAAGCATATACCCCCGCCGCAGCAAACCTGCAGACTAAGCGAATTTCCATTTGCCTGATTAGTAGCCTATTAACAGTATTGGATTTACACTAAAATGTCTACTTAAAAATATAGCATTTATTTCCTACTTAAATAGAATTAGTTTAACAAGTACTTAGGTTTGCTGCATCAGGGAGGGTAAAACTATTTATTTATGTTAATAGTTAGTAAGAAATAAAATCATTTTCCAAATTTGATCAAAATCTTACTTAATATTATAAATGAGGTCCGTGAAGTTAGCCACCCCCATAAAAAGCACTAACATTAAAACTAGTATTAATGGTTAGTGTTTCGTTAGTGCTGGTTAGTGCTTCAACTCCCATCGTTAGTGCTCTTACGGTTCTGAAGCTATAACCAAAAAACTGTGGGTGGGGCCAACTTCACGGAAGTTAGCCCCCCCCCAGTAGTAATATGTGAGCACTAACTTTCAAAACTGTACCAACGGTTAGTGCTTCGTTAGTACTGGTTAGTGCTTCAACTCCCATCGTTTAGTTCTCTTACGGTACAGGAGCTACAACCAAAAAACTGTGGGTGGGGCCAACTTCACGGAATAATATTTGAGCACTAACTTTCAAATACCAACGGTTAGTGCCTCGGTAGTGCTGGTTAGTGCTTTGACTCCCATCGTTAGTGCTCTTATGGTTCAGGAGCTATAACAAAAAAAAACTGTAGGTGGGGCCAACTTCACGGAAGTTTTTTTTTTAAGATATTGGGGGCCTCTTTTAACCTTGCATTTGCCCGTCCACATAGACTAAGCGCCCGTGCGTGGAACGTTTACAGCAAAGCAAGGGGTGAGCCGGTAAAAAGGTGAACCGTATTTTAGTGGCAGTGACCAGAATCTGAACCGACGACTTTCGAAGTCCGCGACGCTATCGACTCAGCCACCGACTCACTACCCCCCCATAGTGTGAGCACTAACTTTCAAAACTGTACCAACGGTTAGTCCTTCGTTACTGCTGGTTAGTGCTTCTACTCCCATCGTTAGTGCTCTTACGGTGCAGGAGCTGTAACTAGAAAAACTGTTGCGTTGTTAACTTTGCGGAAGTTAGCCTCCCCCTAACCAGTAGTAATATGTGAGCACTAACTTTCAAAATAGTGTAAGTGGTCAGCGCTGGTTAGTAAATGCTCCTGGAGTTTTAATGAAAAGCTCTATTTCCGAGGTTAGAGGTGGAGGCGATTGAAAGACAGCTCCACACAATTATATCAACTAGACATTTTTTAAAGCTTTAAATAAAAGGTAATATTTCCCCAGGGAAGTTATCCCCTCCTCACATGGGGCAAGGATTCATTTAGTACATTTAGCCTATCAAAAAACAGTTAGTGCTGTATATATTTTTACTTGGGTTGGCTAACTTCCGTGAAGTTGGCCCCACCCACAGTTTTTTGGTTGTAGCTCCTGAACCGTAAGAGCACTAACGATAAGAGTTGAAGCACTAACCAGCACTAACGAAGCACTAACCGTTGGTACAGTTTTGAAAGTTAGTGCTCACATATTACTACTGGGGGGGGGGCTAACTTCCGTGAAGTTGGCCCCACCCACAGTTTTTTGGTCATAGCTCCTGAACCGTAAGAGCACTAACGATGGGAGTTGAAGCACTAACCATTAATACTAGTTTTATTGTTAGTGCTTTTATGGGGGGGGCTAACTTCACGGACCTTTATAAATATGATAGTTTGTGTGTTTGTTTGTTTGTTTGAAGTTCAATCACGCTTTAACTACTGGTCGGATTAGGCTGTAATTTGGTATGATGATAGATAGCTCACATTCCCGATTAACATATAGACGTATTCTTATCTCAAAAATCCTTTCGGGCTCCGCCCCAGTGGCTCTGGAGTTTAAAAGGTTTAAATTTAAAAGGGAATTTTGTCAGCTGTTTCAATTATTCAAGTTGTTCTATGATATTCAATATTATTAAAAGTTATAAGGTTCACCAACAGGGTGTAGCCCTTATACATTGTTTTCATTTATGACAACACTAGCTGTTATACCCGTGCTTTGCAACGGGAAGAGAACACGAAATTGAAACATTTTGATATTTACATCTGTTGATAAAATCGTTACACATAAGCCTTTTAAAAACAAAATTTAACCTTTATGGCTTTTATAGGATAGATGTTGTCATAAATGTAAAAAATAATAGTACTGCACCCTGTTGGTAAGCCCTGTAACTTTTTAATGCTATTCAATATCATAGAACCAACTTGTGTAGTTGAAACAGCTGACAAAATTCTTTTAAACATGATTACACATTAGGTTAACATGGGAAACTCCAGAGCCACTGGGGCGGAGCCCGAAAGGACTTTTGAGATAAGAATGCGTCTATATGTTAATTGGGAATGTGAGCTATCATCATACCAAATTTCAGCCCAATACGATCAGTATTTTTCGCGTTTACTTGTCACAAACATACATTCATACATCCAAACTTTCTCATTTATAAAATTAGTAGGAAGGATAGCTAATTTGAAGCTGTATGCACAATAGAACTGTTAAAGTAGGTTTGTTTACAGTTAAGATTATGTTTTTAATGTATAAAATGATGTTTTGATATTGTGCGAATATTCGATAGTTTACTTTTTTATTGTTTAGGTTTAGTGGTAGAACAGTATGGCTATCGTATATGTGCTATCCAGACTACAATAGCTTCCGTAAATTAAAAGAACCAAATTTTCTCAAACCGTGTCCTCTTCCATTGCAAACACAAAGCATTAGTATAACTGAAATAAGCATTTTATACTTATAAGCCAACCCCGTACGAAGGACGGGTATTCAGCTAGTATGTTCATAAACAAGAAAGCTACAACAGTTTACTTGCTCTCCATAAGAATAACTTGGGAATTTTAAATTAACATTTTTTTTTAATTTTCTCTGTGACCATTAGGCACAAAATAACGCTTCAATATACTAAATCATTTGTTTTTTTAAGCTCTACAAAATGGTTAGGAAAGAAATTGCTAAATTTTGTGTTTTTTGGGTAAAAAATGGGAAAACCCTATTTTTACCCCATAAAACCCACCGTAAACCCCCGCTCCCATAGTCCGATCATGCTGGTTCGCGAACTCGTTCCAATAAATGTAGGTTTACACGTTTATACCAAATTTAATCAAAATCGGATCATTTTTGCTTGAGTTATCGTGCTAACGGACATATATATATATATATATATATATGAATTTGAACGGATGGTGTTTTTTGCCTCTGGGGACCTCAAAACGAAAAAATCGGTCCCGCGTCCAGGTCTTACCATGAGTACTACGATAAGAGCTTATTCCCTATATGGGAAATTCACTAAAAATGCTTATTGCAGTTAGTTATACTCAAGTTTTGCGTTTGTAATGGGGCAGGACACAGTTCGATAAAATTTGGTTCTTTAAATTTATGGTATGCTACAGTATAACACATCTACTATATCCATAATGTTCTACCACTGCACCTAAACAATAAAAAATAAATCATCAAACATTCGCACAATATCACAAATTATTCATTAAATTGAAAACATAAACATAATTGTAAACAAACCTACTTTGACAGAGTTCTCATTGTGTATCACAGCTTTTGTTGCTGCTTAGTTCAAATTAGCTGTTGTCATAAATGCAAAAAGAATATAGTGCTGCCGTGTTGGTAACAGCGCACCGAAATTCCCCGGCATACCATCTCGACCAAAAGGGTTTACCAATCCTCCCTCTCACCGAAGCTCCCCTGCGAGGGTGTCAGGTACCTGGACTGTACCGAAACTGCCACGATTTTACGATCATAATCCATACCGAAACTGCCACATCAATTAGGAAGGATTATAAGGGTGTTTTCTAGTGGGGTAGACATACTGAAACTGCCACAGCGGATTCCTCAGGTAAGGGAGGTCAGTTTAACAACGTGCAGGGAGAAACGGGAATGAGAAAATTCCCTTATTCATCAGAGTACCGATTTAGAAAGAGAACACTTTACATTGCCCATAACTTAGTTAAGTTCGTTTCATCTCACCAGTGTTGGGGAAGCTACTTTTAAAATGTAGCTAGCTACAACTACTGCTACATTTCCAAAAAAGTAGCTTAGCTACAGCTACAGCTACAGTTCCGAAAAAGTAGCTAGCTACAACTACAACTACAATGAAATGTAGCTACAGCTACAATTTTAACTACTTTTCCAAAGACGTTAATTTTTATTCCACGCACATTAGGTAAATGTAAAATTAATTGCAACTACATTTTTATTGAACAAACATTTGAAAAAATGTCAGTATTGTATCTAACATTACTTGGAAAATAAATTATTCCTAGATTGTATTTAATTTGTTGGCATTATAAACCTAACATTACAACAACAGAACCAAATAGTTGGGTGTCCCAATATATTTAGTAATTATTTTTAAATATTGCATTATTTTTAAGCATCTTAAAATGTAATTTTCATTAAGTTCAAAGGACATACAACCAAACTATATTTTAAAAGCTAATTTTATTAATTTAATTTAGATTCATTTATAGATGTTTTGTATCAACAATTAACACCAATAAAACTGCAAAAAAATTATTTAAAAATACTTTTTGTGTTACAGAGCCTAGCCTACTGAAATTGGAGTTTATTGCCTTTCTTTACTTTTAATGTTAAAAACAACATTGCTATAGATTTTAAAGTGATAAATTACTTATTCTACGAATAACACTTTTCAATGTCAAGAAATCGTCCTTTATTATTGTCATTATGCGATTATGCATAGGGAAAATTGTGCTTCAACCTAGTTGGTAGAGAAAACAGTATCCGGCAACTTATCCTGAAATCGGTTTTTAATTTAAACATGATGAAATTTGTAAAGTAAAAATAACATGTAGGCCTACTTGGCTATGTAACAAGTTGGCTATAGTAGGCTTGTTCTTGCAAAGACTAAACAGATATATTCATAATAATTGAACTTGGTATTCGTCTTAAACCATAGCCTCAGTCCTATACAAGAGCTGTTAGCAGGAGCAAACTATGCTATTTTTTCAATGTAAGTTTCATGTTATATGGAGATTTTTTTCAATACAATTATCATGTAGTCTAGGCATATCTTAAATCTCATCAGGTAATTTCCTCTTTGCTAATTTAGTAAACCTTTGAAAAATCTTCGTAATCTAACCAAGGAAGGGCTTGTGATGATAAACCACAATCAACAGCTGAAGCAAAGGTTGATAGACCAGCTTTCTCATTATTTCAAGGTGTGTTGGTTTCCATTAAACCCCAAGTTAAAGCATTATCGATATAATAAAGAAACTAAATTGATTACTAATTCCCCTGTCCTGTCAATCACTTGCAAGCATTCAATTCAATAGCTTCTCTTGTCCCCGGTACCGTTTAAACGTCGTCTGCATCTAGCGATTTTATTTTATCTGACAGTAATCATAGAGTAGTAAATTAAGGAAATGAGAGCCAAAAATGTGGATAACACTCATTTAATGGCCTCCATGTCCACACAACGTTGTAATAGGGAATGAAACGGCTGCAACCAGCTGTTTGAAGCAAAGAAAGTAGGCCTAATTTTTTTGAAAATCTCAGTTTGAAAGAGGTTGTTTCACGTAAGGTTGAGGTTATGATAAAAATCACTATCTCAAACAAATGTTAATGTAGCGAGAAAAGTAGCTAAAATTCCGCTACAACTACTTTAAAAATGTAGCTAGCTACAGCTAAAGCTACAAAATCTTAAAAGTAGCGTAGCTACAGCTAACGCTACAAAAAAAGTAGCGCGCTACTTCCCAACACTGCATCTCACTACTTAAAAGTTCAATAGTACCAATGAAAAAAATTAATTTACCATTTAATTTACCGAAGGCAGAAAGAAATAATTTTGTTTTGAATGATTAAGATTGTAGTTAATTTTAAAATTGATCTTAAAAAAGGTATGTAGGCTATTATACGAAAGTTTTTTATCATCTGTGCTAGAATTGAGTATGTAACCTCAACTGAACATGGAAATCATCTTGCAATCAACATCGAGTCATTATATGTAATGACAATATAACGGACTCGATTCAGCAAGGGAGAAACTTAATATCTATGTCTATTTCTGGCTACTGTAATGGGAAGTTTCGGGTTATAGTTTCGGGATACTCAATTATTTATTGTAACTCGGAACTCGGGTTTCCCATTTGGCACCGCTCTGGAGGGGAGAGGGACAACCTAAAATAATTTTACTTTTAGCATGCAAATGTCTGTGAGACTCACTTCATTTGGTGAATTTTTTTGTAAATCATCAAGTTAGCAATCTTCGAGAATGTTGCAGTTCAGGTGTTAGTAGGTGCAGAGACAAACTCCACTCACTGTATGCCTACCACTGCAGCAACTGTGTCTCTTCTGGTACTCGTAGGATAGCAACTGTTTTATTCATATTTAAATTAAAATTCTCTCGTCAACATTAACAATCCCGTATCGGTGTGTATACACCTAGTGCAATCAATGATTATAGCTAACGATCACAAACCTCTCATATTGTTGCTGCTCAGTATTTAGAGTTGGCTACCGAGCTATGTAAAGTTACAATTGATTACCACTAGTACTTTGTACTGGTACGAGTATAAGATCAATCACCGTAACAATGGAGTGGTCGATACTTTCTTGCTGAACAGAAGAGATTTTGATGAATCGGCAAAATCCTAAAACAATGGAATTGTACGATAAAAGCGTCCTACTTAAACATATAACCGCATTCCTCTTGTAAATACTAGACCAAACTCAAAACTAAATTTTTTTGGTGTTTTCGGAACATTACTTTATTGACGGAAGAAGAGATTGAAAATGAAATGTGATCGAATAAAGTGAAATGTAGGGGCGAAAAACGCCGATTCATGCCGTAAGTCTGAAAACCAGCTATTAATTTTGTTCATGTATCTTATGTTTGTTATATTCGTACTTTTTAATTTCCTACCCCGGACTAGTCGCAACCATCGATGTATGATAAGTCGCAACTTGGTCATTTGTATTGATCTCGTTTGTTAATTAAGGTTGATTTTAATCAAATTTGAACAATTGCATTATTGTTAAAGACAGTCTCAAGCAATATCTCGGGCCTGAAATAGTAGCATTGTTTATACAATCAACCCTGGTAATCATATTGTGTTTGTGTTACTTAACAAATCAATCATAAACATATGATGAGTGTCGGGACCTGTGCCATTTAACAACGTGGACATTGCTTATACTGTACAATGTGTGTTTCAAATAACCCTGATTTGGTAACTTAAGTAGCCTTGTCTTTGATGTTTAAATTACATAAAATTACATTACTCTATGGTCGAATCTTTGGTATAAAGATAGTGACGGGAACCCGGAATGGAAGCCAAGTTCAACCTTCGAGCGTTTGCAGTTCTCACTTATCAACAATTTAACACCGGTATGAAAGAGAAAGTGACACAAACGTTGGTAAGAGCGAGACCCACGGACAGTAGGACAACCAAACTGTTATTGAACGAACAATTCAGTGGTAGACGCATGTGAGCCAACGCGAGAAGAGGGGCCCTAAGTAGTTTGTTCTCTTTTCATTGAGCCAGCTCGCACCAGATTCCGAGGTCATCACTTCAGGAACAAGATTAGTTATACAAACTGTCACCTCTGCTTGTTCGTGGGAGAAATATATTACACAATAAATTGCACAGTGTTTAACTACATACTAACATACTACATGATACTACTGAACTACATGATATGTATAATTATCATATCATGTATGTCTGAGACGTGACATACAGTAGTTTAACAAAGTTAAATATTATCTCCAGAAGTAGTTTAGTTATAAATAGATACAGTATTTTCGTATTTAAAACTTAAATAAAATAATAAATAATAAAATTCAATTACTTATCACCAAAACGTGAATGTTTGTAAATTATCGTTCCAAAACTATTTATGGTTGCCGTAGAAATAATCTATTTACAATATAAAATTGCTTCCTACTTTCATTGCATTGACATTATAAAATTAACAGTTTGAACCGTGGTCGGTTTGAATAATGGTGCAGTATTATTGTAACAAAAACTAATTCTAAAATGATCAGGTAGTTGCCGCAGTTTTTTCACCTTCCGTACCAACAACATTGGTTAAAATACAGTATTTCGCAAAGCTCGTTTGTAAGGCCGAAGGCCGTATAGGACAGTAGATCGGCAGAAGCTGGCGGGTTATCTTCAGCAGCAAAAACACGAGACAGTGGCTACCCTTTCGTTATCAGGGCTCGCCAGCCCTATCCCACAACAATAACAAAATACTGTAGTTCTTCACTTGTTTGTGTTTGGTAATACAAACTTACAAAAAATATTCCAATGGATTAAAGTCAAGTTATGCTAAAATAGCTACTTCCCTATAGGGAAATTCGCTAAAAAGTATCATATACTAATTCTCGCAAAAAAGTTGCTTACTTTCATAACGTCAAAATTCTTCACTGCCGGATAGTCTGGACATCTCCCAAAACCTGGTCTCTGTGATCTGACAATAACAGCACTGTACACTAGCACTGACACTGTGACTAACACAACTAACCTAGACACGCACATTACTGTAGGCTCTCTCTTGTAACTTCTCCCGGCCACAACAAAGCCAGACTGGCAATGGATATCAGCTCAGCTGTTCTCTAGTCAACACTCAGATATAGCGCCTCGTTTTCCTCTTCCAGGAACTGATGAGAACCTCTTAAGAGGAGAGGGGGGCGTGACGTCACTCTTCTCTTGAGGGAACTTTACCGTAACGAGACGATATGATTCCATCGGTGGACGTGGCGTAGTTGATGGTGTCTCCGTCTCGGACTGGTGATCTGGAGGTCTCCAGTTCGAATCCCACCGGTGACACTAACTTGTTGTCCAAGATTTTGCTTAGAATCCGAATACTTCTAAACTGTATATATTTTGTTAGAATTTGAGGCATTTATAGTTTTATTTATTAACAGAACTATTTTTCAAAATGAGTAAACCTTCATTCGATTTTTATCTGATATCTTTTTTTTATTATCAGCAAGTTTGGTTGGTTAGGTTAGGTTATGACAGTTAAATTTTATAATTAAAAACTTTTAAATTCATTTTACAATTAAAAAATTAATTTTATAAAATTAATGTTAATTTTATAACTAAAAATTATAACTAAAATTATAACTAAAATAAATATCAAGATTTTCTTAAATCGATTTGAGGGGCTCTCCCACAATCCCCCACTCCTTCGCAGAAAAGGCTCTCATCAGTTCCTGGATGAGGAGAATTAGACGCTAGTAAAGTAACACTCAGGCTCCCTTCTCCTCCAACCATACAGACCACATGTAAATTGAGCTCATTGTTGTGCAATATCCGAATCCATCTATTTATACTATAATATGAGTAACGTTCGGGCACGATGTTTTCAAAAACGGCTCCTATGATTTCCTCCAAATTGTTAGAAATCTGAGTTTTAGAGCAAAGGAAAAATAAATTTTCAATGAATGCTATTTAAGCATTGATTATATAATGCATTTAGAGTGTATGATGTATTACTAACCAAAGTGATAGAATTACGAAAGTCAAGAGGAAATGCCAAGGACGTTTTGTAGTTTTCGACGATGCGCCGCTGGAATTAATGCGTTGTTCCACGATCCCGTAATAAGTAGTGATTTTCTGCGATCCCTGTGACTAACGCAATAACGGTCAACAGATGTTGTGTATCATGATTTTTTTTATATTGAAGTTTATTGAAGACATTTTCAATATAGTTTGCTCGTCCACATGAAACAGTTTGTTAGGTAAACTGAGAATGAGCGAATGTCTACAGAAAACGAATTGACTTTACAACTTAATTAATCGTAGCAAAACTGAAAATAATCGTAGGCTTTTACGTTTAATTTTTTTCTTAAACAAATCAAACGCAATGCTCGGTCCCCTGGTACTATCTGTCGTGGCGTGTGTGCACGCGTATTTTGTTGAGTTTGATAATTGAAAAAGCTTGATTAATTGGAAAAGATTTATTTTACAATATAATTGATTGATAAAAAATGAGGAATATTGTTGATGGCTTATTTAACACTAATTATTAATCCTACTAATATTATAAATGAGAAAGTTTGGATGTATGTTTGTGACAAGTAAACGCGAAAAATACTGGTCGGATTGGGCTGAAATTTGGCATGATGATAGCTCACATTCCCGATTAACATATAGGCATATTCTTATCTCAAAAATCCTTTCGGGCTCCGTCCCAGTGGCTCTGCAGTTTCCCATATTAACCTTACGTGTATTCATATTCAAAGGAAATTAAAGAAACTTAGCCAGCTGTTTCAACTAAAAGAGTTGGTTGTATGATATGCAAAAGCATTAAAAAGATTTACCAACCGGGTGCAGCACTATTTTTTTCATTATTTATAAACACAGCTAATTTGAACTAAGCAGCAACAAAAAACTGTGATACGCAATGAGAACTGTCAAAGTAGGATTGTTTACAGTTTTTACAGTTTGTTTTTTTTTTATTTCATGAATAATTTGTGATATTTTGCGAGTTTTTAATAATCTATCTTTCTCTATTGTGTAGGTGAAGTAGTAGAACATAATGGCTATGGTAGATGTGTAATACCTTTGTAATGCTATAGCATACCGTAAATTTTAGGAAGCAAATTTTCTCAAACCGTGTCTTCTCACATTGCAAACACAAAGATCGAGTATAACTGCAATAAGCATTTTGTACTTATATGCCAACCCCGTACGAAGGACGGGTACTCTGCTAGTAATAACATATGGTAGATATTTCCTTATTGCCAACATATAATATTGAATAATTATTAAACATGTGGTTGATATACTATAATTCTCCCTTGCTTATTAGAAAAGATAATTTGTTTTGAAACTGGCAATATTGAAGATGAAAATAAAAACAATAATACCCCCGCCACAGCAAACCTGCAGACTAAGCGAATTTCCATTTGCCTGATTGGATTTACACTAAAATGTCTACTTAAAAATATAACATATATTCCCTGTTTAAATAGAATTAGTTCAACAAGTACTTAAGTTTGCTGCATCAGGGAGGGGTTTTTTGGGTCAAAAATGGGAAAAACCTATTTTTACCCTATAAAACCCCCCGCTCCCATAGTCCGATCATGCTGGTTCGCGAACTCGTTCGAATAAATGTAAGTTTACACGTTTATACCAAATTTAATCAAAATCGGATCATTTTCGTTCGAGTTATCGTGCTAACGGACACATAGGCCTATATATATAAATATATATATATATATATATATAATTGAAAACATTATAAAAACATTAGTACCCTTTTTAAATTCATTTTTAATTAATAAACGACATGTTTCGACACTTAGGTCAGTCATGTTTACATTTACAAATACAATAACAAAAATAATGAAAGGAATAAATATTCATATGTTAAGTTAACTTAGAATTTAGAGGATCTTAATAAACATGTCGTTTATTAATTAAAAATGAATTTAAAAAGGGTACTAATGTATTTATAATGTTTTCAATTATTTATATAGTAGTAGCCCTAATCACAATCATACTTATTATATATATATATATATACAGGGTGTTTCGGTAAAGCGTAGCGGGCTAAGCAGATTCAGATTCTACATGCAAAAATGAAAATATAGGATAACTTTTTTTCGATTTCGGCTTAGTTTAGCCGCAATCCGCCATTTTGTATTTTGTTGAAAATAATTAATAACTTAAACACCCTTGGAGATATTTTTATGAAACTTGGTATAAACTTTAAGGCTACACGTATTAACATTCTCCAAAAATGTCTTTGACCAGGCTCATCAAATTTAAAAATGGCGGCCATTCAAAGTTTTGTTTTAATGTCTGTTTTAATTGAATTTTACTTTAAAAATTTTAAATGGCCGCCATTTTGAAATTTGATGAGCCTGATCAAAGATATTTTCGGATAATGTTTATACCTGTAGCCTTAAAGTTTATACCAAGTTTCATAAAAATATCTCCAAGAGTTTTTGAGTCATTAATTATTTTCAAAAAAATACAAAATGGTGGATTACGGCAAAACTAAGCCGAAATAAATACCCCCGCCGCAGCAAACCTGCAGACTAAGCGAATTTCAACTTGTCTGATTACATATTTACTCAAATATTTCCATAAATAAGACATATTTATTCCCAATTTAAATAACATTAGATTTAACGAGTGCTTAGGTTTGCTGCTACAGGGAAGGTAAACAGTGTTTTTTGACCAAACGTCAATAGTATAAGATGAAATAAATAAATTTGCCAAATTTGATTAACATATATCCATAAACAAGTAAACTACAACAGTTTTCATTTTCTCCATAAGAATAACATGGAAATTTTAAATTTGCATTTTTTTGCATTTTCTCCGTAACCATTAGGCATACAACGATGATTCAATATACTAAATTATTTATTTTTTTAAGCTCTGCATAATGGTTGGGAAAGAAATTCCAAAATTTTACGTTTTTAGGGCAAAAAATGGGAAAACCCCATTTTTACCCCATAAACCCGTGTTCCCATGGTCCGATCATGCTGGTTCGCGAACTCGTTCGAATAGATGTAGGTTTACACGTTTATACCAAATTTCATAAAAATCGGATGATTTTTGTTTGAGTTATCATGCTAACGGACACACATATATATATATATATATATTGTACATATATATATAAATATATGAATTTAAACGGATGGTGTTTTTGGTCTCTGGGGACTTTAAAATGAAAAAGTAAATCGGTCTCGGGTCCAGGTCTTACCACGAGACCTACGGTAATAGCTTATTCCCTATATGGGAAATTCGCTAACAAGTTATTCAACATTTTTGACTTATTTTTGCATGTAGAATCTGAATCTGCATAGCCCGCTACGCTTTACTGAAACACCCTGTATATATAAATATATATGTATAAAAATTTGAATGGATGGTGTTTTTGGCTCCTACGGACCTCAAAACGAAAAAAAATCGGTCCCGCGTCCAGGTTTTACCATGAGTACTACGGTAATAGCTTATTCCCTATATTATATTCCCTATATGGGAAATTCGCTAAAATGAAGAAGTAACAAAGTCTTTCAAATATTCAGGCTGGCGATGTGTTCTATATAAAAATTGGATCTGTGCAGCACTGGACTTTCATTTCCTGTCTCATGTTGTGTTGAGGCTGTTCATTGATTTGTGGTGATGGTTGTTCAGTAGGGATGGTGATGAGGTCTTCAAATGGATGGTGTGGTCTTGGTTCTTCCAAATAAAGTGGCTTCGTGCACTGTTGAAGCAAAGTTGACAGTCTTTCTTTGTTAGCATTTCAGTGAGTTATCGTAGTTGGTCGATGTGTCTTTTAAACACATATCCGAGTGAAAATTTAAAAACGTACGTTTTCATGTCCCTGGCCTTTTACTTCGTAGATACTGGATTTGTAGTTTATTATTATGTGTTTTTAAATTTTTTGGGACAGGGGCAACATGTTACACACTTTTATTTGGTTTTCAATATGTTCTAGGTATTTTCTTCAAAGTCTCGAAATTCACGACCATGACGTGTTCCTAGGGTACATTTTCCAACTTTCACGCTGTTTTTAGACTAATTATTCATGCCGAAATATATAAAGCCATATTTTTATGTCATCAATGGTTATTAAATTTTCATAAAAGGAGCATATTCTAATTTTATTGTCATTGCAAACTGACTACCATGACAAAATAAGTCTGTCCCTCGATTTGGCGTCACGAGCATTTGGGAAAAATTTTCAACTTTGGAGCACGACAGTGGCAAGCCTGGCGTCGATGGAGTCAGTTGGTTTTAGAGACTAGTTCGGGGTGTACGTCAGGATTGCAGTGCCGGTCGTTTCGAGTCGAAAGGAGGAATTACAAGATTAATAAAGGAAAGATTGTGTTTTTTGTAATTTTGGTGTGTCCATGACCGTACGTAGTCATTCGATGAAGTAGACATGGTGTTAATTTTTGCTTATTAGATATTTCAATTGCTAGATTAGCCTAGAAGTCCACTTTGTATCCTCGAACATGAGGTGCAGGGCTACCGCCAGAACAGAGCCAAATAACACGTAATTTCACGACCAACGCGGGTTTTTTCACGACGAATTCAGCCTTATGGATTATAGTGTGTTTGGTCGTGACAATAACTTTAATATAATTGCAAATTGAACAGTTTAGTTCAATTGAAACACATATTTTTATTAGAATTAACAGTATAGTTGAAGGATTGTTTAGAAAGATTTAGATTATTCCAGACAATTCACGACCGTACCGCTTGTCCCTGACCATCACATTTATGATTTCTATCATAAAAATTTCAAAAATTAAAATATCGTCATATTTCAATGTTTTATACACAAAAGAAGCACACCTCTATACAAACATAACAATTTTTCGGGTCTCAGGTAAGTTTTTTTCGGAGTTATACAAACTTAAAAAGATTTTATTGGCTTATTTTCAATTTTTTATTTTTTTCTAGGAAGACCAAATATACCAAAAGCTCAGTGACCTTTTTATTGTATAATGGTCATAAAAGTAAATTAGTGTATAGCAAAACATAGTTATAAAAATAATATTAACCATTTTTAATATTCATTTAAACGTCCGTTATGGTCGTGACAGGATTTTGTGTTTTTCTACTAAAGATGCTCTTTTAACAAAAAACTACCAAAGATATTGTGTTACCATGGACATTTTATGAAACTTCAAATGTTAATGAAATAAAAGAAATAATAAAATTTTTTAAAAAAGGGGAACAAAATTTGCAAAGTGCTATTCCTGAAAACGTACGTTTTTAAATTTTCACTCATCCACTGTCGAGTCGAATTAGGTAGATATAGTGTGAGAGTCTGTACTTCTTAATGATAGTTCCTGGTTTCCACAGATATTTGTTGTTAGAGTGGTATTGTGCTTGGACCCGGTCTCTAACTTTGTACCACCTTACTTTGGTGTGTATGATGTATGGGGGTAGTGAGGATTTTTGATGGTTGTCTATTTCAGATAACTTGATTTGTAGATTGTGAAATTACTGACGTCCTAAGATAGGTGGGTGGTTGTCTGGTACAATGTAGATTTCACATTTGATGATGTTAGATTTGTATTTGATATTGACCTCTACTTTTCCATAGGGTTTGAATACATCTTTTGTGTAAGATCTAAAAAGTAAGTTAGTTGGTTGGATTGAAAGATTGAGGTGTAATTGATTGAAATTGTCTCTGGGAAGAAAAGTATACCCTGAACCGAAGTCTACCTCAAATTCTACTGGTTTGTTTACAATATTCACAACACTGTAAGAAACCGTAGTGAGGCTTAGGTTTGAAATATGTCTACTGTGTTTTGAATATTATACTGGTGGTCACTTGTGTCGTTTATCTGGTTAGTTGAGTGTGTGCTATTCTTGGACTTATTCAAAAGTGTGCTGATACAAACTTTACCCACATGTCCTAGTCTTGAGCATTCAGAACATTTTAGTTTTCTTTTGCCCGTATACATTCTTTAGATAAATGATTAGATTTGCCGCATCAGAAACATGACACGTTGGCCGTTGATTCCCAATTCATCAAAGTTGATTCGAGACTTTGGAGTGTGTTTGGGTTTCGATTTGGGCCTGCTGGAGACATTGTTTTGAGAAGGAGAACGGTCATGCTGTCTAGATGTATGAGAAACCTTATTGATATATAGTAGGTCTGATGTCGACTTAGGAAAATGTTTCAAAGAAATAAGTCTAGAGTCAAGTCTGGAAGCTTCTAAAGCTATTGCCTTCGATACGGTTTCCTTGAACTCTGTAATATCTCTGTAAAAGATGTTCACGAATAGAGTTGTCCTTGAGGCCGCGAATGAACTGATGAGTGCGAAGGAAGATATTTGCTATGGATGATTCACAGGGTGGAGTAAATTCACTGTTAGTTGCTTTATCCCTAAGGTTACTTACAAACTCTGAAATTGATTGATTATCGGTTTGATAGATTGATATAGAAACTGGTGCTGGGAAAAAGTTCATTTCTTTTAGGTTCTAGATGTTCTTCTAGGATTTTGATCAGGTCGTCGTAAGTTCATTCGTTAGGATTATTTGGTGCAGATAAGGATGACAATATTTTAAAATTGCTTGGCCCAATTGAGTTCAAGAGCAATTTAGCACAGTAATCTTTGTTAGATGCAATATTTTTCATTTGAACGTAGTTTTCAAAGCGTTGATAATAATTTGAAAAAGTTTCCTTTTGATGGTCAAAAATGTCAAAGTTGGGCACATAAGAATTTGTTATAAGTTTGTTTCAAATTGATTAGTATTCAGTATCACCATTTGGCTTTACGTTAGAACGTTGTGTTGAAAGTTGACTTACCAACGTTGTTATTATGGCTTGTTGCATTTTCAAGAATTGCTTGAACTGTTCTGGATCCATGTAGATGAGATTATAGTTGAAATGTTTCTAATTTAAAATTGGAATGCAGCTAGATGAAAAGAAATTGTTGAAGTCCTGGCCTAGATTGCTTACAGGTAATGTTCATACAGCAAAAATCACTCACTTGAGATTTACTCGTCGCCAATCAACTTGTCGTAGCCTTGTGTGTGCACGAGTATTTTGTTGAGTATGATGATTGAAAAAGATTGATTCAATGGAAAAGATTTATTATTTTACAATATATAATTGATCGATAAAAAATGTGTGTAATATTGTTGATGACTTGTATAACACTAATTATTAATAACTAGCTGTAACCCGCAGGCTTTGCCCCGTTTAACTTCTTAATTTTCAAGATTATCTCGTTTTATGGCTCAATCACGTCCTGGTTGAAGTTTGTTCGCTACGCTCACTCACCTTTAGGTTGGAGCTCGTTCGCTGCGCTCACTTGCCTTCAGATTAGCTCGTTCGCTACGCTAACTCCCCTCCAGGTTGAAGTTCGTTCGCTACGCTCACTCACCTTTTGGTTGAAAATTAGCTGTTTTCATAAATGTAAAAGAAATAATAGTGCTGCACCCTGTTGGTAATCCTTGTAACTTTAATGCTATTGAACATCATAGAACAGAACCAACTGTTATCTTGTTGAAAACCTTATTTTTTTTGTTAACTCTACACCGTTTTTCTTTATTAATGTATTGTTAACGAATTTAAACTTTATTTTTTGTTACCTATTATTGTTATCTACTCAAATCAAATTTATTATTGTTATTCTTTGTAACGCTTTTATAGATTTTTTTTTAGTTTATTTTTATTTTTATTGTTTTTTTTCACTCAACTTTATTGTATACTAGCTGTAACCCGCGGGCTTTGCCCCGTTTAACTTCTTAATTTTCAAGATTATCTCGTTCGCATGGCTCAATCACGTCCTGGTTGAAGTTTGTTCGCTACGCTCACTCACCTTTAGGTTGGAGCTCGTTCGCTACGCTCACTCACCTTTATGTTGGAGCTCGTTAGCTACGCTCACTCACCTTTAGGTTGGAGCTCGTTCGCTGCGCTCACTTGCCTTCAGGTTAGCTCGTTCGCTACGCTAACTCGCCTCCAGGTTGAAGTTCGTTCGCTACGCTCATTCACCTTTTGGTTGCAAATTAGCTGTTGTCATAAATGTAAAAGAAATAATAGTGCTGCACCCTGTTGGTAATCCTTGTAACTTTAATGCTATTGAACATCATAGAACAGAACCAACTTGTTTAATTGAAACAGCTGTTAAGATTCAATAATTCCATTTCTCATAAGGTTAACATGGGAAACTCCAGAGCCACTGGGGCGGAGCCCGAAAGGATTTTTGAAATAAGAATATGCCTATATGTTAATCGGGAATGTGAGCTATCATCATGCCAAATTTCAGCCCAATCCGTCCAGTATTTTTCGCGTTCACTTGTCACAAACATACATCCATACATCCATCCATACATCCAAACTTTCTCATTTATAATATTAGTAGGATAACATGTGGTAGATATTTCCTTCTTGCTAACATAGGATATTGATTAATTATTAAACATGTGGTTGATATACTGTACTATCTGTAATACGTGAAGCCGTTTTTTGTGAACACCACTCCTCCCTTATTTGTGAACCAATTTCAACGTTTCAGGTGTAAAAAAAATCATTTCAATGTGTAGTTTTGCAATAAGGATTTAGAATTTAGGAAAGTTAAGGGCGCGAGGCGCTCTCAAAGGTCGCATTTCCTCCCTAAGAATCACATTGGACAAATTTAAAAACAAAAATACCCCCGCCGCAGCAAACCTGCAGACTAAGCGAATTTCCATTTGCCTGATTTGATTTGCAATTAAATCTATTCAAATAACATTAGGTTTAACGAGTACCTAGGTTTGCTGCCTACAGGGAAGGTAATAAAGTGTGTTTTTTAGTAAAATAATAGCTTGGTATAAAATAAATAAATATTCCAAGTTTAATCAAAATATTTCCTTAATTCCAAGTTTAATCAAAATATTTCCTTAACAAGCAAACTACAACATTTTACAATATTCTCCATGAGAATAACATAAACATTTGAAATTTACAATTTTAAAAATTTTCTCCCTTACCATAATAACCACACAGCACTTTGATATACTAAATTATTTGTTTAGCGAATTGCCCATATAGGGAATAAGCTATTACCGAAAAAGTAAATCGGTCCCTGGTCCAGGGCTTACTATTAAACATATGGTTATAGTTTATTCTTTATAAGAAATTCCCTAAAAATAGGTGTAAAATATTCAACCATGCGGCGGCATTGTTTTTACCGAGTAAAGCTGGCTAATTTTGGCAAAATAGAGATAAAAAAGAATATGATCAGGGTTAGCATTAGCGATCAGATGATATTATCCCGCCCATTTAAGACAGCTGATCCAAACAAATAAAATAAAATATTTTACACAAATATGTGGTAGGTTTATTTATGTCATTGGTTAAGGAAATAAAGAACGATTCTATAACCGTAAGTTATGAAAATTATGTTATTGATATATTTTAATGCAAACAGTGGGATAATTACAATGTAGGTCATAATTTTCTGTAAAAACTTGGTGGCTTTTTGTTTAAAAATTTGATCTACTTAACAAGTGTTTGGATTAGGCGGAATAGTACACCTTCCCGTTGGGAAGCACGGGTACAGCAGCTATTAGTTTTATAAGTCAAAAATTTTGCAGATTTATTATAACTGTTTTATCTGTTTTGATTATTTTAGTATTCCATTCAGTATTATTTTCCATTACCATCTGATAGTATTTACAAATTATATTTCAACTAGTGTACCTGTTGCTCGAATTCGAGCAATTGCTAAGTATTACTACAGGCGTTATTTAAAACAAATAACAGTCATAATTTCTGATGACTTTATAATATTCGACTCAAAGATTATGAAAATACTAAAGATGTACATAACAGATCGATATAATCAACATTTATTGTAAATAGTGTTTTCTACAAATAGCCTTAGGTACTCATAGCTTCATTAGGTTTCCAGACACGTTATGTGTCCAAAAGCCTAACAGCACAACTCCCTTCCCCATACCAACCTGAGCGATAGGGATCATTGAGATTCGCTCTAACCTTTCCTCTCCCCTTCATGGGCCAGTTTTCATCCCTTTTCTTTCTTAGTTTTTGCTTGTTTCTTTTTTAAATTTTAATGCCTGTATGTATCCCTTGTCTTTTTCTATTTCCCTAGCTACTTTTCTAAACGTCTCAATTGCTTCCTTGTCACTCCTCATCACGTTTTATTTTCTCATCTCTAGGCCTATCTTATACAAGACTTATTCATGTTCTCTCCTATTTGTCTCCTGAAGTAAACAATTTATCTCGTGGTTTTTATATCTCCACATCTACATACTTCCTCTTCCACCATGTGAAATGTTCACAAAATCGCCTTGAAATTTTCCATGTCCTGTGACAAACTGCGTTTCATAATGCCCCATCTCCCAATCTTGTTTCACTCTCTTTCTGATGGTAGGTATATATCCGAACGTTTACCTTTAAAATGTTAACATAAAACACTCTGCTCCCAACGCATTTTCCACTCATCTAATACAGTAGAACTCCGATTATCCGAATCAATAGGGACCAGACCCCATTCGGATAATCAAAAATTCGGATAATCGGAGTTTTACCGGAATTCCGGGAATTTTAAAGAAAAATCCTCATTTTCGGTGCTAAGTGAGCTTTTAATTAATAATAATTTAAATCAGAACGTTTTTACAGTTTACAATGCTCATAGTACAAGTGTTCTATACATGTTATTAAGTCAATAGTGTTCCATTAAAGTCCAAAATTGGCTAAATGTGTTTAATGACAATTCTTTGATATTTTGCAAAACTTATTACTGTAGCTTTACGTTTTTAAAATTGTTGAAATAAGCGATTTGGATAATTGGAGATTCGGTTAATTGGAGTTCGGATAATTGGAGTTCCACTGTATCTCCTCTCTTCTGTTTCCGATTTAGTCCTACCCGCCTCCTTGTTTTCCAAAATCAACAGCTTATGCAGCGATTATCCAACAGTCCTAAATTGAATGTGAAATCTTCAGGCGACTGTTGGAGAGCACACTAAAACACAACACGGAAGGGTGCTTGCTGTATTCGGCTATCAACGACAATAGTATTATTTGTATTTCGTTCGCGTCTACCAGTTACAGTTCGTCAGCCTCCTCCTATTGGCCGTCCTGCTCAACGTCTTATAGTCTCCATTATGTCAAACGTTTTTTTGGTTATGTTTTGATTTTGTGCAAAATTTTAGTATAACCAGCTGTTTCAAATATTAGTGAATAACTTCTTGATCAGCATTGTACGTGTTATTAAATTTACGGAAAGTAAATAAAAGAAACGTCTTATAAAACTTAAAACATATATTTACGCTTATACTGTTACTCACAAGACGGTAAATATACAAAAAAGATGGTAAGTGGTGATCGATTTTGATTGGACACTCCAATCATCATCAGACACTGCATACTTTCGCCTACTGGGTCTGATGATGATTGGAGTGTCCAATCGAAATCGATCACCACTTACCATCTTTTTGTATATTTACTGTCTTGTGAGTAACAGTATAAGCGTAAATACAGGGTTAGTAAAAAGTGTGGAGACCCCCTGTTATTTTTTTAACGGCCCATACTAGAAAAACTAAACTCGGCACACCATTATGGCATGTTATGAAGTACTTTTTGGGCATAACCGCCACTTGGCGTTCATCCCCAAAATGGGGGATTTTGGGGAAAACTAAAAAATTTCAAATACAAAGACCCATTGAGTGACCCCTCATTTTGAAGGTCCTGGTAAAAGAAAACCAACAACGCAAACTAGAGGTTTCTATCTCAGTTCAGTAAAAAATGGCAGCCAATTGAAATTCTCATAAGTTCCCAAACCCAAAATGGGGGATTTTGGGGGAAACTCAAAAATTTTAAATGATGGGGCTCATCGAGTGATCCCTCATTTTGAAGGTCATAATAAAAGAAAATTAACAACGCAAACTATAGGTCTCTATCTTAACACAGTAAAATATGGCAGCTAATTGAATATAAAATCGCAAGTTATTTCTAATTTCTAATTTCTAAAGATTTCAATCAGCTTCCATTTTTTACTGGATTGAGATAGAAACCTCTAGTTTGCATTGTTAGTTTTCGTTTACCAGGACCTTAAAAATGAGGGGTCACTCGATGGGGCTTATTATTTAAAACTTTTGAGTTTCCCTCAAAATTTCCCCATTTTGGGTTTGGTAAGCAAGTGTATATTAGGCTTAAAAAATACTTCATAACATGCCAAAAAGGTGTGTAGAGTTTAGTTTTCCTAGTGTGAGCCGCTACACAATTTACAGCAGGTCTCCAGACTTGGAAAGCTGCAAGTTAAATTGAACTTCTGAGAATTTCAATTGGCTGCAATTTTTTACTGGATTGAGAATATTGAGATAAAGACCTCTAGTTTGCGTTGTTGGTTTTCTTTTGCCAGGACCTTCAAAATGAGGGATCACTCGATGGGTCTTTGTATTTGAAATTTTTGAGTTTACCCCGTATTCCCCCATTTTGGGGATGTACACCAAGTGACGGTTATGCCCAAAAAGTACTTCATAACTTGTCATAAAGGTGTGCTGAGTTTAGTTTTTCTAGTTTGGGCCGTTAAAAAAATAACAGGGGGTCTCCACACTTTTTACTAACCCTGTAACTTATATGTTTTAAGTGTTATAAGACGTTTCTTTTATTTACTTTCCGTAAATATTAGTGTCAATTTCAAAGTATTCATCTGTTCAAATTTAAACAAACATTTTCTCCCTATTAATAACATGGGAACTTTGAAGGCCACTGGGGCAGAGCCCTGATGGAATTCCAAAGTTTTTTTTGTTTGATGGCAAAACTACATGCTAAGACCTTTCTAAAGACACCTTGAACATGGTGATCGGTAGCACCACCACTCCAAAACAATTATGACAAAAATATGCCTAGCGTATTAAATATATAGATTACCAATAATTTTTGTTGTTTTAATGTTTTTACAATTTAATTTAATGCAGCCAAATCAGGGCCATTTTTTCGACACTTTAATCATCAAAATCAGTCCAAAAATGAGGGAGGAGTTCTGTTTACAAAAATCGGCTTAGCGTATTATATATATAGAAGATTGACTATTCAACTATTTCAAAGGAAATAGCTGCAACTTTACATCTATGCATCTATTACCATCTATTATGCCATCTATTACATAATACATGGCTGTTTTGCCGTTCCCAAAATTATTTGCCAAACGGTTTTATTTAGATTATAACCTCCAAAAAAAGACAGAAGAGAAGGTTCAGTGAAAAAAAAAACAAAATATATATATTTTTTTAGACAAATTTACAGTTAGAAAATGAAAAGTTAAGTCACGCTTGAGCTGTGAGGGCGGAGGATTTTTGGCAAAGCTTCCCCAACAGGCCGGCCAGCTGTAGAAGAGAGTTACACCCTTCAACGATACGCATATGTACCAACCCAATCTCCTGAAAACATATGATTCTTAAAAACAAATTATAAATCTAACAGTACAGTATTACCAAGAATACATAACATGCAAAATGCTGTAATCTCAAGAGTGCAATGACACTTCTTGTTCAGTACGATCACAGAAAACATTCTACTATAACCCAGAATGCCAACCGCATGGTAAAAAGCATTAAGTGTTTTGAGAGAGCTTTGCCACCAGCGTTGCCATGCACTCAGCATAGCAACGCTGGTGGCGCTGCCTACGAATTGACAGGCAAAGCTCTCTCTAAACACTTAATGCTTTTTACCATGCGGTTGGCATTCTGGGTTATAGTAGTATGTTTTCTGTGGTACGGTTTTGTAAATATGGTAATTAGTAATTTAATCATTAATCATGTACTGTATTTTATTAACATTTAATTAACTGTCTGCATAGGGTTTAATATTCATTTGTATTAGTTATTTATTTTAAGTCTGTAAAATGTATTCCACTCTACTCAGACACACACCACGGCAATTCCCCTCCCTCATATTCTCCTCAAAATCATACAATGCAACGTCATATGGCGTGATCTATCTCTGTCTCTTTCCCTCTCAATCCCCATTCCCCCTGCTACCTTCCAGTGATGGATTTTATCATTAAAAAGGTATGTGACACTGTTTTTCTCAACTCTAATTAACTCCCATATCGAATACTTCTCTTATTTTAAATTAATTGTATTTCAGATGTCTGATATACATTTGTGATATTTAGAGGTAAGCCGATACCGATACTCGATACCAAAATACTCTCGATACCAGCGGTATCGAGGTATCGTCGATACTCGATACTTGCCTGTTGTGGGTTCGATACCGATACTGACACTGAACCACTGAATGCTACGAATCGGTGCGGATTAAGTCAGTTCAGAGCGGGTAAATTGCCGTTGCCGTTACAATCCTAGCTGTTTGCCCACTTAGTTAAATATACTCGCAACTCGTGTCGAGTAGTAGAGGTTAAGCCGATTTCGTTGATATTTGACAAGTAAATAACAAGAAAGGAAAATGTTTGAGTTTTATTTAATCCCTTAACCACTTTCAATATTGACATACTAGGCCAAATAATAATAATCGGCAACCTAGACATCGCTTGTGTCATCCATTTCACTGACAGCGACAGCTGACACTAGGTGATAGTGATAGGTAGTGGTGTGCAGCGAGTGCGATGCATTGAAATTTCAATTTGATGCATCGAATCCCGATTCGATCCAGCATGCATCGATTTGGTCACGATGCAGTTCTAAAAAGGGATGTGTCGATTATCGTCATCGATACCACCATCTATTGGTTACCACTTGGACATTGGTATCGGTACCAAGACTCTATTGTCGAAAGTCGATTCCGATGATACCGACACCCGACAGGGATAAATATTTTATTTCAACATTTATTTACTTTATAGCTACAGTATTAGTTTTGTAATCACGATTAACAATTTTCATAGCCAACTTAGAAACTATCTAGTTCAAAACAGCGACGGTGCCGGTGACATTGTTTAGCTTCAGCTCATTGCACAACACAATCTACATTTCAAGATGTCAGACTCAACTCATGAGACAACCGGCGCGTGAATGTCCTGCCAACACGAAATTAATTATACTAAACAATGTCTATATCAATAAGTCGGACATTTAGATGTATTATTTTTATTTTTAGTACAAAATAAATAACCTAAACACGTCGAAATGTGCAGTTTCATACCTGCATTATACGCATCATTAGAAAAATTATATTCAACCATTAAACTTTAACATCGTCATTGTCGTATGGTTAAGCTTGCCAAAAAGTAGGTTAAGCCATATTGCGCCAAAAAGTAGGTCCATATTTATCTGTACTATCTACCTGATTAAAGAGTTTAGTGAAGTTTTAAGAGCTACTGTGACATAATATATTTATTGAAAAATATCATAAGCCTTAGTCCATGTACATTTTCTAATGTTATAACGAATGGTGAATGTTGGCAATAAAAGTATGTAACAACAGTTCTCATTGGTCAGGAGGCGACAATGAACTACCATGTCAGCCAATCGACTTTCCTGTTTCAATGGAGAAAATGACGATTGCTTAGACATCGTTTTATGTGCTTATTGTGGGTGGGAAGGGTATCGATAATTATTATCGTGATTCAAGATCCGATATGAAGTACGTGTTCGTTTACATAATGAGTATTAAAGTATAAAAAACTAGGTTAGTTACAGACAGGTTCAAAACATCGATTGTTCCGATCCATTGTTGACACCCCTACACAGAGGTTGTAGTGACGTCGTGCATAAGGGCCAGGCAGGCTGGTTCACAGTGAATCCATTCTGCCGAACCATACTCTTTGTATCATCGGGAACATAGTCAAACACTTTTGTTACTAAATAAAACTATGGCATGTTTTATAAAAGCACTCTTTTGGAGATTCTAGTCCCAAAACATAATCTTTATTGTAGGCTAAAAGTAAAACCTATCTATTGCCATACTTTTCTCCACAGACGTCGACTTATTCTACAATGTATTTAAAAAATACCAGGTTTCAGTCAAAATACTTTTGTAAAAATTGACAATGTGTTGTTTTAGCACAGTCATTCCTTGACTACGATCGTTTTTACTCACTAGAGAAAAGACTCTCCTTACAAAAAGTGTTTACAGGCCAAGATGTATGTATGTTTTTTTTTTTTAAGTATAACTGCAATTGCTTTTAAAAATAAATACAAAAACTGTCAAATGACTTAGATTAATTTATAAGCCTACTTATAAATTAGAGAAAACTTTATTAGATCTCATCATAGTCAAATTCAAACATTTACAGTGTTTTAAAATAATTAACACTCAGAAACTTTTGTGTAGCCTAATGGAAATCTGCAAGCGACTGATGCTGAGGGTGAGGGAGGGCATGTGAACCAGGCTTTAGAGCAAACTTTCTCTTTTTCTACCCCATGTCCCGTTAGACAGTGGGCAGGGCTTCACACTAATAAACACTCAGTTCATTCATTCACAGTAGAGAATAGTTTTTGTGGCAGTGACGTATGTCTCTTGTCTGCTCTTCATAGCTCACACGTAGATTTCTTTCGAGAAATTTTAAGTTTTCAGCTAGACTTGGTGACTTTTTCATAGTTAAACGAATTTTGAGATATATAACTGTTTTTCATACAACTAGTGAGCAACTGTCATTATATAGGAAGTTCGTTTTTACTCTCTTAGGGAAAAAACTTACAGAGTATTTGTAGGCCAAGATGTACGTAATTTTTTTTAATTTATAGCTTAATGAGTTAACTAAGACAATTGATGCAATTTCAAATAAATACAAAAACTGACGAATGACAGATAAATACTTATATAAGCCTATTTATAAATACGAGGAAAATTTATTAGATCTCATGCTTTAGTCAAATTGAAACATTTACAGTAGGCCTATTTTAAAATAAACACTTAGTTCCATATTTTTGCAATTAATATTCTTCCCGTGTGTGGAGGAAACGAAGGTAGCCTAGTTAATAAGGCTGAGCTGAGTTAAGGCGAACAGACTCCACCGTAGTACTCTAGGTTGGCGCACAAAGGATCGTCACTGGATCGAGCAGGCATGCATGCTCAATGCTCAAACAGTGTCTTGCAGAGCAGGAGATCATTTCGAGTATGCATGAGGCCTTGGTGCAGATGTGGTGAATGTGTATAATCATAACTTAACTTAAATGAAAAGTCAACAAAACACCATGGCATCTGTTGGTTAGACGTCCAGAACAGGCTGCCATATATAATCAGTATCCAGAGAATTTTGTTTTATGCTAAAATTTAACAACTTATTCTTGGTGGGATTAACATCATATTATCTTTGGACTTGGGACAAGACTTAGCTGAGAACATCATTATCAGCAAACTAAAGAAGAGGAGTTATGAAAACTGTCTTTATGTCATTAATTAATATGGAGATCAGAAAATATCTAAATTTGTTTGGATGTTTTCAAGTTAATTTAGAAAGAAATCTATATTCACCCTATAAAAGCCAGTTAACATGATCTAATCAAGACGGTTAGTAAAACTCAACCTGATGAGTGTTTATTGTATTCAACCAAATTACATTAATAGTGGAGCTTTATCTTAGTCGCATTAGAACTACATTGGAATCTCTGTATAGGAAATTTTCTCTGTATAGTAACCCTTTATCAAACAATAATATTATGATAGTGAGTATGATAAATAAAAAAAACAATAGATCTGACAATAGTAATTGTTTTTTTAGCTTTGAAAAAAATCTTCAGCTAGAATGTGGAATTTTGAAGTTTTCAAAGTAAAAAATACAACAATAACAACATATATTTGCCCCATAACCCTCTAAGAAAGACTTCTCATCATCTGGCTAGGAAGCTTTCACTTTTCATGCTAGATAAGTCTTCACTCTCTTACATCCAGTCATATCAAAAGAGGAGTTTCATCAACAGTTTAGCCGCTTTTGATTTAATCCCAGGATGATAATTTTACCCATAGCATCGAGGAATTAAAGACACAATATATTACTTTGTTTGTTTTTAAAGCTCTTTTTAACACATCCACTAAACCTATTGTATTTTGAAGTTAAATCTCATCCAACCCCCGTGAAAACATACTCTCATGGTCCAGCTAGTATGCTTTGTGTAAATCAATTATATTAGATATGTGTTCACTCTCTTATATACAATCACTAGCTGTAACCCGCGGGCTTTGCCCCGTTTAACTTCTTAATTTTTAAGATTATCTCGTTCGCATGGCTCAATCACGTCCTGGTTGAAGTATGTTCGCTACGCTCACTCACCTTTAGGTTGGAGCTCGTTCGCTGCGCTCACTCGCCTCCAGGTTGAAGTTCTTTCGCTACGCTCACTCACCTTTTGGTTGCAAATTAGCTGTTGTCATAAATGTAAAAAAAAGTGATGCACCCTGTTGGTAATCCTTGTAACTTTAATGCTATTGAACATCATAGAACAGAACCAACTTGTTTAATTGAAACAGCTGTTAAGATTCAATAATTCCATTTCTCATAAGGTTAACATGGAAAACTCCAGAGCCACTGGGGCGGAGCCCGAAAGGATTTTTGAAATAAGAATATGCCTATATGTTAATCGGGAATGTGAGCTATCATCATGCCAAATTTCAGCCCAATCCGACCAGTATTTTTCGCGTTCACTTGTCACAAACATACATCCATACATCCATACATCCATACATCCAAACTTTCTCATTTATAATATTAGTAGGATATCAAAAGTGGGGGTTTATCAACCATAGTCATTATAAATTTCATGGGATACTATTTTTTCCTGTATACTACCACCGTAACCCTTCATCGGGGGAAGACACAATATACTACTTTGTTTTTAAAGCTCTTTTAAACACATCCACTAAACCCAAGCAAGGAATCTTAAGGTTTTCTGAGTGTATAATTACAAAAATTCATATTTACCCCATAGGATGATGCTTTGTCCATGATGCTTTTTGAAACTCATTATATTGGATATGTATTTACTTTTGTATACCGTACCCAGTTTCATCCTAAGTACAGTAGACTCCCCCTTATCCGGACCCTCGGGACCGAGGCCAGTCCGGATAACAGTTTTTCCGGTTAAACCGATGTCCCCAAAATCTGGTTAAGACGGACCGTTTAAATGCATACTCTATACAGTATTTGACTTTAAATTAGGATAGCATAGTATTTAGACACGTAATTACTGGTCTCAAATCTTTCCCACGAGAACAGTCGTTTCAGTACTGCCCACTTCCTGCCGATCTAGTCCGGTTAAACTGATGTGCTAATAAAAATTATCCGGATTAAGAGATGTCACTTCTACCAAAGTCCAGTTAAACCGATATCCGGTTAAAGGTGTCCGGGTAAGAGGGAGTATACTGTAGAGCAATATTGTAGTGTTGTTGCATTAAAATAACATGTGAACCCCTTTTAGCAAATTTTCCTATAAGAAAGTGTAGCTATTATTGTAGGTGGCAGGGTAAGACCTGGAGCTGGGACCGATATACTTTTCCATTTTGTTGTCCTCAGGGGCCAAAAACACTGTTAGTTCAAATATATATAAATTTTATATGTATATATTTTTATTCGTCCGTGACGTGATAAATTAAGTAATTTTTGTCCGATTTGGATTAAATTTGATTTGAAGGTGTAAGGCGGGATAAACTTCAATGATTTTCCGAACCAGCATGATCGAACCATTGGAACAGGGTTTTACCCCCGTGACGATTTTATGGGGTAAAAATAGGTTTTTATAATTTTTGACCCTCAAAACACAAGTTTTCCTAATTTCTCTCTAGACCATTTTAAAGAGTTTAAAAAACAAATAATTTAGTACTGTATACCAAAGTGTTTTTGTACGGTTATTGGTTATGGAAAAAATTCCCAAAATTGAAAGTTTAAAATTTCCAAGGTATTCTTATAGAGAATATTGTAAAACTAGGAGAAACCCGTCGAAATCGACGGTTAGGGGCCTCTTCGTTTATATGGGCGTGCGGCTTCATTGGCAACAAATAATGCAAATGACATAGCAAAGTGGCATTTCTAAAAAGAAAAGAATACTGTATATTGGCTGTTACGTATATATTGATGTTTAAATGCATTGTTAATCAACGTATCGTATAAAGGATGATGTGATCTAGTTTAAAAGGAATATGACCTTTCTATCATGACAGTAGCTGAAATAGTATTTACTCTTTGTGCCATTTTTACAGCCAAAATGTAATGTTATTTTCAATAATATTACCAACCTAGTGGGCCACGGTCCGTAATATAGGCCGCTGCTAATAATTTGTCAAAGATAGGTACCGGTACCATTCTAGGCAAGGTTTCTGTGTTTGGATGTTATTGGACACGATAAGAGCTCAATGAACTTCTTCTACAGATAATTAATCTGTTGGGGAAATATAAGCCGAATTATAAATGCGAGTTTGGGCATTTTGTAACTGTATAGTAAGTTACATAGTATTTTTAGGCTGCTGGTCAGTCCACTTAAGAATATATTTTTTGAGATAAATTAAATGGTTTTTGTTGCTGAGTAGCGATATTTAACATGCAGAACCCTCTTCGTTAGTCTAATAACATTCGAAAGCTCTCTAAAAGTTGAAGTTTTTATTTTTATCCATACCCTTATTATGTTTTTACTAAGTGGAATGAATACATCGAAGTAACCTCTCTGAAAAGTCTGCAGTAAATTGCAGTTTTCCAGTTGTATGACTTTTTAAATCAAGCACATATTTCTACATAAATATTGTAAAATGTTTAATTAAGTTGCTGTACACTAATATTAATTTAACAAAATAAGTATTATTTTGTATTGTATTACACAATCAAAGACTTTTCCAATGATTGAAAACGTCTATGACAATCAGACACCAACCCGTACAATAGATATAAGATATAGTTCAATACAAAATAATTTGTAAGAGTTACTATAAAATTATTGTCAACTGATTTCGTAATGGAACGTTATATTGCTAAACATGGCATGATACAGAAGAAAATCAATTTTAAAATCAGTAAAAAACATAGAACATACTTCCTTTGGAAAAATTCAAAAACTCCCAATGAACGTGTGTTGTTTAAAATACAATTTAAGAACTAACAGCGGTTTAATTCAAAAGTATTATCCACATGATGAAAATGTAAACAAATCTGTGGAGGGATCTTTAAGGGCTTCTGGGGCAGAGCCCTAACGGGATTCACTTCGTTTTTCGTTTGGTAACTCATCTAGAGACCAAGACCTTTCTTTGGACACCTCTACCAAGTTTCTGCGCCCAGTCGTTCTCTCAAATTAGTGGAGACAAAGTTTTCAATTAAATATTTAGATTCCCCCATGTTAATCTTATGGGAGAAAATCCAACTTTGATGAAAGATCCTGCCCAAATTAATAAAGATTTCAAAAAATGAAAAAGACTTTGCAAAACTACAGATCAGGGCCATTCTTTTGACACTTTAATCATCAAAATCGGTCCAAAAATGAGGGAGGAGTTCTGTTTACAAAAATCGGCTTAGCGTATTATATATATAGATAGATAGATGTTGTAGTTTGCTTGTTTATAAAAATCATTTGGTCAAACTTGGAAAATTTATTTATTTTACACGTAGCTACTAAACTGTTACTAAAAGAAGTAAAAACACACTTGATTAGCCTCACGTAGCAGCAAACCTAGGTACTCGTTAAACCTAATGTTATTTAAATAGATTTCATTTAAAATAAATTCAGGCAAATGGAAATTCGCTTAGTACGTACAGGATGCAGGTTTGCTGTGGCGGGGGTATTTTACCATTTTTTCTACAACCCTTCATTAGACAATAGACATGAAATACTAATTTGTTTGAATATCATCCATAAAACCCCATGAAATTTTGATGATTTTACAGTCAAGTGACAAATCCCATATTCACCCCATACCTCTTTAAACATGACCAGAAACACACATTACAAGGTCATGTGAACATGGTGGCAGGTTAACCTGAAGACTGTAAAACTATTGAGAATACACGTTATATAGCGGACATGTTAGCTATAGCACTAACGCTGCCAACTCGAGTGGCCTTAACTATGTGACGGTATTACAACTGCCCCTTATTAACATAATTCCTATATATATATTTTTTTTTTCCTAGGACGCTAGGCACGAGCCTGGGATTGTTTTTCACATTACTTCAGGCTAGACCTAGGGGTTGCGGCATTATCACTTAGATAAAATCCATTGGTGACTTGGCGGGGATCGAACCCGGGACCTCAGGGACTGAAGTCCCGCGCTCTAACCACTACACCAGCTCGCTCCTCAACATAATTCCTATATAGGATTCCCACATTTCACAGTACTAAAGCTGAAGGTGTATTTAATGTATTTTGATCCATTGTATTTTGATGGATTCAGGTGTCTCAGTGCAGACTAATGGAATTGACGTAGGCCCTACTGCATTTTGGGCACGTCCACAGGAAACCTCATGTCTAAGTCTGGACTTGAGATGAAAACTCTCCTACAAAGCATTACATTTCCGCTCTAAATAGTGTCTTATCATAACCGCTCTATTATAGTGTACTGGTTTAGGAGCTACCATATTTGCTTAGTTGTGTTTTAAAATATGTTTAAACCATCGCATCTCCCGCCATGTGCGGGATAATGTCAGTAAGGTTCATGATTACGAGATACATATTTGATGCTGACATCCATCACCAGATGACTTAAGGCTATGGCCCTAACACAATCAGTGAGATAAAATTGCGGGAATGGGTAATGGAGTGAACATGACCATGAAATCCTTTTATGGGGATAGCCCAACTCTGCGCGGTGGTCAAATTTATGCTAGAAAAAGTTTCATGGCCCCGAAGGATCCAGTCCAACTCCACGCGGTGGTCACTTTTAGTGTATAGTATAACTCCGCACGGTGGCCACATCTAATCTCTATGCTACCTTGTGCTTTCTGATGAGATATTACGTGTTTAATATAAGGTATTCTATATACATACTGTGTGTCCCCAAAGTAATGTTACACTTTTATTTGTCCATAGCGACTGTATTCATGTGACAGGTTAGGTTAGGTTAGGTTCATGATAGGTAAATTCAAATGAAACATAAGTATTCTATTTTGTATTAATTAACTTTATTCTATTAGTTACTGTGGTTTCGTACAGTTTTAAGTTGTGTACACTTGTAACAATTTCAAACTTAAAATACAAGCCTGACGGCCAAAATTGACCACTGTGCAGAGTTGGACAGTCGGTTTTGACATATTTCTGACCACCGCGCGGAGTTGGACAGTCGGTTTTGACATATTTCTGACCACCGCGCGGAGTTGGAAAAGCCCCCTTTTTCTTTAGTGGCCTTAGGTGAGTAGTTTGAGTACCCAACAAAAAAACCAAATAAACCTCAGTCCATTTGGCAATGAATATTCTTTTTTGGTGAAAAACATATGACTGACCTTACCTCGTACCCAACGGGAGATTTAATGGATTCCAATTCTTAAAAACACAATGCGAAGCGTACGCCTACATGTCAGTTACAGAGCTGGAAGTTCAGAAGTTGTAAGTCATTTTGTTTACAAAGGAGGTTAATATATGGTCAGGAGCCTTGTGTGGCGTATGAAGGAACTATGAATTTTGGTTTGATTTAAACGCAAAAAGAGGCATTACTAAAAAAAACCTTTAGGTAACTTCAAAATTATTGGTTCTTGCCTAATATGTGCTTTAAGTTTAAACTTTTGATCATCTTTGATAACTTTAAACATAAATTAGAGTTTTGTTAGTGGTTTTTCTAATAATAATTCAAGTAGGCCATAACAGTTTGTTTCTATGATAAAAGGTTAGGCTATTGTTTATAGCCTACCGGATACTTGCAAAGCCAAATGTACATCGATATAGCCTATAATACGCCTATACAAAATTTGTCGACAGAACTCTACTGCCATTTCATATACATTGACCATTGGTTCACGTATCTTTGGAAAGAGCATGTCGCGTAGGTGTGAAAACTGTTCCTAAATTTTTTTAAAGCCACTGTGGTCACAAGAAATGTCGCATCAAAATTCGTGTCTCAACGCGGACTAATGGAATTGACATACTGCATTCCAGGCATAACTACAGGAAACCTAATGTCAGCAACTGGACTCAAATGAAAAAAAAAAACTCGCAAACTCTTAGTTAATTAAACCCCCAGAACATAGCCCAGCCTAGGCGTATAACTTAACAGGTCAAACTTACCTAAGTTAAACAAGTTTCTAGGCTACTGTAAGTTAGGCCTGCTACAAAAAGTTCAAGCTTAATGTAAGTTTATTGAACATAGCCTTAAATGTTTTAGTGGCTTAGTTACCTAAGTTAGGCTAGTTTTCAAGCGTTCGACTAAAACCTGACTGAAGTAAGTTAAATTCTTAATTTCAAATAGGCTAGGCTACAAATATATTTAAATAAAGTAACTAACGCAACTTTTACAGAGCAACTCAAGTAGGCCTAGCTTAAGTTAGTTTTGTCAAGCGTTCGACAAAAACATTAAATCAATTTAACTTAACTTAAGCTACGGTTTACTCATTTGTCAACTTGAAAGTGATGTTTTGGGGTCATTATGGATATCAATTCTGTTTATTAACAGACACGTTCCAGAATAACACAATCACTTACTATTCATGGCCTGTTAGGTAACTTAAATGTTTCTTGTCTAAAGCCACCAGTGTCGAAATTGAAAAAAGGGCACAGACTCTATTAAGTTATTTGACAGTTCTAATTGATCAAGCCTACCGACTAGTGTCTACAGTCGTATAACGATAAGTACGCTAACTTAGGCTACTCCCATATTATTTGTCAACTTGAGAGTGATTTTTGGGGGCTATTACTTATGGATATTAATTTTGTTTATTCAATACACTCACTCGCTATTTATGACCCTCCAAAGTCATCGTCTCTTGCCTAAAAATGCCTCTGATGGTGTCGAAATTAAAAAAGCTCACAATTCGGTACTTTAAGTTATTTGACAGTTCTAATTGATTAAGTAGGCCTACCGACTGGTGTTTACAGTCGTATACCGGTATGCTAACTTAACTTAATCGCATTTAAAATGCTGTCTGTCTCCATACCAAATTAAGTTTAATCTGTTCGACCAACCTAAGTTACAACTCCCTCATTTGAACAGATGTGGGCTGTAAAATTTTTGGGGGTTTAGCCCTAACTTAACTTTAATATTTCTTATGGACTTAAGTTAAAATCGGTTAAAAGTATGCCACTCATTTTAAAAACATAATGCTATGGCCTAACTTATATAAAAATTAATTTGTTGCCTAATTTAACAATGCCCCAATGCTAGAGCATAGCCCAGTCTAGGCCTCTAAGTTAGAGGCCTAACTTAACGTAGGGCCTACCTTCTACATTAGATTTTATGTAGCTAACTTATGTATTTTAAAATTGACATGACCTATTGTATTTTTTAGTTACTTAACGGTCCATAAAATGTCTTATTTTGTACTGAAACTATGTTTGAGAGTGGATAGTGTAAGTTACCTAACCTAGGCTTTTATTAGTACAGTAGTAGTAAGTTACCTTGATCTGGAAAAATGATGGTACAGTACAACTGACACTGACAACTGGGTTGTCTTATTAGGATTAGTCAAAGATAATATCTAAAGAATGATATCTGAGAATAGATGTTTAAAACATTATTTTTTACATTACCTATTTTTAATGCAATGAACTTTTAACCCTAATAGTAGCCAACTTAAGCACGGTTTCAATCATAGAGTAAGTTAGAATTTAGAGATGTAAACTTGAGTAAATAATGTAACGCATGAGAAAAAACAGTTTTTAGTAAAACAAAAGGTTAAATCAAGGCAATTAAATAAATAAATTAACTAAAACAACACAACAGACAATGTTTTTGTTTTGGAATTGGAAGTTTCGCGGCTGACGACGGACGGCTGATTACGCTAGTCAAATGAACAACTAACCGAGTAAAAAAAAAAACGTATCAAATAGCTAACTTTATTGAGTTAAGTTAATTTGAAAGCATTCACGAAATTTATTGGAATATAGTTTATTAAGAACTACACAAAAAAATAAATCCGTGGTACAAGAATCAGATTTTTTAATGCTGTAATAAAAAAGCCTTTTATTAACAAAGTTTTAGCAAGGAATTTTAATAGGCTGACAGTGAGGACTTCACTTCGTTTCGTCCAATTAATAATAAACCTTTAACACCAAAATATAAGTTTGATACACGTACATGTTGTGTTTTTAGCGAATTTCCCTATAGGGAAGTAGCTATTACCGTAGGTCTCATGGTAAGACCTAAGCCCGGGACCGATTTACTTTTTCATTTTGATGTCCCCAGAGGCCAAAAACACCAGTGTCCGATTTTGATAAAATTTGGATTGAAGGTGTAAGGGATAAACTTGAATGAGTTCGCGAACCAGCATGATCGGACTATGGGAACGGGGGTTTATGGGGGGTTTTATGGGGTGAAAATAGGTTTTTCCCATTTTTGACCCTAAAAACACAAAATTTCACAATTTCTTTTTAAACCATTTTGTAGAGCTTAAAAAACAAATAATTTAGTATATTGAAGCGTTATTATGCGCCTAATTGTTACGGAGAAAATTTTAAAAAATTGTAATTTTAAAATTCCCTTGTTATTCTTATGGAGAATAAGTCAACTGTGGTAGTTTGCTTGTTTATGAACATATTTTGATCAAATTTGGAAAATACATTAATTTCTTACTAAACCACAGTACCTTTTAATATTTTACATAAAAAAAAAAACTTGTTTACCCTCCCTGTTGCAGCAAACCTAAGTACTCATTAAACTAATTCTGTTTAAATAGGGAATAAATGTGATATTTTTAAGGAGACATTTTAGTTTAAATCCAATCAGGTAGATGGAAATTCGCTAAGTCTGCAGGTTTGCTGCGGCGGGGGTATTTTATGGTATAACAGTTTACAATATTATTAGTGGAAGAAACTGTGCAAAAAAGATAGGTATCGAAAGTATCAGTATACTTCACTAAACTCTTTAATCAGATAGATAGTACAGATTAATATGGACCTACTTTTTGGCGCAATATGGCTTAACCTACTTTTTGGCAAGCTTAACCATACGACAATGACGATGTTAAAGTTTAATGGTTGAATATAATTTTTCTAATGATGCGTATAATGCAGGGATGAAACTGCACATTTCGACATGTTTAGGTTATTTATTTTGTACTAAAAATAAAAATTATACATCTAAATGTCCGACTTATTGATACAGACATTGTTTAGTATAATTAATTTCGTGTTGGCAGGACATTCACGCGCCGGTTGTCTCATGAGTTGAGTCTGACATCTTGAAATGTAGATTGTGTTGTGCAATGAGCTGAAGCTAAACAATGTCACCGGCACCGTCGCTGTTTTGAACTAGATAGTTTCTAAGTTGGCTATGAAAATTGTTAATCGTGATTACAAAACTAATACTGTAGCTATAAAGTAAATAAATGTTGAAATAAAATATTTATCCCTGTCGGGTGTCGGTATCATCGGAATCGACTTTTGACAATAGAGTCTTGGTACCGATACCAATGTCCAAGTGGTAACCAATAGATGGTGGTATCGATGACGATAATCGACACATCCCTTTTTAGAACTGCATCGTGACCAAATCGATGCATGCTGGATCGAATCGGGATTCGATGCATCAAATTGAAATTTCAATGCATCGCACTCGCTGCACACCACTACCTATCACTGTCACCCAGTGACAGCTGTCGCTGTCAGTGAAATGGATGACACAAGCGATGTCTAGGTTGCCGATTATTATTATTTGGCCTAGTATGTCAATATTGAAAGTGGTTAAGGGATTAAATAAAAACTCAAAAATTTTCCTTTCTTGTTATTTACTTGTCAAATATCAACGAAATCGGCTTAACCTCTACTACTCGACTCGAGTTGCGAGTATATTTAACTAAGTGGGCAAACAGCTAGGATTGTCAAAGTCAAAGATTTTTATTGTCTTTAAACACATGTGTGCAATTGACAAAGTCACAAGCATATAATGTATGTAAATAGCCTATTCTAAGTAAAAGGTACTGTAAACTAACTTCAAATATGAACCAATTCTCAATAAAGTTAAATAAAATCAGTCTCAAGTTAGTTGGAACAAATTTACTATTTCTTTTTCAACACACAATGTTTACATTCATGTTTCTTTTAACACGTTCAGTGCTGACTACATCAATTGATGTAGTACGTCACGAGCACCCATGGCGGACTACATCAAAAGCTGTAGTCACACCACTCCAACTATATTGGTTCATTGTTAGCTCAGACATAGACAGGGAACGTTGTATCGCGCGTCAGCCTGTTGTGCCAGTTCTCGAGTTTATTTTGGCGCGAATCGTTTTCAGCTCCGGGTTTTCACTTCGGCACGGGACCGTGGTAATCTCGTACTTTTGTGTGGTGTGTGTAAATGCGGTGGGTGGAGTTGTAAATAGTTTTTGAATTTTTCTATAATTGTCTTCTCTATAAGAACAGTGTTTTTATAAATAACAATAACTCTTTCTTTGACATTGTGTGTAAACTAATGTTTTGCATTGAGGATCGTTCTAAATAACACTTGGACAGATTGTATATAATTTTATGTAGTTATTATTCCAATAATTACCAACCTTTGTGTCAAGAAACAAGTTTGTGGATCGTTACACACAAATGTTACAGTAAACGGACCACTTCTTTTTCGCGGTGACTCAGCAAACCGGCTCCACCGGCGGACTACATCAATTGATGTACCGGAAGTGACGTCATCAATAATAACCAAAATGGAGGCCTGGGGATCTTCTAATGACATTTTGGATGCATTCACATCACTTACTTGGGGAGTTATCGATAATTATATTTCAGCACTTTAGGCACGCAATACTAACCCATTTCAGCACTGAACGTGTTAACTATCATAATTAAACATCTGTTAATATATTATATCTTTACAAAGAGGTTAATATTGAATTATATAACAATATTACATTTTATAACACACTCCCCCTTTTTTTGCGAGGTCGCAAAATAAGAAGTCTTCATTCAGTCCTTCTCTGGTAACTTCCAGCGGGTACAGCTCGTGACACCTACGCTGGCCCTTGGCCTAGCGCGGGCAGTGTAGGCGGGAGGAGGGTGGAGGTAGGGAAAAGACCGGACTGCAAACATTTCCGCTGCCTCACGGGGTTGACTCCCCTTGTATTATGTACTTGAGCGCCTTCATATGGGTCGCGAGGACAGTTTATGCAACCCGCATGACGAGACATAATGTTTTTGAAAAAGGTACTATTAGCGATCGGCCAAGTGCCAGCTTAGATGTCACGAGCTGTACAGTCGTTGTATGGGTCTTAGTATTAAACCCTTTTTAGTTTTTACTTGTACCAACCGAACTTTGCCGTCTTTCCCTGGGAACAGTTTTATTACAATACCCAAAGGCCAAGTAATTCTTCTTCTGTCTTCAATTTGAACCAATACCACGTCTCCAACTTTAATATCGTCGGATTTTAACTTGTTGGACGATTTCAGGAACCCCAAATACTCCTTTTTGAAACGGGAGTTCATATTATCTCTTAGACTTTGAATATATCTCCATCTTGTTTTCAAACTGGTTCTCTCTAGGATGTCCAAGTCCGTGACTTCATTTCCCACAATGCTTTGTAGAAACATAGATGGAGTCAGAGCTCTTAAGTCTCCCGTCTCCTCTGAGACGTATGTTAGTGGTCTTCTGTTCATTATTCCCTCACATTCACATACTAGGGTGTTTATTTCTTCGTATGTGAGAGATGAATTTCCCAAATTCCTCCGGAGGAGTCCTTTTAGGATCCTTATCAGTCTTTCCCAAAATCCTCCCCACCAAGGACTTGCAGGGGGAATGAACTTCCACACAATCGCATTGAGGCTGAATGTATTTTGGATTTCAGTCCAGTTCAGAGACTTCAGATTCTTGTTTAAACTAACAAAATTCGTGCCTTTATCTGAATAGATAACACTTATCCGGCCTCGTCTAGCTATAAACCGTCGTAAGGCTCTTATGAAGGCTTCTGTGTCGAGGGATTGTATGACTTCTAAGTGGACTGCACGATACACGGCACATGTAAATATTACCACCCAACACTTCTGATTATCTCTAGTGATCAATGGACCAGCCAAGTCAATCCCACATACTTGAAAACATGAAGAAATCTGAGTGCGGTCTGTGGGTAAGGGAGGTGATGGCATCTCTAAGGCTTTTGCTATGTGTCGCTTGCATCGAACACAGTTGTGAACTACCTTTCCAACAGCCCTTCTGCCTTTCAGGATCCACACTCTGTCACGAAGGATGACAATCAATGCTTGTACTCCTGCATGTTTATTCTGTAAATGGTACTGCCTGATCATTTTCTCAACAGCAGGGTGTTTGCTAGGTAGAATGGCAGGGTACTGGTATTCAAAACCTTCCTCCCGATCTGATACTCTGGTTTTCATTCTTATGACGCCATCTTCATCCACGAATTTTTGTACACCACTTAGCTCTTGAGATTTTAGACCTTCAGGAAAGCTCTCTTTTTGAATCAATTTAAATACAATCTTTTCTGCCTTCAAGAATTCTTCAGAACTGATGTTATTTTCCAAGTTCAATTTATTCTTGGGAGACATTCTCAAGATCCACGCTACAGTTCTTACTATCTTAGTATACTTGGAAAATCTATTTCCTAACATTTGAGCGATTGATATTGGCTCAACAGAACTAGCAGTGACGACAGATTTACGAAGTTCTTCCTTAAGCTCTTCTGGATCAGGTGATGGGCGTTCTGCTGGCCATTTATCAGGAGAAGCATATAGCCATTGAGGGCCAAGCCACCATTGAGAATTGAGTAATTTTTTAGGAGTGCATCCCCTGGAAAGAATGTCAGCAGGGTTGTCAGGTCCTGAAACATGTCTCCACTGTGAAAGTTGGGCCAATCTGTTAATTTCTTTCACTCGGTTTTCAACAAAAACAGACCACTTCCCTTGCTTTGCAATCCATGCTAGAACTACGGTGGAGTCCAGCCAATAATAAACTGGGACTTTGGGGTTGTTGAGACACTGTAAAGCTAGACATGAGAGTCTCACACCAGTAATTGCACCCATTAACTCAAGACGAGGTAAAGTAATTGGTTTGATTGGTGCAACTCGTGATTTGGCTAATATAAGATTTATGTCAATGATACCATCTACTTCGGTTCTTAAGAATATACAACATCCAAAAGCAGCTTTACTGGCATCACAAAAAACATGTACTGTACTTGAAGCATTCAAAAATATTCTCCTACTCAATACACACCTTTCCAGACAGCCTAGTTCCTCGACCCATTTTTGAAACTGTACCTGTAGGTTTTGAGGTAGTTCTTCATCCCAACCTACCTTCAACGTCCAAGTCGTTTGCAAAATAATTTTGGGAATCAGTCCAACCGGAGCAGTAAAACCAATAGGATCGAAAACCTTTTGAGCACATGATAGCAATGTCCTTCTGGTAAGTACTGAGTCCTTGATATTCAAAGGTTGAACATTACAGTACAGTTCATCTTTAGAGCATAACCATCTAAGTCCCAAGACGTTCTCAACTTGTTCAGGAGTTTTAAAATAACCGTTACCAGCCCAACCCCTTAGGTTAAAGCCTCCTAGCTTTAAAAGTGTTTGAGCATCATTTATGAAATTCTCTTGCTCAGAAATACCGTTAACTCCCGTAAGGCAATTGTCAACATAAAAAGTTTTTAGCAAAGCCTTGGCTACATGCCTAAGATTTGTAGGAGCGTTTTCCAGAAGATTATTTAATACTGCTCCCAAAAGAAAAGGACTACACGACAAACCGAAGACAACTCTAGCATGGCGGTAAACAATCACATGATTGTCTTCCCACCACAAAAATCGTAACATGTCTCGATCATCATGGTCAATTCTAATTTGTAGAAAAGCCTTTTCAATATCTGCCGTTAAAGCAAATGCATGTAACCTAAAATTAGTCAGTACCTTAGGTATTAACTCTATCAAGTTAGGTCCAGACTCAAGACATCCATTAACAGAATATCCATTTATGTCTTTAGCGGAAGCGTCAAAGACAGGTCTGATCCTCGTGGTGCTTCCCTCCTTGACAACAGCCCGGTGTGGTAAATAGTGACTTTTCAATGGCTGTGAAATGTTTTCATCTGTCACTTGCTCAATGATGCCTTTGGTCAACCAATCCTTCAATACTAAATCATAATCAAGATACATATTACACTGTTTCAACTTACGTGTTGTTGACAACAGACGTTTTTTGGCTACTTCACGGTTCGTATCCAGAGGGGGGGTGGTCTTCAATCCAAGGTAGTTTTACCTCGTAGCGTCCATCCACATCTCTGGCGACAGTGTCTTCGAAGAACGCTAAAACATCTCTATCTCTCTCCTCTTTCTGTTGTTTGACACTCGGATCCATTATACCCATTGTCTCTAGTTCCCAAAATTGCCTAATATCTTGTGAAGATTGGAAAGCCACAAACATGGAGGAGACAAAAGAAGATTCCTCGTCAGACGTGCCAACAATTGTCCAGCCCAATCGAGTTTTTACAGCTACAAGTTGCTCATTTATCTTATGAAACTCTGGAGTGATGATCTGTGTCCAAACGTCAGCTCCTAATAAGACATCAATACCAGTGAAGTCGTCACCGTCACAAGAAGAAACATCAGTCAGAAATATGTTTTCTTTCTCTAAACGAGTGATCAAGCTGTAATCACAAAACTTAGGAACATGATTACAGATAACATGTTGTTCAACAACGTTGACACTTGTCCGAAAGTTCTCATTTATTGAGCTCAAATTTAATTCATAGGTGTTATGATATTTAGGACCGGATTGTTTACCTCCAAAGACTTCTTGCTGGATCAGAACCTTACCATTGCTTGAGAGACTCAATTTAGATACACAGAGACTAGAAATGAAGCTTTTCTGTGAACCTGAGTCACATAAGATTCTAACCCTTTTCGGTTCTCCATTTACATTAACAAAGGCATACAAAGTTTGTAAATAGGTAGTTTTACTTTTGTTGTTCAAAGTCGAAAATGAACTAGTACTTTGAACCGGAGTTTGTTTTGACTTGTCCTCACCACTCGGCTTGGATTCATTAGTGGTAGGGATCTTTTGACATAAGATTGCCAGATGTTTACCCATACAGATGTGACATTTTACCTGAATCCTGCACTTACTTGCTAAGTGTCCCTTCTTCAAACATTTAAGACACAACCCCTTTTTCTTTGCAATCTCGGTTCTTTCTGAGGTTGTCTTATCAAAGATGGAAAAACAATCAGATGAATTGTGAGTTGATTTTCCACAAAATGCGCAAAGATTCTTATTAGGGTACATACCTGTGCTCATTTTAGGATCCTGATGTCCATCAGACGATACCAGAACTGCTGCTGAAGGTGTCTTAGGCTTAACAGTTCGTTGTTGTTTCTGTGAATCTTCATTTACCTTGTTATTTTCACTACTAACTACCCCAAAACATCCTTCTCTCAACTTAAATCTCTCCTCTGCCTCGACTTCCGTCTTTAGGAACATCAATAGCTCTCGTAAGCAATTACCAGGCTCCATTGTGGTCACATTTTTGCCTACTCGATACCTTTCCCAAACTTTAAAAATATTCTCTGGTATTGAAGTTTCGACAAGAGGGAATAACATAGCGGCATATTTTTCCTTAGTGACGCCCAAAGTTTCAAGAGCCCGCAGCTGCACTTCAAGTCTATCATAGAGGTTAGTGACAGACACCTGGCTACTTTTACTTAACACTAAGGTCAACAGCTCCCTTACATAATACTCGATTAGTAATTCGTCTTTGCCAAATCGAGATTTCAAGAGCTCGATTGCTTTATAATAGTTTTCCTGGGACAAAGGAAAACCCTCGATCAGTTTTAGAGCCGCGGAACCTGGTGTCATTGATTGAATTAAATATTCGAATTTATCCTCATCACGCAGACTCTGATCATTATGGATTTTCGAAAACTGTGACCAAAATCCAATCCAATTTTTGAACTGCCCGTCAAATTTTTTAAGTTCAATTTTTGGTAAACGAATTTTGGTTTCATGTTTAGAGGGGTTCAACTCACCTCAGTCGCTGCAGGGAGAGGTTTTTACCAGGTTTTTGTATTGGGCCTTCATGTTGAACCACTTGTCTCGAAACTCTAACGAAGCGTCGTACTCTGCGTCCAGGTCAGCGTCAGAAGTGTTCTCGCCTAGCATCACGTCTTGTATCTGTTCATCCATAGTGAAGAGATTGTCACATGTCGCCTCCATACTTAAATATTGTGTTTCAATGGCTACCAGGAGTTCTTCTTTTGGCAAATCTTCTTTTAAAACATTTTCAAAATTATTATGTGCTTTCAAAAACTGTCGCCGAAGCTGTCTTCTCTTCCTGTTGAAACGTATTAGGTCATCTGCCATTTTTTATTAATTGACCTTCAGGTTTTATACAATAATTAATACTTCAAAATTATTTATTCTTCTAATAATCCTGGCAGGGTCGCCAAAAATGTAAACTAACTTCAAATATGAACCAATTCTCAATAAAGTTAAATAAAATTAGTCTCAAGTTAGTTGGAACAAATTTACTATTTCTTTTTCAACACACAATGTTTACATTCATGTTTCTTTTAACTATCATAATTAAACATCTGTTAATATATTATATCTTTACAAAGAGGTTAATATTGAATTATATAACAATATTACATTTTATAACAGGTACATTGCAAAATAGAATATTAATTTATAGATAAAAACAATAACAAAATATAAAAACACCAGGGAATGACATAACAAACAATTAATATAAAATCTAAACAATTACAACGGCAACGGCAATTTACCCGTTCTGAACTGACTTAATCCGCACCGATTCGTAGCATTCAGTGGTTCAGTGTCAGTATTGGTATCGAACCCACAACAGGCAAGTATCGAGTATCAACGATACCTCGATACCGCTGGTATCGAGAGTATTTTGGTATCGAGTATTGGTATCGGCCCACCTCTATTTGATACTATTTGTGTTTTTTATGGTATAACAGTTTACAATATTATTAGTGGAAGAAACTGTGCAAAAAAGATAGGTATCGGAAGTATCAGTATCGATAGGTATCGAGAGTACTTTGGTGATATCGGTATCGACAATTTTTGGTATCAGTCCATCTCTAGTGATATTTGATGATTAAAAATTCAAGCTTTTGGCATATGAGGTGTTGGTTCAGAACACAATCTGTTCAACGCTATGGGTAGAATAAATTTAAGTGTTGCAGACGACTCTTAATTCTGTTCCTAATTCGAAGAGCAGTGCCATAATCTACCCATAAAAATACCATTACAGTAGACTCCCTCTAGTTCGGCCACCTCGGGACCGGACCACTGGCCGAACTACAAAACGGCCGGACTAACCGGATTTAGTGCATTTTACATAACCAAAATACAAATTATAGTATTGCGCAATCGTGATATGTTATGTCAATAACCTTGCTTCAGTAAAAAAAACTGAAACGCTTAAAATCACGCTTACTCAATCAAAACAAAAATTACACAACACTGTACGTACAGCAATAAATCACGTTAGGAACAGAACAATAGAAAGTCTAGTACTGCAACCTACCGTAGTCAGCATAGGCTACTACTAAATGTTGTTTCAGAACATAAGAATGTCGATAAAAACATTAGACAGTTCATAAAACAGCATAAAATTATAGTACTTAGTCTTAAAGATAATATAAAGAAAGTCGTAAAATATGATAAAGATAACAATGGATGACGTAAAACACCGCTTATTCTTTCTTCTTTGTTCTTCTATTCTTTCTTTGCCTCTTTGGTTTCTCTTCATCCACACATTCAACAAGTTGCCATAGTTACTAATCACCCAATCACAAACTGTTGTGAGATAGCAAGCAAGTGCACAGCAGACATCAGTTTGTGTGAGCAGATGATTGTCATTGCAAGCGGATAGCTTGACCTTGAAGCTAACGATGGCTATTTCTTTGTTTTGTTTTAATTTATTTTTGTCAAATAAACCGTGGTGTTTCAAAAACAATAATGGGGGAACCTACTGCATAAAAAAGTGGTCCGAAATATTTAATTATACACTGCATTTCAACATATTAGACCAAAGAAAAATTATTTATAAAAAATGTTTTTGGTATTTTTGAGGTTATGTAACATAGTTTTAAATAGTTTTAAATAGATAATATCTGTAATATGCAACAATTCACCCATAGAAGCACCCGTAAACTAAACAGACATGAATTGTTTACTTCTATGGCCGGAAACTAAACATTCAAGTTCAATCCTGTCGAAGCTCATTCGCCCGTGACATATGACTTGTCCCCCTGAGACCGGGCCGGACCATCCGGCGGCCGATCCAACCGAAGCCGAACTAGAGGGAGTCTACTGTATCTACCTCCTCAACATTAGATCGATCACAAAGGATACTTAAAATGGTACTCTGCTGCTCTATTCACTTAAAACAAAACCATCCAAAAATACTAGTGATGGTCGGATCCGGATATCGGACTACCGGATCCACCAGATCTGAGCTAGAACCGACACCCGATCGGATCCACAAAAAATCAGATCTTGGGCTGGATCCGGTTTTAATGCATCCGATTTTTTTTTAAACTATTAACACAAAACGGGCGAGTATTTGAGATTTCGAGTTCCAGTAGAGTACGGCCTTGAAATTCGAGCTTATCTTTGAACTCGCCAGTTTGGTTTAAAATTGTAAATAATCAATATTTGTTGAAATGTAACTTGTGTTTACATAAAATGATGAATAATTTGTATTACTGTAGATTCTACAGTAATGCAAATTAAGAAATAAGCAAGAGGTAGTTGTCCTAACCTATTTTTATAGCTGTCAGTGCTGTCACGACAGAATAGGTCAACTCAAAGCAGTCGCGGCGACTGACTGGCAATGGTATACTAACTTGACACAGAATAGAATGACATGATCGGTAGTGATTTTGTTTTAAAGTAGGCCTACTGTTTCACAATAGAAAATTCCACTACTGAACTGTTGTAAGCAATAAATTTATGTTTATAAAATCAGAATAGAAACACTGTAAAGGCAAAACAATAGAAGGGAGGGAGGAGTTGTGCAATAACCTCGAGCAGCATTGAGTAGGGGGTTGGGGGGGGGAAGGGAAGGGTGAGCCTTTGAGCTATATTTAGACGACTTTCACACTTCCCAAATGGCTGGGTACGGGAATTTAATTCCCGGAATTACAATAGCCGGTTTTTTCCTTGCCTGGTTTGACTTTTATCTTTTTGTGTAGGAGATTTGAATAATCAAAAATATAGGTAATTTGAATTTACCACAATTATTTAGCATTAATAATACAATTTGCAAGGGACTAGGAGGAAATAGATCAAAACACTAAAATTAATAGAATAACACACAAAGTAAACAAGAAATGAAATACAGAACAGCGATTTAACACTGTCACTGTCACTCAATTTTGTTGTCTAGAAGGGTCAATGCATTCACTATTTTTCATTTTCCAGAATTAACTATCAATTATTATTATTTGTAAGTTACAAATAGGAAACTACATGACATTATGGTATTCAATGACCCATGTATTATCAAAAATTAATAATCTATAATATTAAAACGAAACAGTGTTTTTTTATTTCACGATTCTGAATCAACCCCTCGACGGATTTTCATGATTTTTGTGTTGAAAGAATGATAATTTTGAGAACTAGGGAATGTCGAAGCCATAATTTTAGTTTAGGGTCCCAGTTTTTTAGAAATTAAGTTTGAATTTTTAAAAAGTCTAGCAGCCGACGCTAAGATTCTAAACTAGCTTTTGGCATAAAATAATTTGCTTAACATAACAGCTGTAAACATTCAGTTTTTGTGTCACAAATTCAGCATTTGGATAAAAATGTAAAGACATACTTAGGGTTGACTTATTTATTACTATGTGTAATGCTAATCATTGATACGTTCAATTCTTTTATGAGAGGATGACAGATTAATTAAATATACATAGTAAAATACTAGGATGTTCAAATTATTTTTTAAAGCGATCTTTGTAATCTTCGATTTGTTTTAGAGCAATATAATTTTTTTTAACTAACAGCTGGTTAAATATAAACTATGGAACTGTGAGGTTATTTTATTTACTCTTATTTTGTCATTGATTATAGGAAATAAGTAAGATTAGTAGAGATAATTAGACCACAGTTTAAAATAGTTTAGACCCAAATTAATTAAACCACAGTACAAATCGAGGCTCTGTACACGAGTCTTAATATAAAAGGATAAATGCAAATTATTTTACTGCTCCACTTTTCAAGGAAAGATTAGAAAAATAACAATGTTTACATGTTTTAATTCTTCATGGTAGCTTTTTGTTTACAATTAATCTTTGTCTGCTTTAACTTTGTTTGGGAAATATTGATGTCATAAAAAGAAGATCAAGAATAATCAGGAATCACGATTTTAAATTACCACCACAATCTCAGCCGGGTTTTATTTTTATAGTAATATGTTTTCTGTGGTTTTATACAAAGATAAACAGATAGATGACATAGATTGAACACAACGTCAACATTGACCTAGGATACTGCAATTAGACAAACCACCCTTTTATGAAATCGTGTTCAGTTGTGGTTACGTTTGGGGGTGCCTATATCAGCTCACCCAAACGTGAAAATATCACTTTTATTTCAACTATGAATATATTGTAGTTTAAATTAACTAATATGGGAAATTACGATGTACATTTATTCAATGAGGGTGGGTAATTATCAAGGATAGAACTGATGTATGGCCGCCATTTCATTGAAAAGTATTAAAGTATTAAACGGTGTGGATAATAAACATTGACAATTACGTCATTAGCTTTACTAGCGTGTTTACTTTTTATATTCCTGCTACATGTGACCAGTTATATTTTTCAAATGAATGTTATTTGGACCAAACAACTGTTTCAAAACAAACTGTTATTGTTTTAACTTTTCTTTGTTTACACTTATTTATTTAGAAATTAATGCAGTGAAATTGATATAAAGGATAGGTGTGACGATTAGTTTTGATGTTAGGACACCAAAGTTAAATTATGTGTACTGTGAATTTTATTGGATATTATAGTTTTATTTTAGGTCGTTTCTATTCAGACCTACTGGAAATTGTGTATAGTAGTTGTATTGTGGTGATAATAATTATGGAAGAGGCAGGTATGCTATGGAAGTTGGTATCGTTGACTAGGTCTATACACTTTTCAATTGACTATTACTCTCTCTACTGTAGGCTACTTATAATCAGTGTGCGTTTGTGCGAATCGGCTGCAAATCTCACTTCAACGCTTTTCACATCGTAAAAATTGCAGAATTGCTGTTTTATTGTAAAATTATCGGATTTAAAATGCATATCGTATAGGTCTATGATGGAATAAAAACATTTTTGGTCACACAACATTTGTTTACAAGATGATTTTTCACATTAAAACTGCAAGAAACTTTGTCTTTATATGTGTAAACTAGCTGATCTGAATTGTACACGGTTTTAACTGACTACTGAATTCCCGTACGTAGGACGGGTTAACACCTCGTTCATTACTTATTTTGATAATAAAAAGCATTTATTACAGCACGCAGCACTTATTGATATATATAATCATCAAAGTAACTGTTACTTTATACAAAATAAAATAGGTACAAAATTGTGTGGCCAGTTAAACTTTATAAACAAGCATTTTATTCTATAAAATACAGATGGTAAATAGGGGTTGGTTTAAAGGAAATAAAATACAAAACAGATTAATTAATTATTTTGATAAGCAATAGAAAGGTTGCGGGATTGATTGAACTAAAATAACCGCAGGGAAGTAGAAAAGTCGTCAACCACAATCTGTTTAATCAGTACATCGTTAGAGAGAGAGGGGGGAGAGAGAGAGAGAGACGTAGGAATTGGCTAACTCAGGAACTCGCTAACTCGGTCGTGTGTCGGAACTGGCTAACTCTGGAACTGGCTAACCGTCTCAGTCAGGAATTGGCTAACTCCGGAACCCGCTAACTCGATTATGTCCCGCGGCGGAATTCGCTAACTCTGGAAGTCGCTAACCCGGCCGCGCCCACTGCACGGAGCGTTGCCAACCTTGTACGACGAAATAATTGTACACTGCCGTATTTCAAAATGTCAGTGTCAATAAAGATACAGTAAATGTTATTGTTTTTTGTTGTCAATTCCACTTTTAACAGCTACCTAGCCCAAAGTAGTTAAAAAGCAATTAAAAAAAAAATTAAATAGTGTTTTTTTTCATTTAACTGTACAACGTCCAATTAAATGTTTATGATTTCGATCTTAAATATAAATGTCAGTATTATAGAAAAAATAGAATATGAAAAAAATATTGATTATCCAGTAGTACCAATTAAACCTCCATGAAATTAAGCTAAAATACACGCAAGTTCTCAAACACGGAAAACAAATTTCATCGTGATGTCGTAATAAACCAAAACCACTTTCATAACTAATTCATAGATTTAAAATTAATGGTTCGTCGTTGAATCGTCCAACTTTCGTGAAAAAATATTCATAGGCTACGTTTCATAACAATTTATAGAATAGCTGTAAATCTAGACCTAATAGTTTAAACCAACGCATTGTAGGCCTACTAGTAACAGCTAGTTGCCTAATTATTTCTAAAATTTGTTGAATTATTGAGTAATAATGTTACATGTTTTAATAACAGTTTTTAGATGATAAACCTAAGCCCCACTAGTAAATAATAGGAGAATAGCCTATATAATATTCTTATATTAAAACGTGACAGGCTTATTTTATTTCACGATTTTTAATCGATGACTTGACGGATATTCCTGATTTTAGTGTTAAGTTTCCTTTATATTACTTTTACAATCGAAATATACTATACCAAGCCATTGCTCGGTTCCCCGTTCCCCAGGTACTGAGCTACTCAATAGACAATAGCTTTGTTGTTGTCAGTTCTTATCTGGATGCCGCCGAGGGAGGTCGTCTGCACTCTGACCTCCACTATCTAGGCTACCTCTGCCGTGTCTCCCCATCCAGTTTTTACGTGCATGTGCATGGTTTAATACGGACTATTTTATATTTTTGTAATTATATTTTCTTGCTTAAAATGTCGACCTGTGGCAAGTGTTCATCCGTGTTTGTCGATAAAAAAGATACTCTCGTGTGTGCAAAGTGTAAGAAAGTGTTCCACCCGGCGTGTTCACGTGTTGTATCTGATGAAAACTATAAACTACTTAACAATCAACAAAAGCTAGCGTGGTTGTGTGATACCTGTGAGGTGAAACAATCTTCTCAACGTAGTGGCGGTAAGCAAACCCAAGATAACGAGGCTCTGATTACATTGATTCGCAACTTGGAGAGTAACCTCAGCGGCCAGATTGGACAGGTTAACACAAACATTGATGGCGTGAAAGGTCAGTTAAAAACAGTTAATGACACGATATGTTCATTGCAAGCAACGTTAGGTAATTTAGTTAAAGAAAATGAAGACAGGAAGAATGATATATGTAGTTTAGAAAGTGAAAACGCTAAATTAAAGCAAGAGGTTAGTGATATCAAGTCTAACATGCAAAATATGGAACAATATTCACGGAGGGATAATATTGAAATAGTGGGAATTCCTTACACAAAAGGAGAAAATCTTTATTCGATTATCGCAAAAATTGCAACGGTCATCCAGATCAAATACAATTCGTGGGATATATATCGATAGCACATCGTCTGCCAGTGACAGCTGAACATCCCAACCCAGCAATTATTGTCAAATTCATCTCCAGGGAGTGCAAGACGGCGTGGATGAATGCGGCATTTGCTAACCGACAGAAGATGACAGGAGCAGCCCTCAGCGACTCGTGGCCGTCCTATAGTTTTTTCATCAATGACCACCTAACAGCGTTCAACAAAGCAATCCTCGGCAAGGCGCGACAAGCCGTCCGCGATAAGAAGCTAATCTCTGCATGGTCACGGGACTGCAAGGTGTTCGCGAGGAAGAGGAACTCCGAACCTGGAAGCCGACCGACCCTCCTGAGAACAATGGAAGATCTGGAACAACTTCTTAAATAATGAGTGAGCCTATCTAAACTCATCTTATTAATATTACCCTAGTCTCTAGTAATATTATTTATATTTTTTTTCTATCTTCTTTAAATTTGCATATTTAAGTTACCTATTAAAGAAATTATAATTTACAAGTTTATCACTCCTATAATAAGTTATTTATTACTTTAAACGTCAATGCAAAGGTCGATTGCTAAAATAAACTGAAATGTTAACAACGTATTGGTATTTATATAATGCATTCTTACATTTTTTTTATTTATAATTTGCATATTTTACTTAAAGAAAAACATAATTATAAGCTTATGACACCCAGGGTTATTATTTACATTAGTAATTATTTTATTTAACTATCTTTGTTTTTTACTACTATTATTAATTATTTTGCATGCATATTTTACTACTTAAAAAGAAAAACATAATTTGCAAGCTTATGACAACTAGGGTTAATTATTTACAGAGGTATTTATTTTATTTATTTATCTTTTTTCTACTACTATTATTACTTAGGCCTATATATATTTTTTTTACGTTCGATAAAAAAAAACAACCTGGAATGCACTTTTATTGTTAGTATTGGACAAGTAGGATCCATAAGTTGATTATTAAAAAAGTCTTTTATTTGTAAATTATTAATTATAATCATAGGTATATTTATTTATTTAGTAAATTCTGCTCCCTTTACAAACTTAATATTTAATTTGATTATACAATTGACCTGGAATGTTTACTACGTTCAATTTGAGTTTGTTTGTCACGGATTAGGCCTATAACTAGTATTTATAAACTCTCTTTAAAATCAACTTATTACTAAAGTGTTTCGAGATAACTCCAGACTAATAACCTAAAATAACAAAATCAGTAATGAGGTACTGTACTTAGAAAAATACTTTTGTTGCAATTTTGTGTTATCGTTAAATAGTTATGTAATTTTGCTAAAAGTCTATAGAACATTACACTAGAGTTTTATTTGTCTAAATTTAAAGCCAATCTAATGCATATTACTTAGTGTAGTTTTGTTTTCTGTTAATAAAAAAAGAAGTGTTGAGCATCCTTTATTAAGTTAATACTACTTTTAAATGTAATAGTATTCTCAAATTAATACATGGCGAGATAATGCTTTTTTTGGCGATTTTATAATAAAGTAGTCTATATATATACAATTTGGGGAAGACACGGTTAGGATAGTAGCATGGTTCACTTTGATAGAGAAACTGACTTGGAAAACTTTAAAACTATACAATGCATGAGTTTTGTAAACCATATACAAGTATCTAACTTTTTCAATGAGGGGAAAGGTTTATTATTTATCCACTTAAATATTAGAAGTTACAGTAGGAACATTGATGCTGCATTGGTTTTGTTACAAAGTCTAAACTTAGAATTTGATTGTATTGCATTTACTGAGGCGTGGACCCATGATTTGAAGACATTGAATCACATCGACGGATACGATATATTTAATACAGACAACAACTGGAACAGAAACGACGGCGTCATTGTGTACTTGAAAACTGAACTTTGCGGAACAATGCAACAGATAAGACTGGGTGAAGCGACTGGATTACGACTTGACTGTACATTGGACTCCAAACATTACAGCATACTTACAGTTTACCGTAGCCCATCCATGAATATTGATTTGTTTTTAAATGATCTAGAAACCTACTACATTACTACCAACAATTCAAATACTCACATTTTCATGGGTGATACAAACATTGACATTTTACCAGAGTCAAATCAAACCAATTTTAAAGAGATTTACTTAAATATAATGTATTCAGCGGGCTTTATTGAATTAATAAATAAACCTACAAGAGAAGTTAACAACTCTAAAACTTGCATTGATCACATTTTTGTCAAACACTATGACTGTAACAAACTAACTTCGTGTGTACTTAAAACTGACATAACTGATCATTACACTCTTATAGCAAAAATTGAACTTGAAAACATTAAAGCTCAACCTGAAACCTGCAACATGTACTTGGACTCGGGTGTTCTGAGTGGCTTGATGGCGGTCCAGTCGTGGGATCACGTCCTTGCACATCAGGATGTTAATGATTGTTGTGACGCTTTTTTAAACACATTTTCTAGTTTAAAACTTAAAGCTATGCGTGTGACAAAACCCACCTCTAGATTTAAAAAATTAAAGCCATGGATAAACACAGAGTTAATATTTGCTATTAGAAAACGAGATAAAATGAGTAAACTGGTTAAAGCCCGACCTTTTGATGAGCAATTAAAATTTCAATTTCAAGCTTTTAGAAACCAGATATCAAACAAAATCAAAACTACAAAACAACACTTTTACAGAGAAAAAATAACAGCCTCTGTTGATAAACCCAGATTATTTTGGAAACATATAAATGAATTTAATGGAGTAAATGTAAAGAAATGCAATTTTCCTGTTTCTCTTTTCCAGCAACCGTCGGACTCAGGTGGAGGAGGTTTGGGGGCGGTGGCTAACTCGTTTAATGAATTTTTCTCTAGTGTTGGTAATAGGTTGGCGAGCGAGTTGCCACCGCCCGTGGGTCCGCCACTGGTCGACGATGCTTTGTTCAGTGTAGGACAGGGGCGTGAACTGCGACTGGAGCCTGTCTCTGACAGTCAGTTGGTCGAGTGTGTGAGGGGAATGCGAGGCGGTTCTGCTCCCGGGTTCGATGAATTTCCAGCCAAAATATTAAAAAATCATCTGCAAGACATTTTACTACCACTCAAACATCTTATAAACTTGAGTATTACTTCAGGGATTTTTCCAAACAGATTTAAAATAGCTAAGGTAATTCCTCTTTATAAGTCCGGGCAAAAAAATGACAAAAATAATTATAGACCAATCTCATTGTTAAGTGTATTATCTAAAGTGTTAGAGAAATGTGTCAAAATTCAACTTTAAAATTATCTGGATGAACATGGAATTTTATCAGACCAACAGTTTGGGTTTAGAAAAAATAAAAATACTACTGATGCACTATTTCTTATCAATAAAACTTTAATCGAGTCAGTGAATAGAAATGAAAAAATACTAATTGCATTCATAGATCTTGCTAAAGCGTTTGATTCCATTGATAGGAAAATTCTTTTCAAAAAATTAGAATATTTGGGTGTAAGGGGTTTAGCCCTGGCATGGTTTAAAAGTTATTTAAGCAATAGAACTCAAGTAGTATCAATTAATAACGTTATTAGTGATCAAATGAATGTAGATTTTGGAATTATTCAAGGTTCTACTATGGGGCCTTTACTATTTTTAATTTACATAAATAACATAGATAAAATTGATATTTCTGGAGAAATATTCTTGTTTGCAGATGACACAGCGGTAATCTTTAGGGCACGTACGTTGGAAGAGGTTTTTAATATTGCATCATCAGAATTACAAATTTTAAAAAGATGGTTCTCAGAAAACATTTTAACAATGAATGTCAGTAAAACAAAATGTTTACCTATCGCACTTCGTCCCGCTAGCGAGCCGCCCGCCGAACTCAGACTAGCCTTGCACTCATGTGGCACCGCAGGCAGCGTTGCAACTGCCAAATTATTGAAACTGTGTCGCATTATAAATACCTGGGCATTATAATGGATTCTAAATTGAAATGGGAAAGTCATATAAATTTTTTAAAAACAAAACTTAGAAAAATGATTTTTGTTTTTCACCAATTGGGTCAAATTTTAAGACATGAAGAAATTAAAAGAATTTATTACGCATACGTTCAATCTCATCTGCAGTATGGTTTAATAGCTTGGGGAGGGGCTTATTCATCGGTAATTGAACCTTTGTTCGTAATTCAAAAATCAATAATTAAAGCTGCTTTAAGAAAACCGAGACGTTATTCTACTGATCATCTGTTTAAAGAATCTAAGTTTTTATCAATAAGGCAGCTATATGTTAAAGATTTATTAGCTTATTCATACATTCATTTAGACCTCATCGCATCGCCCGTAGTTCATAATTATCATACCAGAAACTCAGTGATGATTGGATTACGGGTCCCAAGAGTTCTCAAATCAATCAATTTAACAAATTCCTTTTACATTGCTAATTGCTTGCTGCGTAATATTCCTCCAGAAATTAGGGACCTGCGAGTGTCACTGAGTGTATATAAGAGGGTTATCGCTAATTGGCTGATGGAGGTAGGCCTCGACAATACAGAGTCGCTTATCAGCCCAGAATATCTCGTTTAGACTTAACCAACTGATAACTGGACTATCTATTGTACTTTATACAGCACTCTTACTTGAAGGAATCCACGTCTCAGTTAAATCAGTTAAATTGGGAATTGAAGGGAAAAAGTTGTGCATCGGATTTAATGCAAGCAATGAGCTCACTACTATTGAGTTACATTTGTATATGGTTTTTAGGTTTCGCAGTTTTTTATAATTATAATTGTATGGTAAATTAATTGTTACGCTTATTTAACTAAGTTATTGTTCGATTTTTTTTATTTTATTATGTGAAGTGTGATGAACTTTTATTTTGATTTTAAGCAGCCAAATAAGGACTCTATCACGCACAGGTCACTGTGACCCAAGTGATATTTTTTATTTTCTTTATGTAATGCTGCAAAATAATTGTTGTAAATAAAGAATTTTTCTCTCTCTCTCTCTCTCTCTCTCTCTCTCTCTCTGGATAAGATCAGCTAATTTTAGCTATGGCCACCATTCATAAAAATGGTAACAAACAAGAACGCCTGGGTCCATTTAGAACCATAAAAACTCCAGACTTTTTAAAAGTACTGAAAGACGTAAAATTAATATTAATATAATTAAGAGGATGACCAGCTACACTAATAGCCTACGATAATAGAAATTTACAAATTGTAATTATGCATAGACTAATTTTTAATACAATCCATCAATACATTACCACTTTATTATGTACTGATTAATATTTATTTAAATTCAATAGCTCTCTTTAAAAATATATTTAACACTGCTAAAATGTATTTCTGTAATGACGTTTAACGTGTAAATTTTATCGGGAAGTTAATCCTCAAAATTCAAGGTCCTTAAAGTCTACGGCAATTACTGGAGCTTTTTTACAATGTCTAATTGTTGGTTGCCTCGAATAGGATAGACTATTACATTACTGCTTCAATTTTGGTTAATAGATTATTATGTTTCCTAACATCATAATGTAACAACATTTAAATTAATTTTCTTGGCTAAAGTAAAGACGCAATATTGTAATAGAGTGTTAACGTTTTAGATTTCCGTTATTAATTAATATACCTAGGTATATCATGTGCCTGCTATACAAAAATATTGAAACTATTTTATTTGTTTTTTAATACTGTGATTCGGAATTATTTTGGTAACAATACAGAAATATTACGAAGAACCAAACGTTAACACTCGCACGACAGATATATACAATAGGCCTTTAAAGAAACAAATATTATAATATATCGAGGACAAGTTTTCATAACCTGTAAAAGATCCAAATTAAATGTACAGTACTATCTTTTTGCATCCCAATAAACTACTATTTCAGTAAGAAGACAATAGATAAAACATACTTCCTTATATTAGTACATTTCTCATCCTTATAGATCTGCTGAAGACAATTTTATTGTTAGTTCTGTCCGGTGCAATGTCTGTAAAGGTCGTGTTTGGTTTACAATTTGTTTCTTGTTTTCAGTCATTTAAAACCTCGTTTAACCAAATAAAACGTTCTAATCATAACTAATAACACGTCTCCTAGTTATAAAACTAAGTTATAAAACTAGTTATAAGAAACTTTGTCTTTATATGTGTAAACTAGCTGATCTGAATTGTACACGGTTTTAACTGACTACTGAATTCCCGTACGTAGGACGGGTTAACACCTCGTTCATTACTTATTTTGATAATAAAAAGCATTTATTACAGCACGCAGCACTTATTGATATATATAATCATCAAAGTAACTGTTACTTTATACAAAATAAAATAGGTACAAAATTGTGTGGCCAGTTAAACTTTATAAACAAACATTTTATTCTATAAAATACAGATGGTAAATAGGGGTTGGTTTAAAGGAAATAAAATACAAAACAGATTAATTAATTATTTTGATAAGCAATAGAAAGGTTGCGGGATTGATTGAACTAAAATAACCGCAGGGAAGTAGAAAAGTCGTCAACCACAATCTGTTTAATCAGTACATCGTTAGAGAGAGAGGGGGGAGAGAGAGAGAGACGTAGGAATTGGCTAACTCAGGAACTCGCTAACTCGGTCGTGTGTCGGAACTGGCTAACTCTGGAACTGGCTAACCGTCTCAGTCAGGAATTGGCTAACTCCGGAACCCGCTAACTCGATTATGTCCCGCGGCGGAATTCGCTAACTCTGGAAGTCGCTAACCTGGCCGCGCCCACTGCACGGAGCGTTGCCAACCTTGTACGACGAAATAATTGTACACTGCCGTATTTCAAAATGTCAGTGTCAATAAAGATACAGTAAATGTTATTGTTTTTTGTTGTCAATTCCACTTTTAACAGCTACCTAGCCCAAAGTAGTTAAAAAGCAATTAAAAAAATAATTAAATAGTGTTTTTTTCATTTAACTGTACAACGTCCAATTAAATGTTTATTATTTCGATCTTAAATATAAATGTCAGTATTATAGAAAAAATAGAATATGAAAAAAATATTGATTATCCAGTAGTACCATTTAAACCTCCATGAAATTAAGCTAAAATACACGCAAGTTCTCAAACACGGAAAACAAATTTCATCGTGATGTCGTAATAAACCAAAACCACTTTCATAACTAATTCATAGATTTAAAATTAATGGTTCGTCGTTGAATCGTCCAACTTTCGTGAAAAAATATTCATAGGCTACGTTTCATAACAATTTATAGAATAGCTGTAAATCTAGACCTAATAGTTTAAACCAACGCATTGTAGGCCTACTAGTAACAGCTAGTTGCCTAATTATTTCTAAAATTTGTTGAATTATTGAGTAATAATGTTACATGTTTTAATAACAGTTTTTAGATGATAAACCTAAGCCCCACTAGTAAATAATAGGAGAATAACCTATATAATATTCTTATATTAAAACGTGACAGGCTTATTTTATTTCACGATTTTTTAATCGACGACTTGACGGATATTCCTGATTTTAGTGTTAAGTTTCCTTTATATTACTTTTACAATCGAAATATACTATACCAAGCCATTGCTCGGTTCCCCGTTCCCCAGGTACTGAGCTACTCAATAGACAATAGCTTTGTTGTTGGATAAGATCAGCTAATTTTAGCTATGGCCACCATTCATAAAAATGGTAACAAACAAGAACGCCTGGGTCCATTTAGAACCATAAAAACTCCAGACTTTTTAAAAGTACTGAAAGACGTAAAATTAATATTAATATAATTAAGAGGATGACCAGCTACACTAATAGCCTACGATAATAGAAATTTACAAATTGTAATTATGCATAGACTAATTTTTAATACAATCCATCAATACATTACCACTTTATCATGTACTGATTAATATTTATTTAAATTCAATAGCTCTATTTAAAAATATATTTAACACTGCTAAAATGTATTTCTGTAATGACGTTTAACGTGTAAATTTTATCGGGAAGTTAATCCTCAAAATTCAAGGTCCTTAAAGTCTACGGCAATTACTGGAGCTTTTTTACAATGTCTAATTGTTGGTTGCCTCGAATAGGATAGACTATTACATTACTGCTTCAATTTTGGTTAATAGATTATATGTTTCCTAACATCATAATGTAACAACATTTAAATTAATTTTCTTGGCTAAAGTAAAGACTGCAATGTTACATGTCATTTTTAGACCTTTCACTACATTCATTCTTTAGTTATATAATAATTCTTCTTTTATTGTACCAAAATTCGCCATATAGCCTATTTAAATAAATTGTCAGAAAAATAATAGTAAATTTAAATTATATTATCCTTTAATCACCCCTCAGAAACCATCATCACATTTTAAAATATATTGTAGGCCTATATATTCAACAATTATTGTTAATAAAATCCTGTAACCTGTAATTAAGTCCATAGTTGCAATAACACTTTTATCCAAAATTATTAATATAGTCTAAATTATTTCTAAAACCCCAACATTGAATTAATATCCAAAAGCCTGACTATTAGTGCATGTGCAAGTGATAAAGGAAGAAGACAGCTGGCTTCAACAATGAACTCTGATCATCCTGTGTGAAACTAAAATTTTCCTCCTTCTCTATTGGGACATGGCAGCATCAACACCTTAAATTAAGTGAGGGTATAATCCCTAATATTTATAAAGTCAGTGATCAAAATTATTTAACTGAACATTAACTTAATAACAGAAGAACAGTTTAGCTTTTATATATACATTTTTTTTCATTTCAAAATTGTACTGCCACCTCAAGATTTATATAAATTGGACACTATTACTGAAGATCTGGTGAGAACTCTCCATTTTGTATAGGCTTAGCCTACCTTCAAGAAATTCAACTGAATAGACCTTTTTTTTATTTACTTTCTGATCATCAAACCTAATTATTTGAATTCAAAAACTATTTTATTTCATCAAGAATAATACCAGAAAAACAATTTGACAAGAGAACTAAATTCAACTTTAATAAATTTTTCACCTAGTCTATTCATTGTTGGACTTATTTAATTTACCTATCCAAGTCTAAGAGCAATATCAATATTATCCCATTTTTCATAATAATTGGCATTTTAGGCCTATTTCATAAATTAAAATATTTGAAGATCTCTTTAGCCAGCCGAGTTCCCCTCCCTGAGATTTATGTAATTAAACTAAATTGTAAACTCATTGTTCTGTTTTTACTGAGCTAGGCTAAACCAAAGATGGCAACCCTATAACTTAACTTATCTGTTATCTGTTCATTTACCCCATTCATCATTGTAATATCTTATTTTTAGTTCATTAAATTTGTATTGTTAAGAAATTCTTCAGATTAATCATTTGTCTTGCTATAAGTATTTAATCTAGGCTTAACTTAGCATAATAAATAGTAAGCAAATTAAAGGTACAAACCTAAACCAAATTTTACTAACTTAGTCTAAATTATTATAAACACAACACGCATTAGTGTTTTCTTTTAATGGCGCCCCACGTTGGGCGCCAATGTAAAGTTCTTTTATCTTTCATTTGGTAAATAAATGTCCAAGGTGATGAATACATATAAACCTTTTATTAGTCAAATTATACAACTAAGTAGGGTTATAAATTTAGATGAAACTCTTAATCTCAGGGTTCTAGGAATGTGCCGGCTTAAAGTAGGCTTATGTGATGTTATATAGGCATAAGCCTAATGTTCATCACAAGTTATGTACAGTTCAATTTACATTTTTGAAAGAAGAAAGTTCAAATTTTGAATTTAGTAAAATTACAATTTAGGTAAAAGTTCAAAACGGCAAAAGCCAATAGAAATTTTGGAATGTGAGTATTTAACAAAGTACAAGTTCAGTTGGATCTCACCCAAAAGTTTATGGTAGTCTTCTCCACAAATATATTTCTTGAGGTAAAATGATATGTATTAAATAATTGAGAAAAATCTTGATATTTTAAATAGGTACTGTAAAGTTAAATCACCAATTAAAAGTTTTAAATAATCTTCCTGTCTTGCTTCTTCATTACTTGTTCTCAATTGAATAAAACTTGATGTTGATGTTCAATTTCATACATCTGTTTCAACAATTAGTTCACTGGTTTCTTGATGTCACTATTCACTGTTACTTTTATGATTGGTTGGTATTATATGAAGAGTATTTTAATTACATTTTTGAAAGTGAAAGAGAAGAATAATTTTGTAAAATAATTCAAACTGTATAAATAACTTCCAGTGATTATAAATTTGGCTTATTAAATAAATGACAGTGTTTGATGAGAATGTGAAATATGGAAATTTACAATAGGTGGAACCTTTTGCCCTTTTACTGCATGTAAACACATGTGATAATTTAGAGATATGAATTTAGCTAATAGTAGGCCTAGGAATATACAAATTCAAAAGTAAACAATGAGGATAATTTTGGAACATCTCAAGACGCAATATTGTAATAGAGTGTTAACGTTTTAGATTTCCGTTATTAATTAATATACCTAGGTATATCATGTGCCTGCTATACAAAAATATTGAAACTATTTTATTTGTTTATTAATACTATGATTCGGAATTATTTTGGTAATAATACAGAAATATTACAAAGAACCAAACGTTAACACTCGCACGACAGATATATACAATAGGCCTTTAAAGAAACAAATATTATAACCTATCGAGGACAAGTTTTCATAACCTGTAAAAGATCCAAATTAAATGTACAGTACTATCTTTTTGCATCCCAATAAACTACTATTTCAGTAAGAAGACAATTTTTTTTTTTTATTTTTTATTTTTTTTAGGGATGGTCAAGTCTCGAAATTTTGGGAAATTTTCGGGAAATTTTAAATCTCGTTACATGAGACGAGATTTCATTTTGGCCGAGATTTTTATCGAGACAAGAAAAAAATAATATTATTAAAATAATTCAAGTAATATTTACATTTAAAGAATTAATTAATTAAAAACGCCTGCAGAAAGTCAATGCAATACCCGCAATACAGGAGCGTGTTGTAGTTGCGTTTCCTTTGCGAAGGCGTTCTTATTTAATTAATTCTTTAAATGTAAATATTACTTGAATTATTTTAATAATATTACTTTAATAACATTTGAGAAGTTTTGTTAAGTGTAAGCAGTGTGAGGAATGTTTTATTACTATAAAAAGTCAAAACAAGTAACTATTTTATAAAAATTAATATTGCTTTTATTTTATGATTTATTTTATTTTTGGATAAGTTGAACTCTATCCTAACTGATATCACTATGTTTCCTAATCGTAGGCATTTTTAATAAGTTAGGCGTGATTAATAAAAAAATGTTATGCTGATGTTTTTTAATAAAAGATTGTAAATATTCTTGCCTATTATCATTATTTTTGTAATTAAACAGTCATCTAACAATGTTACAAAATCAGGTAAAAATTTTGAACGTGCATTTCCCGTTGTGTATGAGAAGGGAAATCCCGTCTCGATCTCGTCTTGAAATTTTATGAGAAATAAAAAATCTTGTCTCGTCTCGTCTCGAACTAAAAATCCAATCTCGTCAATCCCTAATTTTTTTATATGGGGAGGAGGTGAAAATGCATTTACGCACACTGAGGTGCTCAATGGCCACTCAGTAGTGCCGGACTCCCGCGGGCTCATTGTCCCCGGACTACCGGCTAAAAAACCCCCTCGTATCCTAGGACACTAGCCTGGAACTGTTTCGCACATTACTTCGGGCTAGGCCTTTTATACTACGCCCCTAGGGCTTTCCTTCTGGTTTCCTCAGAAAACTAAGGCCGATCGAGGTCGACCTTCTTATCCCGAAGTATGGCTTCAACGAACTGCTTTACAAAGTTCCAGTTTCCTTCCCCCTGTATCATAGCTCCAACGATGTTGTCGGGAGTAATGTCGACGCCGATCTCGGAGATCAAGGAGGCTCGGCGGACATGCCACCTGTCGCAGAAGAAGAAGGTATGCTCAGCCGTGTCTGCAATGCCTGGACAGTACATACAGTCTGAGCTGGCAGCCCTCCCCATTCTGTGCAAAAAGGCCCGAAAGTACCCGTGACCCGAAAAAAATTGAGTCAAGTAGTACCCAACCTCACCATGCTCCCGTTCCACCCATGGTCGGATGCTAGGAATGAGCCTGGCGGTCCAACGTCCCCGAGACTCGGCTTCCCATTCACGCTGCCAGCGGTCGAAACTGCGGTTGCGTTCTTCTCTGGCAGCAGTCTCTCTATCTACTTCAGGTCTGCGGTAGATCGCCTGTCGCTCCTTCGCGAGATGAAAGACGGGGATGACACTGGCAATCACCATGACTGCAGGCTCGGAAACCGTGCGGTAAGCGGAAGCAACTCGCAAGGCACCTCGACGCTGAACACGGGAGAGCCTGTCACGGAAGACACGCCTCTCCAGCACGTGGGCCCAGATTTCAGCGCCGTACAAGAGTACTGATTGGACGGCAGACATCAGTAGGCGGCGTTTGCAGGAGCGGGGGCCGCCGACGTTTGGCATAAGCCTACTAAGGGCAACAACTCCCTTAGCGGCTTTGTCAACAGTTCGCTTTATCTGCTCGCCGAAAGACATTTTGCTGTCAATCATAACACCAAGGTATTTGGCATACGGCTTGGTCTCCAATTGGGCATGGCCTACTTGCAAAGGAAGGACGGTGGGAATTCTTTTCTTGGTTAGGATCACGATCTCTGTTTTTTCAACCACCAACGATAAGCCGTGGTCCCGCATCCACTCGTTGACACGGAGCATCACTATACCAAGTTTAAGCTCTGCTTCTTCAACGGTTCTGCCTGCAACCAGAGCAGCGACGTCGTCGGCGTAGCCAACGAGGCGGGTCTCGTCTGGCATTTCGAGTCTAAGCAGACTGTCGTAAGACACGTTCCAGAGATCAGGTCCAAGGATCGATCCCTGTGCAGCCCCAGAAGTGACAGAGATCCGACGCTGACCTTCGCTGGTGTCAAAGAGCAGGACGCGGTCTGAAAGGTAGGACTCAATCATTCGCAATATGTAAGGAGGGACGCGGAATGTGTGCTCGAGCGCCTGTAGCATGTCACTCCACCTGGCGGAGTTGAACGCATTCTTCACGTCAAGAGTGACGAGGAGAACTAAGCGGCGCGACCAATGACTGTGGTTCTCCGCACTCCGCACTGCCCCAACTACCTCTTGGATGGCGTCAATGGTCGAGTGACCAGAACGAAAACCATGCTGCTGCGGGGACAAATCACCCGCAGAGACGATAGCCTCGGTCAGTCTGACACAAATTAACTTCTCCATCACTTTGCCAACAGTGTCAAGCATACACAGTGGGCGGTAAGAGGAGGGGGTTCCCGGTGCACTCTTCGCCTTGGGGATCAGGACAAGGCGAGCCACCTTCCACGCCGTCGGGAAAACGCCGTCCGCCAAGCAGGAGTTGAACATATCCAACATAAGCTTTGGATTGTACTCAACGACGAGCTTGAGGATTTCCGCAGGAATGCCATCAGGACCGGGTGCTCTTCGATTCCTGAGGGATCGGACAGCGGAGGTAAGTTCCTCTTCGCGAAAGGGTGGGAACGTGCCAAGATTCCTAAATTCTCTAGTTGGTCGCACTGGGTGCTTTGGAAATAACGAGTCAACGACAGCAGCCATGGCAGTAGGATCCATGACCACAGGTGGTGAACGAGTCCCTAGCTTTTGGGTTACTATCTTGTAACCCGTCCCCCAGGGGTTGTTGTCGACGTCCTGACACAGTTGCTTCCAGCACCTGACCTTACTCCGGTTGATTGCACCACGAAGATCTCGCCTGGCAGCCTTGTGCTCTGCCGATCTGGCATTGGCTTCAGGCCGGTTTCTGGCACGCTGCGCTGCTCGTCGGAGGCTAAGGCATCTTCGCCGGGGTTCCGCAATCTCGTGTGTCCACCAGTAAACTGGCTTCTTCCCACACGGGCAGAAATCCTGGGCATGGAACAGTCGCACGCCAATGAAATGAGTCGCATTGTCGACGTGGCACGGAATCCGGCACTTCCGATGTCCCCAACAGTTTGATCCCCGATACATCCCCGAAAGGTGTCTCGGCAAAGACGACCGAGGTTCCAACGTCGAGGCGGGTTGGCCGAGTTGGCATATGGACGCCTACGCTCGGGAAGCACCCCGAAGACAATTGCCTGGTGATCACTTGCAGAGTAGTCCTCGGAGACACGCCAGTCAGAAATCCGATTGGCTAGGCCTTCAGATGCCAGTGAGATGTCAGAGATGGTCTCTCCATATCCAGGGCGACGGAAAGTGGAGACATTGCCCACGTTCAGAACATGAAGACCCAGCCTGGCTGCCATCTCTAAAACATATCGTCCCCTTGTGTTTGTTTGGGGTGAACCCCATTCCACCGCCCTAGCGTTGAAATCTCCGCAAACAATCACCCCACCATCGACGTTCAGGATCCCGTCCTCTAGAGAGTCGACCATCTGGCGGTAATCTGCTATGGGCTGGTTAGGTGTAAGGTAGCAGGAGAAGAAAGTCAAACTTCTGCTTCGCACCCACACGAAACCGTTTCCCGCACCGGAATCTAAGATAGGTACCTTCCCGGGGTCAAGGACCCAGATGGCCGCCGTCCCAGAAACATCAGGAAACCACTGAGGAGAGCGTCGGTTCTGATATTGCTCACTCAGCAGCAAAATATCGGCGCCTTGCTCGGTTGCGAATTGGTACAGCAGACCGTCAGCTGTCCTGCTCCTTTGCATGTTAAGCTGAAGGGCACTTATCATTTCTGGGTGGATTGGCGGATCTTGTGCAGTGCTTGCTTATAAGCAGCACAACGGCTTGATCCCGCAGCGTGCTGTATGGCATCGTTCTTCAAGCCGGCCTCTGTGCACAGGACGCAAGATTCAGCGGAACTGCATACATTGGCCCTGTGATTTTGGCCGCCGCACTTGTAGCACATATTGCTTCTGTCGGGACCTTTGCAGCGATTAGCTATGTGGTTAAACCCCAGGCATTTATAACACCTTGGGGCTACGAGCTTCTCGCCGACCCGGCATCTCACCCATCCGACCTTTATGAGCCCTTCAGCTAGGAGTTTTCTCCCATCTCTAGCTCCCAACGTCAATATCGCCATCTTCTGCCCTCGAGAGTTGGCCTTTGAGACAAAGATCTTTATCTCACGGGGTTCCCCGAGAACAGACTTAACTGCAGTAAAGACCTCTTCCTCAGTCGTGAGTTCGTCGAGATCCCTCACTTCCAATGTCGACTTAGGCTCAAGAATTCGCAACGAGGCGTTTGCACCAAGGATGGATTGCAAATCGGCCCCGAATTCTGCCTTCGTCCCGGAGGAATCCCCAAGCTCTACGAGGAGATCACCAGCTCTAGTTTTTCTGAGCGATTTGATAACAGCTCCTTTCTCTTCGGGCTTCACCTTTTGACGTATCTCACCAAGCACGTCAGCGTATGTCTTTCCGCTTGTCGGCTTGATTAGAAGAGCATCAGGGCGTTGCTTAGAGGCTCTCTTTTTCTTGGGCATCTTTGTCGTTTCGTCACCAGGCTGGACAACAGACTGCTAAGGAGGGTTCTTCTGCTTGCCCTTCCGTTTCGCAACCGTCACCCACTCTCCTGGTTTGTTTCCGTCGACCTTCTTTTTCTTCTCGGTCACAGGCTCAGCTGGGCTTGAGGCGGCTCGCTTAGAGCTGGGCCGCAGTTGAGGACTGAGACGTCTGTTGTCGTGGCGAGGTCTGCGTTGACGAAGAGACGAGGGTCTTTTCACACGACTTCCAAGACTTGCGGAGATGAAGGATGTGGTTAAGATAGGACTCCAGCTTGGTAATCCCAGTCTTAACGTCTTGGTTCACATTCCTCTGTCTGCGTGTCGCTGACTTCATCTGACTTCATCAGTAAGAAGACAATAGATAAAACATACTTCCTTATATTAGTACATTTCTCATCCTTATAGATCTGCTGAAGACAATTTTATTGTTAGTTCTGTCCGGTGCAATGTCTGTAAAGGTCGTGTTTGGTTTACAATTTGTTTCTTGTTTTCAGTCATTTAAAACCTCGTTTAACCAAATAAAACGTTCTAATCATAACTAATAACACGTCTCCTAGTTATAAAACCAAACAGTAGAGAACAAATCATGAAATTAACTATAAAATAATAGAATAGAAACACAATTTGACGATAGGGTACTAGCGATCAGTGTCACCAGACATGAACTAGACACGAAAAACGAGCTTCAAAATGTACAATGGGATGTAATGTTTACTTGTGTTGGTTAGTCTCTATGGTAAGACTATAATGCATTTTCCAACCTAATAATATTCATAAGAATTATATTAAACATACTTCTGAATATATATTTATTTTATCGACTACATTGCTCTTACTACTAATTATTCGTAGGATACAATATTATGGTACCGATACGATCGTAGGTACTACACTTTCGGCTACACTGGCCAACAATCTTCGTGCTTGGCTCCCATTGGACGTCGCGAGAGGCTTCTGATTGGGAGTTAGCGAGTTCCGCCGAGGGACCGAGTTAGCGACTTACGTACGAGGACGGAATTCGCTAACCCGGCTCTAGAGCGGGTTAGCGGGTTCCGGAGTTAGCCAATTCCGAAAACGAACAAGTTAGCGAGTTCCTCTCATTGACCAAATTTGAAGATAGGGCGTTTAACATGGGGTTAGCGGGTTCCAGAGTTAGCCAATTCCTCGGACCCAGATAGCAGATAGGGGCGTTTGATAGGGAATCTGAAAAAGTAAACAAACAAGGAACAACGATGCGACAATACTCTTTATAGCCTTATTGTCTCGCCCACTACATTTTACACACGTGACCACTTTTTGTTTGTTAATTATCTTTCATCCATCCCAAAATGGAATTCCTGAAATAGTTTGTTGGTATAATCTTCCCTCCCACACAAGGCACAGTACTCAGTGCGCACTGTAGGTTGTCACGGCAACCGTGTGTCGTCATAGCGACTAGCCAATCACGCACTCGCACTGCGTTGTAGATACGATACGAATAGCTGTGTTAGAAAGACAACGCGATAGGTGGTAGTTTGTCTCTTTCAACGCGATAGGTGGTAGTTTGTCTCTTTCGTATCGATCGATAATCAGATAATCATTGCGCAACGTAGAACTGTGATGACTTTGTTTTAAATAACGACAAATATTAAGTGTTCTTATATGGACACAGTTAGTCTTTGACATTGCCTAGCCATATGAATTATTTTACTTAAAAAACCCACCCTTGAAAAAAGAAAAAAATGTATTTGTATTTGGATCCAAAGATCTGGATCCGAGGATCCGGATCCGATTTTTTCAAGACAGGGTGTCTACTACATTCTGGATAAAAAATTCATGGACAATTCCCGTACATTTAAGGACACTTTGCCGTAACCTTTGTCGGTGTCATTAGGCCTACCGAATAATTTTCCTGATTTGTCAAACTGTATTAATCTTGTTATACACTGTAGTTGTACCAGAGAGAAAAGTAAATAATAATAGATAAGAGTTAAAAATTACAAAATAGAAATTTATTGAAAGTAAACAAACATAGGCCTACCTATACTTTAGGTAAAGCTTTTATAGTGTAACAGAGAAACGCAATCATTGTCTCCTGCGATAGCGACAAATATCTCCATCCGTCACGTTAACTTCATAACATAGCTTATCCGATCCAGGCGGATTAATTTGGCATGATTCGCCCTGGCACAACGTTAGGTTCTCGACTACTTTTGAAAAAAAATCTTTAATGCATATTGTTATTGGGCTCGATCAGTCTGAGACACTTATCGGTTCAGTATACATGACCTAAAATAATTATACACAAGTACACCAAACAATATTTAGCGTACAGATATCAGTAACTGCAACCCCATTCACTCAACTACCTTTTATTTAGCATTAACTGTTCCTGTAGCTGTCTCATAGCTTAGTTGTAAATATTATTTTGATTAATTTAGTTTTAATTTTTAAGAATATTTCTAATTTGCAATAGAGCTCGTCCCGCGCACAGGTCTTTTACGGCCTATGCGGGACTATTGTTCGTATTTTGTATATGTATATATTGTAAAAATTTTTGGAAATAAAGCAGATTTTGATTTGATTTGATTTGATTTTGTTACTCAATTCTTAGTACAAAATCAAGGTATGGTAAGCGGCTATTAATAAGCAATAAGCACAGAGTAAGATTATTGTATTTTCATTTGTAAAGTTAATATCAACACATAGCAATCATTAGTTGTTTATCTTAGGCTCAATTATATTTTCTTAATATATTTTACAGCTCTTTCAAGAATCAAAATACCCAGGCCTAAACCTAAATTATTTAGGAGGGCCTATATAAACTGAGTAACAAACAATGAGGTTATAATAGCAGCAAAGTTACTATCATCATTCTAGTTCATAAGATTTTGATTGCTTAAAGCATACAACTCAATAAATAAATATATGGGAAACAAAAAACATTGAAACCTGAATAGCCAACAATATAAGACAAAGATACAGAAAATGCAATGACATAATTTGAAACCAAGCAGGCCTATATAGTGATAAAACATTAATGCAAACAACAATGCTTGTGGTTTTGTCAATTGAAAGATAAAATGTCCATAAAAAAGGAGTTAACTTACAAAATAAGACTGTAGATTATTTACATGTTTAATATGAAACCATAAACAGTTTTATGGCACTAGGCACTGGCCGCGGCAAATTGAATCTTCAAGCCGAAAGTACAAGTAAGAAGTGAAATTTAACAGCCATTATAAAGCTATTATTTTCACGATAAAATAGGTTTGGGATCTAATAATAATTACCCTAGTAATAAAAAAAGAAGTTGTAAAGGAATAAAAGTGATACAACTTTTATGAGCTAGCTGCTGAGTCAACAGTTCTTGGAAGTACTTGACTTGACACTTGATTGTCGTGATAAAATATAATGGGTTTGAGATTGTTAATGGGATTTTTATTGCATAATTACTCTAGTAATAAATTATGAAAATGTAAACAAACATCTGATAAGCCTTTTATGTGCTCCTAACCAACTAGCGATCAATAAAATTATGGCCCATTAAAAATTTAAGGACATTGTCTGGCATTTAAGGACAATTCCCGTACATTTCATGGCCAGTAAAAATTTAAGTACAATTCCCGGTTTTCCCGGATTTCCCGGTTGGTAGACACCCTGCAAGATCCGGATCCAGTACCGGCATTTTCTTGGATCCGCCCATCACTAAAAAATACATCATATACAGTAGAACCTCGCTAATCCGACCTCTGATGGTCCGACTCCTCGCTTGGTCCGACCGTGCTGCCAACACAATAGGCTTCCGCTAACATAGCCTCATTGTCCAATAAAAATATCCAGAAAACTTTATAAATTGTTTTTTTTAGTCCAATGTGTTGAAATTTGTTGTATATTTAACCATGTCTGCCCATTATTAATATGTAGGCTCCCACATTATTGTTTTTGGAAAAACACAGTTCATTTGACAAAAATCAAATGGAAGCAAAACAAAGGAATGCCGATCAAAGCTTCAAGGTCAAGCTATCCGTTTGAACTGACAAGTGACAATCGTCTGCTCCTTAAGCCTAGTCCACACATGGAGACTGAGTCGGCCGACTGTCTGCCGACTGTGCGCGGACAGTCGGCTGACAGTCTGTCAACACAGTTTCAGATACAAGTTTCCGATGTGTTTTGCGTCCACACTAGCCAGCCAGTGTTTCCATGTTTGTTGGTATGGTGACCGAGGAGTGCGTAATTATATCCTGTGCGGGCTTCATTTTTCTGAGCAATGGGCCTAATGAATCTAGGAAGAGACTATGATGGACTCAACATTTTCTCGAGCAAGGTTCGTACGATGGTCGCAATCTTCTATCAGACCTTCAGATTAGGTGGAGGATTAAGAACTTCACGAGGTTGACTTCTAAAGATTTTGAAATTTTGCTGGGCTTTCTTGGTCCTAAGATTTTAAACTTGCAGAGATGAACAATTCAATAACATGTCATATAATGATATAAATTATTAAAAACTAATTCCAAAACTTTCAAGACACTCAATCCAGCTCTTTTATTACTGCCCAAAAATCGTAATATTACCGCTTTGCAGTCTATCTAAATGGGCTGAATGCTGAACACCTTCGGCTTGTATCCAGTCTCCTGTCTCCAGACACGTCCACACATGCAGACTTGAGACAAAAGTTTTGTCTCTTGTCTCCGTGTTTCCCATTCGAACGGGAAACAGAAAACACTGTATTTTGTCTCCAGGAACACCGAAATTTGTCTGCCGACAGTCGGCCGACATACTGGAGACAAAATAGCAACATACTGGAGACAGTCGGCAGACGATGTTTCCGCAGACAAATCGCCATGTGTGGACGAGGCTTTAGGCCTACACACGACACATCTGTCTGCTGTGCGCTTACAATGTCACAACATTTTGTGATTGGGTATTTGGTAATCATGACAACTTTAGTAGCCTGTGATTGGGTGTTTAGTAACCATGGAAAATTGTTGAATGGGTGTATGAAGAGAAACTTAAGGAATAATAAAAGAACAAAGAGAATGAATAAGCGATGTTTTCATGTCATTGTTATCTTTATCGGTGTATTTTACGACTTTTGTTATGCTATAAGTAGTCTATTATTATTTTATACTTTTTTTATGCGTTAACTAATGTTTTGTCGACATTCTTCTGTCCTGAAACAGCGTAGCAGTAGCTTACTAGACTTTCGAATGTTCTATGCTTTTTTTTGATTGGCAATTTGTTTGTTTGAGTAAAAGTTTGAAAAAGCCGTGATTTTAAACGTTACAGTTTTTATTACTGAGCCAAGGGTAATGACATAACATAATTATCATGATTGCGCAATAGCCTACTAATTGTATTTTTATGATGTAATATGCAAATTATTAAATTAACGTCCATTTAGTTTATGAGTTGGAAATAACTATTTTATGTCATGTTGGATTAACCGTGGTTATCAGTTATCCGTGGTCTGTTCAAAATACAGTTTACTACATTTTTATGTCAATAAACACGTTCCTCTGATAATCCGACCTTTTTGCTGTTCCGACCATGCTCCCGGTCCCGTAGGTGACGGATTAGCGAGGTTCTACTGTACTGGTTATTAACCCTACTAATCATCACTAATAACTTATTTTTATTCCAAAAAATATATTTCACTAATCTTTTTTATTATACCTAGTGCAACAATAAATTATAAGCTTACCTGCACAAACTCAAGTTTGATAGTCTCTGAAATATCCAATCCCTTGCTGACCTTGAAAATGTTTGTGATGACATCTTCTGGAGCATATCCTAACTTCCACAGGTGTGCAATAATCTGTCAACATAGAAATAAATAAGGATAAATCTAAAAATTTTTCTTCAGAAATTACTAAAGCAGTGTTTCCCAAACTGTGTGTCCTGACCTACTGGGTCAAAGGAACAACTCGGATGGGTCATAGGAAGAGAGCAAACATTAAATATGTTTTTGACCAGACTCAAAATTGTGTAATCATGGGCGCCAACTCATAAAACTTTTTGGTGTCAAGTCACAAGATCTTGATTGATTGATCTTGGGGGGTATCAGTCAGGGAAGATGCAGCCGAGACTCGTGGGCTGCAGGGAGGTCGGGGGGTTCTCACCCTGAGAAAATGTTATTTTCCATTGTTAAAAAACACAATTTTCAGCCATTCTTTTAATGTAATTTTCCATATAGAAGCACAATTCTTTTCTCTATTTTCTCATTTTTGGCACTATTATAAATATGTTGATACTAGATGGCCGATATTTTTTTTTCCTAGGACGCTAGGCACGAGCCTGGGATTGTTTTTCACATTACTTCAGGCTAGACCTAGGGGTTGCGGCATTATCACTTAGATAAAATCCATTGGTGACTTGGCGGGGATCGAACCCGGGACCTCAAGGACTGAAGTCCCGCGCTCTACCCACTATGCCAGCTCGCTCCCCAGATGGCCGATGTAGCAAGAGAATGAATAAAAACTGCATGTCGAAGTAAGGATGTCACTTCTCTCTGGAGAAACAGATATTTTTATCAAGTACAATAAAAATGTAATCTCCCTCCCGCTGATAACAATTCTGTATTGTTTTACCAAAGATGGCGATTCACTGATACAATCCAAATACCAACTTTAAGATTTTCCTAAAGCAGACGGAACCAGTTATCAGTAATATTGACTCCCTCCGTCAGATGACAGACCAATTAAATCAACTCCTTTTCCCATATGGTAACGAAATTATAATAAGATAAGATGGTCATAGATAAGAGTTTTATAACTACACTCAATCTATTGCAGTTAGCTGAATTTGCGTGTAACCTCAAGAGTAACCGTCAATTTCAACATGTTTCACCTAGTTATAATCAAAATAGTAATTAATACAGTAAAAACAAACACACAGCCTACATTAACTGATAACGCAAAGCGACCAAATCCATAGACTGACAACAACCTTGAGGCGTTTGCAATGGTTGTATTTGTTTATATTTTTATTTCTGATGGGCAGACAGTAGGGGTGTGCGAGTATTCGAACATCGAGCTTTTTCGAGCCGAATAGCGTCCTATTCGGCTCGGCTCGTGATTTTCAAAAAGTTCGAAATGTTCGAGCCGAATACTTATTGAACTAGCAAATAAAAATTAAATTAATAAATAAGGAACTAACTTTCATTTACTCTCCGTTTCATAATTCTGTCTTGATAAGCAAGAACCTCAGCTCAGTCAAGACGCAATGATTATCGATCGTAATTTTGAGGAAACTACCACCTATCGCGTTGTCTTTCCAACACAACTATTCGTATCGTAATATACAACGCAGTGCGAGTTCGTGATTGGCTAAGTCGCTATGACGACACACGGTTGCCACGGCAACCTACATTGCGCACTGAGCACTGCGCCTTGTGTGGGAGGGGAGATTATACCAACAAACTATTTCAGGAATTCTATTTTGGGACGGATGAAAGATAAGGAAGAAACAAAGGTGGTCACGTGTGCAAATGTAGTGGGCGACACAATAAGGCTGTAAACGAGTATCGTCGTGTCGTTGTTCCTTGTTTGTTTACTTTTTAAGATTCCTTATCAAACGCCCCTATCTGCTATCTCTCTTTCTCTCTCTCTCTAACAATGTACTGATTAAACAAGATTGTGGTTGACGACTTTTCTACTTATAAGTTTCCCTGCGGTTATTTTAGTTCAATCAATCCCATAACCTTTCTAATGTTTATCAAAATAATTAATTAATATGTTTTGTATTTTATTTCCTTTAAACCAACCCCTATTTACCATCTGTATTTTATAGAATAAAATATTTGTTTATAAAGTTTGACTGGCCACACAATTTTGTACCTATTTTATTTTGTATAAAAGTAACAGTTACTTTGAGGATTATATATATATCAATAAGTGGCGCGTGCTGTAATGAGTGCTTTTTATTTTCAAAATAAGTAATGAGTTATTAATTTTTGATAGTACGGGTCATTAAATACCATAATGTGATGTAGTTTCCTATTTGTATCTTGCAAATAATAATAATTGATGGTTAATTCTGGAAATGAAAAATAGTGATCGCATTCATAAACCTGTTGTCAAAACAGCAACGAGGGTGTAAGGGTTTATTGTTTCAGACGCAAGGGTGTTTCAAGGACAAAGTGTTGGGTCACCCGGGGGGAGGGGGCGGTGAGACTGTGTGAAGGGGAGGAAACTGGTTTTGGCTATTTATTGATTAGTCCGCCGACCCTTCTAGATGACAAAATTGAGTGACAGTGTTAAATCATCGTGTTCTGAATTTCATTTCTTGTTTACTTTGTGTGTTATTCTATTAATTCTAGTGCTTTTGGTCTATTTCCTCTATATGTCAATTATATATTTTTTAATATATAAGTAAAACTTGTCTCTCCACCTTTTTGGATCCAAACCAACCATGTTCTTTTTTGATTAATAGGATTCATTTAGAGGTGTGCGGATATCCGAAAAATCGGGTCGGATTCGGTTCGGATATCCGTATCCAAACCGGGCCCAAATTCGATATCCGACACTATCCGTTATTTATCCGACTTTTTCGGATATACAATATATTTTGACGTTTTGGACAGAAAACTAAATCTCCATAGCTACCATTAGTTTCCCAGGACAAAATTACAGCAATACGTTTCCAACGACCTAACAGCAAACGGCAAAGAAGCCGTATGATGCAATACTGATAACTAGTTTAGTCGTTATCGGCTGTTTTGCTTTACGATTACATTCGTCTGGAATGAACAGGCATAAAGCAAAAAAGAACTACCATGGTCAAATGAAAGTCAACTCGTGCTTGTCTCGCTCCTGATACTAGGGGCGCTGTAATAGTTTATTTACAGTACTGTAAAAATAACAACGTCATTCTTTCTCTTTGTTCTTCTATTTCTTGGGTTTCCCTTCATCACGCATTCAACATGTTGTCATGGTTACTAATCACCCATGTCTTTATCAGCTTTTGTGACATAGCGCACAGCATGGGGTAAAACTTGACGAATATCGGTTAATTTTTACCTACCAATTTAGTACTACTTTATTGGTATTTGGTACTGTATTAATAATCGGTCAAAATGGCCGAATTTTGTCAAATTTTACACCAAATTTATTGAAATTTCAAGGTGAATATTAATAAAACAATTATTACCAAATATTTGTATTCATTTAAAAGATTGATTTGTTGTATTGGGTTCCCCACTGAGTGCAGCCGAGCGGCACTAATGAGGGTCGGACCTTCTTGCGGGTGAACAATAGACGGCTTATCAGACCCACCCCTCCCCCGTGGTCTGGAGAAAGCTTGTAAACAAACTATTGCACAAGCCATTGGGCTGCTTCAACTATAATTTTGTCAAATGAACTGTGATGTTTTAAAATCAAAAACAATAATTTGGGACCATACTGCTTAACAATAATGGACTGCAATTATTGTTAAACATACAATCCATTTTTACATTAAACAAAAATATTTTGTGCATGGAAAACAACAAGAATAATCATGTGTTTTTAAATTTATTTTGTATTTATTTATACAAAATAGAATTAAATATTCATAGTAGTTACAATATACATATGTAATCGACTTGCTAGTTGTTTTGTCGTCATTCAAGGTCGCGTTGCTGTTCTGTCATGAAAGACAATCTGATTGTCTCAGTCTGCACTGCATATCTCGTCAGGCCTTCAATCGATATCCTTTTATTTCTTGCATCTTAATTTAGTTCAGTTCAGTTCTTATCGTGATTATCTACTATTTGATGTCTTGACAATTCTCGATGTTTTTAAACATATTAAAATAACATTGTGTTTATTTAAAAATTGACTGAACATTATTATTATTATGCACTTTTTTAAGAAAAAAAAAGTTTAATAATTAAGATAAGGTTAGGCCTACGCTAGGAAAAGCTCGGCTCAAAAAAGCTCGAGCTCGAACATTTTTTAAAAAGCTCGGCTCGGCTCGGCTCGAGGTTGAAAATCGCTATTCGCACACCCCTAGCAGACAGCTGCGAAATCGTTCAGGTGAACTTATAAATGCTCATAGCTGTTCGGCTGTATGACCGAGTGTCAGCCCTCTTCCCCGATCTAGGCCACGGCTCCAGCTCGCTTGGTGTTGCTACACTTGGATTTCACTACACTTGGTTTATAGTTGGTGTGTTAGCGTCTAATAACACTTTGCTATATATATTTTACACTTATACTTTATTACATATGAGTCGGCAAACATATTTTGAAAATGGTCACACCATCTTAGATTTATGTTTACCGTTTGGTTTATAGTTGGTGTGTTAGCGTCTAATAACACTTTACTATATATATTTACACTTATACTTGATTACATATGAGTCGGCAAACATATATTGAAGATGGTCACACCATCTTAGATTTATGTTTACCGTCTACTCGTCTAGTATGTAAATAGGCTTTTATGTACAATAGGCTACTGAGAATTGGAATCGTCGAATCCCTAATTTTAATACATTATTTTATTTTCAGTAAGTAAAGCATTGGTGGGGCTGCAACCCACCATCTTCACCATATCTTATGAAGTCGGCGCCCATACTTGTAATCCTTTATTGCCAGAACGGTAGGGGTCTGCTGGTCCCTGATTTTTTCGTATAACCAACTTATGTTAACAAATCTTCACAGGAGCTGCTAACCATAACCACCCACAAAGGTCTTTTTAGGTTTACCAGGCTGCCTTATGGCATCAGTAGTGCAGGTGCACTATTCTTATCAGCAATGGATAAGATTTTAAACGGACTTGAAAACACTTTTTGTTACTTATACGATATATTAATTGTAGCAAAATCTACTGATGAAATGTTGGGACGAGTGGATGCTGTTCGTATGAGTGGAAAAATCATTAATATCTCCTGCAGTCACAAAACGTGATCGCCTTCTATTGCGAACACGGCAAAATCATGAATATCTCCCATGGTCACAAAAACATGATCGTCGTCTAGCATGACGGCAAAATCATGAATATCTCCTGCGCTCACAAAAATGTGATTGTCGTCTAGCATGTCGGCAAAATCATGGATATCTCCCACGGTCACGAAAACGTGATGGTCGTCTAGCATGACAGCAAAATCATGAATATCTCCTGCGTTCACAAAAACGTATTCTTCGTCTAGCATGACGGCAAAATCATGAATATCTCCTGCGCTCACAAAAACATGATTGTCGTCTAGCATGTCGGCAAAATCATGAATATTTCCTATGGTCACAGAAACGTGATCGTCGCCTTAGCACAAACGAGGCAAAATCATGGATATCTCCCATGGTCACAAAAACATGATCGTCGTCTAGCATGACTGCAAAATCATGGATATCTCCCACGGTCACGAAAACGTGATTGTCGTCTAGCATGTCGGCAAAATCATGTATATCTCCCATGGTCACAAAAACATGATCATCGTCTAGCATGACGGCAAAATCATGGATATCTCCCACGGTCACGGAAACGTGATCGTCGCCTTAGCACAAACGAGGCAAAATCATGAATATTTTCCGCGGCCGTGTAGACATCATCATCGTCGCCAGCGGTCACGAGAACGTGATCGTCTCCTTGCTTGATCGCAGCAAAATCATGAATATCTTTTGGGGTCACGAAAACGGAACCGTTGTCTGGAGCGATCTGTTTCCAAAATCCAAATTCTGTTTATCATTCGCGGCCATAGACATCATTCTTGTCTCCCGCGGTAACGAAAACGTTCTAATCAACTAGCAGAAAAATTGTTAATATCTCCCAGGGTCATGAAAACAGGTTCGTCGTCTAGCGCGATTGCGGCAAAATTCTGTTTATCTACCATAGACATCATCGTTGTCTCCTGCGGTAACAAAAACGTGATCGTCGTCTAGCGTGATGGCAAAATCATGAATATCTCCTGCGGTCACAAAAACGTAATTGTCGTCTAGTATGACGGCAAAATCATGGATATCTCCCATGGTCACAAAAACCTGATCGTCGTCTAGCGAGACGGCAAAATCATGAATATCTCCCGCTGTCAATAAAACGTGATCGTCATGAAACTTCCCGACTTTGATATCAAAATAAAGACTAAATCCCGACATACCCGTCTTTCCTGACTACTAGACTCCCTGTCACCACCATGGCACCATGTGTAGATTTTCCCTGCGATGCACACAAGCTGAGAAAAAAGGTTTTAAAGAAACATGCTTGCCTATTAATATATAGATCATGATATCTCAATTCTATTTTATCATAAAAATAATAGTTTTATAATGGCTGTTAAATTTCATCCCTAACTCAGTCAGTATTTTCGTGAATATTCAATTAGTCGCTGGCCATTGCCTACTGCCATAAAACTGTTTGTTGCTTCATATTAAACTTGCAACTAATCTACAATCTTATTTTATAAGTTAAAATATTTGTTATGGATATTTTATCTTTCTATTGACAAAAACCACAAGCGTTGTTGTTTCCATTCATTTTTTATCTTTTTCCGTTATGTTATAAAACCATGAGTGTAGGATACTATCCTTTTCCATAGTAATGTCAATGTATTAAAATTTAAAATAATGGTTTTAATACAATTGTGAAAAGAAAACCGCTAAATCACTGATAGCCGTGTACTGTACCGATTTTGTACCGAGAACCGAGGTACAAAATATTGTACCGTACTGACCTTAAATTTTCTGTACCGCAAACCCCTACTAAAAAGTGAATTGGTCTCGGATCTGTAGGTCTTACCATGAGACTCTCAGTAGTAGATTATAACCTGTAAAGGAAATTCCCTATAAGAGACAAAATTGCATATGAAACTGACCTTGTAGGCCTTTGATATGTCACCGGAGACACAATGCATGAGCATATCCTTGACTAGCAGTGGATGTGGCTCGTCGCAGACTTTAAACACGTTCTCACTGTTGACATGGCCAAAACCTGCAAAACAAATGTTAGCAAATAAAAACAAAATTCTAAAGACAACAAGCTATTATTTTACCAAATTAGACAACTCATACGTAAACTAGACGTGATTTAGTAAAACCATGCAATTGTTGACTTTAAAGGGGGTGGGGGGGAAAGCACCGAAGGGATTTATAGGGACTTTTGGAAAAATGTATATCTAGTTAGGTACAAACGATTGGTATATAGTTTTACCTGTCTTTAATTTGTTTTGACAGAAAACCTTTATTGACTGGGCTACTGTGGTATTAGATCAGTTGTCATCCTAAAAAAATTCTTTTTCCTTTGTACTGTGTTTAGGTCGTGGCTTGATTTTAACATATGCTATGATTCTTTGTTTTGCTTACATTTACGTCGTTATTTTGTGACCATCATGGCAACACATAAGACCAATGTTAAAATGTTTAAACTTTGAGTTACTTTAAAATTATAGACGCATTATCAAAAATTGAAATTGGTTACGTCTAAACCATCCAAACATTTGACAAAACAACCTTGGTAAGTTTGGCTAAGATATGTTCAGCCGTTATTGAGATTAAGTGTTATAAAGATTACATTGAAGTTGACCTGAAAGAGCTTAGCTTCGCTCCGCTCAACAAACATGTTCAAGTGAGACGATTTTTCAATTTTGTTAATAAATAGTAGGATTTGAGAAGAACTGGTTGTTTATTTTAATAATTATTATTAATTACGGTACAATATATTTCATCTGAACCAAGCCAATACTTTACCATTGAATGTTGATTGTAAGTTGTTCAAAGCCTGCCTCATGTCCCCTTGGGCTGTAAATATGATTGCTTCCAGCCCATCATTGGTGTGTGGAATCTGCATGAACAAATCAAGCATATAACACTGTGGTTTAGGTATCACAAAGGAAAATTTCTCTGATGTTGTTTATTTTCTTTAACCAGAAATTTTTTTCTTCAGAAATTTTTTTCTTCAGATGTTTTTAAATACACTCACAAAACTACTTGTTTGTATCACAAACCAAATTAATATGTAGGTGACCTTTGAAAGGGCAAATTGTTTTGCAGCTCAGTCATCAACTCTCCCCTTGAAATGAAGGTTGTGTATAATGTCAAGTCATCCTGGAGCTGGAGAAGGAATACTATGCCAGCCGTGGACGTATCTCGCTGGGTATATTTTCATCCAGAATTGAATCTAGTAAATCTGGTTGGCTACCTAATGCCGCAACATCCCAGCTTCTTGTAGGAAGACAATATCAAAGCCCTTTTTTATACATGTGGAGTGGAGGAGCAGAATGAACACAGCATTGACTGTCTCATAAGAAACCCATAGGTCAGCATACTCTTAGCTAACATATTTGTACCGTACAATACCGCTCATTGCTAACAAAACAAAAGTTACGTTTTGTGAAAAAGCCGTACAGGTATCACCTCAAACAAATCGAACTATCAGGAAAGTAAACTCCAGTACAAAACCAACAAGACAAAAATCTTTGAAGATATCAAAACATAATATGAAACTCTCCATAGTCAGTGACAGCCAGGGTAGAGGGGTGTCTCAAGTAATTCATTATATGAGTAACAGCAATATATTAACAACCGGACTTGTAATGCCAAATACCGAACTATTGCATGTGGTGGATGTAGCATTAAAGCAAAGAAGTGATGTCATAGCTATACTCGCAGGAACTAACAATACCCTTAACAACACAATAAAGGATATTTATAAAAACATAGAGAAAAAGTTGCAAGAATTTGACAAAGATAAACAAGTTTTACTTTGCACTATTCCGCAAAGACATGATGCTCCTAACAACAGTACAATTCATTTAGAAATCCAAAGGATTAATAATTACCTAAGTGAACTGGTTGCACGATTCAAAAATGTCCATCTGATCGATACTCAGGTACTGAGAAGGTCATTCTACACGTCTCACGGCCTACACTTAAATAATAAAGGGAAAAAAGAACTAGCCCGGCTTATTATAAATCACATCAGAACTTCCAGTCAACCTCAGCATATCAAGTCATCTGCAACTAATCTCCAAAGTCACCTGTTACAATCGCAATCAATAAAATCTAGAGTACAGCTATTGGAAGCTGACATGAACACTGTGATCGAATTGTACTCAGGTGACAGCAAAAACGCTTTTGCTCATTGTATCTCCGCCGATTTTGATAGTGACAAACAGATGAGTCAAGGTGTCGCTACAGTCTTTAAAGAAAAGTTTGGCAAGCCAAGTCACTCGGATTACTGTGATTCAAACCTGACCTGTCAAAAATCCAAACAGGGAGCCATAATCTACAGCTTAGTAAAACAAAGCAAAAATACTACCAAAACTCGAAAAACTACCATAAATACAATGCTACGTACGATGCAGTTTTTGATCAGCTTGCCAAAGACTTTAAACGGAAAGAGCTAAAAAATCTGATATGCTCCCCTTTAGGATGTACACGGGACCGCATCTCACCACACCATTTCATCAACAATCTGTTGAAATTCAAACAGGAAACAGGGGCATCAATTACAATTGTTACCTACAATGAAAATGCTTCGGAGAAATTATATAATAAGTTATTGTATACAGACTTCGTGAAACACCTTAGGAAACTCATAGTGTCACTTCAATCAGCACGACAAAATGAAGATTCTGGAGGCAAAACAGGCCTACCTAGTGGCAACGGACGTCCCCTTTTGGCTGATAAAGGACATTTACTGTCAATGGAAGAATATCCTCCTCTGCCGTCCTGTAACAACAATCCAAGTTCTGCTGTTGATAATTCACACATGATGACAACCAAGCAAGATGTAACTGTAGCTGTGACTTCACCCTGCAAATCCAGCACCCCCTCCTCTCAACCTACAGAGGCAGCCGATACTTCATCATCAACAGCCCCTCAACAACCTTCTGTGTCACTGTGTCCCGAAAGTGTTAATGAAAGTGAAACCAGTGCCAGTGTTTTAGAAAATGTAAATTCTCATTTTTTAGGAGATACTCTAATAGGGGATCCTCCGCTGCATTAGGCCCTGTCACAAATAATCCCAGATGTAGCTCCAATAAATTTAATTTAAATTTAATTCATGTAAATGTACAATCTTTAAGGAATAAGTTAAGTGAATTGGCTTTAGTATTAGAGGAATCCCATTGCAACATTGCATTATTGAATGAACATTGGCTTCTTAGAGATGAAATTAGGCTGTATATTCCCCAAGGTTATACTCTCGCAGATTCCTTTTGCAGAGAGGGTGATCCCCATGGAGGCTCTTCAATCATTTTAAGTACAAATATTTCATATGATAGGATAGATATTTCACACCTTATTCACACTGGCTCATTAGAAGCATCATGTACTTACATTAATGATTTCAATGTAACTTTGATATCTCTGTACAGAACCCCCAATTCTGATTGTAATTTATTTTTTAATCAATTAGAGAGCCTTTTAACATTTGTTTTACAAAAAAAACCATCTTGTAAATTAATTTTAGGAGCAGATTTTAATGTTGACTTTTTAAAGAATGATAATCCCACAAAAATGCTTGTCAATGTCTTAAAATCGTTCAATTTATATTACATCTTTAAATACCCAACCAAAGGGAACAAATGTATTGACAATATTGCAACTAACATTGAGCCAAACTTATTTCAGTGTAAAGTTTTGAAAGAACAAATATCTGATCACCCTATTTTACATTTTGCATTTTCAAGTAGTTTATATGTGCCTGATATAGTCAAAGAAGTTTCTTTTAGATTGTTAACAAAAGAAAGGATTAATATGTTTTTGTATAGTTTAAGTGTCATCAATTGGGAGCCGGTTTTTCAGATTGCTGATGTTAATGTTGCTTTTAAATGTTTCATTGACTGTATTCAGAATTGTTACAACTATCACTGTCCTAGACTATCTAAGAGAGTAAGAAGGGACTACAAAGTTAGTTCAAAAAATAACCTGTGGTTTGATGAGTCACTTAAGAAAATGAAGGATACTCTGTTACTCCTCAAGGATTTGACTAAAATACCAGCTTATCAAAACAATGACATCCTAAAAAAATGTCTATCATCTTACAAAAACAAATATAAAACTAGAATTAAAACCGCTAAGATAGAATATAATGAGGAATTTATTAATAGTTCACAAAACAAATGTAAGGCTGCATGGAAAGTTGTTAAGTCAGAAAGTGGTTTATTTTTTAAAAGTGAAAAGTCGGATCCACCAATTACAGCTGACGAATTTAATGACTATTACATTGATGTAGGAAAACAAATTTTAGACAAGTTCTCTAATGGAGGGGGAAGTGGGTTAAATTTTTACAACTTTTTAGATAAGGAAAATGTTTCTAATACCAATTTTTCCTGGAAGCCGGTAACATCAATTGAAATTTTAAAAGTTATAAGATCACTTAGTTCCTCTAACTCTGAAGATTTTTATGGCTTTTCTAACAAAATTGTCAAATATATAGCTCCATACATTCTAGAACCCTTAACTTACTTAGTTAATATTGCCTTATTAAATTCTACATTTCCAAGTTGTCTGAAAATATGCAAAACAGTTCCAATTTTCAAGAAAGGAGATATATCTTCTGTTTCCAATTATCGTCCCATTTCAATGGTTCCAGTTTTTTCAAAAAAAATGGAAAATTGTGTTAAAATACAGCTTTTTGATTTTTTATCAAATAACAAAATTCTGAATAGCAATCAATTTGGCTTTCGACCCGGATACTCCACAACTTTAGCCGTTGAATCCATAGTATCAGATATTCTGGATACATTTGAATCTGGCAACTATCTGAGTCTGGCCCTTGTGGATCTCAGCAGGGCCTTTGACTCAGTTCTGCACACCATACTTTTGCAGAAATTGGATTTTTATGGTATAAAACACCAGGAACTAAATTTTTTTAAAACCTACCTTTGTGGCAGACAACAATATGTAGCTTCCGGTAAACAAACATCAGCTTTTAAAGAGGTTCTTGCTGGGGTGCCACAGGGGTCAGTACTTGGGCCAGTATTGTTTATATTATATATTAATGATTTGCCAAATGCTATGCCTTGTAAAACAGTTCTATATGCAGACGACACATCGTTTATTTGGCCTTCTGACAATCTTAACACAGCAATCCGTGGAATTGATAACATGATCGATATTGGTAATAATTGGTTTAAGAGTAATTTTCTTGAAATTAATAGTGATAAGACAGAGAAAATATGTTTTACACTACGTAGAAACCAAATTGAAAATCCAGATTTTGTTAAATTGCTAGGTATTTTCTTAGATAAAAAATTAACTTGGGAAGAACATACCAACAATGTAATATCTAAGTTGTCACGAGTTTGTTTTTTATTGCGAAAACTAAAAAAACTGTGTATCTAATCACACACTTCTTTCTGTTTACCATAGTTTATTTCATACACACTTATTATATGGAAATATTCTCTGGGGAAATAGCTGTGGGGCCAGCAGGGTGTTTACTTGGCAAAGAAAAGCCCTGCGGATCATGTTTGATATACCAAATAAAGTCAACTGCAAACCTTTCTTTATAAATAATAATATAATGACAATTCCAAGTATTTATATTTTTAATAATTTAGCCTATGTTAAACAAAACATTACAAATTTTACTAAATGTCACTCAATACATAACCACTCAACTAGACAATCAAACAACCTGTACATCCCACCAGTTAGACTTTCAAAATTCACAAAAAGCCATAAATATTTACAATTACAACTTTTCAATAAACTTCCCATTCCATTTAGAGAAATTGATAACATAAACCTTTTCAAATCAACATTATCAAGATGGCTAATTAGCAAAGCCTTTTTTTCTATAGACGATTTTTTAAACACAAATAATTACTCTGACCTCTTAACACTATTGGCCACTAGGAGGCAGCCTGCATGACCAAAAATCTTTTTACAAATTTTCTGAATATTTACAAATTGTTTAGTTTTGAAGCATTATTTACTTAAGTTTTTTATAAATTTGTGTTAGAGCATTCAATCTTAGAATTTTAAATTTAAATATTAGGCCTGTATGTACAGTTTATGCAACAAAATGTTCAATGCTTCTTAAGGTGATATAGATTTAAGCATGATGTCATATTTGTGTCCTGATTTCTGACGTTGTCTATTGTAATTTTATGTTGCTGAATGACAATAAAGATTATTATTATTATTATTATTATTAAAACATCGACTACAGTTAGAGGTAAGCGGATATCTGAAAAATCGGGTCGGATTTGGTTCGGATATCTGTATCCGAACCGAGCTCATATTTGATATCCGACACTATCCGTTATATATCCGACTTTTTCGGATACACAACATATTTTGACGTTTTGGACAGAAATCTAAATCTTCATAACCATCATTTAGTTTCCTAGGACAAAATTACAGCAATACGTTTCCAATGACCTAACAGCAAACGACAAAGAAGCCGTATGATGCAATACCAATACCTAGTTTAGTCGTTATCGGCTGTTTTGCTTTACAATTAGATTAGATTAGATTAGATACGTAAACAATAGATTTAATGTTTCCAAAAAAAAAGTCAGAGTAGAAACAATAGAAAGGCGACACAATAGAAGGGTGGAAGGGTTTGGGCAATGACCTCGAAAGGAGTGCGGGTAGCAACAGCGAGTTGAGTAGGACGGGAGAGGGGAAGGGGATGGGTGCGACCTTGAAGCTATATTTTCATTTTATTTTGCATGCTACAAAACAGAATACAAATCCCATTTACATTGCAGCACTATTCTAGTTTGTACAAAAATTGAGAACATGCTATGAGTTTATAAAATTGAATAAAGTGAATCGATCATAGACTAAGAATAATAAATATTAATTATTAAATAACAACAACAATAAATAATAGTAGCAATAAGTAACAATAAATAAGAGTGACTAAGAATAACGCAAATAAATAAGATAAGAAACAAAACATGAGACACAAGATAACTGATAACTAGGGGTCTGCGGTACAGAAAATTGAAGGTCGGTACGGTTCGGTACAGTACAATATTTTGTACCTCGGTTCTCGGTACAAAATCGGTACGGTACGTGGCTACCCGTATTTTTGCAGTTTTCTTCTCAGAACTGCATTTAAACCATTATTTTTAACTTGAATACATTGACATTACTATGAAAATGGATAGTATCCTACATCCATGGTTTTCTAACAACAATTACTGTACCACGCATTATTAAAACAAAACCTTTTACTACAGTACTACGAGGATTGTGTCAAGAAAAATCACAGTTAAGATAAAGGTTTTACCTATGTTACTCTGAGATAGGTACTTTGAATAGCCATGATAGGTTTTACAATTAGGATATGAGTTTTTAGGAATAAACATCTTTGAAACATTTATTGACAAGATAATTTCACACAACTGGTAAATTATTTCTAACCAACACAATGTCTAGTTGTAAAAAAAAATTAAAAGCATATAAAAGCATTCAGTACAAAGACAGTGTAGTTAACAGCTGTTCACTGCAGACACAATGAAAAACTGTGAAAAACTGAGTAAGATTTTTGTCTTTTCATTTACAAAGTTAACATCCACACATATCATCATTAGTTTATCTCAGGCTCAATCCAATTTGCTTAGTATATTTTAAAGCTCTTCCAAAGAATCAAAAGACCCAAGCCTAGACCTAATAATTTAGGAGGGCCTATATATAAATTGATTAGGTTACAATGAGGGTAGCAAAATCACTATCTAGTTCATAAGATTTAGATTGCATAAAGTACCTTCAACACAATAAAAAATACTGGAAACTAAAAATCATTTAAGCCTTAAACAGCCACATCTAACAATATAAGACAAGATACAGAACATGCAATGACATAATTTAAGACCGAGTAGGCTTGCATAACGAAAAAAAAAATAACTATGCAAAAAACAACAACTATGCTTGTGGTTTCGTCAATAGAAAGATAAACTATCTATAACAAATATTTTAACTTATAAAATAAGATTGTAGATTAGTTACAAGTTCAATATGTAGCCATAAACAGTTATATGGCAGTAGGCAATGGCCAGCGGCAAATTGAATATTCATGAAAATACTGACTGAGTTAGAGATAACATTTAACAGGAATCATAAAACTATTATTTTTATGATAAAATAGAATTGGGGAAAGTCGTAAAGAAATAAAATATAAAAGTATCAAAACTCAACAGTTCTTGGAAGTACTTGAATACAACAATTATTGTCGTGATAAAATGTTAATGGATTTGGGACTGCTAATGGGTTTTTTATTTCATCACCACCCTAGTAATAAATTATGAAGATCGTAAACAAACATCTGATAAGACTTTTATGTGCTCGGAACCAACTGTTGTTGACTACGATAGTAAACTGAAAGTAATTTATTATTATAATAGGCTATACCAAACCGAATTTGTACCGTGTAAAATGCTGTACCGAACTGATGCCGACTTTTTCGGTGCACCGCAGACCCCTAGTATTTATAAATTCAATGCTCATACCGTCTGGCAACATTGCCATCCATCTGACAACATGGTGGCAAGTGATAAGCCTCTATCATTCTACTAGAGTTCTGTTCTACTAATTGTCAGTTGAACACGTCATTCATGCAACGGCACATTCGTTGTAAAATGCAAAGGCAAGCTATTTTGGACTTTAAAACTATTATGAATGTGAGATAATGAACTTGGAATTATTTATCTTAGTTGAATTCAGAGTATTCCAAATAAACTATGATGTGCCACTCTTTACAACCTTCAACGTCAGTTGAGTTTAGCATCATAATTAACCCTACTTTTTAGAATCAGTATTGAGTACAATGAAGCAAAGAATATCGAGTATCGGCGATTCTTCGACAGCACTGGTACCGAAGGTATTGAGAATCGGAATCGGCCCATCCCTAGTTTATTGTAATGTTTGGAATCCTTGTGAAATTCCTCACAAAAATATTAAGAAGTATTAGGTTAAAGGTTTAACATCTATATAAAACGTATGTTCTATGATAAAATATTTAAAATACTGTTTTTTATTTTTATTTTTAGGAAAAATTAAATATTATTTACGGTGTTAGTTACAGGGTAAATTCAACTTATGAATTTTACGTAAGCATAAACAAATACTTCCAATATAATAAACTCTAAAATTGTGTAAATATTACACCTCAAATGTTGTCAATATCTTCACCAAAACCCAAAACTAACTCAGGGTGTATACTATTTTTTTTAATTGAAATATCAGGTTTTTTCCAGGTTTTCAAAGTTTTTCCAGGTTCCCGCTTAGGTATACATCAATATACATTAGGGATGGGCGGGTAGTGTTTTTTTGAGTCGAGTCGAGTAATTAGCCCTAATACTCGAGTATCGAGTCGAGTCGAGTCGAGTAGTTCACGAGAAAATCAACAATTTTATCTTACATATATTCCATCTTCATTTTTACGAACAAAGCATTTCTCAATTCACCAAAAATAGACCTGGTTAAAAACTTTTATACCATATAAAAAACACAATATGTATGTGTATCAAACTTATATTTTGGTGTTAAAGGTTTATTATTAATTGCAAAAAAAATTGCAAAAATATGGAACTTTTAAAATAGGCCTACTGTAAATGTTTGAATTTGACTAAAGCATGAGATCTAATATTTGAGATTAGATATCTGCAAGCTTATAGATTCCAAAAATTCAAAGCTAAAACTCCCAACAGTTTTTTTGTCATGGATATTGGACGAAATATTAACCACTAAATAAATTTTTGAATTGATCTAATATTCATGTTTCCATTTCAACATCAGGATTTTTATTTAAGTGATTGTTGGTATCAAAATTGATGGTTTTTTAGGATTAAAATGTATTAGTAACATATTATCGTTATTGTCTAATTTCTTTCATTTTTTATTGCACTACCCTCCATTACTTGTGTGGCTAAGAGCAACACCAGTCCTAAACTTAAAAGTTCTTTAACACAAATTAATAAACCTTAACTTAAAAGTTCTTTAATTTTAAGTTTAGGTTTATTAAATTTGTGTTTTACAATTAACTAATTAATTAGTTTTTGTTTAAATAACTAAAACTAAGTCTTTCAGAGGTGTTAATAATTTTAGTAATATTTTAGTGTGGAAAGATCGCGTGGTTGAATTATTTTTCATTAGCATGTGTTTAAATACTACACCCAGTTGGTAAACTTTACATAAGCTACATGGTGTATACTAACCAGGAGAACCGGAAAAAAACCGGGGTTTTTGGAGTGATTCCGGAATTTTAATTTTAGGCCCAGTAGAAGATTGCAGTTGTAAAACACGCATTTGCCCCTATCGCAGAAGACTATGATGAAGTTTCCGTAACCGCAGGAGACGACGATGACCGGCCGCGGGAAATATTCATGATTTTGCTGCAATCGCGAACGACAACGAAGACGTTTCTGAGATCTCGGGAGTCAATGATGATGTCTACACGGCCGTGGAAGATTTTCCTGATATTGCCGCTATCAGGGAAGACGATTATCATGTTTCCGTGACCGCCAAAGACAATGATGACGTCTACACAGGCGCAGGATATTTTCGTGATTTTGCCGCGATCGTGGACGACGATTATAATTCGGAACCGTGGGAGACCTACTCGGCCGCAGAAGATTTTCGTGATTTGCCGCGATTGCTGATGACAAAGATGACGTTTCCGTGACTGCAGGAGACGACGATAATGTCTACTATATACCGTGAGAGATGACTAGGATTTTGCCACGATTATGGAAGACTGGGATGACGTTTACGTCATCGTGGAGGTAATCACCGGGATATATTCAGGATTTTGCTGTTATCGTGAGAGATGATGTTTTCGTGGCCTTAAGCAATGATGATAATGAAAATAATTACTTCAATAAGGATATTATTTTTTCAGCACTAGCTCACTGAAATTTTCTGAACTTTTAGAAACATACAAATGTGATGTGTATTAGGGGTGGGCGAGTACTCGACTGTCGAGTAATTACACGAGTAGTTGGCAATACTCGACAGTCGAGTCGAGTAGTTAAAGATACTCGTGACTCGAGTCGAGTAGTAGAAGTTAAGCCGATTTCGTTATTTTCATTGATATTTGACAAATAAATAGTAAGAAAGGAAAATGTTTGAGTTTTATTTAATCCCTTACTTAACCCCTTTAAATATTGACATACTAGGCCTACTAATAATAGGCAACCTAGACATCGCTTGCGTCATGTCATCCATTTCACTGACAGCGACAGCGCCGACAGCTGAGCTGACACAGGGTGATAGGCAGTGGTGTAGGTGTACGAGTGCCATGCATCGAATCCCAATTCGATCCAGCATGCATCAAAATCCCGATGCATCGATTACGTCACGATACAGCTCTACTAGTATACAGGGATGATTCGATTATCGTCATTGATACCACCGATACTTGGACATTGGTATGGTATCGGTACCAAGACTCGATTGTCAAAAGTCGATTCCGATGATACCGACATCCGACAGGGATAAATATTTTATTTTAACATTTATTTACTGTATAGCTACAGTATTAGTTTTGTCATCACGGTTAAAAATTTTCATAGCCAACTTAGAAACTATCTAGTTCAAAACAGCGACGGTGCCGGTGACATTGTTTAGCTTCAGCATTGCACAACACAATCTACGAATCTACATTTCAAGATGTCAGACTCAACTCAAGAGACAACCGGCGCGCGAATGTCCTGCCAACACGAAATTAATTACACTAAACAATGTCTGTATCAATAAGTCAGACATTTAGATGTATTATTTTAATTTTTAGTACAAAATAAATAATCTAAACACGTCGAAATCTTCAGTTTAATAATCCCTGTATTATACGCATCATTAGAAAAATTATATTCAACCATTAAACTTTAACATCGTCGTATGGTTAGGCTTGCTTTATATTGCGCCAAAAAGTAGATCCATATTTTGATCTGTACTATCTACCTGATTAAAGAGTTTAGTGAAGTTTTAAGTGCTACTATAACATAATGTATTTATTGAAAAATATTATAAGCCTTAGTCCGTGTCGATTTTGTAATGATAAAACGATTGGTGAATGTTGACAATAAAAGTATGTAACAACAGTTCTCATTGGTCAGGAGGCGTCAGTGCACTACCATGTCAGCCAATCGACTTTCGTGTTTCAATAGAGCAAATGACGATTGCTTTGACATCGTTTAATGTTTTATGGTGGGTGGAAAGGGTACCGATAAATATCGTGATTCGAGATCCGATATGTAGGACGTGTTTGTTTATAAATAATGAGTATTTAAGTATAAAAAACTAGGTTACAGACAGGTTCAAAACTTCGATTGTTCCGATCCATTGTTGACACCCCTACACGGAGGTTATAGTGACGTGCATAAGGGCCAGGCAGGCCGGTTCACAGTGAATCCACTCTGCCGAACCTTGTTCTTGGTATAATCGGGAACATAGTCAAACACTTTTGTTACTAAATAAAACTATGAAATGTTTGTTAAAAGCACTCTTTTGGTCTTTTGGAGATTTTAGTCCCAAAACATAATCTTTATTGTAGGCTAAAAGTAAAACCTATCTATTGTCATACTTTTCTCCACAGACGTCGACATAGGCTATTATGCAATGTCTTTAAAAAAATACCAGGGTTTCAGTCAAAATACTTTTGTAAACATTGACAATGTGCTGTTTTAGCACAGTTCATTCCTTGATCACGATCGTTTTTACTCACTAGAGAAAAAGACTCTCCTTACAAAATGTATTTGTAGGCCAAGATGTTTGTAATTTTTTTAATGTATAACTGCAATTGCTTTTAAAAAGAAATACAAAAACTGACAAATGACTTAGATTAATACTTTAAAAGTTAAGCCTATTTATAAATTAGAGGAAACTTCATTAGATCTCATCATAGTCAAATTCAAACATTTACAGTATTTCAAAATAATTAACACTCTTGTGTAATGGAAATCTGCAAGCGACTGAGGCTGAGGGTGAGGGAGGGCATGTGAACCAGGCTTTAGAACAAGGACAAATTCTGCCAAACTTTCTCTTTTCCTCCCCCATGTCCCGTTAGACGGTGGGTGGGGCTTCACACAATAAACAGTTCATTCATTCACAGTAGAGAAGAGTTTTTGTGGCAGTGACTTATGTCTCTTGTCTGCTCTTCAAGTTCACACATCTGGACTTCTTTAAAACAATTATAAGTGATAATCTTTATTAAAAATAAGTGAAAAACTGTTGACATTTTCAAGGGAAAAAAGTTGAGAAATAAAAGTGTTAAAAATATTGTTTGATTAGTTATTCTGTATTTCAAAAATATCCTCATTTATGATTATGTTTTCAGCTAGACTTGGTGACTTTTTCATAGTTAAACAAATTTTGAAGATATATAATTAGTGAGAAAATGTCATTATATAGGAAGTTAGTTTTTACTCACTTGGGGGGAAAAACTTACCTTACAAAGAGTATTTGTAGACCAAGATGTAGGCTAGGTAGTAATAAAAAAAAATTATAAACTAATGAGTTAACTAAGACAATTTCATGGAATTTCAAATAAATACAAAAACTAAGAAATGACTTAGATAAATACTTATAAGCCTATTTATAAATTAGAGGAAACTTTATTTTAAGGGTGTCTAGTTTATTTCCATTATAAAATTTAAGACTAATTCCAGACTTTTCAAGACTAATTCTAGATTTTTCAAGACTAGTTTTTTCAACAATTAGTGGGTGTTGATACAAAAATGTATCGATTCGCGATTCTTGATACCGACACTAATACTACACCAACCCCTGTCTATGTCATAAAGTAGTATTATGATAATGTGGTGTTTTCAAGTAAAGAATAATGCAGCAATAACAAATTCTAACTATAAAATTTGGTTTTTTTTATCATGAAATATTCCGCGTACCGTACGTTTAGACATCATCATTGACTGCAGCGGTTACAGAAACGACATCGTCGTCGTCCGCAATCGCGACAAAATCATGAACATTTCCCCCTGCCGAGCAGATACCATCGTCGTCTCACGCGGTCACGGAAACTTCATCGTCGTCTCCCGCGGTCATGGAAACGTCATCGTCATCTCCCGCGGTCACGGAAACGTCATCGTCATCTCCCGCGGTCACGGAAACGTCATCGTCATCTCCCGCAGTCATGGAAACGTCGTCGTCGTCGTCCGCGATCGCGGCAAAATCATGAACATTTCCGCGGCTGTTTAGACATCACCGTCATCTCCCGCGGTCACGGAAACGTTATCGTCGTCGTCCGCGATCACGGCAAAATCATGAACATTTCCCGCGGCCGTGTGGACATCATCGTCGTCTCCCACGGTCACGGAAACGTCATCGTCATCTCCCGCGGTCACGGAAACGTCATCGTCGTCGTCCACGATCGCAACAAAATCATGAACATTTTCCGCGGCCGAGCAGATATCATCGTCGTCTCCCGCGGTCACGGAAACGTCATCGTCGTCTCCCACTGTCAAAGAAACGTCATCGTCGTCTCTCGTGGTTTCGGAAACGTTATCGTCGTCGTCCGCGATCACGGCAAAATCATGAACATTTCCCGCGGCCGTGTAGACATCATCGTCGTCTCCCGTGGTCACGGAAACGTCATCGTCATCTCCCGCGGTCACGGAAACGACATCGTCGTCGTCCGCGATCGCGACAAAATCATGAACATTTCCCCCGGCCCAGCAGATACCATCGTCGTCTCCCACGGTCACGGAAACGTCATCGTCATCTCCTGCGGTCACAGAAACGTCATCGTCGTCGTCCACGATCGCGACAAAATCATGAACATTTCCCGCGGCCGAGCAGATATCATCGTCGTCTCCCGCGGTCACAAAAACGTCATCGTCGTCTCCCGCTGTCAAAGAAACGTCATCGTCGTCTCTCGTGGTTTCGGAAACGTTATCGTCGTCGTCCGCGATCACGGCAAAATTATGAACATTTCCCGCGGCCGTGTAGACATCATCGTCGTCTCCCGCGGTCACGGAAACGTCATCGTCGTCGTCCACGATCGCGACAAAATCATGAACATTTCCCGCGGCCGAGCAGATATCATCGTCGTCTCCCGCGGTCACGGTAACGTCATCGTCGTCTCCCGCTGTCACAGAAACGTCTTCGTCGTCTCTCGTGGTTTCGGAAACGTCATCGTCGTCGTCCACTATCGCGGCAAAATCGTGAACATTTCCCGAGGCTGTGTAGACATCATCATCATTGGCTTTCGCAGTTACGTAAACGCAAGACGACGATCGCGCCAAAATCATGAAAATTCCCGACTTTGTAATCAAATTTAAGACTAAATCCCGACTTTTCAAGACCATTTTGAAATTCAATACTAATTCCCGACTTTCCCGATTTTCCCGACTACTAGACACCCTGCAAAACCAAAACTTGCCCAAAGTTTTGATAGTTTTGAGATTTGTGGTTTGGTTTCACACATCAATAGAGAGGCTAAATTATATATCTTTATGATGGTCCTACTACTACAAGGTATCCGAAAAATAATGCCGGGATTTTAAACGGTCAGTACTTGGGAAAATAACTAAATGATTTGAATGTCAAATTAGAGTTGAAATAACTATGTTTTGTTTCCCATGTAACGAGGTAAGAGACGTTGAATTTGGCATGTGCAAAACAGATCCTGATGCCTGACACCAGTACGATGTTTACGGTGTAACACAAGGTGCAGTATGTTCTGTTGTTCACTTAGTTTCAATCGTGAGTTTTTTAGTAAGAGGCGTCGGTTTAGATTTACGTATGGAGGGTAAAATTCACACGATTATAAAGCAATTTGTTGCAGGATTAACCAGTTTTGTGACACAGGAAGTGTTTTTAAAAGAACCTGTCCGGACAAAAACAAGTGATGACAAAGTCAAAGAAATCTGACAATTCTTCATCAGAAGCCTGAAAAAATTGATGCCCGACAAAGTCTTCAGTTAAATATACCTAAATCAACACTCCACAATGCTATTCGTAAAATATGGAGACTTGATGCCTACAAAATTCAGATGCCTTCAAAGACGTCAGATTAAACTTGTCGATGACCCTAAGCGTACAGAAGATTGATGACAATTTGAATTTTATTAAATGAAACGTATTATTATATGGGGAAAAAACTTTGTTCTTTTCCCTTCAATTGAAAGTCCAAATTGTTCAATTATTTTTAATAGTCCTCAAGTAACGGCCATTCCTAATCCCAGAATTTTTTTTTTTTTTTTTTTTTGAGATCATTTATTAATTTCAACTAGAGACATAAAACTAATAATAGCTTTAAATAGTACAGATCATATTACAGTTTAGAATACTATCAATTCATTCAGGAATGAATCACTAAAGCTTAAAATACTGAGTGGAAATGATTGGTGACCTTTAAAAAGGTGGACCAAATTGGCTTATCTTTAGCTAATTTACGGAAACCTAGCAGCCTTTACCAGTGCTTGATTTGCGGCGGAATGCGACAGAATGTGGCAAAACGCTATTCCGGTACCCTCTCTTTCGAAAAGATAAAAATATTGGAATAAATAGGTACTAATCACATTAAACAGGTTACAGTTCTGGCACCTATTTTCATACAAATCAAGCACTGGCCTTTACGAATAATAGAGTGAGACCTAAGAACTTACCTGTTCTTTTTCACATATTTCATTGATTTTTCCTAGTAGTTGGGCATCACTTAGTTTGTTGTATCTCAAAATACAGCATCGGGACTAGAAGCATTAATATTTTGTTAGAAATCTGTTGAAATCATATCATGACAATAAATACACGTGGGACCTACGAGCACCGGTGATGAAATTATTAGCCTTTTACACTTTTATTTGATAAATAATAACACATTTTTCAATATAAAATATCACCAAAGGATAAACTAACCTATTATAAAACGATAATTAGTACCTAACAGTAATGTGTAACTATAATGTAGTCAGAAGTAGTGTTTATATGTCTTTTGGGATTATTTTGTAGAAAAATTGACTTGTTTTTCAAACTAATGGAAAATGTATTCATTGGAAAAAGGGGTTAAGTAATAAAAGTAAAAATATTCCTTAGCTAAACCCCATAAAAGTTTAACCCTCCAAAAAAACCAGGGTTTATGTAGGTTTATGTTTATAGGATGTTTGTAAGAAATTACATTAAAATCGGATAAATACAAACATATTACATGTAGATATTTAATAACAATTAATACATAAATAAACATAAAAACTAGAGTACCCTTTTTGTCCTTTTTTATTGAGTATTGAATAGAAATTAATTCAGGACCATTTTACTTTTTCCTTTTGATGTCCCCAGAGGCCAATAACAACATCCACTATAGGCCTATATATAAATGAGGACATCAAAACTATCAAAGAGTGAAGAGGTCTTGGGTCTAACTCTTACTATGAGACCTATGGCAATTGCTTATTCCCTACCCGGGAAATTCACTGATATTCCCAGGTAATTCACTAAAAGCACTTAACACCAGAGTTCCAAGATGCGGATGATTTACTTCTATAGCCTACTTATCTTTTAAAGAGTTTTAAAAGTGTCTCTATTCAAGATCTTTAAAATCAATTAATACACTAAAGTTGCCTAAAAATTAGTGATGGTCAGATCCGGATATCGGACTACCGGATCCGCCGGATCCAAGCTAGAACCGGCACCCCATCGGATCCAAAAAATTCTGGATCTTGGGCTGGATCCGGTTTCGAAGGATCCGATTTTTTCCCAATTTTTTTACTAACACAAAGCTGTCTGTGTCCATGTACGCTCATCCGGACTAATGTGGCGGACGTCCGGTCCGGATTACGAAAAATCTGGACTATCGAGAGTCGAGCAAATACACAGTACTGTATATAGCTGTTTTTTCTATTTTGTTCCAGGTCCACAGTAAGATATTTGTGCATATGCACTTCCACCGGTAATAATTTTACCGCCGAATTTTGTTCCAGGTCCTCAGTAATGATGCTAATGATGATGATAATATGCACTTCCACCGGTAATAATTTTTACCGCCGTGTTATTCGGTTAATCGGTCTTGTACATGGATACATACAGCTTTGTGTTAGTAAAAAAATAGGGAAAAAATCGGTCTTGTATGCCTGGATCGCCCCTTGTTTATCTCTTCCTTAAATTTGTTTCCAGGTCTACAGTACTGATAGCCGGGTATGTGAAACTCTACAGGTAAAATACCCTGTGTCTGTATACAAGAAGATTATCTGTGTCCATACAGGGTGAATAAAAATGTCAAGACTCCCCCATCTAATATTTTTCTAAGTTAGAACACAGTATAGTCTTCTTGTACACAGACACAGGATATTTTACCTGTAGAACTTCACATATCCGGCTATCAGTACTGTGGACCTGGAACGAATTTAAGCAAGAGATTAACAAGAGGTGATCCAGGCATATATAAATTGGATGCTGCATGCAAAAACCACGATATAGCATTCTCAAGATCGAACTATAGTAATATATACCCACCCAGATACATTTTTGGTGGTCATGCAAACTTAGGACAAAGTTTCAACAGTATTAACAGTATTTTATGATTTTGAAAAGTGTTAGTGTCCCCAAAAAATGAGGGATTATGGGCTCAACTGGAGATAACTCTATATATAACATGTATTAACCTTTGAACATTACCAATTTAATTTTAAACAGTATGATTTAAATTGGCATTCTGTTAATTACGTTTTTTTTTTTACCCGCCCTTATGACCGTGTGTATCTGGATCCGAAGATCCGGATCTGAATTTTTCAAGATCCGACATTTTCTTGGATCCGCCCATCACTACAAAAAATATGTCAATTTTTAGTCAACCCTAACTACTACTTAATGAGGGACTTTTTCAGGATTTCTTGGCTAAATAAAAAAATTTGAATAGTCAAGAGATTGTTCAAATCCAACAGACCTGGATAGGCTCTATGATTTTCTCACTGTTATTGCAGGCAAGGGCGAATCTTGTGGTGTGGCTGTATATCTCCATTGTACGGCGCAAGGCTTGCTGGGCTCCATCAGTCATGCTGAGAACAAAACAACATCTATTGTAATTAAAATTATAAATATATTCCAGAGTCAAACTAATCAAAACTAATTGTAGGCCTAAACCAACCCCTTTTACGATTACCAAATTGTTTATGTTAACCTTAAATGTTGTAAAATTTATTACAAAATTAAAACAATGATCCTGCTGATTATATATGTTTTAGCAGTCACAGAAATGTCTGCTATTATCTACTGTGGTTGCGGCCAGACCCGTGATCATCTACCGCAACTGTGTTCTTTTCTAGTGTACAAGGCGGCTTTAGGAAATAACCAATGATATATTGTTAATTATGGTTGAACAATTGGCCATTGGATACTGGCCCATGTTGCGAATTTTTTGGTTCCATACAAAATTCACATTAAATTCTTGGTTATCAAAACTTCTGCATAATTCCCAGGTCTTTCTGTTTACAAGTCAGCTGGACACTAATATTAGTATTTCAGAACACCTGCCTTTGCTTCGAACCTAGGATTAGCGAGGTTTGACCAATTCTGATGTACTGGTACTGAATCATTTTTAATCCAAAAGGATTATCAATTTTTAAGAAAAATTATAAAGCAGGTAGTATGTAATGAAGTGTGAAGGGATTTTGTAACAGTTGAGTTGTATTCCCATAATATGCATGAAGTCAGAGTAAAATAATATATGATATGACCTTAAAAAATTGTAAGAAGAAGTTTTATGGTTTCATTTTATAGTGTTGAGGGTGTGCAGAGTGACATACTAAAAGTTAATGAAAATCGGTCCACGGGAAAACCCCTAAAATCACAATTTAAAATGGCGGCTTTTCCCAACATTGAAAAAATTAAATAGTTACCACATGCATTTTTTATGCACATTTTTCGAGAAATCAACTTGGGACCAGCCCCGATATTAATTGGGTGGTTAGTACTTCATTTCGATAGGGAATATGTTTTTGGCCGACATCTTGGATCCGCCATATTGGATATAAATACAATTTTGTAAATGGAATGATAGTGTTGTGACAAAATATACACTGGAAGGCAGTCAGTTGCACCCCCAATATATTTCAAGACTATGATATACAGTCTAACCTTGATATAACGAACCTCGATATAACAAATTCCTTGATATAACGAATTTTTTTGAATCCCCTAGAACTCTCCATAAGACACAATGTATGTCTTACCTCTACATAACGAACAAACTATATCAACGACCTTGATTTAACGAATTTTTCATGATCCCGGCTAAAATAAGACACCTAAATATAACGAATTTATCATTGTCAGAACCTCTACATAGCGAATTTAACCTCTACTTAACGAATTTTCTGCGTCCCTCCCTCGATACAACGAACCCCCCACCCCCATTATTATTTTTGAAAAATCAGTTTCTTTATCAAATTAAATGGAAAGGCGACGTCATCGCTCGCGCTAACATTTGTCTGCTCCATTTTAACTCATCGCTGTCTGCTGTCGTAGCTGCATGCGCGCTATGTTCGCATCTGAGAACTGATTTCATTCACTGAGGACTATTGACGGCGTAATGTGTAGTAAGCTGTGATTGGGTGATAAGTAAATATGGTGAATTGTACAATTTTTGGATGAAGAAAAACCTAAGAAAGAAAAAAATAGAAGAACAAAGCAAAGAGAAAGAATAGAAACATCGTTATCTTAACATTCCTTTTACGAGTGTTTTTATTATCTTTAAGTTGGCTATGATTATACACTTTTATAACGACTTATCATCTAATAATTTTATTATTTTCAATACGATTTGTTTAAACTAAGGCAACACCAATTCCATAGTTGATGATTATTACAGTATTGACATTCCTCTGTTGTGATTTAAAGCAGTACTGTAGCACCACTAGCTACCGGCCTATCACGATCAGTAGCTTACTCGGTACAGTTTTGTTTTGTTCTTTACGTGGTTTATTGCTATACAATACAGTGTTTGGATAGGTTTTAGGTGGGTTAGAGAAAGCTGTGATTTTAAACTTTTACAGTTTGTAACCTGTACCAAGGTCAATGACTAGAAATGTCATGATTGCGCAATATTAAAGATTCCTACCCTTTAGTACACCAGATAATCGAGGTTCTACATTACAATGTAAACAGTGTACTGTAAAGTATTGTAGACTATGCTACTTAAATTGTGTTTTAATGAGATCAAATCACGACCTATATTGACTGATGCTGGTTCCAAACCTCGACTTAGCGAAATTCCTTTAAACCTAACCTCAATATAACGAACCTCGTTTTAACGAAATCCTTGATATAACGAATATTCAGTTCGGTCCCTTCAGATTCGTTATACCGAGGTTGAACTGTATATATATATTATATATTGGTTAATATATTAAGCCTAGACATTTCTGAACGTATATATCTCTTTTTTTCTTAAAAATACAAAAATATAATTACGTAAAAACTGCTAAGCTAATGCAGTCACCTCCGCATTTGCATGGGAAAGCCAGTCACGTAAAATTTGTGCTGCTAAGCCAGTCACTATATATTTTAGGCTAGGATTATACTAGGACGCTGGCGTCCGAGAGGCCAGCGTCCGGGACGCTAACGGGGCATTAAATCAAATGGGGGCGATTATACTATGGATGCTAGCGTCGGATGCTAAAAAGAGCCACCGGACGCTCGAAGCTATTACCGTAGGTGACATGGTAAGACTTAGGCCCGGGACCGATTTACTTTTTCATTTTGATGTCCCCAGAGGCCATTAACACCACCCGTTCGTATAGATTTAAATATTATATGTCTGTAAATGCGATAACTGGAGTAACTTTTGTCCTATTTTGAAGAAATTCTGTTTTAAGGTGAGGGGTGGGATAAACTTGAATGAGTTCGCGAACCAGCATGAACAGACCTTGGGAACGGGGTTTTATGTGCTAAAAAAGGGGCTTGTCATTTTTGACCCATAAAACTGAAAAATTCCCAATTTCTCTCTAGACAATTTTAATGAGCTTAAAAACAAATGATTTAGTATATTTAAGTGTTTTTGTACTGTTATTAGTTATGGAGAAATTTCAAAAAAAGAGTATATTAAAAATTGTCATGTTATTCTTATAGAAAATGTGGTTATGTGTTGGAATTTGCTTGTGTATGGATATATTTTGATTAAACTTGGACGATTTGTTTTATACTATGCTAATAATACAGTATTTTACTAAAAACACACTTTATTAGCCCCCTTTAAGCATCAAACCTTGGTACTCGTTAAACTTAATGTTATTTAAATAGATATAAACAAAAAGTGACTAAACATTGAAATAAAATGGCAGTCAGAGAGGCTAGCATCCCAACACAAATCACGTCATTTTTCGGCTCGAGGTGGGACGCTAGCCTCTCGGACGCCAGCATCCCGGACGCCAGCGTCCTAGTATAATCCTAGCCTTACCGCATAGGTACCACTGGAATCCAGTCAATGAAAATCCACACGGGTATCCCATCACTTCAGTCAATTTCACCCCGGCCCTTCTACTTTGTAATATTTATTTGTTCTACAAGCATGAAAATCCGCACCTCAACCAAACAGATTATGCTTCAGGCATTGAGCACTCTCATAACCAATCTTTCGCGCTTCATTTTAATTTGTTGTCTTCCAGATTACTTAACAATTAATATTCTACAGGTTAAATACCTAAATGCCCATGTAATCTTTGGTCGTCTTAATGGCGATCGGTCCTTCCAACTGTGAATACAAATATGTACCAAGCTAATTCGCAAGCGCAAGGGGGGGGGGGGAATTTATTGCTTTATATTCGCACAAGTATTGTTGAGTCCTTGAGGCAAGCGGCCATCTTGGATAATTTCAAGCAGCTACTGAATTTATCGTCCAAAACAATTTTTTCAAACACCAAAGTGATATAAATATCTAATATAATGTGGGATTAGAAATGTTCTTTGTAGTTTTGAATTATTCTTCAAGGGAGTCCATGAAAGCTAACAGACATCTTGGAAAAAGGCCAACTAATACGAAAACAATATCCTGTGTTGCGCGGGCCGTAGCACACAAATAGTTTTCCCGCCTCAAACAATCAAAGGGCGGGTGGAACAAGGCAAAATTCTTGTCTCTCTTGCGGCGAGAGGCAGCGGCGAGCCTAACCCTAACGGGTTCCATTGATGGGCTACCGACCGACCTGGGGTACAACCTTAGCGACTAGCGAGCCACTGGATGGTTGAAGGTTTGGCCGGTTATTTCCAACTTATTGTTGGTTCTCGAGCTTACTGAGCTCGTTGTACAGTGAAATCTTACTTCCATATTTCATATGGCCACAATCAAAGCGAATTTTACAAGAAAGAATGAAGATATAGACTCAGTGATGTGTGGTTACTTAATCAAATCATGTTCCTTGATTGTTTGTACTTTTATAAGAGCCAATAATCAATCAACTTATATTTTCTTTATTTTTCGATTTATTATCTATATTATAAATTCAAGAGGTAGCCCTATACCTAGTTAACACATATAGGCCTACCGATTCCTTTTAACATGTTTTCTTTGAGTTTCGCCCCATGGGATTCCAAAGTTTCACAATGTTTACATTTTTGAAGAATGTAGATAACAGAACGTTAAATGAAGTCGGCTGTAAATGCAGTGTTCTGATTTTACGGTTCCAAAAGTAGAAACGATTTGAATTGTGAAACTTTTAATTTTTGCTACGAGCCTGTTAATTGGAGATAGTGACCTTCTTAATTTAAGGAAGTAAACGTATTAACATGACGTTGTAGGGTTACTAAATTATTTCTTGCTAGCAACCTTACACTTGATTTAGATTGATATAAAGTTAATAAAATATTTTCTTGGAGGTAATTAATAAAATAATATTCATAATTTCTTCATGCTTTGAAATTTATTAAGTAAAAATAAATCTTCCTTTACATTTTATAATCTTTACTTGAAAAGGGGTTGTTACAAACATTTTACTTCAAAACAATTAAAATGGTAAAATTCTTCATTAATACTTCAAATATGTCAAATACGTCAAATACGTCAAATACGTCAACCCTAAAAAGAACCAAAAGTAATTAATACTCTACTTTAAATACACTTCTTTAAAGAGCAAATTATTTCAAGATAAAAAGGTACCTATACTAAAAAAACATCAAACAAATTGGTTACAAAATGATAAATATGGCATGTTTACAAAAATTAGGTTTAGCAAGGCAAATGAATATATCTACTTGAAACTTACTTACCCAAAAGGGGGAATTTTAAAATTACAACAAATTTTATGCTAGTCACATGCATCAAACTACTACTTCACAAGGACAGACAGTTAGAGAATGAGCATGCAACTTAGAAAAAGCATGCTGACTGTGCACTGTTCTCTGATTGGCTAAAATTCACAACTTCTGGAACATTCCAGCCAATCAGATCACATCACCTTGCTTCAACCTGTACAGTGATTTTCATAGAATATTCCTGTTATAGACTTTCAAGTTAAATTTGGCTTTATTCTGAATTTAATTTAATTTCATAGTTTTACTCAAATAAATAATTTTCTAAAATGTATAAATTGCTTGAATAAAATATTTTAATTTAAGGAAATGTAGTAAAATTGTTTTTTGAAGTTAACAAAAAAAATAGCTAAAATAAAATATTGAAAAAATAAAATGCTACAAATTTCCTCTCTCCAAGTTTTTTGTTAACTCAACAACTAAAATTTTACAAACCATCAAAATTACATTCGATAAAAAGGAAACCGTTTATAAAACCAAGTAAAGTTCATTCTTCAAAATAAATAGACATTAGTGCAAATCAGTTCATTTCAAACAAACATCACTATTCTGTGGATGAGTAGTTCAAATAGCCCTCCAAACTGTGGGAAGTGCACAGGAAGTAGGAAGTCTCAAACATTGTCCTGCTACAGTGGTGGGTAATTCCAAAAGTCAAGCAAAACAAGTTTCTTCTACTTGTGTTAACATGCCAAGCCTTATCAGTTCAGCTCTCCAAGCAAGACAAACTCTCAAATACCTTCAACAAACTTTAAACATTCAATTAATACAGTGTATTGCAAGATCTTTAAATGCACAGTTGTGTTTGATGCTTGTTATTCCAAAATCAACTATTAAATAGTAGTAATTCGTTAAAGTTCACAAACTCAGTGTAAGTAACTCAAGTGTGAAAAGTTTCAAGTGAAGTGTGAGTGTGAGAAGTGTTGTAATCAAGTAAGTGTCAACCCCGGGGAAGTGAAGTGTCAAAGTGTTAGAGTCAGTGTCAATGTAAAGTGAAATAGTGTTCAGTGAGAGAGTGTGAAAGTGTAACAGTTGATTCATGGATTAACAATACATTCCGTGAGTTTTACAATAGTTCATAACAATAAAAAAAACCTCCACTCTTACATTGTATAATTTTATATTTCTTTGTTTTACACAATCAGCAATGTATCTGGATACCAAACATTAGCCCAGATTATAGATCATTTATTAGAGATGCTTGAAACAACATTAAAAGACTCGGAATAAAACTTCTAATAAGTTTTACATTTACTCAGAGCAAAGATAATTACTGAATAACATATGTTTGTTCTGAAACATTTAAAATTAATTCTAATCAGCTTCCCATTTACTAAAATAAAACCATTAAAATAATAACCATAAAGCAATTACTCATTTTAAAGAAAACTCTCTTGACTTTCTCAAATTTGTTAACATGAAAATAAAATAATTTACCTTTTTTTTACTAAACAAAAAATATAAAACAAACTCCTTCATCTACCTAATAACATTTCATCGAGTAAATTAAAATACTTAAAATAGTTAACCATTTTACAGACATACCTCATACCTTATACCATAGTTACCTTATTTTATCTTCAATTTTGTTTACTTTATACTTCTTCATAGTAAAAAAATCTACTTTTACTTCTTTTACTTTTTACTTCTTGATACTATACATTTTGTTCTCCTTTTACTCCTTTTTATGTTCCTTTTAGCTTCAATTGAGATATATGGGCTCGTTTCACAATACTAGGGTCATCCAACTTTTGAATTACACATGAGACTTCAGATATAAACAAAAGTATTTTGTAAGGCCCATCAAATCTTAAAGCACACTTGGACTGAAACTTCTTCGATTTGTCACTTAAATAATAAGTTTTCATGTACACTATAGATCCCTGTCTAAAAGGATGCATTGTCTTTTCATCAGCGTACCTTGCAAGTCTTTTGTTTTGATTTATTCTTAACCTATTATTTACAATGGCCTTTCTTAACTTCTCAGCTAGATCATTAGGATTTACATTATCATTTACAAGTTCATGGATTTTCCAAATATTAGTTAAAGAGTTGTTCGGACTGTAATTAAACACTAACTCAAACGGTGTGGACTTGGTTGATTCATTACAAGCACAGTTAAGGCATAACTGAATGTCTGTTAAGTCCCTATCCCATTGTTGCTGCTTGTTATGAAAGTAAATTTGGAAAATTGATTTAATTGTCCTCAAATATCGCTCAGATTTGTTACTCCTCGGGACATATGGTGTAATAGTTCTATGTACAATCCCTTTAGTGAACAAAAAATTTTTAAATTCCCCACTAGTAAAGTAAGTAGCATTGTCAGTCACAATCTCTTTACAAAGTGAAAAATTTTTGAACACTACACTACTTAACACTCTGATTATTGATTTTGATGTGCAGTCTCTCATTGCATAAATCCAAGTGAATTTACTAAAGTCATCCACTATAATCAAAAGATTATTGTTCATTCGTTGGGTTCTGTTCAAAGGTCCAAAAACATCAACATAAATTTTGTCCATAGTTTTAACAGATTGTCCTGATATCAATGGTCCTTGATAGATTCTACCACTTGGTTTTCCCATATGACATAAATCGCAATTCTTTATCCTTTTTTTTACTTCCTCCTTTAACTCAGGGTGATAAAAGCATGCAGATATTTTCCTCAGTGTCTTAAATACTCCAAGATGACATCCTGATAGTGAGTTATGGTAGTATTTGAACACCATGTCTAACAAACTTGATGGTAGGTAGATTTTCTTACTGTCTCTATCATTTGCTTGGTACATTAGAACTCCTTTACTCAAAGAAAACTTATTACTATTTTCTCCCTTCTCTATACTTTCAACGATTCTTCTTAGTTCTCCTTCTTCCTTCTGAAACTCCTTAAAATCTGCAAATGTCACTGGAAAATCTTTTATGTTCAATACCATCTCCTCTCCTGTTTTAATTGAGTTCTTCCCTTTTTCCTTTTCTTCCATTAGATTTATGTTCTGTAGTACTTCACTCTTGTTTTCGAAGTGACGAGACAAAAAATCCGCAATCGCATTATCTTGGCTTTTAACTAGCTTGATCTTGAATGGTAGACTCAGTATAGTTTCAACCCATCTTCCAAGTTTTCCAAGCTTTCTGAAGTGAGATAATACCCAAGCTAATGCACTGTTATCTGTTACTAATGAAAATGGTTTGATCTCTAGATAGTTTCTGAATTTGTTTATTGCACAAACTACTGCTAGAGCTTCCTTGTGGTAAACAGATAGGCATCTTTCTGACTCTGTAAACTTCTTCGAGTAGTACGCTATGGGTTTAAGTCCTTCATCGCTTTCCTGAAGTAAACAACTCCCTGTGGCTTTGTCACTTGCATCACAATGGAGGATAAATGGTTTGTCATAATCAGGAATTTCCAGGGTGGGAGGGTTTGTAATACTGCCCTTTAATAGTTCAAAACTTTTTTGACACTCATCTGTCCAAACAAACTTTTTACTTTTTCTTCTTAGGTCATTCAACGGAGCAGCAAGTTTGGCATATTCTGGAATGTATTTAGAAAAATATGATGTCATGCCAATGAACCGACTGACTCCCTTGGCATCTGTTGGCGGTTTGCAATTTCTTATCGCAACAGTTCTGTCCGGATCGATGCTTATGCTGTTTTTACTAACAATTTGACCTAGAAATTTAATTTCTTTACAAACAAAACTTCCTTTCTCTGGGTTCACAGTTAAGTTAAACTTGCTAAGTCTATCAGTCACTATCCGCAGATGTTCTAAATGTTCTTCTAGAGTTTTAGAGTAAATGATAAGGTCATCCACAAAATTCATGACAAACTTGAATTTTATATCTTCAAAGATCCGATTCATGTAAGCTGATAACACCCCAGATCCACAGTGTAGACCAAAAGGTATCCTATTCCACTCGTAGCTGGCAAATGGAGTAGTGAACGCAGTCAGGTGTTTGCAGTTTTCCGACAGTTTAATTTGGTGAAAACTATTACACAAATCTAAGACTGTAAAGTATTCACTATCTCTCAAATAATGATACATTTCCTGGACATCGCCTATAGGGTAATTAATCCGCTCTAACTTGTTGTTCAATTCACCATAGTTGATTACTAATCTAAATTTGTCAGAATTTCCACGTTTAACCAAGAAGCTAGGACTACAGTATTGAGACAGACTAGGCCTAATTACTCCCTGTAGCAACAAATCATCAATAATTTCTTTCATTATTTTCATTTTGGGTGGGTTTAGCGGATATGTCTTTAATCTAACTACTTCATAGTCTTTAACCTTTAATTCTAGTTCAAAGTCGATAGCCTCACCGATTTTATTGGTAAAAACCTTAGGATAGTCGTTTATCAATTTCTGCACTGAACTGCATGCATTATGACAGCCAACAGTGATTTTGCTACTTACACTACTATTTACAATATTTACAACACATGCATTGCTATATAGTGAAATTTTAAGTCCTGGCTCAAAATCAAAATAACAAAGGTCATTGTTTATATCCAACACCATTTTTGACTGTTTCATGAAACCAACACCTAATAGAGCATTCAAACTTAAATCACTTGCTACATAAAATGTCACATTCCAGGAAAATCTATTTATTTTTATCTTCACTGAGCATTTTCCTATCACATTGATCTTCCCATTGTTAGCTGATAAACAATTTACAACTCCCTTATCTAATCTTTGAACTACAGAATTTGTTTGCAGTCTTTTAAATAAACTTTCATTCATCAAGTTGATACTACTACCTGAGTCTATTAATACATTTTCTTTGATTTTATTTCCAAACTGCACTTTTACTCTAGGGACAATGCAAATGTTATTAGACTTGTTATTCCATCTATCTACTTGCATAGACACTACCTCGTGATTAAGTTTACTAATAAATTTGCGATACTTCTTATGCTCACTGTTATTTGCTGCCCTAACATAATTCCTATTTGTAAATATCCGAGTTTTGTATCCGGAGGATTTCCATGAGTTTACGTTGATTCCGAAACCCTCCGTCCTACTCCGTTTTTTGGATTGCTTCTATTTTCCGGAAAAGTGTTATTCACATTCCGTCTGAAACAATGTTTAGCTATGTGACCAGTTGTAACATTTCTGAATCGGTCTTAATTGGTTACTATCTCTGTGGGGCAAGTTAACCATAACATTACTTCTCCTATGATCTTCATAACTAACATTTTGTACTTGGACACATAGTGCATCTAAATCTTCAAATGAGTTTGGGGTGCTAGCAAACACAAGGGTCAATCCATATCAAGTGATCCAGAAATAAAATAATTGGTTGCTTGACCATTTTTAAAATAAATAATAATTTTATCCTAGATACCTCTATCAACTCTGGGTTCAAAAGTGATTTTAATTTTTTTTTATCTCTTTTGTTACTTCTACGGCGGCCATTTTTGTTTTGCGGAACACGCAAATTTTTGCTCATGTAAGGGTTTGCGTTAACTTGCACAACTCGGTAACCATCAACACTAGAGTGATGAAACAAAAAGCATTTTAATCTGGAAGAAACAGCCTAAATATTATGTTCAGTACATATTTATTGAAATGTGTATCAAAAACAGTTTAAAACCCATCTCAACATTTCATGAGAAAACGGAAAAATTTCAACTTTTGAAGGCGTATTACCATTGGAACGAATAAAATCTCAGACTTGATTTTTTTTGTGTGTGTAGCAACTCAGTAGAACTGTTTGTATTTCAAATATCAACCATGAGACGTAATTCCTTTACAAGTTATCATTTATCAAAAACTGAAACTTTTTGAAAAATTCAAATTTTGAGTCTCAATATCTTTGTTGGGACAAAGTTTAAAAATCTGAAATTTTTACCAAAAACCCCTCTTATGGTTGTTATACTGCTGTATGAATTTCATCTTTGAGATTTACTTTTAAGCTAAGTTACAGTATCATGAAAATCACAAAAAACCCATAAGCTCGGCCAACGTGGCTAGTACTGTAGGTAGCTTAAAGATTAATTTATAGGTGTAGGTAATTATTTTATTTAATGTAAGCTTATCTTAATGTACATTACAAAAATCCAAAACAGATTTTTAACTTAAACTTCGTACCCAAAGTACAAATTAGGCCTATATGTACCACTATGGTACCTACTAAAAATAAATAAAATCCTGCTAAATTTTAAGTTTTATTCATCATTTAACTTAAATAAAACTTAGTTAGTTCTATTTATATTAAGGTCTTAAAATTTATTTTCCATTTAGATTAAAAGGACCGTAACCTGTATAACACAAATCAATAAAGTGTTTATTGTGGTATTTTGAAAAAAATAACTCATATTCTGTGGGAACTGATACAGTCTCCAGTACCTACAGGAAGTCGAGTCAAAAAACACAGTTTTTCTTAACAAAATAATTCATTTTTATAGAGATGAAGAAATCACTCAACACCACAACAACAAACTCCTGGACCGATTTGAGAACTGTTTAAAGATTACTGGAACAAGAAGCTTCCATTGTTTTATTCCTGTACCGGACAGTAGTAATGTTAGGTGCTTCGTAACCTCACTAGCAACTGAAAGCTGTAAAAATTACACTTCATACCAAAGACTCTATTGCATTTGTGTATGACAGTGGTGGGTGGCAGAGGTGATTGACATCAGTTATCAAAATAAAGATCCAGCAGGACCAACAACCAACCGCCTTTAAAACAAATTAGAAAGACCAAGCTTGGGTGCCTATAAACAAAGTTTTGAGAAAATTAAATCTCTTTTAACTGACAAAAACCACTGGAAGGACAAACCCAAACTGAATGAAGAAACATCCAAACTTCCTAATTAGCATGATCAAAGTAGAACAAAAAACACTAACAAGTAAAAAAAGTTGTAGGCCTATACTTTAAGAACTTGTCTTTCAAACAGCTTTTGTATGTGAAATTTCTAATATTCTTTATTAAAATGAAAGTGGTTCAATAAATTAATAAATGAGTTCAAAATATGTAGGCCTATTGAAAAAAAAGGTGTAAACCTGAATGAAAATAATCTGATAAAAAGTTTTTTTTTTTATTTCACATAAGACAAGAAATTTGCAAGAAAAGGCTATACATTACTTTAAAGTAAGTTAGGTAAGTTTACATTAAATAAAATAATTAACTACACCTATAAATTAATTTTTAAGCTACCTACAGTACTAGCCGCGTTGGCCGAGCTTATGGGGTTTTTGCGATTTTCATGATACTGTAACTTAGCTTAAAAGTAAATCTCAAAGATGAAATTCATACAGCAGTATAACAACCATAAGAGGGGTTTTTGGTAAAAATTTCAGATTTTTAAACTTTGTCCCAACAAAGATATTGAGACTCAAAATTTGAATTTTTCAAAAAATTTCAGTTTTTGAAAAATGATAACTTTTAAAGGAATTAAGTCTCATGGTTGATATTTGAAATACAAACAGTTCTACTAAGTTGCTACACACAAAAAAAAAATCAAGTCTGAGATTTTATTCGTTCCAATGGTAATACGCCTTCAAAAGTTGAAATTTTTCCGTTTTCTCATGAAATGTTGAGATGGGTTTAAAACTGTTTTTGATACACATTTCAATAAATATGTACTGAACATAATATTTAGGCTGTTTCTTCCAGATTAAAATGCTTTTTGTTTCATCACTCTAGTGTTCATGGTTACGGAGTTGTGCAAGTTAACGCAAACCCTTACATGAGCAAAAATTTGCGTGTTCTGCAAAACAAAAATGGCCGCCGTAGGAGTAACAAAATAGATAAAAAAATTTTAAAATCACTTTTGAACCCAGAATTGATAGAGGTATCTAGGATAAAAATATTATTTATTTTAAAAATGGTCAAGCAACCCCTGTTGGATCACTTGATATGGATAGACCCACAAGTTTCATTCTAGTGACTGGGTTCATTCCTATTTTGATAAATTCTACTAACTCTCTCTCTGAGTACCTACAGTTCAACAAGGTTGCATTTTCTTTAACTTCTAGAACATAGCAACTTAAAGGCTCATTTACTCCCTGGGGACGTGTGACCATTTCTCTTTTCAGATTTTCCCTTAAGTTAATTGGCACAAAGTAGTTAAGTAGATTACCATGCAAAACATCTATATTTTGATTTAAACTCTTGATCTCTAAAATTTTTGCATACAATGGACCAGTGGCATACCCTAAGCAAAGAGCTATAATTTGTTCATCTGTTAGCTGGGTTTCATTTTTAAGTTTTAACATGTTTTTAATAAACCTCAACAGTTCATTATCGTTTAGACCATCACAAGTTTTGACATTTTTTATGTGATGATCAACTGGATTAGGTAGTTTAGCGAATAGGATTGCACTAGTACTGTCTTTACTCACACTTTCACATACACTTTTAACCTCATGCTCTACTTTATTAGGTGGGTTAGTTATTTTTACTTTATCGGTAAAAACTTCATCAAAATTTTCCTCTTCTACATTAGACTCACTAATTCTTCTCTCTAAACTAGTTTTTTGACCCTCATCTACATCAATTTTATCCATTGCATCTTTTATCTCTATCAACTTATCTTTCAAGGAATTTAACTCTTGCTTAACTTGATCGTCTGATTTAAACAACAAAAGGTTATTTACTCTGTGACTATAATGTAGGATCTTGCTTTCACACCTCAAAACTAGATTTAACCTAGTACTTTCTTCAGTTAACTCGGTTACTTTTACTTTCAAATCATCAACATTAACTTTTATTGTTTCAAGTTCTTCTTTGATTTTTAATTTATTTACCAAGTTTGTAGCACTAGGTTGAATTTTTAATTTTAAGGCAGATCGTAAACTTTTTCTTAGTTTTTCTACATTATCATTTTGATCAAACTCAATACCTCTTGTGTTTAATTCATACTGCAGCTCTTGTTTTAAAAGAAAGTCTACTTTTATACTCATTTTTACAATTAATTTATTTTACTGTAGAGTTCATTAGCAGAGTGGCGCAATTTATGTAGGGTTACTAAATTATTTCTTGCTAGCAACCTTACACTTGATTTAGATTGATATAAAGTTAATAAAATATTTTCTTGGAGGTAATTAATAAAATAATATTCATAATTTCTTCATGCTTGGAAATTTATTAAGTAAAAATAAATCTTCCTTTACATTTTATAATCTTTACTTGAAAAGGGGTTGTTACAAACATTTTACTTCAAAACAATTAAAATGGTAAAATTCTTCATTAATACTTCAAATATGTCAAATACGTCAACCCTAAAAAGAACCAAAAGTAATTAATACTCTACTTTAAATACACTTCTTTAAAGAGCAAATTATTTCAAGATAAAAAGGTACCTATACTAAAAAAACATCAAACAAATTGGTTACAAAATGATGAATATGGCATGTTTACAAAAATTAGGTTTAGCAAGGCAAATGAATATATCTACTTGAAACTTACTTACCCAAAAGGGGGAATTTTAAAATTACAACAAATTTTATGCTAGTCACATGCATCAAACTACTACTTCACAAGACAGACAGTTAGAGAATGAGCATGCAACTTAGAAAAAGCATGCTGACTGTGCACTGTTCTCTGATTGGCTAAAATTCACAACTTCTGGAACATTCCAGCCAATCAGATCACATCACCTTGCTTCAACCTGTACAGTGATTTTCATAGAATATTCCTGTTATAGACTTTCAAGTTAAATTTGGCTTTATTCTGAATTTAATTTAATTTCATAGTTTTACTCAAATAAATAATTTTCTAAAATGTATAAATTGCTTGAATAAAATATTTTAATTTAAGGAAATGTAGTAAAATTGTTTTTTGAAGTTAACAAAAAAAATAGCTAAAATAAAATATTGAAAAAATAAAATGCTACAAATTTCCTCTCTCCAAGTTTTTTGTTAACTCAACAACTAAAATTTTACAAACCATCAAAATTACATTCGATAAAAAGGAAACCGTTTATAAAACCAAGTAAAGTTCATTCTTCAAAATAAATAGACATTAGTGCAAATCAGTTCATTTCAAACAAACATCACTATTCTGTGGATGAGTAGTTCAAATAGCCCTCCAAACTGTGGGAAGTGCACAGGAAGTAGGAAGTCTCAAACATTGTCCTGCTACAGTGGTGGGTAATTCCAAAAGTCAAGCAAAACAAGTTTCTTCTACTTGTGTTAAAAATAGATCAGGAAATAGATATTTTAGTTCAGAAAACAAAGCCAATCAAATAGGCCTACGTACTTTTTAAATAAAAAACACTGGACGGATGGTTTGTAACTTTGTTGTTTATTTACATCAATAAATGTCTAATAAAAATCACCACAGGTACAAATAATTAATATTTAATTAATACATCTTACTAATATTATTAATGCAAAAGTTTGTGTGTTTGTTTGTTCGTTTGAAGTTCAATCACGCATAAACTACTGTATATGTACTATAAATAGCATACCGCAAATTAAAAGAGCCGTTTTCTTTTTAGTTGTTTTTTAATTGTTTTTTTTTTATTGTTTTTTAATTGTTTTAGATTTAAATTTTTTAATTAAATTTTTCTTTTGTTTTTTGCTATGTCCGAAATGTAAAAAAATGACATTGCTATACCTTGCGTCAACTTTTCGTTTCCTTTTTTTAGAAATACCAAAAGCAATTACTTTTATGGGACAGTAAATCAAAGTGACTGAGATATATTTGAGGTTGTATGAAGCTCGTTGTCGTTACAATCTTTGGGGTTGTTTGTTTATGTAAATAAACAAATTTATTTGTCACAAGCTGTGTACCCGTTCTACGCACGGGGATCTTATAGTATCAGTTGAAACCTTCTTATATAAAGAACAGTAGTTGGTTTGCATATTTTCAGATATGCTGGCCAAACTATTTATTATACATAACTTCATTTTATGTCGTTTGTTGTTGTTCCGGATCGGTATGACAATCAATAAAGGGCTAAATTACCTGTGTCCGCCGGTCGATCCTAATGTATCCTATTACAGGAGATGCATTTCGGCGAAATTAAATCGCCATCATCAGTCCTAATATAAGGTCTTGAGCTTCCCCATTAGGTGCATCTTGGAGTTTTTGAAACACATACACGAACTGTACACTTATACACATAACGAATAAAACATAAATACACGGTAGGCCTACTTTTATTTTTACTATGGACAAGTAGACGCGCGTCGGTCGTGTGCCGAGTCTTGACTGAAAACGCTCATTTAAAAAATGTAAGTTTCCCAGCAATATACAACACTGATTCAAGGTCTATTTCCCGGTTATCAAAACTCAAGAACAATTTTATGCACAAAGAATCTCTATTTTCATTTACTGTTACCCTACAAATTATTGCACTTGCGATTAATTAAATCCATTATGTATGGAAAAACGTTTTTAATCTTAATTGGTTTGGATTTGCTTTCAAAACGTGATCGGAAATGGTTGCGGTATTTGTAAACAACATTAAATGTAAACATATCAGTGACAGCTAGAAGAAATAATCTTGATTTGAACAGCTGTTCGTTATTTCATAGAAGAATATGTGCTAAACATTGGGAGAAAACTTTACAAAAATCGCACAAAATTGGGGTTTTAAACGTCCGTAATTTTATTTACAAAGTGGTGACGCCATATTTTACTGGCTAAAGACAATCTCGCCAATCCAGTGAATGCATTAAAATGATTTGGAACTTGATAGGTACTCTCGTTTTTCAGGAGTAGGCTGCGTAAAATGGCTCTTGGGTCGTAACAGACTGGAAGACAGACAGAAATTTAGATGAGACTTGTTTCGGTTTCTCTAATGTATAACACGTAAAAATAACCTAAAAGTTTATGATTCTGAGCAATGTACAGACAAAACTCTAATTTTATTTATATAGATTGTAGCATAACTATATATTCAATATAACCACCTTAATTCAGCACTATTAATTTTTCTTTGGCTACCGGCAATTTGATGTAATATTTGATTTTATAACTATACAAAGATTTACTGATTTGTCTATAATGACTGTGTTTGTATTTTAATCCTTATGGGCCTAACAACAAACAATTAAGTTATTATTTTTTATTCAAATTAATACATATGCTAATATAAATATTGATATTTTGCGGTTAGTAGACTAAAAGTGTTACCAACAAACATATAATTAGTGATGGTCGGATCCGGAAATCGGACTACCGGATCCGCCGGATCCGAGCTAGAACCGGCACCGGATTGGATCAAAAAAATTCTGGATCTTGGGCTGGATCCGGTTTTGATGGATCCGGTTTTTTCAAATTTTTTCCCGAATTTTTCCTAACACAAAGCTGTCTGTATCACTGTGCAACCCTGATTTGTTTACTAAACACAAAGCTGTCTGTATCACTGTACAACACCGATTTTTGTACTAACACAAAGCTGTCTGTATCACTGTACAACACCGATTTTTTACTAACACAAAAAGCTGTCTGTATCACTCTACAACCCCGATTTCTTTACCAACACAAAGCTGTCTGTATAACTGTACAACAACTATTTTTTTACTAACACAAAGCTGTCTGTATCACTCTACAACACCGATTTTTTACCAACACAAAACTGTCTGTATCACTGTACAACCCCGATTTTTTCCTGATTTTTTTACTAACACAAAGCTGTCTGTATCCATGTACAAGACCGTTTTTCCCCGAGTGTTTGTCTCTTGATGCAAACAACTTATATGGCAAGGCCATGTTTCGATGTTTGTATCTAGATGCAAATAACTTGTATGGCAAGGCCATGTCTCAGTGTTTGCCTCTTGATGCAAATAACTTATATGGCAAGGCCATGTCTCAGCGTTTGTCTCTTAATGCAAATAACTTATATGGCAAAGCCATGTCTCAGTGTTTGTCTTTTGATGCAAATAACTTATATGGCAAGGCCATGACTCAGTGTTTGTCTTTTGATGCAAATAACTTATATGGCAAGGCCATGACTCAGTATTTGTCTCTTGATGCAAATAACGTATATGGCAAGGTTATGACTCAGTGTTTGTCTTTTGATGCAAATAACTTATATGGCAAGGCCATGACTCAGTATTTGTCTCTTGATGCAAATAACTTATATGGCAAGGTTATGACTCAGTGTTTGTCTTTTGATGCAAATAACTTATATGGCAAGGCCATGTTTCAGTGTTTGTCTCTTGATACAAATAAATAACATATATGGCAATGGCATGTATCTTTCCGAACTGAATCCGACCCGATTTTTCGGATATCTTCACACCTCTAGTTTTTAGTTTTGTACCTGGATGATAAGCTAACGGCCTATAATTTCGACTCAAAAATATCCCGTTAGTATTTTAATCTCACCCGATGCTTCGTGATAAAAAATAATAAAAGTATGATTTAAATTGGCATTCTGTTAATTACGTTTTTATATTTTTATATATATATTATATTTTAACCCGCCCTTATGACAGTGTGTATCTGGATCCGGATCCGAAGATCCGGTACCGACATTTTCTTGGATCCGCCCATCACTACATATAATACCTTCCAGGGTATTTAATTCGGAATCTCGATGCTGGGCAAAACACAGAAGTCGACCCGGCAAGTAGAGGCCGGGTGCGCGTTCAAGTTGCCGCAAACCGCATTACGAAGCTTGTGTTAATACAAGTTGTGTCAATACTTGTTGTATTATCAAAACTACAATAGTTATTTAGTGAAAAGAACCTCATTTAAATAGAAGAAATACTTTTAAAAGTATGTTAAACTACACAATCATATTTAGTGGAAACATCTAGACTTTTATTTCGGGTATTTCTTCTATTTAAATGAGGTTCTTTTCACTAAAATTGATTGTTTAATTTAACATACTTTTAAAGGTAATTACAATTAATTGTTTAGAGCAAATAAAATTAACGACTTTTGTTGGAAAAGCCTAAAAGAATGTCTCTTTGTTTATTAGCGAATTTCCCTATAGGGAAGTAGCTATTACCGTAGGTGGCACGGTAAGACCTAGGCCCGAGACCGATTTACTTTTTCATTTTGATGTCCCCAGAGGCCAAAAACACTATTCGTTCAAATTTTTATATATATATATACGTCCGTGAACGCGATAACTTGAAATGAAATTTGGTTTGAAGGTGTAAGGCGGGATAAACTTGAATGAGTTCGCGAACCAGCATGATCGGACCATGGGAACAGTGTTTTACGGGGGCTTTTATGGGGTAAAAAATGGTTTTTCTCATTTTTGACCCTCAAAACACAAAATTTCTCAATTTCTCTCTAGACCTTGTTAAAGAGCTTAAAAAACAAATGATTTAGTATATCAAAGTGTTTTTGTATGGTTATTGGTAACAGAGAAACTTCCAAAAATTGTAAATTTAAAATTCCCATGTTATTCTTATGGAGAATATTGTAAAATGATGTAGTTTGCTTGTTTATTGATATATTTGGATTAAACTTGGCCAATTTATTTATTTTATACTAAGCTATTAATATTTTACTAAAAAACTCGCTTAATTAGTTTCCTTGTAGCAGCAAACCTAGGTACTCGTTTAACCTAACCTTATTTAAATAGATTTGATCAAAAATCAGTCCAGACAAATGGAAATTCGCTTAGTCGGCAGGTATGCTGTGGCGGGGGTATTTATCCTCTTAGTAACCAAATTAAATTAAATCCATTAGAAAACATCTGACAGCCGATAGATCTGTCAGCTCACTACAGTTATTTTTTTATAAGTTTCAGAAAATATATTATTCTGGCTACATTTCTCTCTGGTACATTTCTCTGGCATAGCAATTATATTTTAATTCTGTGGTCGCTGTGCTGCTCCAAAGCTTTAAAATAACATATCATATCCGAGAAATAATCAAATTTTTGAGACAACAGGACTGACAATAACGTTTCGACGTAGAAACCTAGGTCTCCACTAAAAAATAAGTTGGATCATAATGTAGTATGCCTTTTAGTTAAGTCAAATTTATGATTTTTGATTGAGTAATACAGTATCTTAAACTTAACTGTTTCAAAAGATTAATAGCTCAAATTAAAGTCAAAGATTATAGCTCAAATTAATATAATTCACAAATTATTTTAAATCTAAATACTGAAACTATTGTTTTTTAATCATAGAAAATTCTTATAAAAATTAGCTTTATTTTGGTTGTTCATCTTGTGTTTGTTTGAAACTCGTCCAATTTGAATAACTAATAGCTTAAATTAAAGCCAGTATTTCACTGAAGGTTCTTGGACCAAAATATATAAAAAGAAGGGTAATGTCTTTCCTATACAAACCTGTCAGCCTCATCCAACACCACTATTTTATGCCGCCCTGGGGGAAGAGTAACTTTCTGCTGAGCAAACATCTTGATCTTGTTTCGAACAGTGTCGATACCTCGGTCATTTGAGGCATTTAGTTCAAGTACAGCTTCCTTCATAGCAGGACCAAGTAGTGCCCGAGCCAGGCAGAGGATTGTGGTTGTCTTGCCCACTCCAGGGGGTCCCTGTATAAAAACATACATTAAGTTATTTAGTTAAATAGGAGTCTCTTCATAGAGGGGCCAAAAAGTGTGTGAATTAAAGAGAAGATTTTGGTTTGTCATTCCCACACACAAGGAGACCCTTAACCTACAGTTGCATCATATAGCAACACAATTCATAGCAGTATAATTCAGTTTACACAAACATACTTTTAATAATAACATATTGCATATGATCAAGAAATAGCAAAGTGTGGCAGGGTTAGCTAGTTTTTGTTTAAAAATTAGTTTCATGTTTTTGCTAACTAATTTTAACCAAGTTTAATAGTTAAGTTGTATCATAATGCTCTTTAGTTGTTCTTTGCCTTTGTATAAGGAGTGAAATTTATTTGCACATATTGTTAAATTTAATACTTGTGGGTAATGTATTACAAATTGGTTGTTGTTGATAGGAAATCAGATTATTAATATCAAATAATCTCTGGTGGACATAATCCAACTTGTACAGTTTCATGTGAAACAATCAAGCTCTTTGGTTTGTGTTAAACTTAAGGTGAAAATGGCTTGGCTAGCTTTACAACTTGTGGTGATATCATAACTGTTAGGTACCATTTCACTTTTTGATTAGCCAATCTATATATTTAATACACAGTTGTAACACTGTTTTCTCAGTAATTACTGGACCGATCCACAAGATCTATGTGTCAAATTAAAGGGATAGTTAATACACAGTTGTAACACTGTTTTCTCAGTAATTACTGGACCGATCCACAAGATCTATGTGTCAAATTAAAGGGGATAATGCATAGATTTGCCGAACTTCATTAGAATTCACGTTTTTTCTAAGGGTTAAGACCTACAGCCCTTCAAAGGTTGAGTCAATACAATTCTTATTGAAGAATATGATTTACAGCTTATTTAATAATTGTAAATCATATGTCAGCTGTTTAATGTTTATTAGATTTGTTATTATTTTTATAACCTTACTTTCAGTAGGTAATTATTAATCTAGGAGTTCCTGTACACACAATTTTAAACAAGGAAAAGTAAATTTGTTAAAGTTGTATACCACAATGTATTATTTGTAAATGTATATGAACATTATTTGTATTTTTTAGTGTCAATTTTGTATTTTTTTGTATTAAGCAATTTATTTACTCTTCAGGTTTCTGGATTAATTAAGGGTTTTACCGCTACCGCTATCGCTCGATTCTGGACCTGGACCTGGACTTCCTGGTGTATCGTCCTACCTACTATCGCTGTATCGACTGTCGTCTCAACCTACCGAGGAACTACATTGTTGAAGGACCTCGTGTGTGCCTTAGCCTATTGACTATCGTGGTTCGACCCATTCGTACCAAAAGTAAGAATTTTCCAATTTGTACGATATTTATCTTACTCTGAGACCAACATAACTGCTGCAAACCGACATCATTGAGGATTTCGGACACTTAGTTCTTGGTTGAACGATTATTTTCGCAGTGACTTTGCACTAGTACTAGCACTAGTATTTTGATAGCATCATTAACACAGACAGTGAGTGTGAGATCTACCTACACCTGGACAGGACTCCACCTGATTTTGCCAGAATATCTAGCTGTAATTTTGTTTAGCTCAAGTATTGTTGTATTTGTTGGGTATTATATTGTTGTATATGTCATAGTGTATGTAAATGTTCTTATGTGATTTTGATTCTTAGCTGGTGGCCACCGAATTTATTGAATTATATTATTATACTTGTTCTTGATTTATCAGTTGAATATTACAATCAAAATAATTAATTGTTAGTTTGTGTTAATAATGTTTACATTTATATCTGAAAGTGAATCAATCCTTAAACTTAAATAATTCTTGGGACAGCTAACAAATATTATCTTGTGGAATAACTACTGTTGTTGGACAGTCCCTTTGTTATCTTGCAATATCAACTGAAATACTTATCTCTGATAATACATTCCTGGTTTATTCATTCAGTGTTATTTATTTAGTTACCTATGATCTAGATAGTTGGTTCATTTACATTCTTAGAAAATATAATTCTACTTTATCAATTTTCACAAATCAATACAAAGTTTATTAGATTTAAAAAATTTGACTATACTGCAATAGTTATTAGTTTGTGCTAGATGAATGCAAATTTTTTGTCTTCTATTTTGAATGGTCGAGGTTCAATTTAAATTATCAAATATCCCCTGAATATCAGCTACGGGTTCAACAACTCAAGAGTGGAGTTCGACCCTCGCTTCGACTCCAGGACTTCTCCTTTAGCGAGGTGGCACCCTCAAACTTTGACCAAGAGGAATAGTAGGCCTAGATTGAGTATTAAAAATTGCAGGACCACTCCCATCACTGAGTTAGCGGGTAAAAATCGTCGCAATACAGTGGTAGGCTAGCAAACTTTCATTAAATTTAGGGTCTGTTTTCATTCGACTTACCAAGCCTTTGTTTTTTCCTGTCATCGCACGAGCACCATCTGTCGATATAATTTTTTTCAAATCCAAGTCAGCTTTCTCAAAATAGTCCATTAAAACATTGTACAAGTCCTCTCCGCGTGTTTGCCCTGATATTGGCAATATAGTTAACAATTCTTCCACAAACTGTTCTTTTTTAATGTCCAAAAACCTCACATAAACAATCAATTGAGCTGTATCGGTAATGTCACATGATTCGTCTAATGCTAAAGCGTATCTGTCTGTAGCTGCTAGAATCTGTTTCAAGCTTTTAGAACTTTCTTCTGCTAAAACTTCAGTGTTTTGTGTGCTGGTAGATGCAGAAGGCGGCATGCGTCGAATAGTGTCAATAACGTCTTGTTTATTCTCAAATAACACGTTTCCTGCCTCAATCATGCATTCTTTGACTATATCTGCATCAGTAAACGGTTTCATATGTTAAGCGAGAGTCCACGAAATACGCAAAGAAGCCTCTGCACATCTTTCTTGGGCAGTCATTGTTCGATTTAATATCTGGGTACTAGCTAAGTAGTTTGAACGTAAACTCTCAATCTTAGACTTGCGAAGATCACTTCCTGGTATTTTGTATCAAACGGCTTGTGTTTAGTCTCAAAGTGTCGTTTAACGTTTGAACTCTTGACAACAGATACCGTTTGTTGACATATCAAACACACAGGCACAGCTCCACTTTTGTTTGGAAGTATAAACAAATACTGGTCCGTCCACTCTGGTAAAAACTGCCTATTTTCACTGTCTACTTTCCGCTTTTTGCTATCCATTGTAAGTAATTCGCACTACACTTTTTGTATAACTAACACACGACAGGATGAATAATCAATGAGAGAACTAAACACCACATTAGTAAAAAAACAGACGACGCGACATCGACAGTGCTGACTACAGCCAGTGCGGGCGGCCTGGCGATGACGACGTGACGTGGCCACTGGGTGGGCGAGTTCAATTAGCGATGGAGGGGAGGAAGCGTAAAGAAAAAGCCGGTGCATAGCATCGCTTATAACGGTTTTTATCCAGCGTGGAGCACGGCGAATTAACTATGAATTAACTATGTTTCGATAAAAATAGTTTTCTCGTATAAAATATGTTAATCTTTAATGGTTGGTACCGATATATCTTTAGGTTCAAATAAAGTTTAAATTCACTAAAAGATAAAAATACATAAAAAACACAGTTTGTGAATTTGAACTAACGGTCCGTAAAAAATCATGCGGCGGTCCGCCATTTGGGGACCACTGATATATACTATCGAATTTCAGAAACGTGGCTTACCCCATGCTCATATTTTATTGACACTTGACAATAATGATAAGATTCACAATATTGCAGATATTGATAAATTTGTTTCTGATGAAATTCCTGACCCAAATGAGCATGCAACTCTTCACAGATTGGTGCAAAATCACATGGTACATGGGCCATGTGGCTCACTAAACCTAAACTCCCCATGCATGGTTAAGGGAAAGTGTTCAAAACAGTTCCCAAAAGCTTTCAACAATAGCACTAGAGACAATCTAAATGGATATCCTGAATATAAACGCCGCGATAATGACATCGTTGTCGACGTTCGTGGACATACTATAGACAATAGATATATAGTTCCATACAATCCATACCTTCTAATTAAGTTCAACTGTCATATGAACGTAGAGGTCTGCACAACTGTTAAAAGCATTAAATATATATACAAGTATGTGTACAAGGGATATGATTGTGCAACACTAAAATTCTCAAAAGAAAACAGCAGTGTTCTGGTTTATGATGAGATTGATTCTTATTTAAACGGCCGTTACGTTGGTTCAACTGAAGCTGTTTGGCGTATATTTGAATACAAAATGCATTTTCAAACTCACTCAGTGATTCGTCTAAACACTTACCTGACCAACAGACAGTAATTTTCAAAGAGGGAGAAGAAGATGGTGTTATTGCTGATCCCAAGAAAACTAAACTACAAGCCTTCTTTGATTTAAACAAAACTGATACACATGCACGACATCTCCTGTACACTGAAATTCCTCAAAACTATACTTGGGACACGATAAATAGAACTTGGAAACGGAGGAAACAGGGAGCACAAAAAACAATAACGAGGTTATACACTGTCAACCCAAAACAACCAGAACTATACCATCTTCGCCTCATTCTACTGCATGCCCGTGGTCCATCATGTTTTGAGGACTGCAGGATGTGGAAAAACATTTGTGCAAAAAGCTTTACTGTGCAAACTACGATCGATGCAACAACAGTGTATTCCATGTGCATTCAGTGGCATTGCAGCCAGCCTCCTAGATGGAGGTCATAAATATTCTCACAATATTTTCAAATTGCCTATACCCATCTTGGAGAACTCAACATCTGGTATCAAACCAAACACTCCTGAGGCTAAAATAATTATAGAGTCTTCATTAATAATTACTAGTGTACATGTTGCTCGAATTCGAGCAATTACAAAGTATTACAGGAGTTATTTCAGATTGAATAACAGTCATATTTACAATGAGTTTAAAAGAGTGGGTCGCCGGAAGACTGCCCCCCGGAAAACTACCCCCTCAACCAGGTTCCTATGTCATATTGACGTCACAGACCGGGGGGGCAGTTTTCCAGTCACGGACACTCAAATTTAGTTGACAAACACTTCTAATCTAACCTAACCTAACCAACCAAACTTGTTGTAACATTTCAAAATTCTGTTTTATATTCACCACATGACTTTTCTATTATCCAATAGAATTACTCGAATTAAAATTACAATTACATAGCATGATTTGTCTAGGGGGGGTAGTATTCCAGTCGCGGACACGACTTCCATATTGGTTAGTTGGCAGATTTTGTGACGTCTCGTTTCACCTGGGGGGGGGGGGTAGTTTTCCGGGGGATAGTCAAAAGAGTCAACTCAAATATTACCGTTGTGTAACTCAGACCCTGTTTATCTTCGTTATTATTGATAAACCTAAAGCATTCCGGACGGTTCTCTCCTTCTCAAAATGCCTCGCTGTACAGGCCACACAGGTCATTAATAGAGGGCCAATTGAGAACGAAAAGTCGTTTTGGGGTAGTGTTAGGGCGCATTTGTAACCAAATAGTTGAAGTTGTCCAGGTTCAGGTTCAGACTGTGATGAGTTAAGCCTATTACGCGCCACTGTTCTGTAGCTGCGGTCGTTTCGTTATCACGATTGCACCTCATGTCTATGTTTCGTTGTCGTTGCGTCGGAGACATTTAAAAGAAATAAACCTAACCTAACAAATAATAAACAAATTATAGCTACACAAAACCATGCACAAACTTAAGTTACAATCATGTTAACACAATCCATCATAGCGACACAAAACAACGATAAATACACAAATTTAAGATACAACCATACTAACACGATCAACACGATCCGTCTTGGGGGTTATGTTTACACAAACTCAAATAGTAAATAAATGTACTCAATGTGTTTCGTTGAATTGAAAAGTAAATAACAGCAATAAAATTATACAGCTGATCAAAATGTAAACAATTATGTTCTTCATAAGGATAACATGGGAACTTTCAAAGCCACTGGGGCAGAGCCCAAGGGACTTTTTCAAAAATATAAGGTCAGTTTGCAAATCTACGCGACACGCTCTTTCCAATGAGACGTCAATGGATAAAATCGGTTAGGAAATGGCGGAGGAGTTCAACCGACAAACTTTCGTGTAGCGTATTAATTATATAGATAGATGAAATATCTATGTGTCCAGTATATGTTTTAAACATTATCGATAGATTACTTCGAGATCTTATGCGAAATAAAAATAAGAAACTATTGTTTGGTGGTAAAGTTGTCTTATTGTGTGGAGACTTTTGCCAAACACTACCAGTAGTACCACACGCTGGTCCAGCCACGATAATTGAACAATGCGTTAAATCTTACGAGCACTGGGGGTGCGTTAAACAACTGAGTTTGTCTAAAAACATGAGAGTATTGGATAGTGAAATAGAGTTTTCAAAGTTTCTTAGAACAGTCGGTAATGGTGAACTAAACATAGAAGTTGATTTGGGAGAGGATATAATGAAAATACCCACCCAGTTAATTAGTTCCGGCCCAGTAATTGAAGATATTTACGAAGATCTTAATAAACTAATCGCAACTTCAGACATTACTGAGAGAGCTATACTAGCACCAAGAAATGAAGACTGTTTATTAATTAATGATTGCATTTTAAAAAAGTTACCTGGTGAAGAAATAGACTACTGTAGTGTTGACAAGGTGATAGCAGATGATGACATGGCTCACACTACAATCCCAACTGAATTTCTCAATAGTTTGACTGTAAGTGGCTTACCACCTCACAAACTGACTTTGAAAAAAAATTCTATAGTAATGCCAATCAGAAATTTGAACACATCTAAAGCAATAATTAACGGAACAAGAATACGAGTGAAAAACCTGTACCGCAACACAATAGATTGTGAAATTCTGACGGGGACTTCGATTGGACAAAGGATTCTTATCCCACGAATTCATCTAACAATTTCTGGAACTTTATTGCCATTCAAACTTGAAAGAACTCAGATTCCCGTAATCCTTGCATTCGCAATGACAATAAATAAGGCCCAAGGGCAATCAATCGCTAAAATCGGTGTATACCTACCAAAACCCGTTTTTTCCAGCT